>NC_091713.1:29685000-30310000 GCF_041296265.1 Equus caballus
TACCTGAGAATTACTAAAGATTTTTCCTTGAATGATGTTGACCCAAAATATGACACTGTGCCTCAAAATATGGTCAAAATGACAGGCATCACCAAGTTGAAAAATGGAAAGAAAATTCTATGGTATTTCTGATGGATAAACCTAGTAAAAATCCATATTTCTCATGGCTATATCTAGTAGAACTAGAAAAGATAAAGAAGTGTGCATTTCAAACGACAAGGGAACTGACAATTGCCTAAAACCCAAGGGTTCTTCATACTGGAAAGGCCAAGACAAAAAAAAATGATCAAAATCAAAATTTTGACTAATCCAAGTTTTATTTTTGATTTTGATTAAAATGTCAGAAAATAGTGCCAGAAAAAATGCAGAAGGCTCATACATATATTTGTTGGCCAAATCTCAAAAGATGAGAGTAGAGGATGCCTGCTGATATTTAATAAGTATGTTTAATATAAATAAAAAGAGGTTTGGTAAAATTGCAACTAATGCCTCCTTGGATGATTCACTGGGTCCCCCGAGTGTCTAGTGACCTTCCAGGTGCCAGGACTGTGGGGCAAAAGAGGCCAAGGTCATTGTGCTCGGCTCATGGGCTCCATCTAGAGGGAGGAGATAGACAAGCAAAGATATTAATTAATAAATTAATTTCAGAAAGTGGTAAGTGCTTTGAAGAAAATAAAACCAGGCAATATGACCAAGAAAGGCAGTGCAAGAGGGCAGTTCAATTGGATGACTGGAGAAGAACTGTGAGATGGGGTACAATATGAGCTAAAAGCTCAATGATGAGGAGCAGCCAGCCATTCTGGGGTCTGGGAGCAGAGCGGCTCCAGCAGAGGAAAACCACGTTCGACAGGCCCTGAGATATGGGCAAGGTTAGCGGCTTCCAGTAACTGAAAGAAGTTCAACATGATGAGAGTGTAGGGCCTTATAGGCCACGTGGATGGCCATAGACTGCAGAGTAACAAGAGTCCACGTGGTTATAAAAGTAACAAAGGCTGGTTCCCTTCTGAAGGATAGAAGCAGAGAGAGACCATGAGAAGGCTATTGCCGTAACCCAGGTAAAGCTAGAACTCAGTGGGGAAGTCAGATCTAGCAGTAATTAGCAGATAGATGCTAATCAAAGCCATGTGGCTATGAGATCACTTATAGGGAGAGTTCAGAGAGAGGAGATCAGCGATCCAGAGATGGCGGTGGACACTAATATTTCCAAATCGTGAGAAGAGGAGTAGTCAGCGCAGGAGATGGAAATGGAGCATCGGGTGAGTTAAGGATGAGCAAAACAGTGTATCCGCATGGAAGGCAAAGAAGAGAGCAGTTCAGGAAGGGAGCTGTGAACTGTGTCAAAGGCTGCTGAGAAGCCAGCTAAGATGAGGAAAGAACAGGGACCATTGGATATGGCAATACAGAAGTCAATGGTGCCTTGACAAGAGCAGTTTGAGGGGTGTGGTGGAGATGGTTAGGAGAGGAGGAAGCAAGGCAGATAATATAGAGAATTACTTACATAAATTTTGCTGGGAAGGTCACCAGAGTAAAGAGTAGAAACAGGAAGGAGGCATGAGGTCAGTATCGGGAGCATAGAGTCAATAGTTATTATTGGTTTTATTTAGAAAATATAGCAGCGCATTTGTAAATGATGGCAACCATGAGAGAGGAAGAAACTGATGACACAGAAGAGAGTGGGGACATTTTTAACAGCAACAGAGAAATGCAAAGCAACAGGGAAAGCAAAATTAGGTGGGAGCCAAAGAAGAACTGTTTGGCCAGCCCAAAAAGGAACAGGGATCCTTTCCTCTCAGGAGGAAAGCTAGAAAGAGCAGGTACCAGTGGCGGGCAGTTTGTGGATTTGGTGGAGGGAAGATGAGGGAATCTCCACCTGATTAAATCTCTGTTCTCAGGGAAGTGGGAGGCAAGGACATCAGCAGAGAGCTGGCGAAAGGATGTGTCGGCATTTTAAAAAGGGAGGAGATGTGAAATCATTTCTGGAGATTTGGAGAACCATGATATTAAGGAAGGAAAGTGGGGGGACTGGATAATGCTGAGTGCCCATTTAAAATGAGCGGTGATGATTTCAAGTGAGAAAGCACAGTTATGGATTTTTTCTATGGCCTGTTCAGTCTGCAACAGCACAGACACAGAGCAGACATCCAGTTAAGCCATTCCGGATAGGCAAGTGTGCTGAATCTCAGGGTTTGCATCAATTATAATTTTGGTCAAAATCATCCTCGAATGTACTGTATGCTTTCCTCCCTTCCTCAATGATCACAATCACCTTGGATATGCCAGGCTGAATAGTGTGGGACCACTCTGCTGAAGGCAGTGAAGGCAGTGAAGGCAGCTCCACACTGATCAACCACCTATGCTGGCCAGTGCATCTTCATTTTCATCTTCACGGCACAAAGCGGGCGTTAGGAGCTACTGATGGATATTGCTGTTTCCACATGGGCATCCTGATCCCAGAGGCAGAGGCATTCTCTCAGCTCTCCGCATCTGCGAGAACTTCTGTGCTGCTCACTGTGGATTGGCAGCTTCCTACACTGTCATTTATTCTAACCTCCGCTAACTCTTGTTGCCATGGTTCCCTTCGCCAACCCTCTTATTACCTGTGCTGTCATGCCTCAGCCCTTCCCAAGTAGCCCATTTTGTCTTCTTTAACAGCTCATGCATTTCACCTTGCAGGGAAAAAACAAACAACAAAACCTGGCCTTTTATAGACATCACTGTTCAGTTAGTACATTTTTGTCTCTCTCTCTCAAAAAAACCAAAAAGTAACAACACGCCAGATATAATCCTCCGGTCTTTGGTGCTTCTCGGGTGCTCAGTAATTAGGGCCTGCTTCCGCACTTTTCAAAGCCTAGGGAGAGTCGCTTTTAAATGGAGAAGATGAGGGATCCAAAAGGCTGGATGAACCAACACTTGCTTATTCGGTCTCGGCTACACATCAGGGGGTGTGTAGGCACTGGGCACATCGAGATGAGTGCACTGCAGTCCTAATTCTCAAAGGTTTGCAGGTGAGTTGGAAAGGAATAGAAGTAAATCAATAAATATAATAGACTGTGACATGGAGGGAGATAGAACTATAATTAAAATAAGTGGGCACTAGGCACTCTTTGTCAACTGCCAGGAAACATTTATCTAACCTGGCGTGAGGGGGAGCGGTTCAGAGCAATTTTTTTCAGAAACTGAGATACCTAAGCTGAGTCTTATCAGGGCAGAAAGGCCACCACACAGAAGGAACTGCATATGCCACAGTGTGGAGGTGACACACTGCTTAACAAGGAGCAGGCTCGAGCAAAGACTATGCCCATCAGTGATAAGGGAACAGGCTGCCGAAGTGGAAAGTGCTGTGTTCTAATGGGCCCTGCAGCCACTGCCAAGAGGTCCGGCTTTTACCATTAGGGCAATGGGAAAAAGTTGAAAGTTATAAACAAAGGATTGTGGCCAGACTTTTGTTTTAGAGATTTTTCTCTAATAAAAGTGCAGAAAAGATTGAAAGCTGAGTCAGATAGATAAACTGAGGCTTTTTCAGATTAGAGGGTTTACAAATATTCCTCAAAAATCATAAACAAGGGGCTGGCCCAGTGGCGTAGTGGTTATATTCACACGCTCCACTTAGGTGGCCCAGGGTTCGCTGGCTCGGATCCTGGGCACGGACATGGCACTGCTCATCAAGCCACGTTGTGGTGGCATCCCACATAAAATAGAGAAAGATTGGCACAGATGTTAGCTCAAGACCAATCTTCCTCACACACACAAAAATAATAAACAAAAATAATATAAAAAGAGGAGAGATGTTAATGCAATAAATATAACAGAGTGTCTTTTATATATAAAGGGATCCGAAAATTCAAGAAAACTCTAACAATGCGAAAGAAAAATGGAGAAAAGATTTAAAATTCACAGGAAGAAAAGAAATGGTCAGTAAGAAAGAAAAATGTTTAAGCATTAATATTTTTAAAATAAAAATTTTTAAAATTACAAGTCACTGGGTTTACCCCATCAGACTGGGAAGTATGGCATGAGTAGACCATTTGACACTGCCTTTGGTGATGAAAAAACAAATCTTTCTGAAAGCAATTATACAACAGGTATCAAGAGTCACCGAAAATATTACATCATCAATCTAGGAATTCCACTCCTTTAAATTAATTCTAAGAAAATAACTATAAATGCAAAGATTTATAAACCAAAATGTTCAATGTAGAATAATTTATAATATAAAAAGGGGAAACAATCTAACTATTCAAAATAGCAGAGAGGCTAAATATAATACAGCATAGTCCTACAACAGACTGTTACATGATCCTTAAAAGTAAAAAGGAGAAAGCATTTGCTACATGGTATGAATGAGTGATACAAAATTGCTGTCACGGTATAATGCCAATAAGATCATTTGTGTGTGTGTCTGTGTTTGTGCAGGTGAATGGATACTAGTTAGAGAGAAAGTTCAACATAAACAAAAGACGGAAGGAATAAAAGGAAATGTATCAAATTGCTAACAATGGTTATTATCTTTATGAGAAGTTTTCTGTATTTAAAAACAACTCATAGTACTTTAAGCTACTTTTATAAGAATACAGCAAAGAGAAGTTAGGAGAAAACCCAGAAATGATTAATATCACAGAAGCCAAACCAGAGAATTTCAATAAAACAGAATATTTACTTTAAAACTTCACACAGAGGCTGGTAGGAATGTGGAATTCATCATCCCCAGTGGTATGGATTGAAAGTAAAATGGATGTAAAATTGTTTCAGGCCCATTGCTGATGGCAGACTGGCACACAGCTCCCCTTCAGGATTTAATGCACGGGGTGAGCCTTGCTGCCTCGCAGAAAACAATCCTGAAACAGATGGGCCACTCTTCTGATTCAGCCAGGAGGAATGTCACGTTTTCCTTCTGCATTAAGACACTGATACATGTCACCCTGAGTGTCATAGAAATACTAATTTCAGTGACTAGTTTTAAAAGAACTAAACGCTAGAGAGTCCCAAAGCACCACTCTCATTCTTCGAGGAAAAGGCGCACGCTACATATGACACAAACCTATTTTTTCCATCTTCTCACTTAATGAGCAATTCTGTTGTTTATCCCTGTTCACTCTGCTCAAGCAGAATCAGTCTGTCGAGCGTAGCATGCAGGAAGGAGTACCATTTAAAACTGTAGAATGGGCTACATTGCCTGATTTGGAAAAGGTTTTTCCATCTTGTAATTCACTTGTTGTATGAGTCAATCGAAATTCTAAACTGAATGATTAAGTGCTCAGATTCCTTTTATACAACACTTTTATACAAACTTTTTACAAAGGCATTCTCAGCTGCTCACATGGCTAACTTGTAAAAATCGGCCCGATGAAGACAAAACTCTGTAAAACATACCGATCATGTGAGTCTGCTTGCTCTACACGCCAGAATCGTCTCTGAAATATCACATAGGTTCAAGTGGCCCAGGTCAGCTTCCACTAGGTTGTGATACAGTAACACACAACATTAAAATCCCACGAATTCACAACAAGAAAGGTTCATTTCCTGTTCATGTTACACCAGGACTGGGGTCACCTCCAGGGCTGTTCCGTCTTCATTCTGGCCTTCAGGCTAAAGGAACAGCTATTTTCCAGAATGTGTCCTTCTCATGGCTGGGGGAAGAGCATTGGCAGAACCACCTGATGCTCCTTCTGCTTGCCCCTGCACCTGGTACTTTGCATGTATTTCATTGGCTAATACAAGTCTCATGGGCAAAGCTGATATAAATGAGACATGAGTGTAATCGTTCTACAAGACCAGGGAATAATTGAGAACAACACTACAATCTACCACATCAAGTATCTATATAAAATATATATCACAATGCATGGATGGCTTCATTAGCAAAAGACTTGATATGTTCAGAATTGTCCAGCCAGCCCAAAAAGATCCTTCCTCCACTCAATCAGGAGGAAAGTTAGAGAAGGCAGATACAGATGCAAGCAGGTTCTTGAATGAGAGTCTCTAAACATTTTACTACACAATTAGGCTGAACAGACATTCAGAATACTGTAACATGAACTCAATATTGGTTTCCAGAGCATCTCCTTACCCCCACCTGCATCCACTCAACGCATCCGAGTAGACTAGTGGTTAACTCTCATGCCAAGATCTGTAGATTTTATCTGCTATCTCATTTTTCTCCTGTTCCATAGCTCCTTTCTTTATTTTAGGGTCCTTATTTTCTGTTCCTAATGAAGCACTCAGTCAAAATCCCTCTAAGTACAAAGTATGTCAAATTGCTTTGTATTTTCTTAAACAGAACCCTATTTCTTTCAATACACACCGCAAATTATTGGGTTTCAGCTTTCCTTGGTAAGCCAGAAATGGCCTTTTGTTCTGATTTGTTTTGCCCATCCATTCAGCTATTTCTCCAATAGGAGCCCCAAAGTTTACCCCTGTATTCTCTGACTCCAGCCTTCTGTGCCTGTGATGAGGTGAGGCACATCTCAAAGTTACCTTGGTGTGAAAATAAACTTCTCATTTGAAATCTAAGTTAAAATGTATTCCCCCATTGGAAAGGAATATCTAATTCACATCATTTCCTATGTTATATTTTTATACATGCTCTACCCACATCTCGTCTGTCCTCTCAACTCAAGTGATGTTCCTTTTGAATCATCTCCCACTCAATGTTGTGAAGGCCACTCTTGCTCACTTGATAATAATAAGCCAAGCTCTAATTTTGTGTATTTCAACGATGGCACATTTCTTGTAGATTGCCAGCTTTCCCCAACCCTGATACCTCCTTCGAAAGGATCTGCCTCTATTTGAGATTGCCTCTTGAACACAAGATACCTTAATTGTTATTTTTATTTTTATGTCAATGCTGACAGAGCCAGTAGAAGGCAAGGAGTCAAGGAACTCAGCTTTCTAGTGCTGGGAAACTCGATCTAAACTCTCATGTGAAGATCTAGGAAAATGTGATTTTACTTGCCATTGCCCTTTCATCTGATTATCATTATTTCTTGTAGCCGTTAATGATACTGACAAAGATAGTGTTAATGAAAATTCTACGCGAGGTCACATATTCAATGTGCCTACACAGCCATTTCTATTACTATCAATTGCAAGTTACATTGTTGTGGCATCATTTACCAATGCAGTTTCTCAGAGATGCCAAGAGACTTCCTAGTCACCAAAGAAGTTTAATATTCATCTCAGAGGGTTCATCTTGAATCTCGAAAATACTTGGTCCTCCCAAAAATTCTTACTCTACTAGATTTGTGAGAGCTGGCCTAACTCTCTTCTCCAAACACTAGTGCCTAGACAATAGTGGCTCAATGGGAAGAGCTCCTCCCACATGTTTGGCCTTATTGACTCACTCCACAAAGGCAGTTCAAGACCAGAGCTGAAGATAACCATCTCTGACATCAAGTGTCATTTGACGACTGTGCTGCACGTCTCCACTGTCCTGTTCTGGATTTTGAGATAGTTTCCCAAAACCCATCCGAATTACATTCTTTGCCTGGTCCTTCACTTCTAGTTGGAACCATAAATCATAAATATGAAGTTGAGTTTTTATCAATCTACAGTCTCCTGCTCTGATTGGACATTGAGAAATAGCCGAGGCTGTACAACTTGATCAATTTATAACTTCTATCTGGCTTGGATATTTTCCTCTCAAACTTGACCTGCTTGTTTAGCTTCTAAACCTTGTTCTAATCCTCTAGTTTGGCTGGAGGCCTTAGATTTTTCATGTCAGTTTCCGGATCAGGGCACTGTCCAGAGATCCGGCTTAAGTCCTATTTCTGGGTCCCGGTGATCTCTTCCATCCAGATCCAGTCACACTAGCGGGCATTTTGCTCTGAGTGACTCAGAATAAAGGAATAAATGGGTGACTACACCATTGGCCAGCATTGTCAAAATATGCTTCAGAGGTATAGATCTCAGTGTGATGCGGTGCGTGCGTGTGTGTGTGTGTGTGTGTGATTATAAAATATTCACTTGTTCACTAATTTGGGAGCTTTGATTCAGATTTTTAGGTTTAACAGCACTAAATATTGTTCAGATTTTGATGCATGCAAATAAATTTCTTTGTCCATGACTTTTAGATGGCCCAGTCATCTATGCAGCATACTTAAAAATGGAGCACAGTGATGAGAATATTAAATTCTGGATGGAATGTGAAACCTATAAGAAAATCGCCTCACGGTGGAGCAGAATTTCTAGAGCAAGGAAGCTGTATAAGATTTACATCCAGCCAGAGTCCCCTAGAGAGGTAACTATGTGACAATGACAGCAAATGGAGATCAGGACATCCCTGGGAGGGCGCTGATATCTGCCATGCACACATGTGCGTCAAGCTCTTTACATCCAGTATCTCCTGTAATCTATAAAGTCAGGACTGTGAACCTTATTTTACAGAGAAGAAACCTGAGAATCTGGGAAGTTAACTCACTTGTTTTGTCACACAGCAGTTAAGTGGGAAAATTAGGATTCAAAGTTAGGCCTATCCAACCACAAAGCCTGTCCTTATTAAATTATTTTAATTCCCAGGAAAGTTTAAAAGAAAAAGAAGTCCTTGTAAAAAGAATTGGCTTTGCTAGAAGGAACTACAGACACCACAAAGAGGCATTTTGACACCCCGAGTGGTGTTGGGCAAAATCTGTATCACCACACTAGGGTTCACGCTCAGCTTAGTTCAAAACCAGCCAATTCGGCCAACAGTCACATTGGTGTCACTCACTGCCCGTCATTTGCAACTGTCTTAAGAAAATAAAGAGTCAAGAATGAAACAGACACACTGAGACTCCTCCTGGTGGAAAGAGAATGAGGAGGGAAAATCTCGTCCAGAGGATAAGGGTAGAGGATGGTAGGCGAGGTTCCTATCCCTCATGATAGTCCTCCATTCCTGACTTGTTCCTCAAAACTCCTTTTTGGAAAATACTTGGTTTATTGAAATAACCACTTCTCTCCCGTATTTCTCCACTTCTCTTCACTTTCTTCCCATTTCAGGGCATATTCAGTGAAATCAACATTCACGACTATTAAGGAAGATAAACTTAAAAATAGCACCAACTTCCCCTTTCCCTAAAAGAGACCCCCACCTGATAAACTTCCTTGTCTGTGCACTTTGCTAACAAACCACTTGCATCCTCCTAAGTAATCAGTGGTTTCGGAGATTCCCCTGGTCTCGGGCCTCATGCTTGCTTCAATCCGAGACGCGGAAGTTGATGTTGACTTTCAAAAAAGCAAAGAGTTTATCTTTTATGTCCTTTTTTAGACACCTATGAAACGGCAAAAGAAATTACCCTATTCCACTGAAAAGGAGAGGGGGGAATAAATTAAACTTTTCCATTGTATTCTCATCTTCAATTATGCCTACTTATGCTCTTAATGTAATTTTACTTTTCAGATTAACATTGACAGTCTGACAAGAGAAGCTATCATCAAGAATATTCAAGAACCCACTCGAACGTGTTTTGAAGAGGCTCAAAGAATAGTGTACATGCACATGGAAAGAGATTCCTATCCCAGGTTTCTGAAGTCAGAAATGTACCAGAAACTTTTGAAGACTATTCAGTCCAAGAACAATTCCTGACTATCCCTCGAAAGTTTCAATTCGACACGGCAGTGAAAGTACTGGCTTTGTTCTGTTAATTTAAAAAAACACAATATCGGAAATAGAGTAGAAATGAAGTAGAAGAAATCAAACTACAAATTGACTTCTAGTTCCCAAAGAGATCCCAAAAGGGATGGACTCTAAAATTCTTATACCATAAATAACACAATTTCTGGCATACCTAGGCAGCTCAGTTAATATATAAGGAAAAGGAAGATATTTCTCATGACACCAATATGATGAAGTTTTTACTGTAGTAGTCAACTAATGGATGTTTTCCTATTAATGAAATTTTTCTGTCCTAATGCACAGATTGGGTCTTTAAAACTTGTAGCTGTGTGAGTTGTCTATCTAGCATGAATATTTTCCATAGATAGATGAAGTGCTCTTGATAACGTTAATTAGTGAAGTTGGTACCCACGGTACAATCAATTGTATTATAACATGAGCAATACCAAAAAGATGTGTTCTTGAGATTTGATCTGTAAAATTCTCCTACTATTATGTTCATAACTGAACTTCTAGATCGCATATATCACCTACATGTGAAAAATTCCTGGTGATTCTAAGTTATTAAAAATGTATGAATTTCTTCATTTATTTCTATACTTACATGGCTATAAGGGTGGAAAATTTGGTTCCTATATTCTGAGGGGTTTTTTTCCTCACAATGTGAATTCATTGTGGTCCTGATAACCAGTAAATCCAAATATAAGCTAAAAACTTACAAATGTATAGTTTTTTTCAACGACACAGTAAAGGACTGTTTTTTATCTGTCCTGTCATAGCAGCTTCTTAGAATTTGTCAAAAAATTCCAGAGGAAAGAACTCATATCTATTTCACTTGCTGTGTTCAGCACATTGTATAGGATAAGTGTTCCATACAAATGGGTAAATATTCTATACTTTTGATGAAAAATAAATTACCTAAAATACTTAATATCATTTTTTACAAAGAATTAACTGTAGGAAAATTTTGTTCAAGATTTTTAGTTTTACTATAAGAAGTGTGTCTCAGGTCTCAAATTTGACTGAAATCACATTATTATTTTAAATTGCCTATATTGTATCACATGAAAATGAATATTGACTGGAATTGTTTTCATTCAGCAAAGGATTATTATAACAGAATAAATATTTGGGGGTTCATTTCTGAGAGAGAGAATTGGCTGCACAAGAGAATATTTTTATTGAAAAGTATCTCGTAGATTAATGTGGAGTCCAGTTAGTCGCACAAAGTGTTACCACAGTAGTCCAATTTCATGTAATTCACCAAATTTTACTTATTTTCTCTTAAAAATACCAATAGAAGAATACAGGTTGAACTCTTAGAAATCTGAACTTGATGATGGTCCTCAGCAACAATAAGCCAGAAAAAAATTGTTGCCCCATATGTTTCAAATAGTTATCTTATCTTACTTCAGCAGCAAATGAATATATTTATGGGCGAACAGAAAAAGTCATGGGGAGTTCAAGCTGTCTCAGGAAACCTGGGGCCCTTCTCATTTAAATTGTACTAAATCAGCCAAACACTGAGAGAACTCACCAGTGGAAGCAGAATAAGCCGCATTCTTCATTATTTATTTCTCTCTGTATTCCAATGCAGGCTAAGTCTAAAGTTTTCAGTTTTGCTTATCTATTGATTTTACCTCCCAAATTCAGTCCCTCTGCTCAGCTCTCAGAGCGCTTTGACCATCACGTTGGGTCAACAAGGGGCCACACAGTAACATGAAACAAAAAGCTTTGAGCGGAGGTACAAAGCCATTGGAGTCGTGCCTGTTCATTCACTTGGTGTGGTTTCACCTTGGGTACCAGTTTCCTCAACTATAAAACAAAGAGGTGGGGGCCGGCCTGGGGGCATGGTAGTTAAGCTCGCATGCTCCCCTTCAGTGGCTTGGGTTCATGGGTTTGGATCCCAGGTGTGGACCTACACCACTCATCAGCCATGCTGTGGCAGCAACCCACATACAAAATAGAGGAAGACTGGCACAGATGTTAGCTCGGGGCCAATCTTCCTCAGCAAAAAATAAACAAATAAATAAATAAAGAGGTGGGACCAGCTGATTGAATGAGCCACATGCAGTGTGTTTTGTTACATCCCATTACTAATGGATTCATCATTTTCTTCAAGCTTGGTCTCATTTTGAAGAGTTATTCCTCCAAAAATTGATTTTTTTCATGAGGAACTGGCTAATGAGCTACCTATATATCTATTTTGTGTTTGATGTTGGTTAAGGGAGTTCTGAAATTTTTTACTTAGGAACAGAGAATTTAAACTTAAAGTGCTATCTGTTCAAGAATTCTACACGGAAGTATATGTTTCATGTAACTGACAGTTAAAATACTTTTCAGATCATTTAAAGTTAATATTCTAAATCTTGTTCATTTTTCTTGGGACTTTTTAAAATTTATAAATATTTTATTTTATTAAAACAATCCAAAAATTGATCATGCTTATCAAATCAAGGATATGTCCATATTAATACATTTTTTACATGATTTCTGTTTTATCCTTAGAAACTTGAGATTAACAAGTTAAAAACATATTGTTAGATTTCTGATATTAGAAAATGGATATATTTATGGATTTTTTTCTATTTTGAGCTATACATTTTCAAACTCCGGAGATGTATAAGATAAGCCTTCATTGTCTCTGCATAAAAATAAAATCTTATCTTCTCCAAAAGAAGACAGTGACAGAGATTTGTACAAATCAGATTCAAGCATCTTGGCAGAGATGAAAACTTTGCTATTTATAATTCATCAGTCACACCATAGTTTCCTCAACTGCAAAGGGCTTTTTACCAATTTTGGAAGAATGATTACAAAAAAGACATACATGAAGCTTTCTTCAAAGACATAATATGGTGTGATTTGAAGAAAATTCTTAAGATTCCCATTGCCCAAAAATATCTTCCTCATCCTGAGGACCTGAAATTCCCATCACTGGTCACAGAAGATGAAAAATGGCAGTGAAATTCAAGTTTTAAGTGAGGAGTAAAACACTTTACCTGTTGCCTAGCAGAAAGCAAAACATGGGAAGATAGAATGCAGGCATGTGGAGTGATACAGGAAAATGGGCTGGGAGAACAAAGATATTAGGGGATCTAGAGGTCACCAGATATCAAATAGGATGTGGGAACCTGGGGAACAAATGAAAAGGGATTTGTTATTAAAATCTCCCTACGTTGTTTACAGAAAACCAAAGGGGGGGCTTAGTTCGAAAAGCAAGTATTCTATGCATAAAGATACATGCACCCCTATGTTCATAGCAGCATCATTCACAATAGCCAAGACTTGGAAGCAACCTAGGTGCCCAACAAGGGACAAACGGATAAAGAAGATGTGGTATATATACACAATGGAGTACTACTCAGCCATAAGAAATGAGGAAATCTAGCCATTGGTGACAACATGGATAGACCTTGAGGGTATTATGCTGAGTGAAATAAATCAGAGGGAGAAAGTCAAATACTGTATGATCTCAGTCATAAGTAGAAGATAAAAACAACAACAAATAAACACATAGAGACAGAGATTGGATTGGTGGTTACCAGAGAGGAATCGGGGAGGGAGGAGGGCGAAAGGGGTGATTAGGCACATGTGTGTGGTGATGGAGTGTACTTAGTCTCTGGGTGGTGAACATGATGTCATCCACACAGGAATCGAAATATAATGATACACACCTGAAATTTATGTAATGTTATAAACCAACGTTTCTGCAAAAAAAAAAAAAAAGAAGAAGAAAAAAGTGGGTATTCTACATCACTAATTAAACATTTTAGTAGAAAAAAATAAATGTAGCATTCTTATAAAAATAAAAGAACAAGTACTAAATCCCTCAACAAACAGTATTCATAGAGGCATTCTTTAATACAAATCTACCCAGCTCCTACTGAGTACAGATTCTGTACAGACAAAGATGAATTAGGTGAGGTTTCTACTCTCGGGGATGTGTGAGCTGATAGTTAAAATACAAAATAATAATGGCCACATGTGTAGAGAGGGCTGTGGAATCCCCGCAGAAGCATCTACCTCTACTCAGAGAAATCTGGAAAGAGTAGAAGAGGTTATGTCTAAAATGAGTCTTGAAGAATGATGAAGAGATCACTGAGAGGAGAGGGGAAGGCGGTGTGGGTTGAAACAAGATCTGAAGAAGGGAAATCTTGTGACAAATAAGAAGAATTTGAAAAATGGTAGATGCTTTGGCTTCAATCCTTAGCAGCTGTGACAATTGAGAAACTGCTTAATCTCTCTGAAACATCGTTTTCATCATCCGTACAATGATAACAACAACACTAATAACATCTACCTCATAGGCTTTCATATATTTAAGTGAATATAAAGTCCTGATGCCACGTTCAATAAGATTTAACCATATTATTAGTTACCATAAAAAGTCCAAATGAAAGATAAGGATAGCCTGAGCTAGGCAAATGAAGAAAAGAGACATTTCCGAGGGAGAAATGGTGAACTGATCAGATATAGGAAATGAGGGAGGGATCGAGGCTGACCCCCAAGTTTCTAATCTGAGCATCAGGGTAAGTAGAGATGCCATCAACTGAGAAAAGCAGCTCAGGAGGATGAGCAGCATTGAGAGACACATTGAGTGTGAGGTGTCTACACAGCATAAGTGGGACCCTAGAGAGAGGTAAAGAGCGGAAATGCAGATCTGGAAACTGTTAGCATGGCTGAGTCACTGACCAGAGGAGATCTTATAGGGCAACTGTGCAGAACAGAGAGTAGAAACCCAAAGGACCCAAACAAAACTTAGGGAACGGGGCCGGCTCAGTGGCATAGTGGTTAAGTTTGTGCCCTCCAATTTGGCAGCCTGGGGTTCACAGGTTCAGATCCTGTGCACGGACCTAGCCCCACTCATCAAGCCACACTGTGGGGGCACCCCACATAAAATAGAGGAAGATTGGCACAGATGTTAGCTCAGGGCTATCTTCCTCTAAAAAAAAGAGGGAACAAAATAACATATTAACAACTCAAATTCTCATCGGAATCTCATCCCAATATTTATAGCAATGATAACGATCATTTATTGAGTTTTACTATGTCGTTGATATTGTGCTAAGTGTTTGGATACAGGATTCATTCATTCAACAATTATTGAGCACCTACTGTATGACAACACAGTTATCAGAGATGGGCATTCACCAACAAACCGAGCAGAAAACGTGTCTGCCATCACGGAGCTTATGTGCATTTATGATAAAATAGGAATCGAATAAAGAAATCACATCAGATGGTGATGAGCGCGATAAAGAAAGAAAAACATCAAATGATAGAAGGCGGAATGGGTGGAGTGGGGATGCAATGGAGAAAGATGTCAGGGGATTCTCTCTACACAGCTCATACGCTCCTCCCTCCTGACACCCATAATCAAGAAGGAATCTAGGCTTTGAGAAGTTAAAACAATCCTTCAGTGCCTCTTGGCTAGAACCAGGACTCTTCTTTACTCTGATATCTTTTTTTAAAAGCCAGCCATTAGTTTTTTGTTGTTTTATTTTGTTTTGAGGAAGATGGGCCCTGAGCTAAGATCTGTTGCCAATCTTCCTCTTTTTTTTCTCCCCAAAGCCCCAGTACATAGCTATATATCCTAGTTTAGGTCATTCTGGTTCTTCTATGGGGGATGCCGCCACCACATGGCTTGATGAACAGTGCGTATGTCCGCACCCAGGATCCGAACCGGGGAACTCCAGGCCGCCAAAGTGGAGCACGCGAACTTAACCACTCAGTCATGGGGCTGGCCTAACTCTGATATCTTAACCATCCTAAGTACAGCCTCCCACAAACACAATACATGGAAGTAAATGTACAAAGATCTAATATATAAAAATACGTATTTAAATTTAAAATGCCATCACCTATACAGACCATTTTAATACAGAAGTTCACTATTATCGCTAGCTCTAGTTACTACTGCTAATAAACTCATCCAAAGTGGTTTAAAACATCATTGATGCTTAGGTCTCTGCTAGAAGGAAGAATTACCAAGCAACTGATGTAATGATGCCCAAGATCCAGTAATAAGATGAAACACCTTCTTTTTACTAGGCAAATATGTTGCTTATGCCAGGAATTTCAGCACACATACTGGGTACTCAGTATATACTTACGGATGTGAGAAGAGGCGAGGGAAGGAGAGCCAAGCTCCCAGCCTGTGCAGAGGTTGGCGGTCATGGTCCTCACCAAGCAGCATCCCAGGGCTGTCACCATTGTCCTGGATGAAAAAGGAGCAGAGCAGATCCAGGCTCAGGGCCATGGCCATGGTCAGTCAGTACCAACTGGCTGCATCTTCAGTTTGAGATCCTAGTGCCACAGGTGTGGGCAAATAGGAAGAAATGTCATTAGAAGAAGCAAAAGCCAAAGAAAGACAGTACTGAAAGAATCCAGAATGTACGGCCAAATAATTCAGAGAAAATACAGTAGGAAATCAGAAGAACATTTTATTGAATTTTAACAAGCAGCCTCTTTCTCATCTGAGGTGCTTTTTTTCTGCCAGTCATCCATGCAGCAGCATTTGCCACTTTCTGAAGACACCACCCGGCATCTGGCACCTACTGCTGTCACCTGGCCCTACAGTATTGCTTAAAATGAAGAACCAGTCACTGAGGGCTTAGGTCATTTACCTAAATATAAACAAGAATGTTTGTAAAAAGGATTTGACCAGTGGCATTTTCAAATTATAACAGGATTTGACCAGTGGCATTTTCAAATTATAACAGTTTATGGGCAGAATGCCTTCAAAAGAAATAATTCATTTTCAAAAATCAATAAAGTCTTCAGAGTTCACGAAGAATATTGACATACATTATTTTACCTGAGCCTCCAAACAATCTTACCAAGATGCCTTTCTATCCCTGATGTATAGAAGAGGAGCGTGATGAGACCCAAAGAGCTGGGAGTTTGACGCTAAGTGGGCCAGTGGTTGAGTCAAGCATGCACATAAAAATCCAATGATAGAAACTGCCCTGCAGGCATGCTGCATGAATTAGCGAGTTGATGGATACAGATGTCCAGACCAGAGTACCTGGCAGATCATTGTAAACCTAAAAATGAAGATATTAAGACACTCAGAGTGTATGATTTTAGAAAGTAATGGTTTGTGAGAATCAAAACGGATGAAAGCAGTAGTAAATGAGCGAGGGGAAACAGAAGGAGTAGCGGCGTAACCTGTAGGGGGGCAGTGGGCACAGATGTCACAAGCTAGAAGGGAGGGAAGAGAAATGAAGATATAACCACCATGCAGAGAGTGCAATGACAGTAAACAAGCAGTACTTATCGTGATAGACCCCCTTTATTAGAGAGCTACCATTCTTAATAAGGAGAGGAAACTTTGCAATACAAGCAAGGAACATGCCAGATCTATAAACATACTTAGTTTGAAACTTATACTTTAAAAGGAATGGTGGACAGAGAGAGGTGGGAAAATCTCCCGGATAATTTGACTTCTTGACGGGATTACAGCTCATCTTCTGCTTCGAATTAACAATGCATTTGCTATATTATTAGACACTTAGATGTGTTTCTCTGGCCACACTTGTAACTGTGTTCTTTCTCACAGGCCTTTGCTGGTGAGAAGAATGAAAAAAGACAGGTAAGGTAAATATAGTCTGTTCTTACACTATAATGCTGTCTGGTAGCACCCCAGCCCTTGATGATTCATACGCAAGTTACATCCCAAGCAGCTAGATCTAAAATTGGACTCTATGCGCTGGCTCGGTTCTTATGTCCCAGTTTGGCAGTGTGTCTCTATAGCGTTGCCACAAATGAATGTTATTATTAGCGTAAAGCTTTGGTGAAAGGTGTCATCATCACTTACTCTTTGAGAAGAGAAGAAAAAAATTTTGAGATTTTGTTTTCAGGACAAAAACTTGGCAGTTACTAGGTGCCAGGGACTCTGATGGTCATTTCTTATCTTACCAAAGTCTCACAATAAATGTGCAAAGAAGTTATTATTAACTACATTTTAACCTGGAGAAAACCAAGGTTCAGAGAGATGAAAACCTTGTCCAAGCTCACTCAAGGAACCCAGAAACCAAGCCAGGACTAAAACTAAGAACTTTCTAACTCTGAAACGCATGCTCTTTTCATAAATCAAAATGAAATTTTGCTTATAAAAGTCCAAAATTGGAAGTTTTTTCAGTTACCTGCTTGCAAATCAGCCTAACATTGAGGACACTCTTGTGTGACTGAGCAATGACTGATTTTCTTGATAGATCTCAAAAAAGCTACTGTCATCACTTGAATGACACCATAAAGATGTAGCAGTCATCATCCTAAAGATACACAAGCTAGAAAATTCTTCCTACGCCATATGCAACAGTTACTGATATGGGCATTCCAATGCGCACGTTAAGAAGAAAATATCATAAAGACCTCATTTTAAAAGAGATTACTGTCTTCAGTAATTCCCCATCTTCCCAAAGGGATGGAAATGGTTCAGATAAACCTCACTGAGTAATCTGAATATTCAGAACGGAATAACCGTTCAGATAACAGGAAGACGTTCAGAAACTGTCAAGGTTCCTCTCTCTCGCTAGACTCGTCTGGAGTACTCTTCACCCACTGCAGCATCATCAGTCCTCTTTGTCCGCCCAGCCAACATCTCTTACCTGAATCTGGACCTGAACTGTGCCAATGCCGCCACATTTCAGAACCACCACTTAAGGTGCACCCTTTTTTTGCCGGTGATTGTGCTAAAGTACGTAACACAGCATCATCACTCATGCTCAATCACTCTGAAAAATGGATGATCTGAATCCCATTTTTCAGATGAAGAAACTTAGCTACCTGAAGTCACAAACCTAACAATTGATGGAACCAGGCAGCAAGTCAGGTCCAGGGCTTTCTGATTCCGAGGTTGATTCGTGTTCTTCCAGCCCCGCTGCCTCTCAAGGCCCACCTGTTGTTCCAGAGCTCTGCTAATTTTTTGTGTCTAGGACTAAATGCATCATTTCTCCTTCAAATTCATCTCTGCTTTCTTTCCCTCCTATCTTCTTATCAGAATGAAGGGCATCACTTATCGACTGTAATATATTTGTATGTTCACTTGTCTCTCTCTTCCATTAAACTCTCAGTTACTTTTGTTTGTCCAGAACCAGTCAGAGAGCCTGACAAATACTTTAAAACACAATAAATATATAAATATTTGTGAAATAAATGATGCTACCCGGTCACATTAGCTAGAACTCCGGGAGTCATCCGAGACTCCTTCCTCTCCTGGCCCCCAAGACCAGTTGCTAATCAAGTCTTGTTCATTCTATTTTAAATGTCTCATGAAGCTGTCTTCATATTTCCATCTTAGTGGCTCCTGGTTTAGTTCTTGTTCCCACCATTCTTCCTTGGATTATTACAGTTTTCTTCTGAAAGATGGAAACGCTCTTCTCTCTAAGGTGGCTCCCATCTATAACATTGCCTACCAAATGTGGTCCTGCTCTTCAGTAACTCTGCATTGCCTCTACCATGAGACATGTCTCTTCAAAGCTCTTACTCTTATGTACCACAGTAATCTCATCATTGGCTGGCTCTCGTGCTTCCTTGTTTTCTCTCTCCCCCTCTCTTTCACTCTCTCTCTCTAACACACACACACACACACACAGCATCCTCTAGCTATCAGAAACTGCTTACAAGCCCCTTAAACCCATGTGCTTTCTCTCCACTGTGTGGTTTCCTGAACACGAAATACCCTTTCCCCATTTATTTACCTCATAAATTCCTAATTACAAGGCCAGTCAAAGGTTAATAATTTGTCATCCCTTTAAAGTGATAGTCTTCAAACATGTGTTCTCTCACACAGAATTTCTAAGCATTAAAATACGTATATCTAATTTTATATGTTCAAACTATGGAAATCTACTGGCTGCATTAAATGTCACCACGTATTTTATCTTATCTGTTATTATTTTTATATTTCAGTTGATCTGACACTCAGTACTAGGTAGCATTTATAGCAAAAAAAAATATATATATATATGAGATATAAACCAAGAATTTGGGGGGTGGGGGGATGGACAAAATGGGTGAAGAAAGTTGAAAGGTACAAACTTCCAATTATAAAATAAATAAGTCACGGGGATATAATGTACAGCTAATGACTATAGTTAACAGTACTGTATTGCATATTTGAAAGTTTCTAAGACTAAATCTTAAAAGTTCTCATCACAAGAAAAAAAATTTGTAACTATGTGTGGTGATGGATGTTAACAAGACTTATAGCGGTGATCATTTGCAAAATAATATAAACAAATATTGAATCACTCTGTTGTACACTTGAAACTAATATAATGTTATATGCCAATTATACTGCAATTGGTAAAAAAAAAAGGATTTTTCACTTGCATTTCTTTGGCCGTCCCCCATCTTGTCAGCAGCAAACGGTAGCTCAAGAGAACACTTAGAAAGAGCATAGAAAGCCAATGGTCAAAGTCTTGGCTGTTGAGTTTCAAAATAAAGACCTGAAACTTGCAGGAATGACAAAGATCTAAAAGGTTTTTATGTGCAAGCACAGAGTTTTCTCTACTTTCAAGTGGTTGCTTGAAAACCCAGCCATAATGTTTATGCCATTAGAGAAATATATAAAAAGATCTCTGATAACAACTAATTAGAATCACTCTTTACTGAAATTTTTACTAAACTTTTTATATTTGGCAAGGAAAATTTTAATTCAAGCTATTTCTTATAAATAATATGCATTTATTTATCTTTCTAGTTTTTATACTTTATTTTGCCAATAGAACTTTAGAAAACAACTCATGAGAAAAATCTGCTCTACTTTGATAGAAATCCTAGCACTCTTATAAACTCTGTTTCTATAAACACACTTGCCCCTTCCCAGTTCTGCCCTTTACCCTCTTAAATTTCACCTGCCTGAAATTTCTGCCCTCTTCCTCTTGGGTTTAAACAAATCTTGTTTGTCTCTCAATATTCAGTTCAAATCCCATCATGTTTTCCCAAAGTCCTCCGGGATCACCTGAGTCTAGAACACCACCTCACTCTCACCTCTGAATGCCCATAGCAACCATTCTCAATGCAGTTCATGGACCACAAATTCCATGCTATTTTGTCATAATTGTTCTCCTCCTTCAACTACTTGAACCACTTCTTAATATTTTTATTATATTCTTTCCAAGAACAGTACTCTTCTGCAAATAGATTAAAAATTTTTGGAGGAAATTGAGTATGTTTTCCATCTTTATATCCACCAGAGACCACATCAATGGTCTGGAAGGAATAAATGCTAAAAACACACTTGATATGGAATTTTATCCTTTGGTGATGATGATAATAATAATAATAATATAATTTATTAAGCATTTACTGTGTGCCAGGTGCTGTGCCAATCACTTCACGTCGATTATCTCCTTTAACTCTCACAACACACTTAGGAATTGGGTTCCATTATTACCTTTATTGTACAGGGGATAAAACTGAGACCTTAGAGGTGTTAAGAAATTTATTCTAGGCCACACAGCTGGAAGTGGTAAAGCCACAACTTTGTTTTATCCTCTATGGTAAATTTCTACCTATAGGAATCCACATCTAGTCCCAGGTAGACAAAATTTTATTATCTGTTTCCTGATGTCTTTGTTTTAGGAAAAGGATTCTTTACCAATAACAAATCTCCATTCAAAGATGTATATCCCCTGAGAGCAAGGAGAAAGCACCCGGAAATGGGTCCATAAGTAAGAAGTGGATGGTGTTAAAGTTGCTTCATGGTTTTAATGAAGTAACACAAATTTTCAGGGGAAAACTGAATCACAAAAATAGAAAATGTAATGAACCAGAACTCCACAATAAATAATAATAAAGACAAGGACTTCTAAATATTTCATAAATATTAGACAAGGATTTCTAAATATCAGAATTAGTGATAACCCTGAAAAACAAATAGGCAGTTAAAAAGCACAAGACAGAATGAAAGAATTATTGTCAACTAAGACACGGTGAAAGAGAAAAATGTTTTTTAAAAAAACCTCCTAATAGGATCTGGAATTGGTGAAATCATCTACAGTTGAATCATAACTAAAGAAAGTGAGGACCAAGAGATGATAAAGTACTTTGAGTGCAGTAGCATCTGTTCCTAGTTTAGTACTTCTGACAGACAAAGAACTCTTACAAATGAGGGGAGTACGAAATGTTTAAAGAAATAAATAGGGTGTCTAATAAGACATTTCAAAGCTATGATGTCCAAAAATGCTTGATCTCCCTCCAAAACCTATTCTTCTTCAATTTTCCTCATCTCAGGAAATACCACTGCCTCTCCCAGTTCTGCCTTTTTCCTTGATAGAGGTCACCTGCCTAAAGTTTCTGCCCCCTCCCCTTTTGGCTTTAAACAAATCCTGTTCCTCCCTCAATATCCAGTTCAATTCCCACCATGTTTTCCCAAAGTCCTCCGTGATCAGCCCAGCTGAGAACACCATCTCTCTCGCACTTCTGAATGCCCACAGCAACCATACTCAATGCAATTCATGGGCCATAAAAATTTAGGCCCTGACCCTTGGAATCTTCCTGAACTCTGCTCTTTCTGTCACATCCCACATGCAATGCATCGGTCCATCCGGTCATCTCTTCCTTAGAAACATATCCTGAATCCTATCATTACTCATCATCTTCACTACTTTGACTAAGCACTGTCATATTGTGCCTGGACTATTGCAGTAGGCTCCTAACTGGCATTCCAGCTTCCACCTCTCCACTCCCACCGTTTTCCCCAAAACACACACACGCACGCACACACATGAGCCAGAGCATCCATCTGAAAATATGTCAGATTGTATCACTCTTCAAAATTCTCCAGTGATTTCAATTGCACTCAAGGTAAAAAGCCAAAATCCTTGCTATGGACTACTAGGCCCACCAGTACCCCCCACCACACCTAGCTAATCTTCCTCTTACCACTCTCTACTGCTCCAACAGAAAACCATCACCCTTCCCTCTACTCCAGACACTGGGGCCTCTGTGCTCTTCTATGGACTTATGACTCCCTCCTCCCTCTCCTCCAAGGCGTTTGCACTTGCTAATCCCTGTGCATGGAATGCTCTCAGTTCAGTTCTCCATTTGAATGCCTTAGGGAGATACTCCCTGATCACCCTGCATAAAGTAACATTATCATCCCCACTCTTTCTAGTCCCCTGACCTTATTATTTTTCATAACACTTGTCAATCCCTCACATAGTATTTTTATTTGTTTAATTTCCGTAAACCCCTATTAGATACAAGCTCCCCAAGAGCAAGGATTTTGTTGGGAAGTCCACAAGATGAACAACTACGTATATATCAAAAAATATTCTTAGTTCTCAAAGTTCCAAAACAACCCTGTGAAAAGAATGTAGATTTTGGTTTGGCGGGTTTGCATTTTTGTCTATGTCTTTGCACTTTTTTAACTGTACTGAATTTAGGGAAACTAATGTCTGTGAGTCTCTGTTTTCTTATCATTAGAAAAGAAAGGGAGTATGAAGGGTGCAATGAAGTAGGACTGATGAGGAGAAAGGCTAGAGATTAAAAGCAGTATTGGTGAAAACATATCCACACAAAAACCTGAACGCTAATGTCGGTGGCAGCCTTATTCATAATTGCCAAAACTTGGAAGCAAACAAGACATCCTTCAGCAGGAGGATGGACAAATAAACTGAGGCACATCCAGAGAATGGGCCATTATTCAATGCTAAAAAGAAATGAGCTATTAAGCCATGAAAAGACATGGAGGAACCTTCAAAGCATATTACTAAGTGAAAGAAGCCAATTTGAAAAGGCTACATTCTGGATGATTCCAACTCTAGGACATTCTGGAAAAGGCAAAACTATGGAGACAGTAAAAAGATTGGTGGTTACTAGGGGTTGGCTGGGAAAGACAGATGAATAGGTGATGTATAGAGAAATGGTAGGATAGTGAAAATATTCTGTATGATACTGTAATGATGGATCCACGTCATTATACATTTGTACAAACAACTAGAATGTACAACACCAAGAGAGAACCATATTATATACCATGGCCTTTGGTGATTATGATGTGTCAATGTAGGTTCATCAACTGTAACGATATACACTCTGGTGGGGGACGTTGACAGTGGGGAAGCTATGCATGTGTGGGGACAGGGGTAGATGGGAAATCTCTGTACCTTCCTCTCACTTTTGCTGTGAACTCTATACTGCCCTAAAAAAATTAAGTCTTTAAAAACAAAAGCATTATTAGTGGCTAAAAGTTACTTCGCCGAGTTGCTGTGACAATTACATTACTCTCAATAACACCTGTAAAGTATCTAATAAACTGACCAGCCTATTCCAAGCCTTCCATAAATGTTCACCAACACGCGTTTTTTTCCTATTGCTCCCATTTGACTGTCTGTAAATGGGAATATATAGCTGCCTAGAGAGTAAGATCATTCAACACTGTAACCTGAGAGGTATGGAGCACAGTCATTGTTAGTCTGCAAACTGAAAGAGAGACAAGCATGGGCCTGTTGGTTTGCATTGTTTAAAAAAATAATCTACATCTGGGCTGGTGTGGAAAATCAAAATAACCTTGTCAAAAGTCAGATTATTATGGTCTTCAATAGACGACAGGCTAAGTTTTCACTCCCATAAAACATCTACAAAATGTCAAGGTGTTTGAAGGACCCACTTTCAGGATACTTTTATTTCAGCAAAATGTTTATGTAGATACTATCTATCTTAGTATCTAATATTTCCTGGAAACTGATTATTTGGAAAAAAAAATGAGTAGATCCTGTGTCAATAAGCTCAGGCTAGCATCTTTTGCCATCTAATGTTTTAAGAATCTTTGAGCATTTTTTGGATTACAAACCAAATTAAATGCAAACAGTCAAGGAGCACACAGAGACCCCATTATCAAGTCTTTTCTGCCAGCCGAGAGGATGAACAATATAATGAGAAGTGTTAATTATTTGCTCTCCAGCAGCTGTGATTGATTAGTTATGACTGGTACATTTTGCTAATATGATAGAGTACAGCAAATATTGGGGATTGTTATTTTTTCCAGGGCAAAGAAACAATGATCTCTAATGACCTGCTTCATTTGTAGCTTTCTCTACAACCTGCCAGGGTGATGCTAGACCCAGATAAATCTCTTTACCAAGTGAATTTCCATGTGAATTTCATGTTAGAAGACCCATCATCAAGACTAGTGAGGCGGCCAAGTTTTCAGAGCCCTCTGTCACGGAAAAGTTGATCTCTCTCTCTCTCTCTCTCTCACACACACACACACACACACTTCAGTTTCTGACTTAACAACGTATAGAACCAAACTTGTGGAGGTACTAAGAAATCCCAGCTACCATATGTACATTGCTTTCTTTCTACTTAAGAATACTTTTTAAAAACGTTTGCCTTTTTTAAACAACCAGACACCTTTTGTGAGTCCATGAGTGGTTGTCCCCGATCCAGTATTAGACTTGAAATCTTTGAACTGAATGTGAAGAGCTGTGAATCATGGCCGTCAGGAAGAAATCGTCACTAGAGCAACATTTCTCAACCTTTTTATCAGTATCATCCCCCTTAAGGAGCCTTTTTAGACATTTTTTTCCTAACACGCCCTCCCATGAAATTTTAATACCTCAGATACACTGTATTCTGATTATGTGCTATGGCCCTATATAGGGCCACAAACCATTGTAATATCTGAGAGGGTTTTTTTGATCCTCCAAGAACCAATCTTCACCCCTTGAGGCAACATCACGTGAGCCTGTTGAGAATGCCTTCACTAGAGTCTCCATTCTACTTTCTCTTTATCATTCCCGAGATTACATAGTCTCATTTGGACACATGACCTCCTCTTATCTCATATTTCCCATACAAATTGGGAAACAGGCACACAGCCCCAAGTCTAGGTTCTCCCCCTCAAGGAGGTAGTCAAGACAAGACACATGGTACAAACACACTTTATTCCCTTTATCCACTCCCAAATAACACGGGCTGAATCAGGCTCAAACAACCTCAAGGCAATCTTGAAGGGAGAAAGAAATCTCAAAAAAGCCATGTGCAAATTGTGCTTTGCAGAAAGACTGACTGAGTTTGACCCCACAGTCTACTTTAGTGAAGTACTTGATTTTTCTGACCTTTAGTGTCCACGTCTATTAAATGGAAATATCAATAGCTATCTCTTAACCATTCATTCATTTAACAAATATTTGTTAGCTTGGTTGAAAGTCCCTATGAAGACAACCAAAAACACTATTGATCAAAAAAAGATGAGCTTCCTAAACTTACTGCAGCAAGGAAAAACACCACCTTTACAAAGTCTTAGAGTCCCCAAAGGGAGACAATTAAGGAAGGGTATCTATAGGGTTATGGGACCCATGCTGAATGCCCTTAACGTAGTTCTTGAAAAGCAGAGGACCAGTTGGGATTGGGCAAAATTAATGACATAATAGCTTTGGGTTGGTGGTCACAGTCAAGCGAGGTCTTGAAATGAGTGTGATATGTAAGCTGTTTTTCAAAGCAGCCTGAGAAGCAAGCTGTTTTAGTTGGTTCACAGTTTTAGCTTCCTGGAACAAAGAAGAAATCACTTTTGTGTGCTCCCAGTATCATTTAACACGGGAACCGGAGTTTGTTAGAGTTCTCAGTTCCTACAATATGTCAGACATTTATTTAGGCATGAAAGATATAGCTGGAAATAGGACAGGTTCCCGGCCTTCAGGAAGCTTCTACTCCAGTATGAAAAAGAAACTTTGAATAAGATATCACGTGGATCCAATCTTTTCAAGAAGTGTAGGTTGCTAGGGAAATGAATAAGCAGAGGTGGGTCGTTAATGAGGACAATATAAGAAAATGTCTTTTTGTAAAATGTCTAGCAGAGTCTCTGCAACACAACAGGAAGGACCCCTGAGGATATCCACTAGCTTTGTAGTGTCTGGGCTTGAGGGTGAATGACAGGATGGCACAGTTTACCATATTTTTCCATTGTGATTTGGAGGGATTTATATATTAAATGATTTAATCTATAGTTATATATAAAATATATATATAATATATAAAAATATATAATCTATTTGTGCCTCTGATGCTCTAAGCTCCAGCTAGGAACTATAGCAATCTTTCACACGACTCTAAGGAAGGCCCTGCCCCACCCTCTGAGTTTGTGAGGACAAGCATAAAATCAAGGAAAAGAAGCTACAAGACTATATTCTAAAAACTGTTAGTTCCAGTTAACCCAAATTGTCAGGGATTACAATCAGCAGAAATCCACACCCCGGTTTTAGTAAAGATTGCATCTTAGTAGGTATGAATATCAGATGTGCATATTTACAAATCATGACTAAATGATTTCTTGACACAAGTCTTTGAAGTCCAGAGGGCCGACCTCCTATACTGTCCATACAGAAAAGCAAAACTCAACAGGAGTTGCAATCTAGAATTACTGAAGCACTAAAAGGTAAATAAATCTACTCAAGAAACCCAAACAGATCCAAGAAAATAGGACAATTTAACTTCGTGGAATTATTGCTTTGGCTCTGTGTATTCTGGCTCAGTTTTAACAGATTCTCTGAACAGATCCGCCACGAGCCAACAAACACCTCCTACTACGTTCTTCCCTCTCAAATCTGGCAGGCCGCATGTGCCCTTCTCCCTTCCCTACTAAGACTTTCTCCATCTCCATCATACCCATCTTGGAAACTGCCATCACACCAGGCTCACCAGGCAAACCTGAGCTAATACTCTGGCCCATTGCTTGCTAATATTTTACCCCTAAGTAAGTCATGGAAATTTCCAGATAGTTAACTTTTCTCACCTATAAAATAGGAGTAATAACAGTACACAGCTTGTACAGTTGCCCTGAGGCTTAAACGAGACAATGTACAAACAGAGGTTAGCACAGTATCTAAAAAACAGAAAACTATACATCTTGGCTATTGTTATCATTCATTCCTTCAACACGTCTCTCTGATTTTCTCTCTCCTCGATTGCTGGTGAATCCAACAGAATCTTGACTTCTGTTGCCTCACTTGACACCTTATTGTTTTGATGGCTTTCTCAGTGTTTTCTTAGCACCAATTTTTCCCTCTTCTTCATCTTTGGCATTAGTAATTAATTATCTTGTTCTCAACTTCCCATCACATCAAGTTCCTGGCTTGGACACATTCCTGTGCCTCACTCTTAAGATTTTCTGTAACCTGACTCCACCAAACCAACCTAAACCCTTTGTTAAGTCACAACTAGTGGGTTCCTTTTGGTAGTTTTCAAGAGCAACCAATGGTTAGAGGAAGATGAAGTCTATAGGGCTCCCCTCCCACAGCCTTGTCACTCGGAGTACACCAGAATGAAAGCAACACTTAGAGTTGACCAGTGATCTGTAAATAGTCATCTGACCCGGAAATAGCCATATCACCTCTTCCGTAAGCTCAATGATGGCCCGTCTCCCTATTCTTTTCCATGTTCCAACTGTGCTCTGCATGAGAAATTCATCTGAAGCAGAGTCTACACTATTCTTTTTCTTCCCAGCTTTATTGAGATATAATTGACACACAACATTGTGTAAGTTTAAGGTGTACAACACGTTGATTTGATACCCTCTATACTGCAAAATAATTACCACCATAGCCTCAGCTACCACCGCCATCTCATCGCATAATTATCTCTTTTTTGTGGTGGGAACATTTACCATCTACTCTCTCAGCAACTTGCAAGTACATGAGACAGTATTGTTAACTGTAGGCGCCATGCTGTAGATTGGATCCTCAGAACTTATCCATCCTATAACTGGAAGTCTGTACCCTTTGAGCACCATCTCCCTATATTCCCCACCCTCGAGGCTATGCTAACGGCAGGATTAAATTACCCTTCTGGTCAGAGCTGGGCAACAATATTCTCTGTTGAAGAACTGAACACAAGACAGGTCCAGAAGCCTACACCAAGAGTGCCTTGCCAAGGCACGTGGTCTGTGGGATCTCTGTGCCTTGTTTATGCCCCAGCTGCCATGCCCTCATTTCATGGATTGAAAAATAATATCTAACATCTATTGTATTAATGAATAAGGTAACGAGTATTAATTGAAATAAAGATAGTGAAGTTCTCTGCCTACCTGGGTCTGTGGACTTGGGGCCTCTGCTCAGAATCTTTCCTACACTAACTAACCACCCCTGGCATGCACATTTCTGATTAAGTTACCTAAAATGTTAACTAATTGACCTTAGAGTGTAGATTAAATTAACCAACTCTTTCTATGCTGAACTATTTTACAGTAAATTGGAGAATTTACTAATAAACATCTAATTTACCTTCCTCTCTTCCCCAACACACGCACTCACCTAGAGCAGGATTTCTCAACCTTGGCACTACTGACATTTTGGACTAGATAATTCTCTGTTGAGGGGAAGACGTGAGGATGATAGGATGTTTAGCACACCACTTGAGGTCTACCCACGTGATGCCAGGAGCACCCTCCTCCAGGTATGATAAGCAATGTCTACAGACATTGCCAAATGTCCCAGGGAGAGAAAATCACCCTCACTGAGCACTACTGCTCTGAGCCAGGCTTCCTCCTTGAGGCCATTGCCACCCCCCAGGCTATTTTTCATTCTTTACTTTTGCTTATAGTGGTCCCCAGTCTGAGAAGTTACCTTCTCCACTCTGCCACTCAAAGGTGACCCAGCCTTTAAGACAAGGTAGCTACAAGCACCTAAAAACCCACATGAAGCTCTCGGAAGAGATTCATTTGGTCCACATAAAGGCAGTTTCCAGATCACTGTGGTCCCCACAGCTCTGGTTATCTTAAAGTTTCCCACTCTGGGGGCAGGCCCTATGGCCGAGTGGTTAAGTTCACGCGCTTCACTTTGGCGGCCCGGGGTTCACAGGTTCGGATCCTGGGCTCGGACCTATGCACCGCTCATCAAGCCATGCTGTGGCAGCATCCCACATGGAAGAGCTAGAGTGACTTACAACCAGGATATACTATGCACTGGAGCCTTGGGGAGAGAGAGAAAAAAAAATTGGCAACAGATGTGAGCTCAGGGCCAATCTTCCTCACCAAAAATTCATTTAAAAAAATACAAAAAGAGGGGCTGGCCCCATGGCCGAGTGGTTGGGTTCGCGCTCTCCGCTGCAGGCGGCCTAGTGTTTCGTTGGTTCGAGTCCTGGGCGTGGACATGGCACTGCTCGTCGGACCACACTGGGGCGGCGTCCCACATGCCGCGACTGGAAGGATCCACAAGGAAGAATATACAACTATGTACTGGGGGGCTTTGGGGAGAAAAAGGAAAAAATAAAATCTTTAAAAAAAAAAAAAAAAAAAAGAAAAAGTTTCCCACTCTGCCTTCTTATCTCATTTATGTTACCTGACTGGCTCTGGAAGCATTTACTTTGAAACCTATACCTTAATATTAAACATAAATCATCCTTCCACAAAATTTTCCACTCAGTATGTCCATACTCACTCCTCCTTCTCTAAAGAAGTTATACACTCCGAACCAAAAGAAAAAAGAAAAGAATTCAACACACTTCTGGTACCAAAATTTTATGCAACTTAATTGGCTCCTGGTGGTCGAAGTAAACTAGTAAACCATGATACACAAAAGTCATCTATTCATTAAAATAGTTGCAGAAACCACAAATTGTTAGGCTGGCTAAAAAATTATTCATCTGGGTTAATACAGAATATGGGCTGTCTTGCACTGCTTAAAGGACCAAGGCCCACAGAAGACAGTGTTCTTAATAAAAACTCATGTGGGAGTATCCATTTACATAGCAATCTATAAAGCTGTTTGGATTAGGCAAAGGGTACAGGTAATAATTTTTGTAGCTAAAAAAAGTTTTGTAGCTCTCTTAAGTTTTAATAATAAACCCCATATTACATCAAGAACATCATAAAAGCAGATGTTGGCAAAATACAAAGTTAAGTGAATCGTGGCTGTTTCCAGCAAGGCTTAATAAACTTAGCAACAGTTATAACGAATTAATGATTAATAAAATCACCGTGAAAATGCAGTAATGTATCTGTGCGCATATTACAAACGTCAGTTAAATAATTTAAAAGTAGTTCCACCTGAAACCAGTTTGAATATGTAAGGAAGGTTTTAAGTTTTCCCTAAAATACAAATGAGATAAACATTTGGTGACATTTTATTAAAATACCTTTGTATCTTCGTATTTGTTTTATCTCAAAAGTCTTGAACAGTGCAAAAAATATTTCCCAGACTGAAATAAATATATTAGGAAAACACGTATACATGTTAAGATGTTTGTGAACAATCCAGTTTTTGTAAACATAAATTACATGTGTTTATCATCTTCCTCTTTTCCTTTTCCAACTGAAATAATTCCACATCTCCTTTTTTCTATTCTTATATCAAACATGTTACAAGGTTACAGCACAGCCAGATACCCCTACCGCAAGAAAACCTTTTTTCAGATAATATAGCATTTGTTAATCCTTACAACCACCATGAGAGGTAGTTATATTCAGCTGATAGATTGGAAAAGGAAATCTCAGAGAATTTAAGAATATCGTCTAACTTCTTAAGTGGAAAATTCAGAACCCAAATTCGGGCATATCTGACTCTGAGTCTGTGGTCCTCCAGCTACTCACACAGCTCATCAGTTTTCTCACCCTTAGCAGCATCCTGACTGTGGCGGTCAGCAGTGTCCATCACAGTTCAGTTACTACAGATAATTATTATACTATTATTATAGATAATTCAGTTAGCTATATGTCCTAAAAGGCTCTCTTTTAAAAAATATTTTTGGCATTTTATGAGATAACCAAAACTTTAATTGAGAATGTAAAGAATGAATAACCCCTAGTATAAGGTATATATGGATATGTATGGAGATATTACTGTATTTTAGAACACATTAAACAAATGAATAGCATCCATCATATGCATAACATTTACGACAAGTACTCAGTGGATAAAAATGAGGATCTGAATAAACTTCCTTGCCCTTCTTACAGCATAACTGGTGAAACCCTTTAACCAGTATGGCTAAGAGAGAAGTCTCCATTCTGGTCTGGATTTCTCTTTTTGTAGCATCTTCTTTTTCTTTAATGAATACCTCACTATGTATGCGCCAGCCTAGTCTATTATGGAAGGTTGGTTTACTGAGCATAAGGATCTTTCTTTTCAGACTCTAGTTTTTCACATGCTGAAAGTTCAATTATGAGATCTACTCATCACATTCTAATAACACTGACTCATGACTACTCAATGTTTGCCAATCACTATGTTCAATATATTACATTTATTATCTCATAGCACGTTTATAGAACTTTGCGAGATAAATATTTTTACTTCCACTTTTTAGTTGAAGAAACTGAGGTTTACGGGCATTGTGTGAATTCTAACGTCACACAGTTGGGAAATGGTGACCTGGAATTCAGACGCAGAACTAATTCCAAGCTGTATCCTCAACCACCTGTGGTACAGCTGAGGAGGGAACGTTTCTGTAATAACTGGCTTTGCCAAATGGCAGCTGCATGCTTCACAGGCTAAGAAAGACATCCTCTCCCTCTGTTTATGTGGCATTCAAGCTCCGGGTGAGGCAACTACTCCCTGTGCCAAAGGAAAGAACACTTCATTCGGTTCCCTATGAAGCAAAGAGGGCTCCTGTATTTTATGGAGAAAAGTACACCTTCCGGATTTATGATCAACTTGAAAATAATCATCCATCGGGCAAACATTTCTTATAGCGCGGCATTAAATGTTCTCCAGTGACAGTGCGCAGGGGATGTTCTGAGTTAATTCTACCTAACTGGAGGTTACATGTTAATCAATTTTATCCATTTTATACAATTTACCTATTTAATTAAGTTATACCACTTAAGTAGTTAAGATCACTTTAAATGAATAATGTAAGATAATTTTAGCTATATAAAATACATTAACTAAATTACATAGAACTTCGTTTCACCTTAAGTCCAACTTTTGCCAGATTTGAGGATATGAGAGCCTTAAAAATGCTTTAAGCAGGAATTTGAACTTCTAACAGGAAATGTTGTAATTCACATATTGAAAAATACCCTGTCATGTACCAAGATGAAATCTGTGAACTTTTTGCAATATGCGACATTGAGTTTCCCAAGAAAGAGGAGGAGGAAATCTACCATAATACAATAGACAAGTGGGCGCGTTTTAGCTAAAATCCACATCCTTGGCTGGGGATGAATACATCTACTATTTGCAGTTAAATACTTCCTCTATGTGGAGAGATCCCTGCCCTGGAAGGCATTTTAGAACAGGAAGTACAAAGATCTGATTTTAAGAATAGGGTGCGTGAATGACAATTTTCTAAAATCCTTGCCAGGAGGAAGAGAGATGCTAAATATAGACTGAGAAACTCCATCTTATTGGGGAGATTAAATCACACCTGGGTAAACACCTGAAGTCATAGAAATTTCCACTGCAAACCAGTCAACTCTTACATTTTCAAAATTCTGCACTCCAGTGTATCATTTTAGAAGGCACTTCTGTAATCACTGCATCCTTTTCCAACCACTCCTCAAACCCCTCAAATACTACTCTTCACATAAATTGATAGAAAAATTGATTCACTAGCTAAAAGGGGTAATTTATAGAGTAACATACAAACCAGGATAAAATACAGAAAGTCCAAGTAGTCTAATGAAAAAGAAAGTAGGTATTCTCAAAGTTTCTAATGTTAACTAAACGCAAGTATCATCTAGGACAAATTCTACCACTCACTGTTGCCCTATGACATTACAGCATCTTTCTCCCACACAAACGTATTGGACCTTTACAGCCATTCCTTGGGGAAACCATTATTATAATAACCTCCATTTTATAAATGAGTAAACAATAACTCAGAAAGTTGGAGTGTCTCCTAGGAATCAAACTCACCTTTCAGACTAGATCCTTTGGATTTTCTAAGGCAAGCAAGCCCCATCAAAAATGAGGGTGAATTGGGGGCTGGCCCCATGGCACAGTGGTTAAGTCCAGCGTGCTCCACTTCAGCAGCCTGGGTTCACAGGTTCAGATCCCAGGCATGGATCTACACCACTCATCAAGCCATGCTGTGGCAGCGACCTACATACAAAATAGAGGAAGACTGGCACGGATGTTAGCTCAGGGCTAATCTTCCTCAAGCAAAAGAAAAAGAGGAGGATTGGCAACAGATGTTAGCTCAGAGTGAATGTTCCTTACCAAAATAAATAAATAAATAAATAATGAGGGTGCGTCATTACCCAAGAATGACGATAATCAGTGAGGATACAGGTCAAATAGCACTTTAGGAAACCCAGCTGCTATACTGTATGTAGTGACTATTCTGTGGTTTCACAAAACAAGACCATTTCCACAATCCTTCAGATGCCAGTATAATAGTAACAAAGAGCTTAGCTTGTCTGATTACACGGAACTCTATTAAGTAACATACACATCCCTCATAGATACCTCTTTCAATAGTAAAGATGTTACTTTCACATTGAGAGGTTTCTAGTTGCAAAGTAATAGTCATTGCCCACGGAAGAAGTAAAAGGATAGGCTATGACTTCAGCTTCTTAGCAAAAACGTTATACACACAAGGTTTTTTCATATATTCTAATTCTCCCATCTCCAAGTATGTTTTAGCAATACTAGTAACTCTAAATCCATCAATAGAAATAAAACCCAAAAATAAAATTAAAAATAAAAGTACATTTTTATTTTACAAATCTGATGAAATGGAATTCAAGCCTTATACGGAGATTTCTGGAGCCCCTTGGACCTAAAAAATTATTAATTAGTACTAAGTGGCTACAGTTGCAGAAGAATGCAGCATGACGCTACTCAGCATGATGTATTCTGCAAATGGATCTCCTTGATCTACTGTCTTTTGCACCTTAAACTATGGGTTTGACTAAACCACAAATTAGTACTTTGAAATTATACATTTTTGCTCCTTTTTAACCTTTTCTACATTAATTACCTCATGTATATTCATACACTCTTATATGCGTGCACACACACACATACACACACACAGTTTAATTGCCTAACAACTATTTTAAATATTTTTAAAAGTCAGTGGTTTTCTCTTTAACCTGCTGAACAATTTCACCTCCAATTATCCATTTATCCATTTTCACAGTCAACTTCCAAATCAACCTCTCTCCTTCACTCCAGATGCACGTCTAGTTTTCAGCTGGACCGCTATCCTATGAATGTTCCCAGAAGCACATCAAATGCCTCATATCTTCCAACTCCTCATCTTCTACTCAAATGCAGTCTTCCTCCTGTATTCCACTTTTCATATTATGGCCTCATCATACTCCTAGTTGGCCACATCTGAAGTCTCTGAATTTCAAATCATCTACCTACCCCCATCCTCTTTCACTCTCCTCATCTAATTAGTGTCATGTAATCATTGCTTCCAATTCCACCGTGTCCCTTGAATTCCTTTTCTCATCATTTCCACCGTCAATTCCTTAGGTTAGCCCTCACCACGTCAAGTTTCCTACTAGTCCTTCTGCCAGGAGCTTAGGCCTCTTCCTCATCCCTGTCTGCTTCATGAAGTTACAGGTCCCTCCCAAAAATTAAGATCTGGCCATTACATTCTTCCAAAAATTTGCAATGGTTCCCAACATCCAAAGAATAAGATCCAAATATCTGGTGTTGGTATTCAAGAGCTTTCTCTATGTGGACCCAACACAACTTTTTAGTTGTCCCTCCCAGTCTACTGCTTTTCCCTTGGCCTCTACTGTGAACTACTCATTATTCCAATCACACACTTTCTATTACCTACCATTTCCATTATCTTTCAAGGTATCAGCTTCATTTGCTCCTGTCCTTACTTACATCTGGAAATCCTAGTACTGTAATGTCCTCTATCTCTAAATTCTTCCCAATTCCTCAAGTCAGAATGATTGTCTTCCTCCTGTTGCCTTCATTACACTTTGCATCTCCACCATGGTACCTATTCAATAGCACTTTAAATTACATTAGGTTTCACGCAATCCAAAAAACATTTATTGAGGGTCTCCTCTGTACCAGGCCAGTACTAAGAAAAACAATACGAGTCAGACAGCATCTCTCCTCAAAAATTTACAATCTAAACCAGAAACTATAGCAGTCAGATTCTTTATCACAAAAAAGATACAAACATGATGCTGTGAAGGCCTGAATGAAGCAAATCTTTCTATGTCCTCCTTTCTCAGAAAAGACCATGAACCATCTTTCTCTCTCACACGCACGCACATACACAGTAACACACACCTATAGCAAAACACAACATATACACATACCATTGTGTGTGTCACGTAGTAAATATTTATTGAGTGGAATTCTTTTAAGTAACTCAGTAAATTGATCAAAATAGATTCACTCCATGTTATGGACTGAATGTGTCTCCTCAAAAATTCATATGTTGAAATCCTAACCCCCAGAACCTCAGAATGTGACCATATTTGGAAATAGGGCCTTTAAAGAGATGACTAAATTAGAAGACTGTTAGGGTAGACCCCAACCCAATCTAACTGGTGTCCCTATAAGAACAGGAAATTTGGATACACAAAGAGATACCAGCGATGTGTGCTCACAGAGGACAGACCATGTAAGGACATGGTGGCCATCTGCAAGCCAAGGAGAGAGGCCTCAGAAGAAACCAAAGCCGCTGACACCTTAATCTTGGACTTCCAACCTCCAGAACTGTGAGAATTAAATTTCTGTTGGGTGAGCCACCCAGTCTGTTGTACTTTCTTATGGAAGCCCTAACAAATTAATACACTGCATATCCAGAAAACAGCAGAGAGAAAGGGGAAGTTGACATACGAAAACTAATAAGAAAATAAGCACATAATTGAAAAATGAACTACATAATTGGTATAGGTCTACACATCGTAAAAGCAAAAATAATCGTCTGATTGGGTGAGGTTTACATAACCAAAGAGGAGAGTTATGATACCATGTGTGTTGAAACATGCATTTGATTAGGGATTTCCAGTCTTTTGCTACAATGTACTCCCTTATTCTGTATGCCCTACCTTGGGGCCCAAGTATTTGTTGCTAATTGGGTTTGCTTCTTTGCTTGATCAGTCAAACAAAACATATATTATTTTCCTATACATTAAAGAAAATGTGTGTGTGTGCCTACCTGAGTGTATTTTTCATAAAGTGAAATTAGCTTGACGTTTCAACTAATCTATGCAGTGATGCTGCAGGTAAGCACATGATTCCAGTAGATTTTTTAAAACACTGGAAGCAGCTTGAATAACATCAACTCTCTTGAGTGATTAATAGTTTGGATCTCTACATCAAATTTGATTTAATCAGATCACAAAAATCCGTACTCTTCAGTGTTTGGCATAGTTTTTTACTAATATAGATCTGAACTTGAACTTTCTTTGAGAGCACATTCTGAAGAAACCTCTTAAGTGGCTTTATGATAACGTGGTAATTTTAAAATTTTTGCTGCCATGACCTTTTAAAACATATACATGACTTTCTGGTTTCTTGCCAAAAGTGAGTAAATAAATACAAATCCATTGCTTCACGGAACAACCTATGTTCTAGTATATGCCATAGGAAGAATGTTGAGCAAGTTTTATTTATCTGCAGTCAACAAAATACAAAGTCTTGTGCAACAAATCAGTTGTAAATAAAACTAAACATAACTGACCAAATTAGTGGTATCAAATTACTATGTAGGATTTATCTGACAAACTATCTAGGCTTAAGCACTTATAGTCTATGATTGTGGAAAACAATTAAGCACACCCACTCATAAGAAGTTCAAATCGGAAGCTGAAACTTCATTAGCACCACGTTCTAGTCACACAGGATGGGTGTTTACGAGTAACAGCTCAACCATGGTCAAAATTCTTAATTGACTCTGTGTAATTCATTAGTTGATGGAATAAATTTTTAAAGGAAAAACAAAACAAAACCTAGACCGCTAAACTTGACATTTTTTGTTCATTCACTTTCTTGATGATAATACTTGGATATAAAGCAACTGATTTCATTGTCACATCATGAATCTATCTTAGACATTAAAGTTGCAAAGAAAATCACGTTAATGGTTAAAGCAGTTTATTCAAAGGATGATGCTCCTCCTGGTTAAGCAGTCAAGTAATAGCGAGAACCTGTAGGGGACCAAATTTCTCCATCTCTAAATGAAGCTGTCAGAGCCACTCTAAGCCTTCTACACATTCTCTGTACAAAGGCACAAAGCCAAGGGGGTAAGAGGGGGCTGAAAGGCAGCCTGCGCTGAATCCCCAGGCCATGTACCTAAAGGCCCTCAGGAGCCCAGAGGAGGTGCCTTTGACTAACTACACAAAGGGGCCCTTTGTGCCCTAGCAGCCCTGAGGCTGTCACTTTCTTCAACCAAATGATGCTAAAAAGTCCACATATTCTTAGAATCCATCCTAACAAATGCCCAAAGAGAACATGACTCATGAACCAATTAAACCATAGAACTCTCTTAAACATGATTTGAACATAAACAATTGTAAATAGTTTTAAATTTTTAAATGACTATCCTTTTGTGAAAGATAAATATTACATTCTAAGAAGTAACCTCTGCCCTACATTTTCTAACATTTTGCAACATACTAATCTTCTCAACACTGGAGGCAAGGAAAGCAATGGAGTATCCTGAAATCCTACCTTCTTTCTATCTCTGCCCTCTATGAGAAGAAGCAAATCATTAAGCAAAAAAAATTAGGATCACAAGACTAAACCATGTGCCAACTGAATATTGAGACAATTTGGAAGTGAGACCTCATGAAAGAAGCAAATAGAGATATTTCTTTTATACTCATTCCTTATTTCAAAATTATTTTTTTTAATTTCAACCAGGTTAATGACTTTAAAAACTTTGCACCCACTTCTTGGATAGTAAAGATATCTGTGAGGTGGAGGAAAAAAGGGATATCTGAATTGCTGCCTTCCATTTATCCAAGGGGCATGTAATTTTTGAGCATTTGCTATATGCTTTGGAGCATGCTCTTTCTCTGCTCTTCCTCACTGATGAAGCAAGTTGCCATGTTATGAACTACAACTGTCGAGAGACAACATGGCAAGGAACTGAGGGTAGCTCCAGCCAATAGCCAGCTAAAAATTGAGGTCTTCAGTCCAATAGCCTCTGAGGAACTGAATCCTACTAACAACCATTTGAGTGAGCTTGGAAGCAGTTCCTTCCCCAGCTGAGCCCTGAGGTCACTGCAGCCCCAGCTGACACCTTGACTGTGGCTTTCCAAAAGACTCGGAGCCAGAGGAGCCAACACCACCACACCTGGATTCCTAATCCACAGACACTGGGAGATCATAAATGTCGTTTTAAGCCACTAAACTCTGGGGAAATTTGTTACACAGCAACAGATAACTAACCCATCACTTGATGCATCATCCCTAAAATTAGAAATTTGAATTACAGACTCTAACACTGAACTAAAATTCTACCTCTCGTAGAAATTCATGAATCAGTTGGATTCCCTACAATCACGTTTATATCCTCATTCTTCCCATTTCCTTTTGGATCATTTTGTCAGATCTATTCACCATCCCCTGATTCTGTTTTCATTTGTGTTTATGCCCTTTTTATGTCTTCGAATACAGTTTCCATATCTATAATGTTTCATTTTCCTTCCATTTTGTCTATGAGTTCTTCCAGCTGACTTTCCTCTCATTTCTCTTTTCTTTATGCTCTGATTTTGGAGATATATGTTCTCTGCTATTTTTTTAACACTGCAAAATTATTTATCTAAACGTTATTTGAAAATTACTTGTTCTATTTCTTTGGGTAATTCCCTTTGTAATGTGCATTCTTCATCTAGTTTTGATCATCTCTTATTTCTTCTTTTGCAGGTTTTATGCATAGACACTGGGCCAGTGCTTTCTCATTGTTACTTATTTTTTTAATGGGGTCAGCTACTTGCTCTAAACCATGAGGGGCTGTGAGTGAAAAAGAAACAGGACAACATCATAGTCCTAATTCCACAATATATGACAGATAAGTATAGCTCACTGTTTCTGATTTGGCATCGCGGCCATTTTTTTAGTTCATTTTTCTCTAATTTTAATTCTTTTTATTGACTTTGCTTATTTTGAGAGAGAGAAGCAAGGTTAAAAATTCCTTTACTCATCACCTCTAAATAGAATTTTATTCAATGTCTTAAAAATTAAAAATATTGTAACTTTCATTTGATAATATCAGATTCCAATAAAATTATATATCTTATTTTTCAGAAATTTTCAAGAGACAATAATAAGTGAATTTTCCACATAAAAGAATTTTCAAGTAACATATTTAATTTTAAAATTTCATTAATAATTTTAAGAATAGGTCTTTCTAAGAGGATAGCCCTTTTTAGAAGACTTTTCTAGTCTTCTAAAGATCACTTGACTTTTCTTGGTGACTTGAGCCATTATTATGCGCAATAACTATTTTACTGTCTGTAGCAGAAACAATGCTATGTGTCCACCAAACCACATTTCGTTTTCTTCCTGGACAAATGCAAAGATTACATTTTCCCATATTTCCTTTCAATTTCTTTTGACCACATGACTAACTTCTAGTCAATGGAATATAAGTGTGAAGGATGTAAACCACTTCTAGGCCTGGACCCCTAAAAATTCATAGATGATCATCCATGCTCTCCCTTCCTTTGCTACTCACCTGAATATAGAGGACCCAGAGGAGGACCCCAAGGTCCTAAGATCTGGTAGCACCATGTAACAAAAGACACTCGGGTCCCAGAAAGAACACATGGAGCGAAACACAGTCTCCCCTTGCCCTGATGTGTATTGTACTGGGAAAGGAACAGAAATAAATTCTTATGATATTAAGGCTTTGAAATTTTGGAAAGTTTATTACAACAATTAGCCTAGTACACTGTGCTTTTAATTCACTGATAATTTCGGGGCCTTCTAAGATAGGTAAAAACTATTTGCTAATTACTGGGATGATGCTTTCTAGTTATAGATGTCTCCCCATTTTTTAAACCCGATGTTAAACGACAGCTTCTTCAAACTCTTTTTAGGTTTTTATGGCTGCTATAGATGGATGATAGGTAGATATATGATTGAGAGAGAGAGAGAGATTTGTGAGAGTTCTCCAGAGAAACAGAACCAATATAATGTATATATAAGGAAGAGAGATGCTGAGATTTATTTTAAGAAATTGGCTCTCATGATTGTGGAGGATGGCAAGCCCAAAACCTGAAGGGCAGGCCAGCAGGCTGGAGATGCAGGGAAGAGCTGATATTGCAGCTCAAATCCAAAGGCAGTCTGCTGGCAATCTCAATGGATGTCAGTCTGTTTTCTCTGAAGGTCTTCAGTTGACTGGATGAGGCCCACCCACATTAGGGAGGGTAATCTGCTTTACTCAAAACCTACTGACTTAAACGTTAATGTCACCTGAATAATACCTTCACAGAAACATCTAGACTAGCGCTTGACCACATATCTGGGTACTTTGGCCCAGCCAAGTTGACACCTAAAATTATCACAGATCTATAGATAGACACATACATACATACATACATACATAGGTAATCGTAATAGATAGAAAGAAATGTTTATTATTATCATCATTATTATCATTTTGCCTTTTCCCTCCTGCTTAGTTCTGAGATACTGTTTTCGGCTGAAGGCATTGACCTGCTTCTGTCATCTCTCTTTCCCTCTGCTTTGATTTCCCACTGCTAATCTTCTGAGGGATGGATAAAAAAGGGAAGCATCGTTCTGAGTGTAAAATGGAAGAAAAATGCCTGGAACTGACAGCCGGAGTGCTCACCTAGGAGTAAAAATACACTAAGTTGGGCATGTGGATTTTGTGTTAGTGTATTTGGCTACCCAAACGTCTTTCTTATGTATTTTTACACGTCTGTTTATAATGGTGTATGGACTTTGCCAGATAAGTGAGAGGTAACAACACCAATGAGACTTTTATAAGAAGTTCTTGTTTACCCGTTTTTAGCATAGGAAATGTGTAGAAAACTTACCGTAATGATCTGACCTATGAATACAACTGTCAACCTGTTTGTCTTCACAAAAAATAAAGCTGATACTTCACAAATTTTCATTCATGGATATTCTAGATTACCTTCTATTCTTCGCAGAACATGATTTGTTTTTTACCTGCTTCACTTAATAATCAAGGGACTCTGAGATAAATAGAGCAAATCAATTATCAAGAAATTAGGGGCCGGCCCTGTGACCCAGTGGTTAAGTTCACGCGCTCCACTTTGGGGGCCCAGGGTTTCGCCAGTTCGGATCCCAGGCGCGGCCGTAGCACCACTCGCCAGATCCAGCAGAGGCGGTGTCCCATATAGCACAACCAGAGGCACTCGCAACTACAATACACACACAAAAAAAATGATTGGCAACAGATGTTAGTGCAGGTACAAATCTTTAAAAAAGGAAAAAAAAATCTATCAAGAAATTAAATTCATTTTAATCTATTACAATAGCCAGAAGAGAGAAATTAAATAGTTTACTATCTTTTTCAAGTCTAATAACAGTGCCCTTTTCAGAAAAGTGCATACGATATTTTGATGAGTCAGATTATGCTGTTTTAAGAATTTAAAGGAACATTTTGACCTAGAGTATATCATATCATGAAACTACATCACAGATGAATTTCCCTATACTTTTTATGAATCTCACATGCAATCTGATAATTCAAAAATAACAAGAATGTTTTAATTAATTAACGGGTCTCATTAATATTTGTTAAGATTTCCAATCAAATATTTAGAAGACAACTAATATTTTTACTTATGATTCTGACTCTGACAAGAAACAGTCCAAAGTGTGTTCAACCTGGTATTCACTTACATCATGGCCCTTTCTCAAAAACAGGGCACACAGTTGTGGCCTAAGTTCTTGCTAAAACAAGTCAGAATTTTTTTTCCCTAAGATTATTTAATTCCCCACAGAAAAAGATATATAGAATAAGCCTGCAGAAAATTTACCAAGTACCAAGTGTGCTGTCCCAGAATCCATTTTCCAAGTATCCCTTCTTTGCGTACTCCACAAAAGAATCTAGGTGGTGTAGAGTTGAAGGTCCCAGGCTCCCACAGGCCTGGGTGTGAAGCCAGCTCTGAGTGGTTGAAGGCAACACCTCAGGAGTCAGGCTGCCCAGGTAAATCCTGGCTCAGACAATTACCAGCCCTGGGACCATGGGGAAGTTATTTACAGTCTCCATACCTCGGTTCTTCTGACGTTATGGATAAATGAGGATAACAATGGGGTAACCCACATGAAGTTACCGGTAAAATGAAACAGTGTAATGTTTATCCCTCATAAGACTTGACTGTCTACTCACAACTTCAATAAAAATGAAACAGAACTGTAGATGTAATTCAGGTTTGAGAGAATGAATATGGTTCCTTTTCATAGTTACTTAAATAGCAATGATTAAAACCAGCATCATTCTGCCTCCACCACACATACCTCCTTGCATTTCTTTGAACTCATCAAGCACATTCCTTCGCCCTTCCTGTTCCTTTTCCCTGGAATGCTGTGTCCCCAGATGGCCGCGGCGCTCCTTCACTTCCTTCAGCATTCTGATTAAATGTGATCATCGCAAACAGAACATTCCTGATCACTGTAGCCAAAATGGCACCTTGTATTGTTCTTGATCATTTTAAGCAACTTTACTTTCCTTCATAGCAGTTAGGGCCACTGATATGTCATGATGTATCTATTTCCTTGGTGTCTGTCTCACCACAGAGGGAGGCAGACTTCTGTTCACGCTGTTCTCTGACACCTGTAACAGTGACAGGCACCTTGGAGGGACGCTAAAGGAGGTGTTAAGTAAATGAAGGTTGCTGTTGAATGATTCATAATCAGTCAGGTTACACAGAGCAGTAAGGGTGCTTCCTGTGTGTCAGACAGCGTGCTGCCCTGAACAAGATGTACCCAGCTCCTCTCTTCGTGGACTCACGGTCTCCATGGAAGGGTCCTCTCAGTTCCATCCATGCTAAGATGCCTACAAGTAAAATGGATGTTTCTCACCACTACTTGACATTAGGGAGTTCTGATCTGTCTGCAAAAAGACAAATGTTTGTTTCAAGATTTTTAATTGTTTCAATACCTGGGGTCATAAAAAGTGACCGAAATTAAAATATATTCTATAACAATCATGGGTTAAAGTACCACTAGCTCAGTAGATACAAAAAACACAAGGTTTGAAACCCGGTTGCTGCGGCTGACAATGAGGTTGTCTGCTTCACTCAGTTAGGAGCGTGCATCTTTTTCATTTCTGTTCTACAAGTGTTGCCATAAAAACCATGGAGTCTAGGATCCAGCTCAGGTTATGTCGTGTGTGGTTAAGTTTGCAAACTGGCAGAGTTCAATTCTGCACGACTCTAACTGATTGAGATTGTCCTGTTTCAACAAACACTTAAGTGTACTGTCCGTGGGGGACTCTAAGAGGAAAATGCAACAGGGTCATTGTCTGTGCCCTGGAGCTAACAGGATGCTCTGAGATGCTCAGTCATATTGGTAGAGTCAGTGGACTCAAGAATGCTTTTCTCAAAGATTAGAGAAAATAATTGTATTATAAGTGGCATCAAAAATCAATGCTTGCAGTGTATTTTTTTTCATGCAATGCACACAATATGCTTCAGAATGATGTTCGTCGTAATTACATGGAACTCCTCTCCTGAAGCTTTTCCAACTTTATTTTTAATAGCAGCCTAGTGACTCCTTAGGAAAGGCCTATAAGGGAAGAAAAAGGGGGTACCAAGAAAACATTTTACAAATAAGGACATGGTGGTTCCTTACCCTAGACTCAGGCTCTACTTGGAAAGCAAGGCCAGAAGAGTCTGAGGCAGAGCCTTTTGTTAAATGTCTAAAAAGGTAATGATTGCTTTTCCAGCATATCTTTCAAATTATTGATTGATCTCAAGGTCATGGAATAATTTTTACAATTTCCCTTCAGCTTTGTGCCAGCAGCAATTGCGATTTGTCACTAGCCTTGGAAAGGGATCAAAAGGTTGGGGAGGCAGCATGTGGATTTTTTTTTAAATTCAGATATAACTGAAATATAACATTGTAACAGTTTAGGTGTACAGATTTGATGTGTGTATATATTGCAAAATGATTACCTAAATAAGTTTAGTTAACATCCATCACCACACATAGCAATTTTCAAATATAAAATACAGTATTATTAATTATAATCACCATGCTGTTCATTACATCCTCAGGATTTATTTATCTAATAACTGGCGGTTTCTACCTTTTGACCACCTTCACCCATTTCACCCACCCTCCAGCCCCTGCCCCTGGCAACCACCAATCTGTTCTCTGTATCTATGAGTTCAGTTTTGTTTTTTGTTTTTAGATTCCACATATAAATGAGATCATACGGTGTTTGTCTTTCTCTGTCTGGCTTATTTCACTTAGCATAATGTCCTCAAGGCTCATTCAGATTGTTGCAAATGACAGGATTTTCTTCTTTATGGCTAAATAATTTTCCATTGTATACACCCATGTGTCACATAATGATGTTTCAGTCAACAATGGACCACATACACGACAGCAGTCCCATAAGATTAGTACAATACATAGAGCCTAGGTGTGTAGCAGGCTATGCCATCTAGGTTTGTGCACTTCACTCTGTGATGTTCCCACAATGATGACATCACCTAACGACACACTTCTCAGAATGTATCCCTGTCATTAAATGACATGTGACTGTATATATACCACATTTTCCTTATTCATTCATCTGTCAATGGACATTAGGTTGTTTCCATGTCCTGTCTATTGTAAATAATACTGCAATGAACATGGAGGTGCATACATGATTTTGAGTTACTGTTTTCATTTCTTTTGGATGAATACTCAGAAATGGAATTGCTGGATCATATTGTAGTTCTACTTTTTTTATTTTTTTGCTGGAGAAGATCAGCCCTGAGCTAACATCTGCACCAATCTTCCTCTACTTTATACGTGGGTCGCCACCACAGCATGGTTGATGAATGGTATAGGTCCGCACCCAGGATCTGAACCTGTGAACTTAACCACTATGCAATGGGGCAAGCCTCTGGTAGTTCTATTTTTAATTTTCTGAGGAACCTCAATGCTGTTTTCCATAGTGGCTGCACCAATGTACATTCCCACCAAGAGGGCAGGAGGATTCCCTTTTTCCACATCCTTGGCAACATTTGTTATCTCTTATATTTTTGATAATAGCCATTCTGACAGGTATAAGGTGACATATTGTGGTTTTGATTTGCATTTCTCTGATGATTAGTGATGTGGAGCATCTTTTCATGTATAGCTATTGGCAATCTGTGTGTCTTCTTTGAAAAAATTTCTATACAGATCTGCTGCCCACTTTTTAAATTGTTTGGGTTTCTTTGCTATTGAGTTATAGGAGTTCTTTATATATTTTGGGTATTAACCCCTTATCAGATATATGATTTGCAAATATCTTCTCCTGTTATTCCATAGGTTGCCTTTTCACTGCGTTGACGGTTTCCTTTGCTGTGCAGAAGGTTTTTTTGTGATGCAGTCCTACTTGTTTATTTTTGCTTTTTGTTGCCTTTGCTTTTAGTGTCAAATCCAAAATGTCATTGCCAAGGCCAATGTCAAGGAGCTTATCCTCTATGTTTTCTTCTAGGAGTTTTATGATTTCATGTCTTACCTTCAAGTCTTTAATCCATTTTGAGTTCATTCTTGTGTATAGTGTATGATACTGGTCCAGTTTCATCCTTTTGCATATGGCTGTCCAGTTTTCTCAACACCATTTATTCAAAGACTGTCCTTTCCCCTTTGTATATACTTCTCTCCTTTGTTGAAAATTAACTGACCATATATGCATGGGTTTATTTTTGGGATCTCAATTCTGTTCCATTGATCTATGTGTCTGTTTTTATGCCAGTACCATACTGCTTTGATTACTATAGCTTTGTACTGTGGTTTGAAATCAGGGAACATGATGCCTCCAGCTTTATTATTCTTTCTCAGATTGCTTTGGCTTTTCAGGGTCTTTTGTGGTTCCATACAAATTTTAGGGTTGTTCATTCTATTTCTATGAAGAATGCCACAGGAATTTTGATAAGAATTACACTGAATCTGTAGATTGCTTTGGGTAGTATGGACATTTTAACAATATTAATTCTTCCAATCTATGAGCATGGAATATCTTTCCATTGTCATCTTCAATTTCTTTCATCATTATCTTACAGTTTTCAGTGTACAGGTCTCTCACCTCCTTGGTTAAGTTTATTCCTAGGGATTTTATTCTTTTGAAGCAATTGTAAATAAGATTGTTTTCTTCATCTCTCTTTCTGATAGTTTGTTATTAGTGGATAGAAACACTACTAATTTTTGTATCCTGCTTTACTGAATTTGTTTATCAGTTCTGTTTTTTTGGTGGAGTCTTTAGGGCTTTCTATATCCAATATCATATCATCTGCAAAGATGGTTTTACTTCTTTTTTCAGATTTGGATGACTTTTATTTCTTTTTCTTGCCTAATTGCTCTGGCTAGGACTTCCAGTACCATGCTGAATAAAAGTGGCAAGAGTGGCCATCCTTATCTTGTTCCTGATCTTAGAGAAAAGTTTCCAGCTTTTTACCATTGAGTATGATGTTAATTGTGGGCTTGTCATACACGGCCTTTATTATGTTGAGGTACCTTCCCTCTATATCCACTTTGTTGAGAGTTTTTATGAATGGATGGTGAATTTTGCCAACTGCTTTTTCTGCATCTATTGAGATGATTATATGATTTTTACCCTTCGTTTTGTTAATGTGGCATATCACCTTGATTGACTTGTGGATGCTGAACCATTCTTGCATCCCTGGAATAAATCCCACTTGATCATAGTGTATGATCCTCTTAATGTATTGTTGACTTCAGTTTGCTGATTATTTTGTTGAGGATTTTTGCATCTATGTTCATTAGGGATATTGGCCTATAATGTTCTTTTTTTCATAGTGTCCTCATCTGTTTTGGTATCAGGGTAATGCTGGCCTTGTAAAATGATTTTGAAAGTATTCCTTCTATTTTTTGGAAGAGTTTGAGAAAGATTGGTATTAAATATTCGGTAAAATTCACGAGTGAAGCCATCTGTTCCATTTGTTGGGTGCAATGCATTTTTAATAAACCAGTTTTGAAAAGCACTCTGTGTCTTCATAAATAGATAACATGAGAGGCATGCTTACCAAGACAATCATTCTCTTAGGGAACATTAGATTAATTTCAACATCATAATTATCCCAGCACTAATTCAATAAAAGCTCTTTCTCCTTTACATGAGTTAAGGTACTGAAATGCTACTGAATTGAAACAATCATAAAATTAAGAAAAATATTATATACTGGCAACCTAAATTAATATGCTAAAGTATCAGTAACTTGTCCCATTTTTAATGGCCCATTGATCAGTAAATTCCATGCCATTGCTCCAGCAGATCCCTGAGTCACTGTAGCTTCATGACTGAGAATTGAGGACAGGCCAAACTCCCCAAAGAGACTGCACAGTCATGTGCCCAACACTCTCCCAAAACTTCACCACGCACAAAACGCTAACTCAATTCAGAATCACAGAACCCTGCTTCTTAAAGATTACTATGAAGCTTTTCTAAATTAATAGCCTGCTCAAATGCTTTTACAAAACTCTAAGAAAGTGAAATTCATGGAGCCTCCTTCATATTTTTCATTTTAAAAAAAAGCAATGTCACAAATTCCAGATTATGCAAAAAACATAGCTCTTGCTGCAATGGCCATCTGCCATGATGATGCTAGGCAGAGGTCTTCTCTTGGTGCCTCACTCTTCACTGTCCCTAAAGCGGAAGCTGGGTGTCACTACTTGCTATAATTGGACCAGACTCAGAGGCATGGGCTCAATCAGACCAACAGCTCCTGTTGTCTTTGGTGCCACAGTCACTGAATCTGGGTCCTGATGGCCTCCACCACAGCTGGGGTACACCTCCTACAACTTCCTTAGGCTGTTGGGATTCCTTAAGTTTTGATGCATGCACCTTCAATGGGCTTCCAGTGTCAGCTCCTTCACAATCTCACAGCCAGCGCTCTCCTCAATCTCCAGACCCTGAGAAAGAACCTCACCCACTGGTCACATCTACTCTGTTGGGGATGAATTCACACTCAAGTGCCTCAAGGCTCCTTCAGACAAACAAGCTATAATGAAGTTCACACATGTTAATTTAATAAGTCTAACAACTAACTTTGAATTTCAAAAGGAAGGCATCAGTGTGGGCCCCGTTCCTCAGAGGAAACTCCTGTAAGCGCATGGTTACAGATAGATTCATAATGGAGGGTTTCTCCCAGTGCCCCTCAGTAGCAACTAAGCTCTATAGTCCAACAGATATCAGAGAAGTGGAGTAAAATCTACCCCCTATAACCTGAGCATATTTCCTGGCACAGATGAAGTGTCTTTCTCAAAGACAATGTATATAAAATGCTGTGCACATGACAACAATTTATCAATGAAAGGCAGCTATTGTTATTAGAAACATAATCACACAGTATACAGATTCTGCTGGGCCACTTCTTAACTAGGCACAGAAATAACCACATGGAATGGCAACCAGCATTTCTTTCCAATTCCATAGGCATCTACGTATTCCTTGAAAACTCAGAGTTAGGTCAGGACAGCACAGACCTTTGGAAGAGTCCAGATCAAACTCATTCTATTTTTCCCCATTTCTAAATTTTCCATTTGCAAGTAAATGACTGTCATGAGTTGACTAACAATATAAAATGATAAGAGTGTGTATTTTCGTCAATAACTAGAACTGGCCTGCCTGGATAGATTCTTGGAAAAGGAAAAAGGAAAAAAAAAAGGCAAAGCTCATAAAAGTAGAATAAGCCGAAATCAAAAGCTGACCCCTGGATAAATTCCTCAACTGCGTCTATACCCTCACCAGCTCACAGACAAGGAAAACAGGAAACCAGACACTCCTTTTAATCCTAGAGGCCAGAGCTGAATCCCGTCTCCTTTCCATTTGTCCAAAGAGACTGGAAGATGGGAGGTGTTCACGAATGGAATGAGCTTAATCCGCTGGAGTCAGCCTGGCATCGGCATTCCAGGCTCTGCTCCACCCCATGGATGTCTAGGACAGCAGATGACAAGGACACACATTCACAGTCCTGTCTCCCCAAATGTGTACTACTAATAACAACAGCTTACATTCATACAGCGCTTACCATGTGCCAGAGACAGCTCTAAGCACAGAGTGTGTGGGAGAAAGACTGTGTGTGTGTGAACGAGTGTATCATGTAATCTTCACAACAACCCTATGAGGAAGCTACTATTATTATCCTTACTTTACAGATGGGGAAACTGAGGCCCACGGTCACACAGCTCAAAAGTGGCAGAGCTGGCATTTAAACTCAGGCCACCTGACCTCTGGAATCTGCGCTTTAACCCCTCACCCTACTGGCTGGAGCGGACATTTATCCAAGAAGGATGCCAACTGGAGGACACACCTCCAAGCATTGCCCCCAAAGTGCCACCAGAGGAAGTGTTGTCTCCTATTTCTTTAGGTGATCCTGTGGCCTTAGGATTTTTCAGACTTATAGTGTCTGCAGCTCAGCTGGCAGAGCTCCTGGGCCCCTTTGAGAAGTTAAAGATAGAACTGGTCACTTAATTACGCCACAGTACAGTCTGACTTCCTCTCCCCTGGGAAGCACTGCCTGAGCACTGACCATTTACAGACGTAATGTGAGAATGGCTCTCGTGCTCAGACACTGCTGTGGATGAACGGTGTCCCCTGAGTTCATATGTTGAAGCCTAACCCCTAATGTGATGGTATTAGGAGCTGGGGCCTCTGGGAGGCAATTAGGGTTAGATGAGATCACAAGGCTGGAGCCCCCACGATGGGATTAGTGCCCTTATAAGAAGACGTACCAGAGATCTGGCTGTCCTCTCTCTCCACCATATGAGGACATAGCACGAAGGCAGCTGTCTGCCAACCCAAGGAAAGAGCCCTCACCAGAAACCAACCATGCTGCCACCTTGATCTTGGACTTCGAGACTCTAAAACTATGAGAAAATAAATTTGTGTTTTTTAAGTCAGCAGTCCATGGGATCTTGTGATGGCAGCCCAAGCTGACTCAGACAGACACAGACAGGGTTTAATGACAAAGACAGGACAGACACTTAAATCTATGTCCAGGGAAGAGATTCCGACCAGAGCAAGAAACCATACTAGAGGTTCACTCGTGGAAATATTTATGCATTTTAATAGAGAAGGTAAAGAGGGGAGAAAGGGTATTTGTCATTGAGGCAGATAATTATTATTTATTACTATTGCTACCATTTACTGAATATTTAACAGATCACGTTCTCATTTAATCTTCAAAACAATCCTCTGTGGAACTGAAGTTTAGAGAGACTAGGGAATTTCCCCAGCACACACAGCAGTGACTGGCGGGACAAAGACTGGGCCCCAGCTCTGACCCCAAAGCCACCTCACTCTGCTTTGCATCACGCCAAAGGTGGCAGGACAGGTCTGGATTTTTCTGGCAAAGCTTCCAGAGTCGCTGAAATCTAGGTGGGTAGAAAGCCAAAAAACAATGTCTAGATTCAAGGCTTTCAAAAAGAACAAGAAGGTACTTCTATTTAGTTCCTGGCAAAACAAAGGAAAATAGCAGCTTCTTATTTGTAAAATGAGTCTCCCTTTTAAATTAATCCAGGGTGAATAAAAAGATGGCATCAGCCAATGTTGTCCATGAAGACTGCTATCTCAAAAGATCCCAAAAGGGCTTTTTTTTTTTTTTTTTTGGTGAGGAAGATTGGCTCTGAGCTAACATCTATTGCCAATCTTGCTCTTTTTGCTTGAGGAATATTTTGTTGCTGAGCTAACATCTGTGCCCATCTTCCTTTATTTTGTATGTGGGACACCGCCACAGCATGGCTGGATGTGCAGTGTGTAGGTCCGTGCCCAGGATCTGAACCCATGAACCCTGGGCTGCCAAAGCGGAGTATGTGAACCTAATGGCTACCCCACCAGCCTGGCCCCCTGAAAGGGATTTTGATAGAGGATAACGATGTGCTTGTGTTATTCAATCTTAGGTCCCATATCCTTTCAGGTAAGTGTGAAAACTGGGAATGACTTGATGCTTTAAATTTAGTAATAACATATTATTTCAAGATTTTGGATTTGAGACCCAAAGTGCTATATTCTCCCAGCACTCAAAAACCTCTGCTCTAAAGTAAATTAGTTGAGGACTAAAAAATTCGGCAATGCCGACTGAGTTCAGGCTGGCTATATTTTTTTGTCTGAAGCTCTCTGCTCATTTGAGCATTTTGTTCTCAGGAACAGCCCAGTATTTAAGAAAAATTGTCCCACAAATCAGTAAAGGCATTCTTTGTCAACCATCTGGCAGGCTGTTAAATGGATGATTTTCTCCTTCTTTTCCCAGCCAAATGAATTCAACATAATCTACTACCAGATGTCTTCTGTTTCTGAACAAATGATGATACGAAGCAATTTCTTTCCATCTGCAAAGGTATAAACAGTGAAAAATCTTGGCTCCATTTAAAGTGTAATGCAACAAAATGTGGTGCTCTGAACTCTGAGACACACTATTCAATTTTCTCTCAATTTTCTTACGGATATTTTCTATTTCCCAAGATTATTCTAAAGAATAAGGGAAATGATACATTCAGAGATGAATAGATAATAAATGTTGGCTCTACCTGTTTTGTTATGAGAATAAAGTTTACCAGGAATTATAAATTACTCATACATATGAGCAGAATTCGATACTATAATCAATATGCCTTAAGAAAATGTTCAGCCTATTAGCATTTAAAGATATGCATGACTGTTGTTGCTCTGCATGCTAATTAAGCAAACTAAAGTTTATATTACTAAGTGTAATATTTAATTTACAATTAACATAAAATGTAATACACAAATTACTTTGTATGTGTCAAATGACTTATATGCCTCCTCTTTCCAAAAGAACTTAAAGCAGATTACAACAAAAGCTATAACTAAGAAAAGCAGAAAATTTCCAGGCAGAGGACCAAAAAGAAGATGTAAACATTTTGACTAGAAGATAACTTCATTGTTGCCACTGAAATTCAAATTTGGTTCTGCATACCCTCATAATAAGGTCCAATACATGACTGATGATAGATAGACACACAGCTACATAGATACATATAAATACAGAGATATATAGATAGATACATACATAAATAGATACACAGATAGATACACAGATAGATGATAGGATAGTAAATTGTGTGGTGGTCATAAATAGATACATAAATAGATACACAGATACATAAATAGATATACATAAATAGATACACCGATAGATACACAGATAGATAGATGATAGAATAGTAAATTGCGTGGCTGCCATTGTACCATTACTGCAAAGGAAGAAACATGGCAGCTCTGTAAAGAAGACTTTTTCCTGGTGCTAAATTCAAACCAAGAGTTTATAGGTTAAGGGAAGAGAATTGATGAAGAAAAGGAAACACATTCTTAGAACTCCTCTGAATCATCTTCAAAACATAAACCAGAAAGTCTCTATGGAGATGGACCATGAAGACCACTTCAACATTCCAGGAGCTCCAAGATGACAGGATCACCTACACAAAGATGCTGAAACAAAGACAGAATGGGTACTGTCTTCTCAGGGCTAGAGAGGAGACAGAGATGGCAAACTCAGATGACTGCAGGACCAGGCGGTATACAGAGGCTACGCATTCAGGCGAGTATAATACAACAGGCGTGCGGCGGGGCTGTGCCAGGCAGAGAGAAGTCAGGCCCTGCGGACAGTACGGACTCAGCCCTAGAAGAAACACACCATCAACCACACATGTTTGAAAATATTACCTTCTTTGATAAAACCCCCCAATGTAGGAATTCAACTCAAATGTCATAATTGTCCTTTATAAACCAGTATGGGTCTTTCATGTCTGGGTTTATCTAAATTCTTTGTTAACTCATTTGCATTTTTAACCTGTGCTATTACTGTGAAAAATGAGTCCTGTAAGCTTACTCTCCACTCTAGACTTCTCTCACATTTCTTGTATTTTCTTATGATTCGGTCAACAAAATAAATTATATTTATTTTATAATTTATTACTAATTTCATTTATAATATGTTTTGTGGGGGTTTTTTGGTGAGGAAGACTGGCCCTGAGCTAACATCTATTGCCAATCTTCCTCTTTTTCCTTGAGGAAGATTGTCGCTGAGCTAACATCTGTGCCAGTCTTCCTCTATTTTGTATGTGAGATGCAGCCACAGCATGGCTTGTTGAGCACTGTGTAGGTCCACGCCCGGGACCCTAATCCATGAACCCCAGGGCCACCAAAGTGGAGCACACAAACTTAACCACCATGCCACTGGGCTGGCCCCCATAATAGATTTTTAATATAGTCACTTCTGACTCTCCGATTCTAGGCTTCAAGGCACTAAAATATTTAGTCTGCTTCTCACTGTATCCTTTTTTTTTTTGCATCTTTTTGAAAGTTATTTTTAAATACATAGTTAATACACAAAGAAATGTTTTTGAATACAGATCTGTGGCCCCACCCAACCCCACTGCCTTCCTCAGAAGTAACCACTTCAATGTGAATACTTCCAGGTCTTTTTAAAATACATTGATAGTCATATAATGCACATGGAGATACATTTAAGTTTTTTATATTAAATATTTATGTTAGTATTACATAATGTATTGCAACTTGGTTTATTCAGGTAAAAAAGCAAAATCCTCAGATGTACAGACACACCTGTACATGTGTCATTTACTAACAAGAACTCTTGGGTAGAAAGTGATCTGTGTCAAAACAATTATCCATCACGTAAAATCCTGGTCGTAGAAAGAAGTTCATTCAGTTCATTATTCTTTCATTTCAGAAAAACGTCTCCAACTGTATTCCTCACTGCTGTTCTGTATTTTCACTATATGTCTCATTGTCCATACACTTCCTGTTCGTTTTGCTTCTATGCCTGGTCACCTGCCTCTTCTGTCTGCAACTCCCCCGCAGTGACACATGTTCAAGCCCACTTAGCCTTCAAGAGTAGCTCACTGAGGCCAGCCTGGTGGTGTAGTGGTTAAGTTTGCGCACTCTGCTTCAGTGGCTTGGGGTTTGTGGGTTCAGATCCCCAGTGCAGACCTACACACTGCTCATCAAGCCACGCTGTGGCGGCAGCCTACATACAAAATAGAGGAAGATTGGCACAGACGTTAGCTCAGGGCCAATCTTCCTCATCAAAAAAAAAAAAAAAGAAGAAGAAGAAGAAGAAGAGTAGCTCGCTGACTCCTTCTCCTAAATCACTGCTTTCTTTGTTTTTCCAGTCAATAGCTGTGTTCTCTTGGGAAAGTCACTAAACCCTTAAATCTATTTGCCCAGAGAATTAGAGAATGTCTCATCTTCCTTCCAGTCCTCATGTACAGTGCTTCTAAAACACCTCCCTCTTGGTGAACTCCCAGTTGCTTTTCGCATGTTCCTCTTTGTGGAACTCAGCAAAGTCTCGCTTGTATGATGGAAAGCGTGGCTGCTTTCCTAGGCTGGATGGCGGAGGGAGCACCCTCTGGCTGCTCGGTCAGGACTCACAGGTGAGCACTTGCTGGAAAGCCTCGCCGTGACTCAGGTCCTTACTAGTTTTCCTTTTGAACAGCTTGGTTGAGGTATAATTGACATACAATAATGTGCATGCATTTAAAGTGTAAAATTTACTCTTAAGTATGTTTACAACTGTGTTCTGACACATTTACGCAACCAAGAAACCACTGGCCCATTCAAGATAATAAACATATACATCCACCACCCTCAAAAGCTTCCTTGTCCCCTTCGCAATCCTTTTATTCAAAAAGTCCTTCTTCCACTAGGTTGCCATATAATTACAGATTCTTCTGTATATAAATGATGGTTTACCTTGGTTGCATAATTAAATTTCAGCAGGGCCCTTATCTTCCAGCGTTGGCTAGGAATCATCTTATTTCCTAAGTTACTATTTTGCAACCTTTTTTTTTACACAACCCAACCCTATCAGTGACTGTTCTCACAATAGGGAGGGACTCTAAAACAGCCCTTTGGTAAAAATCCTTAGTCTTTATATGGCTTAACTGAGAGAAGGATCTCAACAGACTTTCCCAGAGTCTTCAAAAATAAAAAGCAACTCTTTATAAAATATCCATGCATAAGCATTCTATGACCACGACATTTTAGAACAAGAAGGCACTACTACTTAACAAATATTTAAAGAAACAGAAGTTCCTAGGAAAATCAGGCCCCTTATAAACTACGCAACAGTTCATAATTCACTCGACAAGGATTAATCCCCACCAGCATCATTACCTCACACGCACACACCTTCTGGAAGGTTACTTCCGATGAAAACTCAGCCATTATATCTTCCATTATGAATATCAGAATATCTACTTGGAGACTAAACACTTTAATATTCAAGGAACAGAATCATTCGAAACACAGCTTTTATGATGATATATTTTTAAAATAATGACCTTATAAAAATTGAAGAATGGTTTGCACAGGGAGCATCACATGATAGGATGTAATTCATCAGGCAACAAAAAGCCAGGCCACAAGATGCAGATGAGGTCATGCAGATTTTACTGGAAGAGGGCAGTGACATCACAGCAAATCTCTAGTGACGCATGAATTGTGACAATTGCCAGTTGTCAATTGTGTGGGGCGGGGTAAGGATAACTCTGTGTGTGTGTGTGTGTGTGTGTGTGTGTGTGTGTGTGTGAGATCAATGAGCTTTTCGAGAGGCTAAAATGTCTTTAAACAATTCAGGAAGTTTACTAATCTGGAACAGACCAGGGCCAGACATTCTGAGAACATTACCTTCTACTGAAGTTTAATTCCTAGATGATGAGCTTAGCTTAAAATCTGAGGATACTCACACAGCTACTTGGCGCTGCTTTCAGAGTGAGTTCTTGCGCCTAATTTATCTTTGCATCTCCCAGGCTGAACAGTCTGTATCGAAACTTCGTTGGGTGAGGAGTGACAGAGTTAATAAATGCAGAGGAGAATAAATAAGCCCAATGGTGATCGCGACACATAAATTTATGAGAGGGGGCTGTTGCTTTCGCATCAGGCGCTTTTGTTTCATTTGCTCTTTTAATAATTGGGAGATGGCACTGCAGTCACAGTGGGACAGAAGGATGGTGGGGAAGGAGGGAGGCATTCCAATCAGAGGCAGAGAAGCAGAGTGGTTACAGCATGGCAGGGCCAGACCATTTGGGTTTGAATGCTGGTGCCAATATGTACATATAAACTTGGACAAATTAATCTCACTGTGCTTCATGTGTAAAATGGAATAATATCAACACCTACTTCACAGGATGATTTTCAGAATAAGTTAATATAAGTAAAGTGCAAAGAATATTAAAGAACAGTGCCTAGCATATTTTAAGCATTATATAAGACACTGCTATTATTGTTTCAATATTTCTTTTATACTAATTTGTATTGAACATCCAAATAATTGGAGAGAAATAGGTGAAAATATAATAATTTGTATCCTAGGTTGTAGGGTACTGAAACCCAACCAAGGTTGGAATTTTTTTTTAGTGGAAATTATGCTAAGAGAGCTTGGGGAAGGTGTGTGTCTGGTGGAGCAGCAGCACGGGCAGGTGCTTGGGTGAGCCTCAGGAAAGAGTGGAACCACGGACAACTCAGATACCGCCAGACTCTCTCCATCGCTCGTCTCCATGACAGCTTCCCTCTTCCCTCTCTTTGCAAAGTGGCTTTCCCATCTCTAAAACCCCACCAGGAGACATGGGGCTTCCCATCATAAATTCAGAGACCGGTTTCCTTTTCTCAGGTCCAGTTTTAAAAACCTGGGGCCAGCCCAGTGGCGCAGCGGTTAGGTTCACGCACTCTGCTTCGGTGGTCTGGGGTTTGCCGGTTTGGATCTGGGCACGGACCTACGCACCACTTGTCAAGCCATGCTGTGGCAGGCACCCCACATATAAAGTAGAAGAAGATGGGTGCGGATGTTAGCTCAGGGTCAATCTTCCTCAGCAAAAAGAGGAGGGTTGGCAGTGGATGTTAGCTCAGGGCTAATCTTCCTCAAAAAAAAAATTAAATTAATTAAATAAACAAATAAAAACCTTCCCAGGGAAGGCCTCCTATTGCCCGTTCCTGAGGCAGCTCCAGAAAGGTCCAGATGGATAAGGGGTGGAACAACACCCAACAAATGAGGCTGCAGGGCATTGCTAAGCACACTTTAACATCTTTAGAAATGTTTTTACATGAAACGAGATATATAAGAGCAAAAATCAAGTTCTTCCTCTGAATCAGTGCCATCTTCTCCGCCAGGTTTTCTCAGCTGGCTTTTCTTCTCAAGCTCAGGAAGACTCCAGGAGCCAAAGTAAATCTCCCAACGTGCTGATACTTTCCCACACTGGAGACAGAACTGTTTGTATGATGTTCATTTCTGAATGGGTCTTGCTTGTTGTATATTATTTGTTTGGTCTAGATTCCACGTCTAGATGCCTAAGTTAGTTAGAGGACTCTCATTCTGGTTCCTAACCACAGGTTTTTGTTTTTAAGTTGCAACTTAGAAAATGATGCCATTTGATTCTTGTCGTCAAAAAGTTGCGGCTATGTATCATAAACTCTGAACCAGAGTTTTAATAAACAAAAACAAATTTATATTCTGTTTGAAAGTGTTGCAATATGTTTAGCACGTGGGTATGGGTGTGCATGTGTGTGTGTGTATTTTTTACGACATTCTCAGTACTTTTATTTCCATTAGAATAACAATATGTTTCCTTCAAAATAATTCCTGATATACCGCAGGGAAGACACTCTTAGCCTCATGTATGTCCAGCTTTAAGCACAGTGCTAAGCACACAGAAGTGGCTCGCCAAATAATGCTTTAGAAAATTAATGAGTGAATGAATAAATGAATGGACGAATGGAAGAAGCGGTCGTCTCTCCAAGCCTGTTTATTACAATTCAAATGTTACCATGCAGGGAACAAGAGAAAAAAGGAGGGCAGCGGCGTGGGGAGAATAGTGTTCTAGATTAAAAGTAACTTCAGAACCAAAAGCAATAAGAGGTGCTTATTGGATGTTGTTTTGGGGAAGGGAAAAAAGCAGCTGTATAAAAGAACATGATATAACTGGGGAAATTTGAATATGGGCTGGGTATTCAATAATAGGAGACAGTTATATTACTCTGGAGTGTGATAGCACTATCGTTATATAAAAAACTCCTTTCTTCTTTGATATGTACAGTGTATTATTGGGAATAAATAGGAGGTTTAGTATTTATTTTAAAATATCTTAACAAAAAAATGGAAGCAAAGATAGCAAAAGATTATGGTTTATGTATATATGGGGCAAAAGCTACTGACTACAAAGGCGATTAAGTAGTTCTAAAACTATGATTTTGGAGATTTATTGTTTGCAGGGATAAAATATGCTCTTCTTTTTTTTATCTATGGAAAGAAACAAAGGGCCCTTTTGAAATGCCACCAGACTAATTTTCCCGTTTTTTAAAAAATTTTTATCCTTCTAATGCACCATACCTGAGACAAATCGGAAAACTCACTCTTCCACAAAAAGATAAAATTTCAGGCTGGTCATTTCCTTTTATCCTCTTGGAATATCCTCCGCTCTCATCTCAACCTCTTAAAATCCAACCTTCCACTTAAGGTCCAGATGAAATACTGTCTTGAGTATTAAACAGTCGCAGCTCGAAGGAACTGCTTTACCATTCTAGAATCATGGTGTCAACACTTTGGCGAGCACGGGAATCATATAGGGTGTTTTTAAACCTACACAAGCCCAAACCACACCTCAGGAGACTGGGATTCAATGGGTTGAGATTGGAGTCAAGAAATCCGTATTTTTCCATGAGTGACCAGGTATTTGATGCAGGTGCTCTAAGAACCTTATGTTGAAACAAATGCTTGTCCAGACGTGCTTCTGAGCCTTCCTAATTGTTTTGAATACATGTTCTCCCCACCATAGATTTAATAAGCTTACAAACAAAAATCACGATTTACAGTTTCCATACCCCCCAAGAGTCTGGCACAGTATCCTCTACATATAAAGAAAATTAAATATTTGTTAGAAAAAGGATTTAGAGTTAGTAAGAAATTCTAATTGTTCCTAAATATTTATATCTCTTTAAAAATTGTCCCAGTTGATTTTTTAAAAATATTTACATTTGTTTTAGTGGTCCCCTTGATTAAAAAAAAACAACACAGAACATTTATAACATAACTTTGGTTATATATACACTCAGACTATTATATTATGGTCAGGATTTGTACTTACGTGGCTTTTTTTTAATACAAAGTCATATAGTTACAATTTAAATACTGGCTAATCAGCCTTTCACAGATTTTAGTTGTTACTAACAGTTTCCTTAAAGGAAATCAAGTTTCCTTTAAAAGAGTTATACTTTTTATAAACAAGAAATCATGGTGATTTCTTAAGTTATGGAGGAAATGTACATAAATATATATTATATATGTATATTTATATATTAAATATATGTAAATTTCCTTCGCAACATAAGAAATCATCACAATTCCTAAAGTCTACAATAATACACAAACACACACATACATAGACACATATATACACACACATATATGTATGTGTATAGAGAGAGAGGAGTCAACTTTAGCTAATTAAAATATGGTGTAAATGAGGCAAGGAGTCCAAAGTAATTAGTCTCCTGGTATTCCACACCCTAAATGTTATCAGATAGTTCACAAATGTCAGTCAGCTTGCACATCAAGGAAACTAGGGGAGGGCATCCAGGCGAATAGATATCTGTACTCATCTTTCCATTTTTTTCCATGTCCCCTCCATTGTTAACACTGCTGTCGTCCCCTACATTACATGACTATGATGTGTTCAGGAGTAACATTCTCTATGTTTATCTTGTTTTGGGTTTGTTGAGTTTCTTCAATTGCAATTTAATGTTTTTCATTAAATTTGGGTAAGTTTTATCAGCTCATTAACCAGCCGACACAGGCCCCATTGGAGTCTGATTTTGCTTAGAACTTACTTGTCTCTTACTTGACTCTTATTCACAGAAAAAAGCTTGAAAGCTTTGACTATTTCTGAGACATAATGTAAACAAAAGGAGAGAGAAAGAAGGAACAGAGGAGCCGGTGATGGTGGAAATGAGATACTGGAACATACTCCAAAAGCACAGTAAACTGCTCAACTGGAATTACAATATGCCACAGACAAAACTCCCACTGGTACTCTAGTCAACAAAAGTCATGTTAGCCACTGTGTCACCAGCATGCTACCAGATGCTCAATTTTTATCTCATCATAAGCTTTATCTCATCATAAATCATTTATAAGTGAAACCATTTCACTGACTCAAAAATAGAAGTCGGTAGGGAAATCCTACTGGTCTGCTTCATAGAAATATATTTTATAGACACCTCTGCTGTAATAAATGTATTCTATAAAATAATCAATGTCTTTCTACCCTATACCATATACGCTTTCATTACCACTCTTTCACAAACTCTCTCTCACTTTAACATTTTTCTCAAGGAGTATGTCAACTGAAAGGAATGTGGAAAATCAGAATCTTTGACATTGATCCAAGATTCGTTTATATAACTCACAGGTAAAGAAATAAGAGCCGAGTCTAGAATGAAGCATATGAAAGTCCCAGATGGTCTAAAAGCAAGTCTTTCCCACCAGCTTACTTACCGCGTCACGTGCCTTTCATCAGCATTTAAGTGAGGAGAGTCCCACCTAACCTTACACACAGGACATCTGAGGACAAATGACCACTTGTACCGCTTTGAAGTCCTGAAAGATAGCCTTTTACTCACAAAAGGCAGTTTGGATGGAGTTTTATTTAAAGCTTTTCATTGGCTTTCTGTACCAAATGAGGGGTAAACTCAAGGTTCTTTTTACTTCTTTCTTATCAAATATGGCAAAGTCTCTCACACCAAAGCTAAAACATAAAGACTTGCCTATCCCTCACATCCTTTAAGAGCTACACACTTTTGTTGACTTATGCTGGGATGGAATTTCAAAGACAAGGCGCATGCGAATTTCAACTGTGGTCAATATATTTAGCAAAAACAGCTGGAATAGTTGTCTAAAACAAGAGGAACTACAGAAAATTATGTTTAATTCTCACGTATGTCACTTGAGTTCAAAGAATCAAAAACGCACTGATAATCTGAGAAGTTTTTCTTCTACCTAAGAAACAGCTAATCACAAGAGCACACGATTTCTATTTCCAGTGGGCATGTTCAGTGAAAATAAAAATAGAATTCACTGACTATCTGTGGATCCTCCTTCTTAAAAACCGCTTTGAATAGATATCAAAGGAAATATGGTTTTAAAATTATCATTTAAAAAAGGAGAGCATTTGAACAAGAACATATATCAGATTTCCTTTTATTTATGAATTCTGAATTTTGGCTCTATCGTAATGCCTTTGCCAGGAAAGTCAGGTGGTGTTCTCATAATCAAGTAGGGATTTCCTCTAGTGTCCTCAATGAGGAAGTTTCTAGTCATCCCAGAAGGAGGATTAACAACCAAGATTTCCCATCTGGTGGTGAAGATGGAGAGGTTAAGGATAAGGAGCCAGAGACGAAGTTCTGAGCTGAACCACTCCCAGTGAACAGAAAGGAGGCCTCCATCTGGGTTCTTACAGCATGTGATTTCCTTCACTACCGTGGGTTTATCAATTTAACTCACATCCAGCCAGATGATAGGCTGGTTTTTATTTCTAAAATTACTGACAATGATGCATATGACCTAAAAGTAATCCAAGAAGAATCTCTGGCCCTTGAGGAGTTAGTAGTCCACGTGTGAATTCATGGTGCATCCACAAACAATGTTATTACTACCCAGAAAGCATTTTCTACACAAATTGTTATATGAGAGTCTTTAATGTTTTAACCTTGGAGGTGAAATTAAGAATGTTTGTGTTTGCATGAATAATCTTGCCATGGTAGCTTTTAGAAACTAATTCTCCTCCCAACCCCCACCTCCCTGGCCCTCCTAAATAGCCTAATACATTCATTCAATTAGCACAGGTATTTTGGCAAAAAGTTCTCTCCACCCACCCGATTTATAACCGAGCCCCAGGGCGAATCAGTCTAGAAATCAGACCCGTGAGGAAGGATTATGTTATCCGCCAAGGCAATGCTACGTGCTCCAGTTTACACCTTTCTGTTGATAGTTACCCTGGAACTCAAGAAGCCGCACTGGGCTCTGGGGAAATGAGATTAATCAGATGTGATGAAATGCTGATTCGGTATCAGAGAATATTTCAGTGATACCATAGATACATCCATCTTTCAGATGAATACAACAATTTGCTCCTACAGTAATGGGGAATAGTAAGATGTTTTAAGGGGATGATGTAAGCATGGTATCAAAATTTTATTTGGACAACAGACAATAAAAGTACTTACAGGGGCGGGCCCTGTGGCGCAGAGGTTATATTCACACACTCCACTTCGGTGGCCTGGGGTTCGCCTGTTCACATCCTGGGTGCGGACCTACACACTGCTTATCAAGCCATGCTGTGGCAGGCAACCCACATATAAAAAGTAAAGGAACATGGGCACGGATGTTAGCTCAGGACCAATCTTCCTCAGCAAAAAGAGGAGGATTGGTGGCAGATATTAGCTCAGGGCTAATCTTTCTCCCAAAAAAAGTAATTAATTAATTAATTAATTAAAATAAAAGTAGTTATATACACAGACATTATCCCCATTTTCAATATCTTTAGCAGACATGCACTGCTAGGGTTTTAGGCCTTATTTTTTTTTTTTTTCCTCTCTTTTTTCTACTAGAGAAAAACTAAGACTTTATCTTCTTTTTATGAAAAACTACAGCAAACTTACAGCACGTAGAAATCTTCAATGCTTACGTCTCCTTCCTCATCACCTTCAGTTCCACCAACGCAGACCCCTTCTCCTGTCCCCAGAATAAAGTGATCAAATCGCGACAATAGAGACTGAGAAAAATATTTGAGGTACTGGAGACTCCATTTCTTCCCTTTGTGCTGATTCCTACTCCTTCTCCATGGAAACAGTTTCTTTTTTTTTCAACAAACACTCGCTGGCCTATGATAACATAAACATACTTTGCACTGAATAAATTTTGCCTAAAGTTTACTGCACACATTCAAAGTCAATCATACGACTGTATCAATAAAATGCCCCAGAGTTGAGAATATCTCAATGTTTCTGGGGTAAAAAACTCAGTAACATTTCTAAGGCATTCCTAGACCCCCTATCTCCTATCACTGAAGTATCTCAATAAGTCGTTGCTTATTACAGAGAAAACTATGTTTCAAAAAAAGGTAAGGACACAAGCTATAAATCCACGATAAAAGGACATTGATACATGTTTTTGTTTCTTCAATGAACAAATATTTATTGAGAGTCAACCAAATGCAGAGCATTATGCTAGTAATCTGGTGCAGGAAAGGGGCTGTGTCAGGAAGGTTGAAAATAAATATTGCAACACTCCAAAATTCCGAAACAATTTACAACCTTGGGGGAGAGGGGACTGAAATGGAGGAAAGGTTAATTATTAATATAAAGTAATTTTATTCAGCAGATAAGAATATACTTTTGAATCCAGGTTTCACCAATTTTAGCTGGTGGCCTTTATTCAGTTCTCCAAAATATCTCCTTATCTGAAATGAGAATAAAAATAGCACCTTTCCCATGAGGTCTGAGGATTAAATAAGAAGATGCTCTTAGTACAATGCTTGGCACTCAGGAAGCACTCAGGAAATGCCGTCTAAGTTATTAGGTGTCAAATGAGCAATACAGACAAGATCATAAGAACCTGGAAACGGAATTGAAGTACTACAGAACAAGGCTGTCAAAGGGAGCTTCAAGCCTGAGGGAGGACTTCCCCATGAACTTGAAAGATGGTTAGGACATGAATGGGCAGAGATGACTGAGTGAGAACTACAGTCTGTGGAAATGAGTAACAGTGGAAGGATAGACATGTCACATTTACTGGGCCAGTCTAACTAGAGTAGAAGGTGTGGGTTGAAATTTACTAGGAAGTAGTATTGAAAAAGAAAGTAGAGGCCAAATGATGAGGGACTTTGAATAAAAGGCAAAATAATCTGCACTTTATTGGTAACGGGGAGTCATTGGAGATTGGTGACTTTGCATATTGATCAAAAATATTCACACAAACTTATGGAATTTAGCTTTTGACAACAAACGTTCCAGAATAAAACTCAAGATGGTAATTAGAGAAAGTGACCCGTTTAGAAGTATGTTTAGATTTTTCTAACCCATGCGTCATAGTTTAATGTCTTTGCCCTATCACATTCCATTTTCGGACAGATGTCCAGGGGTCTTTGAATTTCCAAGCAAAAGGTAATAGTTAATCTATTTTTACCTAAGATACTAAACATGTTTGGTCTACTGAGGTCTCCGAGTAGAGGAGGATAAAGCAATGGTAAACAGAAATTACCTAATGAGTCAACTGTGTGTCTAGTCTTGAAAAAGCTGTCTTCGTATTACCTCATTCTGATTACAAGCCAGCTATTCATCAGATCTCATTAAGCAGATAAGCATGCAAAATTAATCTTCATAATACTCAACGTGATTTTAGGCCAGACCAAAGATTCCTATATATTTTATGTCTTCTGAAATGTTAAAAATTAAAAAAAATTAATAGAACCTTTTAGTTTTAAAATTCCAGAACTCTGAAAAATTTCAAATCCAAAACCTAACACAGGCTTCCATGTGTTTCATTTCAGATTTAAAAATACATTCTTTTTGTCTGTGATTACCTAAAAAATATTAAAGCATGGAATATATCTATTCTACAGACATCATACTTAAATAAAAGAGCAATTTTTGGTCTTGGTAGAAATTCCTCTATTATCCTAGAATAAAAGTCTAGTAGCAAATATGGAGAACTCTCATGGATCCTCTCTGTCTTGCATTCATTATTTTCTTTTCCTTTGGTACAGATATGGTTCAGGACCATACCTAAAAATGGACATACGAAAGGATTTATCGCCTTTTCCCCATGAAAACAGCTTTCAGCTTCGGCGCCCCGTCTCTTGCAGCTGGGAATTATAACACTAAAAGTTAGAACGGGCCAGAGACAAAACTGTGGAGGAAATAGTTTAGGGTTTTGTGCCCTTACAGTATCCTAGATCCTTAATGCAGGCAGCTTTGTGCTCTGAACACACATTTCTGCCTTTCTTTCAATGAGCCCTTGTTACTCAAGTCACTGCAAATTAACTGAAGTCAATCTGATGAATTAACTAATACTCATAAGATTCAAATGTATGACAATAACTTAGGCCGCACCTTGGGAGAGCATGGGGAGTGAGGGATCCATATCTTAATAGGGGTGTTTTCAGACAAACTGCTTTAACCATTAGAAAAAGAATTTAATTGCTGACTCTAAAACCCAGAGGGGTACCTGGGAAGAGATGCTTTCTAGCAGAGTTCCCTCAAACCAAATCACTCTGAGGACGCAGTCATTCTACCAATAAGGGCAGCCTCGCCTGAGGATAAAGGAACCCTGTCCTTTATCACCTATCCTTAAAGGTGCTTATCCTTTAAGCACCATGTGAAGGGTCAACAGTCGCCAATTCCTGACTCCAGGCACGTCTCTACACAGCTGAGTCATCTCTAAAGGAAAGACCTCTGCTCCTATTCAGTTCAGCTCCACAACCATTTACTCAGCAGCCACGAGCAGTAAATAAACTACCACGTGGGCTAATGTGGGGCAGCAGTGCTCAGCTTGGCCTAGTGACACATGACCTGCTGCAATCAATCGTGGGAAAGCAGTCACTGCTCATCCCTAAGACTTATTTTAGTTCTTCTTCATCTTGATGGCCAAAATCTCAGTCAATCCCTAGCATGTCTTGAGTGTGAGTACGTGGTGCTGTGCAGCAAAGCTTAAGCACACTGATTGGCAAAGTAAGGAGCCCACACTCTCCTGAGTGCTCAGCAACTACTGCTCCCAAATGTCTCTCCACCAGCCTAAGAGTGTGCTCTTGAACTTCGGCAGCAAGAAATTTTGCAAGAGGCTTCACAGCTTAGTTGTAACCTGGCAGAGTTCATCCCAATAGCCTTAAGCTTAAAATAGTTGAAACTAGTATTAAATATTACTAGATTAAAATCTTCTAGAGTGCAGTGACTATGTTTTATAATCCACTGTGTCGATGCAAACAATCCATAATCAATCTATAAATCAAAATGGGGGTGAGTTTATCATGAGCCAGGTCTGAGGACTATAACCCGGGGCCTCCCTTCCCCAAGGAAGGAAGGGCAGCAAAGAAGTGGGGTGTACAGATTGGTTATAAACCATCTTGAAACAAAGAGCATACATTACATATGATAGGAATGTCCCTTGTACTACTGTCAGGGGATGCTTAGCTGGCTCAGCAGGTCAGTGGTGACAAGGTGAGCACAGCAGGTCAGTAATCCTTAGCTCCCAGGATGAGATGCTTATCCTTAAAGCAACGCGAATATGGAGGGAAGTTACATCCCTATCTTTAAGGGCATCATTCTTATCTTTGGGACACAGTAAGTAGTTAAAGCAGATGTACGATGCATGCTCAACGGGCCACATCAGACCCTTTTGAAAAAACAAGGTCAGGCTGAATTAGTTTTAACCCAAATGGCTTCTTCATCTACTCCAATATATCCTACTGCTTTTCATTTATTTGTCAATAGTAACATTCAGCATCTTCAAAGGTTGCTCAATGGGTGAAACAGAAAAAGGACAACACATTGAGTCTGGGGAAACAATGAGCTGGGAACTTCAGGCCCCTCTCCTCCTACCCCACTCACCTCGCTGGTTGCCCTGAGGCATCCCTGAAACCTTCAAGGTTTCTCAGAGCACAGGTTAAAGGCATCACACCAAGCTTTAAATTCTATAACTGCAAGGATAAAGTTCACCTGGTTTATCACTGCCATCCTAGTGCATGCCATAGGTTTGTTATGAAACCAAAGTGGGTTCCCTCCGGATAAGTTAAATCAGACTCTCCACCAGAAGCAGTTGTCTCACAAAGTAAAGTGTATTTGCGGCAAACAGGAGACCATGTGGAATTGTTTCCAGAGTCATGGTGTCCTCCAAACAAAGAGAAGCAGGGACCTTTTATTTCGGATGTGGATGAATATTCAACAAGGAGAGGTGGGTATTCGCTTGCACAGGCTCAGTTGGAAAACATGCTTCCACATACACCGCAGGTTACAGCGATAAGGCCTAAGCTCCTCCTGGAGAGATCTTAGCATTAAAAATAAGGCAAAGGTCATAGGTGTAGCTCTCATGGTGATGCTTGGTCTGTCCAGGGTGGTTGGTGACTTCATCTCCTTAAGATAGCAAAAGGGAAAAAGAACAATTTGGAAAAACAGTTAAAATATCCAAACCCACCCTTGAGTTTCTTGGGACAACGAGTCTGTGACAGGTTGTGGCTCATAGGACATGCTCAGTAAATACTGATAGAAGGAATGAATGCAGGACCATCACATTTCAATAAACCACACAAGGAAATGGGGTAAATTTTTAAAAGACTCTATAGTAATCATCTTATTCATCGTAGGATTCCTATAACATTGCCTTTAAAAACTAAAAAAGCCTAAACAAAAAATCCTCAAAATGCATGTGGAGAAATTTTATGTTACTGTAGTAAATGTAACAATTCATTGGGCTGCAGGTCTTCAAGAACAGAAACTAAACAAACAAACAAACTCCATTTCAGGAGCAGCTATTCCATTGTGCTTGAGTAGAATGAAAATTGGGATTCATCTCCAAATTCACTCATGCTCCTCATTGGCTTGAGTTTGAGCCATGCATCATTTATTATCCTTTTGGAGAATTCTTTCTCCGGTCACTGGCTATGGCTGCTGAAGGGAGTGACTCTTTCCTTGGGTTCCCGATCTAGCTTTTGTTCCAACTTCAGAGTGCCCTTGACCTACTCAAATTAATGCTCCAGTTCCAAGTTACAGGAAGCTTTCCCCAACCCAGATCGTTAAAGACTCATGTTTCACTGACAAAGGTGGGTACACTTTAAGGTTGCCCAAAGGCAGAGCCCGCCCAGAAGCTCTTCCGTGGCATTTCTTAATTAGAACAGCACACGCTGGTCGCTGAAGACAAGGAACTGTACAATGTTTGCTGACAAATTATATTGAATTTATAAAGTGAAGTTATCAAGGGAAACTGCCTTCTTCACTGAGACAAACAAATGTCTTCTACAGCGCGAGTCAGCAATCAAAATCATCAAAGAGGCAATCAAAAATCATCTGACAGGAGAACCTTTGGGATATTTTCATTTATTAGAAATAATGGCGAAGTGGTTCCAAAAATTTAAATTTATACATACAAGAGTGCACAGTTATAAGACCCATACTGTTCATAGTTTATATTGATCAATTCTAATAAAAATATTAAAAGACTAAAATATTTTTGAGACATGGAGACAGATTGGGGAGAGAGAAAAAAGTGAGTTCTGTTAGAGAAGATCTCACTTATGACTCAAGGATTATATCAGTCACATCAGCTTTCACTCTGATTTGAGAAATTCCTTAAAAGAGTATATGTCAGCCATGTGGATCTATGTCTGCAGTTTGGTCATAGGCTCCAAAAGAGTAAGGATATTCTAAGATTGATACGCCCATTTCAAAAATTAAAAATTCTAGGAATTCAAAGATTCACTTTCCTTCCTCTCTTGAAGGATGGGTGCTTAGTAATTCAGACAACTTGTAAAGTTAGTTCAAGAAACATATCTGCAAAAACTTGAAGATAATTCATAGTCAAACCCTCAGACTCATCTCTAAAACTCTGGCTTTGTCCCCACTGCAAAGCTCTGAAATTCTCCAAAATCTACTGTTCCATTGGAGTCAGAACATTCAAGCCATGGAAGAAAATTCAGCTTTCTATTAGCATTTGGTCTATCCGCACACTCAGTTTTAGCCTGAATACCTGCATTTCCTTGAACAAATCAGTACTATTCATTTTTCTTTATTGTTTAAATTTCAATATGCTCAGATTTCTCATCATATCATAGAAAGATACAATTTAAGAACCACTCATATCGCTCAAATTGGCGCTCTCAAAATCCTCTGACTGAAAAAAAAATACTTAGTCTGAAAAAAGCAGCCCAATGAATATCTTCAATAACTTTCCATGCCCCGGCCATCTATCGCCACATTCTATTTCAACATCTTCCAAACACGTCATAAACTATTTAAGGGCTAAGGGGATGAGAACAAAAGAGAGTTTCAAATGTGGTCGATTTCTCCATCTGTGCTATTAACTTGGCTTGCAAAGTTTATTGCACAAACTCTGATAATTTATAGTACAATGGGAGCTGTGCACAAAAATAGTTGTCTTTAAACTTAAATGACTAAAATATTTTCTTCTTTTCATCAGATGCCCCATCTGTGGCAAATGAACTCCGTTTTTACTGCTCTGAAGGTGATGGAAATTTTCTATCTCTTGATCTTGGTGGTAGTTACAATGTTTAAAAGTCACATTTATAAAAAGTTACAAGGCTATACTCAAGATTTGAATTTTTTACCATACAGTAATTATACTACAGTAATTATACTATACTCTATTCAGGAAGAATGCGTTCAAATCCTAGAGCAAGCAGATCTTTGCAGAATTAACCTGGGTCTCAGTTTTCACATATATAAAATAGTAATAATTATGCCTCCTTCCCCTCATGGTTATATAATTTATGTAGCCAGGGGAAGAGCTATTTTTCATACAATAAAAATTAGCTAACGCCAGGTGCCACTGAACTTAAGACACAAAGCTTAAGAGCATTTTGATTATTTTCAATTGCTTGGAAATCTGCATAGTTATCATTTGCTCCCTGCCTCCTTTCTCCTGCTCCAAACCCACCCCAGTTGCTATTCAGCAAGAAAAGGTTGGCCTGGCACTGGTCATACCCTTGCAATTTGAGGCTGCAGTGCTGATGTCACACTCTGAACACTGGGCAGGGCACCAGGAACCTTTCTGTGTCCCTTTTCAGAGAGCCAGCATTGACTTCCCGAGCCTACTTTTAGTTGTAATACGGACCTGGCATAGAAACCCCTTTGACCCCAGGGCTGGTGTCCTAAATGGTTCGCTGGGTCTTTTTTCTTGTATTCTCATTCCTTTGTCCAAAAGAGAAAGAGAAGGAAACCTAAGCTGGAAAGCTACCCTGGTGACAAAGCTTCTCCCCTTTATTCCGAAATTGGGAACAATTGTGAAAGCAATTTGGGGCTGAATGCTAGAGATTCTGTTATACGCTTTAAAGAGAGATTTGCAGTCACATTCTGATGACTAATGTTCATGACTGTTTTTCTTAAGGAAACAAGTCCTATTCCCCTCGGCAACGTTAAGCAGAAATTCACGTGTAACAGAACAAGTCTTAGGGAGAATCAGGCAGTGATTTCTTCACAGAGAGCAAACATTTTAAACCAAATCAGTTTGTAAGACAAGCGATTCTTAAGCACTTTCCTTTGAGCAAGATAACTGTGTCTTCACACCCCAGGAGTCTTCACAGAGCATCTTCCACACTGAATGCTTTAACAATATTTTCAAAACAGTTTTCCCAACCATCAGTTCAACTGCATGAACTGGCCATTTATGGCACACTGCCAGACACCATTACAGTGTTCAGCCAGTTACACTGAACTACTCTTAAGCTGAAGCCAGAGAGCCAAGAATCTTTTTGCCTAACTATATTAGTCTCAGCAAAAACACTAATTTTAAGATCATTTAAATCAGCTTATTTCCTAACATATGGCACATGCAAAATATGTTTAAAAGCTATTTAAATCATTTTTATCTTTCCTCAGCTACTGCTTCTTTGGCTAGGAAATGGTATGAGTTATGCATGAATTAGAAATTAATATTAGGTAGTATTTATTGAGGCCTTACCATACCAGACACTATGCTAAATTAACACGTTTAATCCTCATAAAAGTGCTGTTTTAGATATATATAATTTTTATTAGCTCTGTTCTTCAGATAAGGAAATTAAGACTCAGAGAGGGTAAGAAACTTGTCCAAAGTCACACAGCAGTTATTTTCATTCAGGCAGTAAGGCTCCAGAGCACATGCTTTTAACTCCATGATATACGGTACAACTGTACTGTAAATCGTCTACCACTTATACACAACCCAGCAAGAGAGTTTCTTGACAGAAAAATCAAATATCAAATTTAAAAGGCACAAAAATATCCATGTTTTGGCTTTCATTTCTTTACCAGCATGTCCTATCACTTTCTGGGTGACCCCTACGTGCCTGGCACTGTTTCAGCTGCTCCCTAAACAGAGAATAAGACAGACAAGGTCCCTGTCCTCAAGGGGCTTGTTTCTCGTAGGAGCAGGAAGCGACAGAGAATAAAACTATAAACAAGAGAAACTCAGAATCTGCTACGCGCTGCGAAGGAAAATTGAATAATATGATAGAAGGTGCCTTTGAGACAAGATGAGGGTAACTTAAATAGAGAGGTCTGGAAAGCGCTCTCTGAGGACACAGTATCTGAGCTGAAAAGAAAAATAACAAATTACAGAGGCCGGAGACCAGAGAGCACTTCCCTTGTGCACAGCTGAAAGGGAAGAAAAGGGGAGCCCTCTGGCTGGAATCTAGTGAGCAGTGCACCCGTGGAGTGTGCTGCAGTCAGACAAGCGGAAAAGCAAGCTCAGAAACAGCCATCCAGGCAACGGACAGATTTTCTTCTGAGCACAACAGGCAACCGCTGGAGGGTTTCGAGCAGGGCGACACAGACCACTCTGGCTTCCTCGTGGATTGTAGCAGAGACACAAGCAGAGCGGGGAGACCAGTGAGCAGGTCAACCATCTCAGTGAGAAGGGAGAGGGGCTCGGGTTACGGTAATAAACATAGAGAAGAAGAGGAATAAATGGTTTCCGAGAAGCATTTTGGACGCGTATTGACAGGTCTTTTGGCTAAGAGCAAGCGCATGGTGGTGACACTTCCTGAGACGGAGGAGGTCTGGAAGGGAACAGGATGGGAGAGGTGGTCCAGAGGCAGGGAGGAGGGGAGAACAGATTCAGGAGTTCTTTTCCCACGTGTTGAGTCTGAATCGTTTCATTCGTATCCAAATAGAGATTGTTCACAGCAATTTTTGAGTCTTCCCTTAGCCTCTGATTCTGACGACAGGACAGGGCAGGCTGGCTGTAATGCATGAGCTCAACATACATAGCCAGTTATAGCACAAATGAAATCTGTACTGTAACCCAAGGGGGATAGTTAAGGTGGACAGAAGTTTAGTCTCAGTAGAATGTAACTGCTTCAAGATGTAACGTCTTCACTATCTGAAAGCCGTTAGATGACCTGGAAGGCTGAAATGTTTACATAACACAGAAGAACCCACCTCCTGTATGCTCTGATCACCACCTGGAGCGGGCCTTTAGAGCTGCTAAAGGGACAAATAGAAATGGCAAGCAATAGGATACATTGGAGTAGATGAGGAAGCCATTTGGTGAAACCGAATTGGGCTTGACTTTGTTTTTCCAAAAGGGTCTGACGTGGCCATTGAGCATGCATTGTATATCTGCTTTAAGCATTTCCTATGTCCCAAAGACAAGAACAAATGGCCTTAAGATAAAGGTGCAACTTCCCCCACAATGGCATTTCCTTAAGGATAAGCATCTCTCCCTATGCTAGGAACTGATTGCTGCGCTCACCTATGACAAATATAAATGGCAAGCAATAGGATATATTGGAGTATATGAGGAAGCCATTTGGTATAAACCTAATTCGGCTGACTTTGTTTTTTTTCAAAAGGTCCTGACTGTGGCCATTGAGCATGCATTGTATATACATTTCCTATGGCAAGAACAAAGGCCTTTGAGATAAAGGTGCAACTTCCCCCGACATTGGCATTTCCTTAAGGATAAGCATCTTTCCTTAGGCTAGGAACTGATTGCTGCACTCACTTTTGACCACCCAGCTCACCTGTGACCACTCAGCTGGGGACAACAGACTGGGCACCCTGCTGTGTTCACTGAGACAGCAGACCTACCTGCTATTTCCATCAATCGCTGTGCCGACAGAGCAGTCTCGTGACTATTGTAAAAGGGGCATTTCAATCCTACATGAAACATCCTCTCGGGGGGTATATAACCACTCTGTGCACCCGACTTCTTTGGTGCCCTTTCTTCTGGGAAGAAAGGCCCTGGGCCATGGTCCTCAGATTTCAGCTCAGAATAAACTCACCCAAATTTTCATTAATAGATTGGTTATGGATTATTTTCCTCGACACCTGTGACCACCCAGCTGGAGACAACAGACCTGCCACCCTGCTGTGTCCACCAAGACAGCAGACCTACTACCTGCTGTGTCCATCAATCGCTGTGCCGACAGAGCAGTCTCGTGACTATTGTAAACGGGACATTTCAATCATAGGTGAAACATGCTCTTTGAGGGTATATGACCACTCTGTGCAGCCCACTTCTTTGGTGCCCTGCCTTCCTTGGGGAAGGAAGGCCCAGGCTATATGGTCCTCACATTTTGGCTCAGAATAAGCTCACCCCAATGTTCGTTTATAGATTGGTTATGGGTTATTTGTGTGGACACCAGGATGCTCTATTTCCTTAGTTGTTCACACTCCTACTCTCCCAGATGACTATTTCATAACTGCTCCTCATTCCCCAAACTTCGAACAGCTCCTTCCCAGACTCGCTCAGCTGAGGACCTTGCTTCTCGCTTCAGAACAACCCGTGTCTGTATCCACATATCCTACCTGCTCTCCAGTTACCATCTAGAAATGTCTGTACTCCCAGCGGAGGTAAACTAGATCCCCCGCCTTGTGGCTGCCCAAGGACTTTGCCCAGCATTTCTCCACTCTCTCCCCCTTATTAACCAATCCTTCCTTTCATACTGGACCTCTGGATCTTTCACATCTGCACACCGACATTTATTTTTCACTGCCTAAAAGAAAAAAGTATTTGGATCCCCACTTTTTCTGCCAGCTACAGTCCTGTGTCTTTCCTCTCCTCTGTAGCAAACTCCTAAAAATGTAGTCTGTATTCACCATCTCCAATTTCTCTCCTTTCACCTCTTATCCTGCCTTAAATTCACTACAAATTTTATCCCCACCACTCCTCCAAAGACTGCTCTACTCAAGATTGCCAATAATCCAGCAGTTGAATTCACGTGTCATTTCTCAGCCCTCACGTTGCTTAACAGCAGTATATATAATGCAAATGATTACTCTCTCTTCCTTGAAATATTTTCTTTCTCTTGGCTTCCAGGACACCAACTCTCCTGATTTCTTCCTAGCTCATGGCCAACCTTTCTCAGGTTTCTTTTTAGATTCCTCTTCTCTCCAACCTCTTGGCCTCAGAATGCCTCTTTATCTACACTCATTCCCTTAGTGATGGCTTTGAGTACTATCCACAGGATGTCAACTCCCAAATATTTATCTCCCTCCCAAATCTCTTTCCGGACTTTTATATCCAATGTCATGCTTAACATCTTCACTTCGATGTCTAAAAGGCATCTTATATCTAACATGCCCAACACTGAGCACCACCTCCAAACTCTTATCCACTCCCCCGAAAACCGTTCTATGGATGGCAGCTCCATCCTGCCAATTGCTCAAGCCAAAAGCTGGCATCATTCTTGATGTCTGTTTTCCTCTTATACTCCACCCCCAACCCATTGTTATCTTCATCTGACAGCTGAAGACCTGAGGCCTGGAGAAGCTAAGTGAGTTGCAAGCCACTTAGTTGATTCCTCAACTAGCAAGTGATTGCTGAGATTCAAATCCACTTCTCTCGAGCACTAAAGTCTGGGCCAAAGAGTGGACAACTCACCTTCAGTCTAGCTTGAATATTAGCCTGAAAATGAGTCCTCCAGCCAATCACTAGCACAGGAAAGGAATATATATGGTTTATGCAAATATTCCACAGGTTCTCTGAGGTGACTGAGTTGTAACTCTAAACTAATATATTGTCTCTGATACATTGCACTTTCACAGCTGGTGAAAGAAATCTGTTCAGCAGTTTTGTGAGCGCACCAACCTAAGAATAGTTTATCAAACACTGAGTAGGGGCATCTTTTCCTCTCTGACTTTAGATAAAAATCACCAGGCACAAAACCTTCCTAACTACGTTGTCTAGAATTCAGACGAGCAGATTTTCCAAAGCTCTTACCAGAAATGACAGTCAAACATATCCTCCCATCTCTCTTTCTCTGACCCCATGTCTTTTCATGTGGCTTTCCGAGTTTGGCAATTGTTGACAGATTTATGAAGCTGTGGAAAGACGCTGATGACCCCATTCCATTTTTCCTCCCCTTGGTAATTCCTGAACACGGCATTATCAGATTGTCTCAAAGATGTTATCTGTGTAAATTGTTTTGATTCTTTGACCCCAATGTTTTTGTTACACATACTCCACACGATGTCAGGAACTATCATTTGCAGAAAAGGGCTTGGAGAAGCCACTCAGTTCACGGTGCAGAAACATTGTTTACAAGTGTTCTAATGGGTCAGTTCCTCTCATGGGGACGACTTCCAGAGTACTAGTGGCCTCTCGAAAGTTCTGGCAGCATTTTGGCTTTAAATACCAATATTTAGCTTCACGATCCTTTATGCTTTTAGGAACGGCAGTGGGATATTGGAGAATAAGTTTAAAGAACAGTCATTTTCATGACTCAAAGTTCTCCTTCTATGATATATTGCAAAGACCAGCAATTTTTTACGATTTTTAAATAATCTAATAATTTCTCCATTCTTGCACTAAAAGAAACTGTCGTCTCTCCTCCTTCCTTACCGTGATTTGAATTTGCTCATTCACCCCGAGAACAACACTTCTCTGTTAAAGCCACAGTGGGCTGGCTGCTATTCCTTACTTTCCAGTCTGGGGAAGGACTCAAAACCAACAATTCCTGAAAGCTCCTGCTAAAAGAAAATCAACTGGAAGAACCTCTATCTGCACACACTCTTCCTAATTCTCCCATCATTAGCTGCACTGAACAGCACTTGTCATGGTCACTCGTTCTCATATATTGATGATATCTAAAATACAGGATGGACTCTTCCCAAAAGTGTGGATTAAAAAGGTGAACTGGCCCAAATATTTCAGGGTACATTGACCAAACATTAAGTATGCAGGCAATGAGAACTAGGGATTGTCCAACCAATGCACCCACATAGCTGTCCTGATCCCTCCACAGGACCACATTCAAAACCATGCTGTGTTGCTTCAAGTGTCATAGCTTCCCCATTGTCCTCATTTCCATCCTCATCAAGGTCCTCATGGGAAGCACCTCTGTCGTTCATTCCTCTCCCTAGGCTTGCTTTCACATGCTGCTCACAAGGAAGCTTGGAGCGAGCAGAGAACTTCCTTGGAACCATTCAACATAACTGCCATCATTGTGGGACCCTGTTAGAAGCTATAGGCCGTAGAGAAGCATGTGCTGCCTCTTATCTTCCTTGTGCTGTGTCTTTAAACACTTGACAATTTTATTAAAGAGGAAGCACCCTCCCTCCCCACAATCTCCTTTTCTATTTTTCCAAACATCACATTTCTGAGATGGCCCTTGAGAACTCCTCATTAGTATTTCTTTTTTTTCTGAGAAAGATTCACCCTGAACGAATATCTGTTGCCAATCTTCCCCCCCCCTCTTTTTTTCCTCCCCAAAGCCCCAGTACCTAGTTGTATATTCTAGTTGTAAGTCCTTCTAGTTCTTCTATGTGAGCTGCCACCACAGCATGGCTACTGACAGATGGGTGGTGTAGTTCTGCACCTGGGAACCAAACCCAGGCTGCTGAAACAGAGTGCACCAAACTTTAAGCACTAGGCCATCAGGGATGGCTCTCTTTAGTACACATTTGTACTTCAGTCCATTATATACAGTACTAAGATATTTTTGCTCATTGTGTTTTAAACTGGACATGGTAAGTATAATGTCTATGGGTAATGACAAAAATGGAAGAAACTTTTGTTTGATCTATAGTCTAATGACCATGAAGATCCCATTTTTATAAAATATAGCAAAATAAAGAGAACTCTTAAAGAAAACTAACTTAGAAAATAGAATGAATAGAATAGAGAGTCTAAATTCACATCATGGGGTAATAAATAAAATTTAGAACTTGATGCAAGTCAACCCAACACCACATCCCTTAAGATGTGGGACTCAAAGTCCGCTGGAGAAACGTCAATTCAAATACGCACAGAGCTTAAGACTCCAACTGCTTTTTTGTGTGTGATGTACAACATTATGAGAACATCTCTCATCACTGAAGTACTCTTGACGAAGAATTCAGCTGTTTGAACTGGTGACTCGGGCTCAATGGAAGGGCCTGGACTCTCATGGGGCTGGGCTGGCTGTAGACACTGTACGATTCTGACTCAGCTACTATGTGCCTCGGGATTAATGACTGAGACTGTAATGATAAAGCAAACGCTGTAAGGGAGGTCAGAGCTACGGGGTCGTGGGGCAAAAATAGCTGAGACTAACCCTGGGCAAAGGGACTTTGCTTCTTCCTACACTCTGAGAAGCTACCGTCTGATCAGAAGAGACATCACGGCTGCAGTCAAGAAGGACAGAATCTAATCTCTTTTTTCACAGCAACACCGAATGGCAGTGACCACACATTCTCCAAGAAGAGAAACTGAAGTGGTTGCAGCAAGAATATCATTTCTGTACTAAATCATAAGTTGTTGAAAATTCAGTCAAAACATGCTTTCATAACAGCAGTTTAAACTTCAATTCCAGAAAGAAAAGCTAATAATTTCCCTTATAAGCATTTTAAAAATCTCCAAAAAAAGATAATAGCTACTGTTTAAAATTATTTAATTTTATAGAATGAACTACAATTTATATTCATAGCAAAAGCATAAAATTTCCTAAATTAAAAGTCAAATGGAAGGATAATTGTCATCTTATCTACAAATAATATTTTTTTGTACCTGTTATCATGATCATACGTTAATTTGTAGATAATGTATAAGTATCAAATCATAAATCAACTTTCTTATGTGGGAAAAAAATACTAAGAGAAAAGAGTAGTCATTTCTCCTGGATCTTCCCACAGTTTGGAAGGATAGATAGGCTAGAGTCTAAGGTATTGCTAACTTAAAAATCTACACATTAGGCATGAAATTTATTAACTTTTGCATCTTACGCTTTAGTTTCTTAGAAGGCTCCCCACAACTAGAAGGCCTTCTCTTACTTTGAGCCAGGAGCACTTGCTACTTTTCACTTTGGTTACAAGAGCCCTTATTACACCACGCATCACTACCAGCCCAAGAACTAGCTCCAGGAGATGTCATCAAGTTTTCTACTTTGGGATGATCTAAATGCCCAATTAATAACATGCACCAGCTGTTTGCAGTGGGAGTTCCATAGGACAGTACTGGGTCTGTTGGCCGAGGTCTCAATGTTTAGATTCAACAGCATCAGAGTAACTTGCCAACACAAAGTACTTCCAGCTGTGTCACATGCTCCCTCCTCTGTACCCACGCTCTAGCTTGAGGTCCCTAATATTGACACCAATTCACACAAACTGTGCACAAAGGATCACCTTTTATTTCCCCTTTAAGGAATGTTGATGTAACACATTTATAGCTTTGAGGAGGAGGCAGGTGCATGCTCAAGCTCATGGAAAGGAATTCTGGTCGCAGGTGTCCACAAGCGCTGACTGTAAATCATAACGGAACATTCTGAGGAGGCCCCAGCCCGGCATAGACACGCTTAACAATTATCACTGAATATGGAAAAAAACATACCCATGAAGTCAAACAGACACAATCGTAACCAAGTGATCAAGGTTAAAAGTACCAGAGATAAGCCACATTATATCATGTACCCCTTGATGTAATGCAATGAGAAGAACACCTCACTTTGTGGTGTTCTTTGCAAAAATCTAATGTTCCAGGGTAGTCATAAGAAAATATCAGACAAACCCAAAATGAGGAACATTTTACACAACGCCAAACCAGAACTCTTTAAAGGTCTCAAGGTCATGAATGGCAAGGGAAGATTAAGCAATAGTCACAGACGAGGAGACGAGGGAGATGAAGATTAGATGCAGTACGGTAGGCTAGGCTGGACACTGACAGGAAAACAAGACATTAGTGGGAGAAACTCGTAAAACCCAAGTAAAGTCTGTAGTTTAGTTAATAGCACTGTACCAATGTTAATTATTTCTTAGTTTTGACAAATACATTGTGATTATGTAAGATGTTAACATTAGATGATACTGCTTGAGGAGCTATAGGAACTCTCTGTTCTATCTTTGCAACCTTTCCATAAATCTAAAATTATTCCAAAATAAAAAGTTATTTAAAAATACTATTAAAGTATTATTAAATGTTACCAAAGGCAAGAGACCAAGAAAAAGGAGGTATGTTAATCTCCTGAGATTCGTGGAAGATGTTGCAAATTTGGTACCTAAGACCTAAGATTCTTCTCTCCTTCCTTATAGGCAGCTGGAGGTAATTGAATAATATTGCTGGGGGCCGGCCCAGTGGCACAGCAGTTAAGTGCACACGCCGCTTTGGCGGCCCGGAGTTCACCGGTTCGGGTCCTGGGTGTGGACGTGGCACCACTTGGCACACCATGCTGTGGTAGGCGTCCCACATATAAAGTAGAGGAAGACGGGCATGGACATTAGCTCAGGGCAAGTCTTCCTCAGCAAAAAGAGGAGGATTGGCAGTAGTTAGCTCAGGACTAATCCTCCTCCTCAAAAAAAAAAAACCACATGATAAGATAGATTTATCTAAGTAACAGCATTCAGCACCAAGACAGACTGTGGAAAAGGCAGACCCTTATCAACCACAGTCAACAGAACAAGGAAAAATGTTAGCATAAATCCAGTAAATGCAAACGCCTACGTTAATTACTAATACGTCTCACTTCGCTGAACGAGATAGCATGTTCGGAATCCGAGTCATTCGGCTCTGCATTGTCTCAGTGCAGCTGAGCAGCGAGTAGTGGAAGCTCACTTCGGTCTCCCAGGACAACCAAAAACACATGTGCTTGCCCGTTGTCTCAAGGTCTTCGTAAAGAAATGCAAACTCTATTTAAAACAGCACGAAGGCCCAGCGAATAGTGACACATATATTCAGACGGACGTTAAGATGACATTTTCCAGTTCAGCACCCTTTCACAACATAAATTCCTCCCGATTTTCACTGCATACCTTTTGCAGCTCAGAGGAGTGGTGCTTAACTACCTGAATTAGAACACTGACTTTCAGGATGGAGTAGGGAGCGTGAGAGCAGAACGTGAGAGCAGGCATATTAACACTGCCAAGGAGAACCTTCGAACCAGCTCACAGCCCCACCTCACTCACCTCGGACTCTGATGCACTGAGTCTTAGGACCTAGTTGGGGTGGGAGGAGGTGCAGGTTGTAGGGACTCAGTGATCCTGCTCCATAGACATCTTCCCCAATTTGGAACTCCTGGAATGAAGAAAAACATGTTTCTTTTCCATCAGATTTTTTTTTCTTTTTTGCTTGAGGAAGATTGGCCCTGAGCTAACATCTGTGCCAATCTCCCTCTATTTTGTACGTGGGGCGCTGCCTCAGCATGGCTGATGAATGGCATGTAGGTCCACGCCCAGGATCTGAACTGGAGAAGGAGAGCACACGAACTTAATCACTATGCCACCAGGCTGGCCTCTCTGTCAGATTTTTCAAAGGTGGACTCCTGAGAGAACAAATACAAAATACTCAGCAGAATAGTTGCAATGTTCCTGTGGAAGACTGAACCGTGTTTCCTGAGCATTCTCCTTCACGCCTCTGTTATCTCAGAGCAGAAGTACTTCTTCCGACTTTCTCACTTGACTCTCACCTTCTAGGCAAGAGCACGTCTTACAATACTGAATCGTACTAGAGGGATGATGCTGGAAATTTCTGGCAGATGGCTTCATGGAGTATTAATGCAAATGCAGAATTTAATATTATTGTCTAAACACAATGCTATGTATCCCCCCAAAATTTTCTTTTCTTCACATAATTTTACTCTTTCATTGAAATAAATTAATACATGCCTATGGTGTGCTGTATGATATCAACATTTGTCAGAAACGTTTAACCAATTTTATTCCATTCAATTGTGTAATTTGACTCTCAGGCTTCAAATCCTATTGCTTCAACTTCAAAAGTACCTTACAGTACGGCTGGCCCAGTGGCGCAGCGGTTAAGTTCACACATTCCACTTCAGTGGCCCAGGGTTTGCCAGTTCGGATCCTGGGTGTGGACCTATGCACCACTTGTCAATCCATACTGTGAAAGGCATCCCACATAAAATAGAGGAAGATGGGCACAGATGTTAGCTCGGGGCTAATCTTCCTCAAAAAAGAAAATCTTACATTCTACTTCTCCTCTATCTCTACTACTGGAGCGGCAGATCCAACTCATCACCGCTCATGAGAGCATCATTTTCAGACCACCCACCCAGCAGGCTATACAGTAGTCCCCCCTTATCCATGGTTTTGCTTTCCACAGTTTTAATTACCCATAGTCAAGCGTGGTCCAGAAGTAGATGCTCCTCCTTCTGATGCATCCCCAGGTCAGCAGCAGCCTAAAGCTACCTCACAATGCCTACATCATTCCCCTCACTTCATCTCATCACAGGAGCATTGTATCATCTCACATCATCGCAAGAAGAAGAAGGGCGAGAAGAGTCCAATAAGATATTTTGAGAGAGAGAGAGAGAGAGACCACATTCACAAAAGCAGGATACGTTATAATTCTTCTATCTGATTATTAGCTATTGTTGTTAATCCTTAGTGTACCTAATTTAGAAATTAAACTTTATCATAGGCATGAACATATAGGAAAACACATCGTATATATAGGGTTTGGTAGTATCTGTGGTGTCAGGCATCCACTGGGCGTCTTGGAATGTATCCCCTACAGACAATGGGGGGACTACTGTGCCGTAAGATGTCTTTAAATTCTTTGACAATCCTCCCCCAAACGTTGGAGGATCTCCTTGAGTGTTATCCGGATTTAGTGATTGGCTTCCAGTCAATAGAATGTGGCAGAGGAGATAGCGTTTCTCTGAAAAGCCATTTCCTCCTTGCTCTCTCTCTCTCAGGGTCTCGCTCTAGGCCTGTTGTCACAGCATTAGAACACTTAGGCAGCCCTGTAGGGAGGTCCACGTTGCGAGGAACTGAGGCATCCTGCCAACAGCCAACAAGGAGCTTTTGCCAACAGCCATGAGAGGGAGCCATCTAGGAAGGAGATTCTCCAGACCTGTTAAGGCTTCAGACCCCTGCAGACCCAGCCAACATCTTGGCTGCATGAGATTCCCTCTGTTGGAACCACGGGTTAAGCTCCACCCAAATTCTTGGCCATAGAAACTGCGAGATAATAAATGTTTGTTGTTTTATAAGTGGTGATGTTGTAAAGTAATTTATTCCACAGCAACAGATAGCCAAAACGCCTTGAGGAGAAAGCATAATTTGAGCTGGTTCTTGAAGGACCAATAGGAACACTTATTTTTATTCTTTTAGTAAAGGAGTCGGGGAAGGCATTCTAAGCATAATAGGTGGCATATGTGAAGTCACAGAAAGGCCTGATGTATTCAGGAATAGTTTTCAAAAGTCTAATGAGTTCACTGAGGCCAGAGAATACTAATACTACACACCGTGGGGAGTTGCGTGAATTGAGACTAAAGCTTGTGAAAGGTCTTTTGCAAAACTAGGAAGTTTAGACTTTGTCTTTATGGTCATGCAGGAACAACGATAGATTTTAATCGAGTATAACATGATGAGATTTGGATTGAAGAACAATAAATCTTACAGTACAGTAGTCCCCCCATTATCTGCGGGGGATACGTTCCAAGACCCCCAGTGGATGCCATATGTCTAAACCCAGAGACCCCTAAAATTGGATTACTCAATCAATGATAGAGGGATAATTTACCAGAGAAAAATATGAGCAAACATTTTTATTATCTTCAAGTGGAAGAGGACTTTCTGAGAATGACATAAAACCCCAAAGTCATAAGGAGGAAGAAACTGATAAATATGACTACTTAAATAGCAAAACATCTGGACAGAAGAAAAAGAGATTTAAACAAAAAGAAAACAAGCAAAAGATAAACATAGGGAAGTATTAGTAACATATGATAAACAAAAAACTAATTTATTTATTTATTTATTTATTTATTTATTTTGGCAAGTAAGATTGTCCCTGAGCTAACATCTGTGCCAGCCTTCCTCTATTTTGGATGTGCCACTGCAGCATGGCTTGATGAGTGGTGTGTAGGTCCATGCCCAGCATGCAAACCCGCTAACCCCACTGAAGTGGAGCACACGAACTTAACCACTACACCACCAGGCCGGCCCCTAATTTTTTTAATAAAGAGTTCTTACAATTAATAAGAAAAAAATGTACAGGTAAGCAAAGAGACTCCCATTTGAAGAAGGCAGAGCACATGCTCCAAACTCAACATACTGTAACAAATCCCAAAATATTATGAAATAATGTTTAAATTCTTAGCTTGCCCTTGAAAACACAAAGGAAACTCTCAGTGTACTGCAAACTGATAAACCCCTATACATGAGCTAGGATTAGATTTATTTACAAGTGTCAGAGATCCAAAGTAACAGTAGCATAAATGAAATTATATATATATATATTTCTCTCTCACATAAGAAGCCCACAGGTAGAGTCCAGGGATGGTATGGCAGCTCTACTAATGTCTTCAATATACCAAGTTCCCTTCAGCTCACCGCTCTGCCATCCCCAGTGTGTGGCTGTCATCCTCATGGTCCAAGATGTGAGCCAGGTCTCCAGCCTTCACATCTCCTAAGCCGGAAGTGTCCAAAAAGCAATCATTGATTGAAGAAAGTTCCTAAAAACAACACATGCACTTCTGCTTACATCTCAGTGACCAGGGCTTAGTCAGAAGGCCATATCTGGGCAAAAGAGCTTTGGGAATACAGTCTTCACTTTGTACATCCAGATACCCAGCTAAAAACTCAGGGACTCTATTACCACGAGAGAAGAGGAAGAATATATATTTGGAAATATCAGCAGCCTCTATATTCACTAAAAGTCAAAGATAAGATAGAAACAGATTGAAGAGAAGCCTTAGCCTAGAACATTACTGAAATTTAGAATGGAAACACACACAGACTGAGATCATTGGTACCAACTCACAATAATGGCCATATTCTATGGAAAATGTCCATTAGCTCTAGTTACTAAGCCTTGGAGCTGCCCCAGTTCTTTACCTTTCCATAATTTAGTTGACCACTTACTCTTTAGGTTGTAAGATGTACCCCAATATCAAACCAATGGATGATGACAATTTTCTCTCCCTTAAATTAGCCAGTTTCTGCTGTTTACAACAAAAATAATCTCAACCAATATATCTCAAGATATTTATTCCAAAATCTTCACATAATTAAATGCATGTGCATACACATACATACACACACACACACACACACACACACACACACACACACAGAGAAAGAGAGAACGATGAGAGTGTTTTTTGAGAAATCAGGAGGTTGGCCCAGTGGCACAGTGGTTAAGTGCGCATGTTCCGCTTTGGCAGCCTGGGGTCCTCCGGTTCAGATCCTGGGTGAGGACATGGCACTGCTCATCAATCCATGCTGTGGTAGGCGTCCCACATATAAAGTAGAGGAGGTTGGGCACGGATATTAGCTCAGGGCCAGTCTTCCTCAGTGAAAAGAGGAGGATTGGCAGATGTTAGCTCAGGGCTGATCTTCCTCAAAAAAAAAAAAAGAGAAATCAAGACAGATTTGGTGGGGTAGTTTATTAGAATTCATCTACCTAAACAGAAAAAGGTGGATTTCTCTCCATCTCATTCCACCCTCTGAACATCTCTTCAAGGGTTCAACAGAGGCTTTAAAATATCTAAGGATAATTCATTTTGAATTTCATGTTTTAAATGTCGATCTAATTATACTATTTCCCTACTTAAAACCCAGCATGAATCTCTATCATTTTTCAGGACAAAGTCCAAATTCCTTATCAAGACACAGAAATGTCTACATCCTGGCCTCTGCATTGATCACCATCCTCGTCTGTGTTCATCTGCACCACCTCTTAATCAACACAACTACTTGTTTAGAGCCGACAGTATGCCAGCCACTGTTCAAGAAGCTAGGAATACAGTCAGGGATGATATTTAAAATATCTAGTAACTAGTATAACGTTACATAGACCAATTAGAATGGATACTCAACCAGCAGACACCAGCTATAAACAACTGATAAAGCTTCGCCAGTGTGTATTATCAGGATATCGGCCTGAATACAGCAATAATTACATTGGAGCCCCCACCTGCAAAGAGTTTACATTTGTCCTAATGGGAAGGGAAACAATCAATAAAACATTACAAATTATTAAGAAAATTTCAAGTACAAGGGTATGAGGAAGATAAAATAGAGGAAATGTCATGTGAGGAGGTGATGTTTGAGTTGAGATCTGAATAAATAAGATGTAAGAAGTTGAAGGATGCCCCCCAAAAGACGATATGTCCATGTCCTAACTCCCAGGACCTGTGAATGTTGACCATCTTTGGAAAAAGGGTCTTTATAGATGTGATTAAGTTAGGATCTTGAGATGAGGAGGTCATTCTGAACTATCCAAGTGGGCCCTAAATCCAATGATACTTGTCCTCGTAAGAGAAAGGCAGATGGAGATTTGAGATGGAAAGGAGAAGATACAGATACACAGAGGAGGCAGTAACCTAAAGACAGAGGCAGAGATGGGAGTGACACGGCCACAAGTCAAGGGATGCTGAGAGCCATCAGAAGTTGGAAGACACGAAGAATGGACTCCCACTGTCCTGGTGAGCTCAGGCTGCCACAACGGGGTGGTTTAAACAACTCACATTTAGTTCTCAGAGTTCTGGAGGCTGGGAAATCCCAGATCAAGCAGCTGGCCAATTCAGTTCCCCAGGAGGGCTCTCTTCTCGGATTGCAGATGACCACCTTCTGTTGTTTTCAGGCACACAGTTCCTAGTAGTTCGTTACAGCAACCCTAGGAAACGAATACAGAAGGCAAGTATGCAAAAACCCACATTCTAATCCAAAGGGACAGGAAGCGAAAATTTCCAAGATCACCTATAGAGAATATACCACTTATCATAAGGATATGAAAGAAGATTTGGGGTGAATATATCATGTTCATAAAGATGCCATTTTTCTCCAAAGTAGTCTATAAATCCAACGCTATTCCAATCAGTAGCCCAAAGATTTCTCATGGAACTTTATAGATTGATTTTAAAATTGATATGGAAGATCATAGCCAAGACAATTCTGAAAAATGAAAGAACAACAAGGTCAGGGCAGGCCCTGTGGCACAGCAGTTAAGTGTGCACGTTCCGCTTCAGCAGCCCGGGGTTTACCGGTTCAGATCCCGGGTGCAGACATGGCACTGCTTGGCAAAAGCCATGCTGTGGTAGGTGTCCCACGTATAAAGTAGAGGAAGATGGGCATGGATGTTAGCTCAGGGACAGTCTTCCTCAGCAAAAAGAGAAGGATTGGCAGTAGTTAGTGCAGGGCTAATCTTCCTCAAAAAAAAAAAAAAAGAACAACAAGGTCTAATATTTGCTTAATTTGTATGTATTGTCTTATTATAAAGTTGTGGTAATTAAGAGAATATGATATTGCTGTAAGGATAGAAAAATAAATCAATAGAACTTAATTTCAAAGCCTAGAAATAGACCTACATTTATATATAGAGAGAGAGAAAAGTAAACAAATATATTATATATATACACACGCACATTTGCAAAGTAAACAAAGCTGGCACTTCAGATCAGAAGAACAAAGAAAATTTATTAATAAACAGTGCAGGCACATACTCACACGCAAATAGATCCCTACCTTACAACATATATAAAAGTAAATTCCAAGTAGATTAAAAAACTAAATATAAAAAATCAAACTTTATAAATTTTAAAAGAAAATATTTAAAAATATCTTTATAACCTCAGAGTTGAAAAGATTTTCCTAAATAAGACCCCAAAATCCAGAACTGTAAAGAAAAACACTTTGTAAATTCAACTACTCCAAATATTTAAAGACAATATTAAAATAGTGAAATGAAAAGGCTCAAAGGAGAATTAATTTGGAATCCGTATAACTGACAAAGACTGAGCATCCAGAATATGTAAAGAACACCTACAAAACCAATAAGAAAAGACAACCAACTAAATGGAAAAATGAGAAAAGGACCAGATCATTTATAGAAACAAAAACCAAAATTGCTAATACATGTAGGAAAAGATGTTCAACCTTGCTGGTAATCATAGAAATGAAAATTAAAACTACAATGAGATATTTTAAATGCATAAGGTTTGGGGAAAAAAATTTAAAAGTGATAATAACAAGTGTTTGTGAAAATGCAGAGGAATGAGAACTCTGATGAACAAGTGATGGGAGCACAGGTTGATACAAGCACTTTGGAAAACAGTTTGGAAGTGTGCAAAAGACATATTTACCATAAAACCACAACATTCCACTTCTAAGAATGATACCAGCTCAACATAAGGTTGACATAAGGGAAGCCACATTGTAGAAAAGAAACCACATTGTAACTCTGAATGACCTCTGATTAACTAGCCCAGACGTGCTATGTAGACTTTGTGGCCCCTCCCAGCTGCTTTAAGATGATAACTTTGCTCTTTTGAGTTCTCCAGGAATGTGATGACCCCCAGGGCAGAGAGCCTATGCTGATAGCCATCATCAATGACAACCGAAAGATCAGGGTATAGAGAGTTGCTCCATTCTCTGCTGTATATCCAGTAAAACAAAGGACTATCAGGAACTGGGACCAGAGGTCTGTGCCCACCTGGAGAGAGATGGAGGCCCCACCCAGAGCCCAGCCACCTCCCCCGCCCAGAGACCAGCCCCTGTATAACTGGCCTGTAATCTTTGTTCTGTAAGATGCTTCTTTTGGATATTAGTCAGCCATCTTCCCTCTCGCGAGCAAGCTGTAATAAACACTTTCTCTCCTACCACGTTGCCTCCTGACTTTTGGCATGTCTCGCAGCAAGCAGACAACCCTCCCTTGGGCGGTAACAAGTATATATCTTAGAGCAGTGGTCCTAGGGGGTGTGTGTGCCCTGGGGAACCCTCCAGGCTCCCTTACACCCTTCTTTCAGGGAATCTGCAAGATCAAAGCTATTTTCAGAACACTACTAACATACAATTTGCTTTTCCACCTTCATTCTTTCACAGGAGAGTTTTGCAGATGCTGCAGGATGTGTATACTGCAGGTTATGGTAATAAGACCTAAGCTCCTCCTGGACACTGGCGGCCTCCTGGGGGAGGAGTGCCTCCTGGGGGAGGAGTTAGAACGGAATCAGAGAGGGACTCACAGGGCGTCAATCATGTGTGCACCGTTTTCTCTCTTGACCTTTTTATTTCTAGTTACATGGGTGTTCATATTGTTCTTGATACATGTTTCTATACCTGAATTATTCCATAAGAAATAAAAAATCCAACAGAGTTAAGAATAACGAACGTATCAAGCATCATCGGGAAAAATAAAAGGACCACATAGGACTGACTCGTTATCCTCCCCGTAACCTTGAGTAGATGTAAAATGCTCATCACTAGCTTTTCACAATTCTCTTTCCCAGACTGCATATTAAAGAGTCAAAGTCTCCTATTCTGTATTTACCTAAATAAACTATACTCGCCAGTCTCACATTGTGACATGTAAACAATAATCCTTACAGTAATCATAAATTCTTCTGTGATTACCTAGAGCTCTTTTGGGTCAGAAAAGTGAAAAGACTTTAAAGATAGTAAGTAGCACAGCAGAGGAAAAAGTGCAAAAGCCTTGGCTGAGAAGGGCCTAGATTTGGCCTTCAGCCATGCTTATTGTCACTGACTAATTGCCCCGAGGAACTCAAGGTGAGTTTGGATATTTTAACTGTTTTTCCAAATCATTTTTTCCTTTTGTTATGTTCAGGAGATGCAGTCACCAAGCACCCTGAACCAGACCAAGCCTCCCCACCAGAGCTACGCCTGTGACATTTGCCTTATTTTTAATGCTAAGATCTCTCCAGGAGGAGCTTAGGTCTTATTACCATAACCTGCAGTGTACGTGGAAGCATGTTTTCCAACAGAGCCTGCGCAAGCGAATACCCACCTCCCGCTTTTGAATATTCATCCCCATCCCAAACAAATGTCCCTGCTTCCCTTTGTTCAGGGGACGCCAGGACTCATGGTTTCCTGTTTGCTGCAGATATACCTTACATTGTGAGACAACTACTTCTGGTGGAGAGTCTGATTTAACTCGCCAGGAGGGAACCCTCTTTGGTTTCAGTAACACTATTACTCACTGACTGGCCCTGGGCAATTTCCACATCTTCCAACCTCCTTCCTCCATTCGATACTTGTTAAAGGAGAATAGTTACGATTCGTAGAAACAGTTGTCAGTAGAGGGGATGGCTGGTGAAAAGAGGAGTCAAACATTTTTTAAGCCAGAAATGGCCTCTTGGGGTGGGAGATTTGCTTTTCTCTTTGATTTCCATGGTTAATCAATAAACCCTCTGTTCCTTCCTTTGTAAATATCCTTGACTCCCCTGCAGTGGCCCAGAGAAGCTCTGCAGTGGGAGTCCTCTTTTCTTTCCCAGGCGCAGGCAACAGAAGGCTGCACTGCCTAAAGAGAATTTACATGATGAAGCCGACTAGAAGCCCATCTGCTGTTTATTGTCACCATGTGCTGGCAATTCTAAATATGTCAACACTAAATGCTCCTCCTCTGCTGTGGCAGACCATTCTACTGCCGCTCCCTCGGTATGCCACTGCCCTTTTCCACTCTCCTCCCCCTACAGTACTCAGCAAAATTCTGACCTTGTTTAAACACAGCAGTCTGCCTGCTCACTCTAACTGACGCAGCTGAATGTGGCTGAAGAAAAACACACAACCAAGTCAACAAATCCCTTTTACACTCCGGACCTCCAATCTCAAATGGGCACAATGGGCACAATACACTGCTGGGTATTTCACTACACGTTCTTGGAATATTTGTTTTCCCGCTATCCAAAATTACTATTTCACACCATGTTCTTCCTTCTCAAATCCACAGTACCCCTCCCCCACATTATCCATCCCCACAATGCCCATTATCAGCTCATTATCAATGCCCATTCCTCTCATTATCAGCTGATGACCTGACTCATACTTCATTGAGCAAGTAGAAGGACTGAGATGGGAATCCCGTCATCCTTCTACCATCAAATTTCCACCTGTAAAGTCTACCTTTCTGCCTCCTCCTCCAACAGATGAGGTGTTCCTGCTCCTACATGCTTCTCCATCTGTGCTGCTTTGGATCGCATCCCCTATCACATTTTCAAAGACTTGAGGCATCCAGCAACCTCTTCTCTCTCAATTGGTAATTATAAACAATGTGAGGATGGGGATGGGTGGATGGATGGATGGATGAGAGAGACAGAAAGAGAATTATGTTCCCAGGATTACACCTCCTTGCAGTTACAACCCCATTATATTGTCTCCTTTCCCAGTAATACTCCTCTAAGTTGATGTCTAAAGTCTTCTCTCCATTTCCTCACTTCCTAGCTTCTCATCAATCAGATCTAACTGGACTTTGTGCCCACAATTCCACAGAAACTGTGCTAAGCAAGATCACCAGAAAGCTCCATCACGTCCAAACCAACATCACTTCTCTGTCCTCATCTTAAACTCTCAGCAGCAATTATCTTGCTACTCTCTTCTCCTTGAAACGTTTCTCCTCTTGTGGCACCACATTGTCTGGTGTTCTTCCTGACTAACCAGCTGGTCAGCTCATTCACATCTTTTTCAATGCCACCTATACACTTCATTCTTACAAATCTGTATTTCCAGCTCTGACCTCTCCCCCAGACTCTAACAGGCATCTATTTCACTGTTAACATGTCCAAAAGTGAACTCTTGATTTTCCCCCATATGTGTTCTTTCACCATGTTCCCTCATTAGCAAACGACACCACAGCCCACACAGTTGCTCAAGCCAGAAAACTAATAGTTATTTTTTCTTCTTTTGTTCCTCATACCCCAAATTAAACCCATCAGCAGTCTTAGCTGCAAAATATGTCCAAACTCCAACCATTTCTCTCCATTCTTTATCATGGTAGCCCAAGCCATGGTCATCTTTCACCTGGGCTACTAAAATCTCCTCCTGCTTTCCCGCCTATCATTTTTGCACCAAAAATTCCACATTCCATACAAAAGCAAGAGTGGACTTTTAAAAATGCAAATAAGCTCATACTCTTCCCCAGGTGAAAACCCTCCAATGACTTTCCATTATCCCTACAATAAAACCCAAAACCCTCACCACAGCCTCGAAGCCCCTGCACAGTCTGGCTCATCTCTACCTATGTGGTCTCATCTCATGCGGCAATCTCCATTTCTCGATACATTTCAGCAATATTGACCTTCCTTTTCTTCCTTGGACGTGGTCAAGACTCTTCTGAGAATGAGTTCACAGGCCAGTTTGCCTAGGTGGTCCAGGTTTGTGTCTGTCATCCTGATGTCCTATCCACTTTTGTAGTTGTCCCAGACCTATCTTTTATTTTAAAACCAAGACTTACGAATAATCACATTAAAATAAGCCAGGATGAGTTTGGCACATCTTCACCTGTACTTCTGGTTACTGCCCTGGTCTCGTCGAATAGCGTGTGAGAAACACGTGCAGTGAACCGAGCTCTCACTCTAACGAAGTGGTTAAATCTGAAAGGTGACGCGCAGTGAGCATCCTCTCTTTTCCAGACCCTTTAAAAGGAAGAGTAACACACAAGCAGAGCTCCTCCTAAAACAAAGTGCACTGGGACCAAGAGGCCAGGGAGAGCCAACCCTTCCAGGTCTCTGCTGGTGTGGGAGATGCAGGAAACGTCTCTGCCTGTGGTGGACGAGCCCCAGGAAGAGAAGAACAAATCTCCCCCCTCAAAAGGCCATTTCTGGGTACGAGCAAGACCCTGGAGCCAGACCCTAGGTAACAGCCTGGGGACTACTGGACCTGCCCTGTCTGAGTGTCGGAGTCTCCCTTAGCAGTGCTTTTGGGCGAGACTGTGTTCCCTTTCTGTGGGAAACCAGTAAGAGAGCCTGGATCCTGAGCACAGGTTATGGCTGATGACTTAGAGCTCCAATCCAGCCCTCTGAGGAGCCACTATGAGGACCAGCAGCAACTGCAGTGAAAGGGCATTTGCTCTGCTGCACCCAGACTGTCTGGGCTTCCGAAGGGACGCCCAGAGCAGCAACATCTGCAGTAGCAGCTGGGAAGGATGCATTCAGCATTCTCTCCCAGTTTTTTGGAGACAGAAACTTGGAACAACCTCATTAGACTGAGCAAGCAACCCTGGGGATCCATGGGGTTATCTGGAGACGAGAAAGAAAAAACTGGGCTGCCACAGATTGTGACATAGAGATTTAGCATCACAATCGTTTTACATTCAATCATGTGAGCGTATTTTAAACTCTACTCTGGGTCATTCCACTTATGCGGTCTCCAAAACACATAAGAAACCTGAACATGCTCACTGCGTACCAGGTCGCTCCTACAAAGCCCTTGATGCCATGATGTGCATGCTGGGTAAATGGTAACCAAACTCCCTGACTACCTGAGAGGCACTAGACGATGTGAGGTGCCTAGAAGTTTACAAGAAGCTACAGACCCTGGTCCACACACTCTGAGAGTTTACCTTCTACTTGGATTGTAACTTGAAAACATATGGATTTCAATGACAGCAAAAGTGAGAATGAGAATAAGCTCAAAAGAAAGAATTCCAATAATAAATGCTGCAGGAGTTCAATGAAAATATCAAGATCTATTTTTTCCCCCAAGTAATTTTATTGGGATCATAAGGGTCTATAACATTGTGTAATTTCAGGTGTACATTATTGTTTATCAATCTATGAATACACTTCATCGTGCTCACCCCCAATAGTCTAATTTTTATCCATCACCATACATATGTGCCCCCTTTCCCCTTTCGCCCACCCCTCAACCCCCTTCCCCTCTGGTAACCACTAATGTGTTCTCTGTATCCACCTATTTGTTATCTTCCACATATGAGTGAAATCATGCAGTGTTTTTCTTTCTCTGTCTGGCTTATTTTGCTTAACATCATACCCTCAAGATCCATCCATGTTGTTACAAACGGGACGATTTTGTCTTTTTTTATGGTTGAGTAGTATTCCATGAAAAGGGCAAGATCTTTTTATATAAAAATTCTCGAGTTCATGATTGCACTAGGCTATACAAATCTCCATTAACAAAAAATAATCTTAACAACATCCCAAAAAAGAAGGTTGCAAGCACTGAGAACAAGTTTAATGTTTTAATCTACTTTCTTTTCCTCTAAAAATAAATCATTTACTATTAGAAGTTCAATTAAAGTACATACTGTGAAAGAGTAGGAACCTAGAAAAAATACGACGGCCACCCATCCAGGGCCCACAGTACACTTTCTTTTGGACACGTGCTTCTCAGAAACAAATTTTCAGATGAGCTTTGTGAGCACAGGCTCAGAATGGGGGGCAGGGCAGTTAATTTTACGATTTGAATATTTGATGATATCAGATTTAATGGTCTTACGGGTCCATCTCTTTAATAAGGAAAGAGTCACCAAATAGCCCCATAACTCATGTTGATCCCCTAGAACATGGTCTGGCACACAGTAGGCTTTCAATAAATATTTGTTGAATGAATGAATGAAAGTTTCTCTGAACAGTGCTTGGATAATTATTGCCAAACCCTGTCTATTTTTCTACAATTTTTCCTGAAATGTTGCAAATTGCATTATTCTAAGCCACATATTTTTTAAATGATATATTAATACCTTCAATCCCTATACTCAAGATTCACTAGTAGGAAAGCCAGTGGTTCTATGAAAGCAGGGTTTCTCAACCTCAGAGCTGGTGACATTGGGAATCAGGTAATTCAGTGTGCTGGGAGGTGTCCTGTGCACTGTAGGACGTCTAGCACCATCCCTGACCTCCACCCACTAATGCCAGCAGCACATGCACACACTCCCTCCTATGTTTCCTGATAATATTGACCTTTGCAATGCATGATATTTTGTCTCATGATTTTGACATAGTTCACTGCCATAGGACTCAATAAAAAGAGGACTGGCTTGAGGTGGGGTGGGAGGAGGAATTTGGGAGGGAAGACCAGCTAAGAACAGTTAAGCCAATCAAAAATGTCCCCAGCATTGCCAACTATCCCCTGGGGACAGAATCAACCTCAGTTGAGCACGAGTTCTTTAAGGTGACATCTCTGCTCTTATCCACTAAGTACTAGCTTCAGAATTTAACAAGACAGTGTCACTGAGAGTTCTCAGAGTCTTCACTGCTGTCCCCGAAATGCCACCCTGACCCCCAGATATTGCCAATGCCAGCAGACTGTTACACAGATACACCATGACCAGGAGTGACTTCAAGGGAGAAGGAAAAGAAAGTTTGACTACAATGACCATTCCTCTTAACACAGATTGATCGAGTTATATCAGGTTTTCTTTAAAACCTATACGCTTCTGGCTTACCTGCCTTAATACAAAGTTACTGGGAAGAATGAGAAACACTAAAGAATTTCGAAAAGTCAGGATTCTTGATTCACTGACCCTAACAACAAAATGAAATCAGGGGCCAACTTGCTTTCACTATACTCAGCTGTCTGTTTGCAAAAGTAGTTAGATAAGGCATTAGTGCAACCCACCCTCTAGATAACATCTCTGATACTTGGGTCACCAGGGTAACGGACAGGGTGCTCAAGTTTTTCAGGAACTGAGTCACTCCTTATCCAGTTCAGGCAGGTTGAGACCACCAACTCATCAACTGGGCCTGCAGAGATGACCAATAAATGACCCTTTGATGTCAGGGAGCTAAAATCTCCACCCTCAGACCACAGGAAGGCTGCCATTTTGTGAACACGCATCCTATGAAGAGCCATGGTGCTGGACTCTGTTCGTGCAAATCATTCATTACCTCACCTCTCCTCACCTCTAATCATCTATCTCTATACTTCAGACCACCTTGCCCCCTACCCCATAAATACCCTGGAGTCCCCATTTTTGGGGAGGTGGATCTGAGATTGATTCTCCTGCCTCCTCACTTGGCTGCCTTGTGATTAAAACTCTTTCTCTGCTACAAATTCATTGTTTTGGTGATTGGCTTTCTGTGCAATTGGCAAAAATGAACCTGGTTGGGTAACAAAAACGAATATATGAAACAAATATTATGTAAACAACATATGACTTTTTACAATTTAAAAAGCCTATTACTTTATATAATATTTTACAAGTATAATATAACATAGCACATATTAAAATACATAAGAAAGCAGAAATTAAACAGATGCCAAATACAATCCAAAGTAAAACTTATTTTATAGTTGAGAGAACACGGACCCAGACTAAGTAAACTATTACCTGAGATATCAAAGTTAGTAAATAATAGAATCAGGATGCAAACCTTGAGTTTTTTCCCCAACCCCACAGTCCCTTCCACATGAACAAGTTTCATTATTTTCTATGATTTCACAAAAACTTTAATAACTACCATAACTTCTATGCCTAAATTATTGCTACAACTAATATCATTTTACCTAAACCATTTTAAAATACCATATAAGCCTTCAAGATAAACGTTCTCGATGTTTTTCAGTTGGTTAAACTAAATTGTGTTAAGCATAAGATTTTAATGGTCTTAAAAATATAAGACAACAAAGGTGCAAGAGTGATAAAAAATTAAACAGCCAGAAATTCTATGTATTCATATGTTAGGGTGATTCAGCTACACAAACCTAGATGAATCAACATATAACCAAAACCTAATCAATACACTGACAAAATAAGTATGTGTGAGAGGTTAGCAGACTTGAGCCACGTTTAGTCCTATTTGGTGAAATGGAATGTTTTAACGCGTGTGTTTTTCTTGACAAAATAGGAACGTTGCTCTCAAGGAAACTACCAGGGGCTGTTTGGCCCACTCTCCCTGCCTGTTGATCAGGTCTCGGAAAGCCATGGATATTTTTCTGTTTTAAAGTCAGCCATGGTATTGAAGCCAGGTACCTGAGGGTTACTGTAAATATTCAGTAAGATGACCTTTGACTTTGTTATGAAAAGAAGCTAATCTTATCAATCTGCTGTTTTCATGTTTAACCTGAGGGGTGTCTCAAGGGCCACAAGGATTTATGAGCTTGTTTTACAGACGGAAAAAGAATACCTTCCAGCCCCCAGCTGCCCTTGCCCCCAGAAGTCTGATGGCCTAGGGGCTTATCAGGAGCCCCTAATCCTCCTCTTTTTGCTGAGGAAGACTGGCCCTGAGCGAACATCCATGCCCATCTTCCTCTACTTTATATGTGGGACGCCTGCCACAGCATGGCTTGCCAAGCAGTGCCACGTCCACACCCGGGATCCAAACTGGCAAACCCAGGGCCACTGAAGCAGAACGTGCACACTTAACCACTGCGCCACCGGGCCAGCCCCTCTAGGGGCCTAATTCTTATTCCATGAAAGGTTGGGAGACCCAAAAAGGATAAAAATCTGGCCTATGTTAATGCCTACACTCAACTATATAATTGTGCACATACCAAAGATTTCCAAAATGTATTGCAGAATAGCAGAACAGCAAAACCAGTTGTCAAGTAGCAAAACTGACAGAGACCTTGGCGATTTTCTCTTCTCTAACTGTTAACGGGCCACACCTTCAGACCCTCATTTATCAGTGGCTTTCCTATTGACATCAACTTACGAAACTCTATATCTTTTTCAAGTTTCGCTATTAGGTTTCGCATTACGTTTGCATCATATGTTATTGATTGTTAACTACCAAGACTAATATTAAGTGGGGAGAGGGTTTTGAGTGGCAAATGTATTGGTTTTCAGTGCCTTAGTGGAATTTTCCGATTTTGATGGCTTTTGCAGCCCTGTGCGCCCAAGGCCTCAACAGAGTAGGATAATGAATGATCAGATAAGGAGGACACTCTATTCCTACCTTAAAAGCTTGTTGTGAGGGTAAAAATGAAATTCTACTTGGCACACAGTAAAGCTCCATAAATGTAGCTTATTTGTATTTTTAAAGATAGAAAGCAGTGAGCAGAAGCCATTAGGCAGAAACAAGGAGAGATAAAGAAGGAACCACTGATGGAATAGGAAGGAATCTCCAGAAGGAAGAAGAGAAAGAGGGGCTGAGTGACAAGCATGACGGACAAGCGGAAGCACCCCCGGCTCCCCAGGGCTCACGGACCCCAGACATGGCAGCCTGGCTCAGGGCTTCCTGGCTCTCCTTTCAGACTGTGAGTACACGGGGGCCATACACGGCTATCACCGAGGTAAGCTGAGGAGGACTCAACCCTGAAAACCCCAAACACACCAGTGAAACCTATTCGTTAAGTTTTAGCCAACCAGACTTGCCTCTGATGAGATACTAACAAAAGAAACATTCCTTTTCACCCAACGAAAGAGCCCTTCTCTTTTCTGATTTAACTGAGTCGCTAAACCGTTCCCTTCCTTGAGTTTCAGTAGATCCCAAAGGATATTCTCTCCAACCTTCATGTGAACACAATTCCTTAGTAATACACCAAGTGTGTACAACACTCCACAATTTACAAAGTGTTTTATTTCACATTCACAAAAGGAGAGTGTAAAACGAACAAACTCTGGGGATGGAATCTAGGAATCTTCATTTTCAATAAGATCTCCAGATGACTAGCCAATCCCCTTATTTCATATTTTTCACAGACTAAATGAAAATCAAATTCTAGTTTTACCTTCCTAGGAATATTTGCGTGTCATGTGAAGTTGCGTGTCTTTAAGAACTGTTCAATCACATACTCAGTCTCTTAGCTTATTAGATAAATTACTGATACCATCCATGGGCTTTTCATTAATTAGCTAATTCAGTACTTTATTCAACAATTATATATTGAGCATGTAATTACCACGTGCCAAGCAATGTATGAGAGGCTGGATTTCACTAGCTCAACTTTCAAGGTCAACCTTTTACAGGCCATAATTACACCGTCAGGGTACCCGTGAGGAGACCCGCTGATGACAACTCAAACCGAACTTCGCATAGAAACATCAATTCCATAGCGGAAAGATTACAGACTTGGAATCCAAACCCTGGCTATGCCAGACTTGTTTGCTTTTGATTTGGGGCAGTTTCTTCCCATCTCCAGGCCCTTATATGGCGATAATAGCACCCCTCTTATAGAGGTGGAGGGATAAGAGACAACAAGAAAAGACATGAAGTGCCTGGCCAGTGTTTGGCACATATAATAAACGCCCAATAAACAAAATCTATCACTATTATTATTAAAGGGGGCAGGGCCTTTTTTCTAAGGAAGATTCTTGGAAACCCCTATTTCATCTATTATTAATATTCTCATTTTTCAAATGGAAAAAAATTAAGCTCAGAGAAGTCAGATCATTCATTCCTCTAACAAACTTGTCTAGCACTTACTATGTGCCAGACCAGGGCTAGTCTCTGCAGGTACAAGGACGCAGAGGACAGAGTCTCTGAACTCAAGCCCCCATTGTCTCCTAGAGGAAACAGAAGAATGCTAAATGCCCTGAAAGAGGGAAGCACAGGGTTGTGGGAGAACATGAGCCAGCTCATTTGGAATGCAGGGTGGAATGGTGCCAAGGAGGCTCCCCAAAGGGAACGTCCTGGTGAAGCCAGGTACCTGAGGGTTACTGTAAATAATAAGAAAATGAATACCTTTTTTTTTTTTTAAGAATGTTCTCCCTTATTTTAATTTTCTTTTTGAGGAAGATTAGCCCTGAGCTAAGTGCTGCCAATCCTCCTCTTTTTGCTGATGAAGACTGGCCCTGAGCTAACATCCGTGCCCATCTTCTTCTACCTTATATGTGAGACACCTACCACAGCATGGCTTGCCAAGAGGTGCCATGTCCACATCCGGGATCCAAACCGGCGAACCCCAGGCCACCAAATCAGAACATGTTCACTTAACTTCTACACCACCAGGCTGGCCCCCGTGATTACCTTTTGACATTGTTCCCAACACAGACATAGATGAGAAGAAGCTAATCTTCTCAATTTGCTGTTTTCTTGTTTAACCTGAGGGATGACTCAGGGGTCACAAGGATTTATGAGCTTGTCTTACAAAAGAAAAAGAATACCTTCAAGGAAGTTACAATCACCAGATAACCAGTGCCCAGCTGCCACTGATGCCCAGAAGTCTGATTGCCCAGGGGCTCACCAGGAGTGAAAGATACACAGATTACCCCTTTGTTTCTCTGAGACTCCTCCTGCCAAGGAGGAGACCCTTAGCTCTATAAAACCCCCTGCTTTCTTCTCTTGTGAAGGCGGATTTGAGAGATCCTATCCTCCTGCCTTCTCTATGTTTTGGCCAATTTGAATAAACCTTTCTCCATCTCCAAGCTCCATGTCTCAGTGATTGGCACACGAGCTTGAGATGAAGAGATCCAGTATCACAAGCTGAGCAGTCCATGAAGTAACCTGACAAAAGCAGATTACCATTCACAGCCTGGCCTTCAAGGAAACCAAATCCTCATCTCCAAGACCAGGGAACATCCCAGCATATGACAGCTTCTTTGATTACACTCAATTAACAAGTATTTTCTTAGCACTCACTTTACGGAAACGTCTGTACCTGGTGGCCACCAAGGTGAATAATTATAGTTCTTCTCTCACGAGAGCAAAGGGGAAATAAGACAAACAGATAACCCAGTCAAAACACAAGTGGCAATGTTCAAAGTCAAGTGCTGGATATCCTCCTTCATCTTTCACCTAGTTCTCAGATTTTCAGTGTGGATGCTGGGGAGTCCTCACTTTCCATGTGGTACCAGGTCAACACCACTGCCACAAATGTGGATCTCACCTCGTAGCAGAGCTGGGCGGACCTTATCTATAAGTTATAATACAGGTCCTTTAATTTCTGCTTAACACAAATTAAAAGGAGCTTCTTTTGTCACTCGTAGGTGCTAAGAATTCTATATTTCACTGTGCAGAATGTTTCTGCTTACTTTAAACTGTTTACTAGTGGAACCTATCTGAAATATTTTACCTAAGATGTCTACATCTTAAAATGGAAATTTCTCTTTTGAGAGCTCTTGCCATCAGATTTGGGGATCAGAATTATGCTCGCCTCAAAAATTTACCGGGAAAAACTTTCTGTCACTCTGTGCTTTGGAGCAATATAGGAATTATCTGACCCTTAACAGTTTTATTCAGCTTATCTATAAAATCCGTTGAACTCTGAAGTCACTACTCAATAATATCAGTGCTCCCTGCTCAGTACAGACTCACCTTCAGACTCCTTCTTAACACAGCACTCCACATAACCGTAAGTCACAATCATGGATTGGTTAATTTATTTTCAATCTTTCTTCTGCATTAAGAGATTAAGATCAATTATTTTCCATGTATGGCTTTGACCACATCCCATAGATTTTTATACACAATTATCCCATTTTTAATCATTTCTAAATAGCATTGAACTTTTATTTTTATTTCCTCTCTGACCTATGAGCTCTTCATTTAGTGAACTGTCCATATACAGCAAAACCTAGGGACACTGACTATGTGCGTCACATAGTATGGGTGACATAGCTTCTTAAAGAATGGAATTGAACCCTCACCCACTGCCTCTACAGCATGCCCCTGTTTAAGCCACTGTTGCTGCAAACCAGAAACTTTTTCAGCTTACGTTGAAGATGTTATCCACTCACTTCTCAAGAGGCTCCAACCTACCTGCTTTTCAAGCCTGATTGGTTTTGCCTCAGTTTGGTCTCCCCCGTTTCACATACTCCCAAAGTCCCACACTCATGTCAGTGGTACCTTTCCCTCCTTTCCATTGGTCCTACAGAGATTCTCCTGTTTTCCTTGTTTACTTTTTTGCTTCTTTCAATGTACTGTGGACAAGCAGAGAAGGAAAGCGCATGGCTCCCAGACATGACCTTAAAGTGATTATGTATAATTTTTTTTAATTATGTTTAATTTTCTTTCAAGTGTTACCCCAATTGACCATACTCTTAACAAGTCTTTCCTCTTTGTTTTCCTCATCTTGAACCTAAGGAAATTACCTAAATGGATCACTGTATATGACATCCACTATATATTATAATGTTATAATAAATTTGGACATTATCCAAATAACGCAACACTGCTTCTATGTGAACAGAAATTCAGACCTTAAAAGCAGTGAAAGTACGAAGGAAATTATTTTCTGTCATTCCGAAAGATTTAAAACCATCAGGCAATGGCCTGTCCTCTAAAATCTGTGATATGTTAGGCCTCAGGTCCATTTGCCTGACAGAAACAAAAAGAGGGAAACTATTACATAATGGCTTGAAATGGAAATTCCTAAAAAGTCTCAGAAACAAGCTACTTTTATATTAGATGTGATTTATTATTAAATTGTCTAAGACAGATGTACAGAGACACAGAGATGGCTCCATTCAAATATATATTGCAATAGTGAAATGAAAACAAATGATAAAACCATGTAGTCTTTTTAATCCTGTGGGTTTTAAAAAATATTTTATTACAAAAAAATGTGAGATTATCCACATATTCATAATGTTTTAAATAAATATCCTATATATCACTGCCTTGTCAATTTTCATCCTAATTTGGATCTCTGTTAAGTAGTTTTATAAACAAAGTGTTCTATTTACAACAGGTAAAAGCCAGATTTGTAAAAAACTAAAAAATAGGTTATCTCATAAATTGCAAACAGAAAAAAATACCAACGTAAAGAATAGAAAACTAATTTATAGGGGCCAGCCTGGTGGTGTAGCGGTTAAGTTCCCACACTCCACTTTGGTGGCCCAGGGCTCACCAGTTCAGATCCTGGGGACGGACCTAGCACTGCTCATCAAGCCATGCTGTGGCAGGCGTCCCACATATAAAGTAGAGGAAGATGAGCACAGATGTTAGCTCAGGGCCAATCTTCCTCAGCAAAAAGAGGAGGATTGGTGGCAGATGTTAGCTCAGGGCTAATCTTCCTCCAAAAACAACCTAATTTATAAACATTGCAACACTCAAGGTTAATATGGAAACTTTATAAGGTTACAATCAGAATTTAATGATAGATCTGTGAACATATGAACCTCTGACACAAGTCACACTGATAAAAGATGGCAGACTCTCTGGAACAGTAATCATTCCTGCCTGCCTTCCTTCCTTCATACGTCCATCTATCCACTCCCTCAACAAATATTGACTGAGTATCCTCTATGTCCCAGGATACAATAATAAAAATAAATATATGAAATACGTCTAGTGGGGGATACTGACAAGAAAGCAGGCAATTACAATCCACCGTGGTAAGTAACTTGACAGGTACTGTGAAAGCATGTAGGAGGGGCACCTCACCCAGATTCGTTAGTGGAGGGAGGAAAAGTGGGCAGGTGATGTCCAGGAGAGAAAGTTCATTTAAGTGATACCCAAAGAAGTATGGATAATATAGAAGACAGTCAGATGAAGGGTGGGAAGAACAGAAAACAGGTCCTGGTAGAGGGAAGAGCATGTGCAAAGGGCCAGAGGAAAGAGGAAGCATGGCACGCAGAAGGAACTAAAAAATATTCAGTAGGGTAACTGTGGCATAGAGAGCCATGCAGCAGTAATCAACGATAAGGCTGGAAAGGCATTCAGGGGCCAAACAAAAAGGGTCTCACAGGTCACTTCAGTGAATTCGGAACTTAACTTAAGGACAATAGAAAGCCATTAGTGGTTTTAATCAGGAAAGCAATGAAAACCAGATAAATGTTTTAGTAAAATCATGCTGGCTGAAAAACACATAATTCATTAGAGAGGGTTGATTAGAAGATGAGAGATCAATAAGAAGTCTTGCTTAGATCCATAGAGAGATGGAGAGAGAATTAGGAAGGTGGAAATAGGAGTGAAGAGAGGACATTTATAGATTCAAGATACATTTAAGAAGTAAAATGAAGAGGCAGGCCAGATTCAGTATGAGACTGGGCAAGGATGGAACTCAAAGGGGGTCACTCTCCCTCCACTCCCTTCTGTCTCAGGTAACGGATGATGGAAGCACTCAATGAGATAGAGAACAAAGACAGAGCAGCAGGCTTAGGTGCAAAGATGGGAAATGCTGTTTTTAACAAGCTCATTTGAACTGCTGATGAGTCATCTCTGAATCAAGCTAAAGGACAATTAGCTGGAAGGGTCTGAGATGAGGAGATCGGCACTGGGATTCATCAGCTTACAGACCACAACCGAATCTATGGGGGTGGATGCACAGAGTGAATGAGGAGAGCAAAAAGAGAAGACATCTAAGGAACTTCAACATTTAAGGGACAAACGAGCAGATGCTGCAAAGGAGGCTGAAAGAAGAACCTCTCCCCAAACAGAAAATAAATTTGATATCCCTATAAAGATTCTCCGCTTAGATCTGGGAGACCTATGTGTTGGCACCACTCACGTAAACGTACGTATGTCTTTACTATATATATTAAAACTTTTGTTCTTATTATCTTTAAGCTAAATCAGGGTGTAGGGCACTGCTCCAGTCTCTGACACATATCCAGTTGCTCAAAAACAGGAGCATCAGTCACAAGGGAGGAAAAACAAAAAGATCATCAGAAACAGAGGCCAGATGTCTGCCCCACCAAGAGACCGGCCCCTGTGTAACTGACCCATAGTCTTTGTTTTGGGAAGACGGGCTTTAAGGACACTAGTTCACCATCTCCCATCTTTGCTGGCAAAAATGAATAAACCCTTCCTATTCCGCTGACTTGCCTCCTGACATTTTGGCTAGTGTTGCAGAACAAGCTCGTTGCTCAGTAACATATGGAGAGAGGTCTCCTGACCACCTTAAGCTCACATCTTCACCAGGCTTTCTAACTTCTCATAGCCATCATCGCCTACCCTCTTCTCTACCCTCTGCCAACACACACACACTCACAAACACACCTTCTCCTTTTCGTGAAGTTCTTAAGCACTACTGTCTCAAATCAAAAAGCCGTCTGTTAAGGGAGCCTGTTTACACACCATATGTCAAAAAGAAACCTTAAGTATTATGTAAAAAAAAGGGAGATGCTCCACCCCGGGAGCAGCTTCACAAAGCAGAGACTGCTTCCCCCAGATGCTCCTCATTCACCAGCCGACCAGATCATGGCGTGCCCCAAAGGGCAGGACCGCTAGTGTCTCCTGGAGGGGCAAAAGAGAAGATAAACAACGAAATGCCAAGTTGACTGAAATTCTGAAGCTCTTTGTTTCAGCTGGGTATTTCTGGGCAAGAATTAAAGGCTTGGCACCCTTTGGCAAGACAACAGGAGGAATGACTCAGGGCATCTTCCTCGTACCTTGACATGGATGTTGATTTATTCTTTCAAGAAAACACTACAATAAGTGAAAAAATAATAATAATAGCACTCTCTGAAAAAACCTCTCTCAGTCCTGGCAAAGATGAAGTTTTCACATCCATTTAAGCCCCACCAGATTCAGGATCTGGGTGCTATTCCCATATTTCCTGCTCTTCGGAGAGGGAGGCTGTCAGTATGGGGAGACTTCCCTGGAATCTTACAGTTACTCAGCATTTGGTCCCGCTCAATCAGCGTCTTGGACACCCAGGCTGTTGTTACGCCATCGGACAGGATATGCTGTGAAGACTTTCTTCACGCCTGGTCAGGACAGTGCAGTAATTTGGGAACACTAAATTTAGCCATCTCTGGGCTGATGTTCACTGCAGTAGGATTTCATCTCCGTCAACTCACATGTCCCGACTTCACAGAGGCCAGTGAACCAAGCCATAAGACAGAGAAATGGGTGACTATATTGACTCCCACTCTCTATATCCCAATTTCAGAAAACCTAAACTCTCCCTCATGATCATGACTTCATGAAGAGAAAAGGCCATCAAATGAGACGTTGACATCTCATAGTCAGGGTAAATTTTACAAAGCAAATTGGATAATCTCTCCCCAGTGGCTGTCTCTTGTTCTGCCATTACCATGGAAAGAAAAGACCAGGCTTTACCACAGGTTACAAGACAAGGATGAGAGGTCTGAGGGCAGAGCCAAGCATCAAGCTGTAACAGCCTATATCAGCTGACCTCCAGCTGACCTCAGGCACATGAAGGGGTCCAGCCAAGACCTGTAGAGTCACCCAGCCTGGTCCAGCCCAGACTGGCCAATGTCAAGTCTACTCCAGGATGCATGAGTGAGCCCAGCCAACTCAGTAGAGATGCCCAGCCCAGCTCAAACCAGTGGACCCCCAGCCGACCTGCAGACTCACTGTCAACAAGATTGAGCTGGAGAAACTCTGGGTCCCCCATGGCCTAGGAATCAGCCTGTGAGGAAGGCTGCCTCCAGCATCTAATACCTCCAGAGATCATTATTCAGAACAGAAGTACCCTGAAGAGCTTCTGTATCATCAAACATTTCACCACGCGCAAGAAGAATTTGAAAAAATCCTGTTTTCCTTTCTCACAGTTGGACTGTACATTCTTGAGATGGGAAAACCTTTAAAAATTCCACTTCTTTCTTCCTTATTTTTTAAAGGTGGAAATGGTGAGGTAAGGTGAAACCTTTATAGGGTCCTCCATAATCTCTCCCCCTCACCCCTTCCCACGTACACTCAAGGCCAGCCAGACATGGCGGGGCTCTAAGAGTAGGATTTTTTCTGTGGCCTGTATGGGTCAAATAAGTCTCTAGGGCCACAGAAGAAAAAGTTTAGTCAAGAGAAGGAACAGTAGCCAACAATTTACTGTATTTGTCACCCCTCCTGCACCTCCATGGTGGTCTGCCCTAGTTATCAGCTCCTGGACTGGCTCCTGGCAGAATGCTCACTCGTGTTCTCTACAGTCAGGATCCTGGCAACCGGAAGTGGCTCCAAATAGCCTGGGGGATCTTGGAGGGTCTGCTCACGGCTGTGACGCTCAGTGTTGCCCCAGTTCTGGAGACACTCTGCCAGCCAGTGGCAGCCCTGCCCGAGAACATCAAACCAGACCCAGATGCCCAGAGATTACTATGGGAGCTGGTCCTACTTATAGTCATAGTCAGATTCTTTAATAACTAAAAGGCCACATTACGCAAGTAAAAACAGAGAACTAGACACTGAAGTTTCTGCCCTTCTGGAGGAAAGATATCAAAATGTTGACAAGTTTAACCTAATTCAAAAAGAACTTAAAGGCCCTGAATCAACTCTAATGAAAGTAAGACTCAAGAACAAACTATCAGAAATAGAAAAACTGGAGCCCATTAATAAACAGCTGGAGGGGCTGGCCCGGTGGGTGGTGTAGTAGTCAACTTTGCGTGCTCCACTTCAGCAGCCCAGAGTTTGTGGGTTGAGATCCTAGGCATGGACATACACACCATTCATCAAGCAATGCTGTGGCAGCAACCCACATACAAAACAGAGGAAGATTGGCATGGAAGTTAGTTCAGGGCCAATCTTCCTCACCAAAAAAAAAAAAGAGAGAGAGAGCTGGAAATCTCCAACTCTTTGCTTGGGCTTAAAATACAGACTTTTAGAAAAGGACTTAACAAAGAGAAACCTAAACATTTAGAACACACTGACATGACAAGAAACAGTCAGTCTGTAGAAGATGCATCAAAATACATCCAACGTCAAGTACCTACAAGCAAAACAGCCTTCAAAGTACACCAGAAAAGTGAAGAACAACTTCAGACAAGACTAACAAGATGATTCAGATGGAAATTCTCATTTTCAGGAAGTATATAAAACTGATTTCACAAGAAGCTAAAGAATGGATAGAAAGAGTAAGCAAATTTATTAATCAAAAAAAAAGAGTTTTTGGGGGCCAACCCCATGGCTGAGTGCTTAAGTTCGTGTGCTCTGCTTTGGCCGCCCAGGGTTTCGCTGGTTCGGATCCTGGGCGCGGACATAGCACTGCTCATCAGGCCACGCTGAGGCGGCGTCCCACATAGCAGAACCAGAGGCACCCACAACTAGAATAGACAACTACGTACTGGGGGACTTTAGGGAGAACAATTAAAAAAAAAAAGCAGAAGACTGGCAACAGTTGTTAGCTCAGGTGCCAATCTTTAAAAAAAAAAAGAAACACATTAAAAAAAAAGTTTAAAAAAATCCCAAAACTCTACTGCATATGGAATAAGTTCTGAATGATTAAGAAAGTCAGATCATTGCTAAAGACGAGAGGTCGGTCTGCTGTTCATGAAGACAGCGTGGATGGTGAACCTTGAAATCAGATATTATAAACATATAGAAAATGGAGACTTCTAAGATGAATCCAAAGGACTTTTGAAGAAACTGGTGTTGCTGAGTTAAACGCTGGTCTAGGTCAGGCTAGGCCAGGTGACTACGCTGGCCTCAGCTGGGTTTATTTAAAAACTTATTTAAAAGCTCTTGAAGACTCTGCAACCAAATGCACACTAAATTAACCGAAGGAGATAAAATAATGGATGCTCTGAAAGACCGTAAGTCTCCAAATGAGAGAGCTTCGCTACCATCAGAAGAGTGGGGGATGCAGTTAGAAACAACAGGCAAAGTCCCAGAGCCAACTTTACGTCCTTCCCAAGCTGCACTGAGAAAAAGAAATGAATTTTCACCCAGCGTCTAAGAAAGAGAGAATTCACCTTGTAAAGATAGAGGAGAATTCTTCTCAAGTAGATGAAAAGATGAGCATGTGAAGCTGAACATTTCCAAAACATTCTTGAGGAAGAACTTAAAACATCTCAAAGAGTAACCTGACATCCTTAATGATCCCGATGGGCCATTTGGAAGAGGCCAAGGGGACCACCAGGGAACCAACAGATGAACAGACCCCAAGAAAGGAGTTGTATCAGGCAGTGATCGCATGGGATCCAGGGTCCAGTGCCCAGTGGAGACCAGATGGACTCCTCCCAGGGTCAGGACCACGGACAAAAGAGCCCTCCATTAGGCCAGCCCCATCCTTCCCACGGCGCGTCCTCCACAGAAGCAAGACGGAGCCTGTCCTGGTGCCCCGTGAACCGGTAGACACTCAGGGCCTTCGTTTGATTCAACCCTTCCACCTGAATGGGAGACATGGCACCCTAGGAGCAGCAACAAAGAGTGGGTGCTAGGAAAGCAGCCACAAAATGGGAGAAAGAGTCACTCCAAAGAAACTAGCCCTGTGACAAAGTTTTGCTGAAGGCCAGCCATGTGCATTACGTACCGTCATCAACCCAGACACCCAGGGCGTTCCCCGAAATGTTTTCTTTTAACTTCCTTGCAAACGAAGGCTGCTGTAATTACTTCCACCCTAAAGAAATGAAGCCTCGGCACAAGAAGGCTAAGCAATTTGTCTGACGCCATAATAGTGCCAGGAAGTGGGAACTAACAGTAATATCCCAATTATGGACAAACCCGCCAGCCACCTGGCTCTCCTAAGAATGACTTACCAAAAGAAACGCAAAATTATTTTGTCTTCTGAAGCTGAAAATGTTATGCGGTCTAGTGCCATTAGTTCAGCATTTAAGATCGGAATATTGAGAACATGACAATTGGGTCAGGGCCTCCTGGCATCTCCTGGAAAGCACTGTTCTTTTTCTAATTAATTTGGTTAAGATTTAGGAAATTGTTTTGTCTAAAAAATGTGTTTGGGAGAGAAAATCCACAAGGCCTTAGGCTTACAAAGTAGTCCACGGATCAAAGACCTTTGTAAATCTCTTTGCAAAGAGATTCCTTATTTACTAAATGAAAGGCAGCCCTTCTCCACACTTAAAAAAAGAGGGGCTGGCCCGGTGGTTCTCTGGTTAAGATCCCGGGTGCAGACATGGCACTGCATGGCAAGCCATGCTGTGGTGAGCATCCCACATATAAAGTAGAGGAAGATGGGCAGAGATGTTAGCTCAGGGCCAGTCTTCCTCAGCAAAAAGAAAAAAAAAAGAGGAGGATTCGCAGCAGATGTTAGCTCAGGGTTTATCTTCCTTAAAAAAAAAAAAAAAAAGAACAAAAGGGGGTTGGCCCAGTGGCATAGTGGTTAAGTTTGCGTACTCCAGCAGCCTGGGGTTCTAGGGTTTGGATCCTGGGCATGGACCTATGCACCACCTATCAAGCCACACCCTGGCAGACATCCCACATATAAAGTAGAAGAAGTTGGGCATAGATGTTAGCTCAGGGCCAATCTTCCTCAAAGAAAAAAGAAAAGAAAAAGAAAAAAAGGACAGACTCTCAGTGATTGACATCATATATAGACCTTTGAAATCTTGTATAGTATGAACTCAATATCCCAAAATTTCAAAAAAGTAGGCAATAGGATATTTGCCACCCTAATGATTTGACAAAATTCTGTGCACAGAAATTAAAATCATAGGCAGAAGAAAGGCCAGGGCCAGGAAAGAAATTCCTAGCTTTACCTCTGCACCTTGTAGACATTATGCCATCTATGTAATTTATGTTATAAGAAAGTATTTATCATCACCTACCCTTCCTGAGGTTTTGTATAGCCCAATGTCACAGAAGACAGCAATCCCCTAGCTTAGACTTCATGCTATGGGTCCTTTAACTACAGAAACCTATTAGAGGTATTTAAATATACGTTAGCTTTTATTTGGAAAAAAAATCTTTGTGATGCTCCTGTTGTTGGTTCAGAAGCCCTGTCTTTCCTTTAGGAAAGGGGGTTATTACATTTATGAGGCGCTGCCCGCATCTGAAGTACGACATACTCCACACCATGGATGAGGTGAAGGCAGAACCACGGAAGAATCTAACCAGAGTTACCAACACAAGGACTGGGAAAATTACTAACTCCTCCGTAAGACATGTCAAGTATCAGGCTGAAACTCTGATTCATTCCTGACAAAAACACTTTCTTTTTTATCAGCTTCTGCATATGCAAATTACACTCTAAGGAACACAGTAATTACGATTTTTAAATCTCAGGTCATATTAGGAGTGAAGAGTGGAGTACAGAATCTTGTGGGGTCATATGTTCATTCTGTTAAAATAGTATTTCACCAGCTAAAGTTAAGCGAGAGGAAGGGAAGGAGGGAGGGAGGGAGAGAGAGAGAAAGAAAGAAAGGTGAAACCAGAAGAAAGGAAGGAGGAAAAGACAAGTGTCACTTCCTCAAATATGGTCAACAATTTGACCATAGTAGAAGTTTTCATTTTTTCCAATTACTCATCACATCCTTTGCCACATGGTGTTTAATTTCCTAGTTTTCTTTCCCTGTTTTCAACTTACTACCCATGTAAGATTTCACGAGGTAAGCAACAGGTTTACAGCTTTCACAAATTTAGGAAGTAAGATCTCTTACTGACCAAAAAAAGCAAAGCGCGGCGTAATACACAGAATGGTCCTTTTGTGTGTTTTCTAAAGCATGTATCTTGTTTCCTAAATTTCTAAAGTATAGATGAAAACTACGTATAAATATTTTTAGCTAATAATAATTAATAATTTTTGGTTAATAATGGCACACAGTTGGAGGGGAAGAGAGAAGTCCGGCAGGGAAGGCATTAGCTTTTCATACTCCCCCTTTGATATTGCTAGAAACTTGTATTTTTTTTTTCCTTCTTCAGTTAACTTAAAAATCTTTTAAATACAGAAAGTTCAAGAACCACGCTAAGAACCTCCACCACTAAATTCAGAGAGCTTCTCCAGTAGAGGGCGTAGCAGATTCAACATGGAAAATGTATGGTTAGTTTAGCAAGCCATTCTCCAGCTGTGGTTTTGCTGTGCAGTATTTATAACGCATTGCATTGTTTCTTCCTCCACCACGGAATGGAAAATATGTGTCATCTTAACATTGAGCAATCCCATTTACCTAAAAGCCAGTTGCAACAAAAAAAACAAAGAAAAGTCATCAGACATTGTAGCTTGGCTTTTACGTCTCCCTGTCTTCCTAAAAGACAGTAAAATGGCAACTTTTGGATGAAAAGATTTCTCAAGTCTATAGTACATATCGCCTTAACTCTTAAAATTACCCACAGACACAGAAATGATAAGTTTACATTCAGATTTATCAACCTCATAATTTTCATGAAAAAATTAACTTTCTGCCACTTAGGTGTTAATTGGAAATGGCTTATGAAAAAAGCAAATAATCAGACTTACAAAAACATCTAGAATAGTCTCTCTCTCTCTCTCTCTCTCTCTCTCTCTCTATATATATATATATTTGGTAAGGAAGATTAGCCCTAAACTAACATCTCCTCTTTCTGCTGAGGAAGACTGGCCCTGAGCTAACACCTGTGCCCATCTTCCTCTATTTTATTTGTGGGATGCCTGCCACAGCATGGCTTGATAAGGATTGTGTAGGTCTGTGCCTAGGATCTGAAACTGTGAACCCCGGACAGCTGAAGGAGAGTGCACGAACTTAACCACTATGCCACCAGGCTGGCCCCAAGAATAGTCTATATGTAAACCAGTTGCTTACATAGATGTGTATATATCCACTTTCGCAAATACATTAAGATGACTGAATTTTTCTGGCTTGGAAATTTCTGAAAAGTTTAAATGTCAAACAGTTTGCTTATTTTCCTTATCCTTATTTCCTGTCCATTCCTATTATGAGCTTAATATTCTGCAAACCTCTTGACCTCATGTTGATATTTTAATAGTACTTACAGATTTATAACCTAATTAACTCTGAGTTAATACTTTAATGATTTTCCTGTCTGTAACAGCTATGCTTCCAGATATTTTCCTCTTCACATATATGCAAATTAATAATAATAAACTTTTGTATTGTACTTTCAAATTTATAAAGGCCTTTCACAGAATATTCACATAATATCTATCGAGGTTGGCAAGAAAAACACATTACTCTTAATACAGGTGACAAACTGGGCCTCAAGATGGTGTGACCGGGCAGGTCCAACAGTTTACCTAGTAATCACCGGTTAACCTCAGACTCTATTTAGGTCTCCTGACACAAGCCCAGCTCTCTCTCCTTGCTGCCTGTCAGAACTCCTGGCCTTTCCACAATGAGAGAATTTTACCATCCAAGGTTGCAAGTGAAAAATACGATTGAGGTTTACATCGGCAAGAAAAAGCAAGCGTCTGCATATTACACATATTTAATAAGTATGGAATCATCAGAAAGTGAAAATAGATCTGGAAATACGCAAAGTTCTTTTAGACATGAGCATATGCTTGAGAAAAACGACATTCTTACATGTCACAAGCATATTTAAAGTATGATTACTGAAATCAACGTGATTTTCTGTTTCCATGATAAAGCACATGGCTGTCCTCTTTAGTAATAACTGCAGATTTTACTCTTCAAGTCAAACCTGGAGCTCCAACTACTGGCAGCTCACCCTAAGAATGTTAAACCAGCTCCAGTTTTCTTTTAACAGTTAAAATGCAAAGCAGAAGATTTGCAGCCCAATCAACACCTTGCTGTTAATCTTATTGTCTACTTAGATGCTTGATGGGGAAAGCACTTGAATATTGCACTGCAGTTTTAATAACGTTATCTGAAATCAAACCATTTTGTAGTTGAGGTTATCTATTTGTGCTTACCAATCAGACCATTTAAAGCCTGCTACAGCAGAAAATTTCTGAAAAAATAAATTAAATTTACTCAAGCAAATTGTTAACTTCCCACCTCCCCCCTTTTGCCAGTGAAGAGTTCTGGTAAATTCTAAGCCAACCAAGAATGACTCAGAGGAAATCCGACATCCTTGCACGTTTACACTCGAACCTGTGCTGTACAGCTGCGAGGTCTCGCTTTTTCCCTCTATCTCAGAAAAAGATCTGTGATTTCTGTTCTGCAAGGAGAGGCAGGCAAGGACTCCTGAGGACTAAGCCTGCAACCCCACGGACAGACCCAGCCACGTGCTTACTGGTGATCAAAAATGCACACCGTGTTGTCTGAGAAAGTCACTTTCTCCTGGTCCTTCCCTGACTAATGTTCATCAACCAAAAGCGTTCCCAAACGCCCAGGCGAGCTGCAGAGTAAGTCACAGCACTCACCCCTGCACCAACCCTGTTCCTCCCGGTCACCGTTTCCGTCCCCAAATTAAACGGAGTCGCACAAAGGAACAGGTGAGGGTCCCCCAATTTGCAGACGTAGCATTGAGGCGTGGGGAGAGGGCGCGCGCCCCCCAAAACGTGGGGGCAAATCTTAATTCAAAGGAAGGTGATTGCACTCGGGCGCGCAGCAACCCACCGTTCCCCGCGGGGAGTCATCACTTTCTGGGGTCGGCTGCACGTGCGCGTGGGGGAGGGCAGGGGAGGCGGAGGGGAGCCGCCCACTTCGGCTCCTCTCCCTGCCGAGCGCCGGGCCGCCCCGCCCAGGAGAGGTCGCCCGCGGCGACACACAGCGAAACCTCTGTCCGCTCCGAGTGCGCACGACTCCAGGACCGCAGACGTCAGCAGCGCCCTCGCTTCGAGACCCTTCGGCGGTACCCGGGACTGCGCAGGCCAGCGCTGACCCCGCCCCTATGCCCGAGTGGGTTCAGCCGGCCAATAGGCGCCCTCTGGAGGCGGGACCTGCGCCGTAAGGCCCCGCCCCCGCGCCTCCGTCTCTTATAAAGGCGGCGGCGCGCGCCCGACCGCAGACCCGAGCGGCGCGAGCGCAGAGCCTAGTATGCAAAGTGCCATGTTCCTGGCTGTCCAGCACGACTGCGGCCCCATGGACAAGAGCGCAGGCAGTGGCCCCAAGAGCGAGGAGAAGCGGGAGAAAATGAAGCGGACCTTGTGAGTACGGCCTTCTTCTCTCTCCCGCGCCCCGCTGCCGACCCAGCTCCCCCAGGGGGGGCTGCAAACCCCGTGCATTCGCGCTCGGCTTTGCCATTGGGAACTCTGTAGTCTGCGCCTCTGCAGGAAAAAACAAGTGGAAAAGGTTCATTTGCTAAGTAAGGTTAAATCACTGTAGTGTGCCCTTATTTTGTTAGGTGAGCGAAGGACTCTGGGCTAGTTTAGGAACTGCAGAAAATTCTTGATAGGGAGGCGGTGGTAGATGCGCGAAGAAATTGCGGGCTGGCTTTTTGTCCCCCTGCATTGAAATGACATCAGAGAAGCCTGCGGCTGAAGCGCGTCCGCTGCATTCGTGCGTTGCATGCTAAGTTCTGATCAGCTTACACAGCTGCTGCGATGGAGATGTTTTTGCTAGTGTTGGATATATTCTTTTGAAATCCAGTTTTGTTTTTTAATTGAAAAGCAGATCTCATCCACTCGCGACGGTGGAACAATAATCGTTGTGCATCATCTGCTTGAAATGAGTGTTGTGGTCGGGCCCTGGGATGGGGCAGACACACACACAGAGATGCCGCATTGTTCACAACAATGAGTGTTGTAGTTGGGCCGTGGGAGGAGGCAGACACACACACGCGCGCCGCATTGTTCACAGCTCCTGGCGTGGTCCAGAGCCTCTTGCTCCAAGGGTAGAAGGTAAATGACCATCGTCTGGCTCAAGGCAGTTCCACTGCGGTTTTATCAAGTGTGAAATGTCTCAGAACTGTAATTAAGTTGCAGAAAAACTGCCGCCCTTTGTGAGCCAGAAATAGCATCTGCCTTTGGAACTATGCAATCTAAATTCATTAAAATACCCTAACAATTTGAGGCATTCCTACCCCTAGTTATGAAACTAGTAATTATGTTGAGATGAACGGATGAAGCTGTTTTCAGGACAGACGTGCTGGGTTGAAACGTTAAATGAATAAGACGGACTTGAAGGGTTCTTGTTTTGTCTTATTTGGTTTGTCTGCAGCTACAGGGCGACTTTATTTGGTAAAAATGCCTTCAGCTCCCTTGGCGACGTCAAGTGCTGCCACTTAGTGAATATCTTTTTTTTTTTTTTAAGATTAAAAGATTGGAAGACGCGTTTGAGCTACTTCTTGCAAAATTCCTCCTCCCCTGGGAAGCCCAAAACTGGCAATAAAAGCAAGCAGCAGGCCTTCCTCAAGTAAGTCGAAAATCTTGTCGTTGCAAAGATGGACAGCTGGCCTGCTGAGCCCGGATGAGCGGCTGTGCTGTGCGTAAGCTAATGTGCGGAACCTCTCTTGCAGGCCTTCTCCCGAAGAAGCAGAGCTGTGGTCTGAAGCCTTTGACGAGCTGCTAGCCAGTAAATGTAAGTTCTCCTCTTGAATCGGATCCATTTCGAATATCGCAAGAGTCTGGAAAGGTGGTGTCCACACAGCAGAAGAGCGGCTTTCCCAAGGGGAATTCGAATTTACAATCACTGTAGCATAAGGCCTAGTTTCATCTTTTACTTCCCAGTGTCTAACCACGGAAATGTGTGGTTTTTTCACTCCGGTGGGAAGAAAAATTAACCTAAAAAGATTACACTGGCAGTCGGTCTTTGTTAAGATTGGGACAGCTTTTCCATTGCATACACTGTTGGCAAGAGGCTTTGTTCCCAGAGAACTTGTGACTCCCCTATAAATATTTGCATTGACGGCCAAGTTAAGTATTTATATTTTTCTAGCTGTGTGCCAACTTAAGTATTTTGCCTACTGGCCTCTTGGTCTGTAAGAGCTAAAGTCGGAGGATTACACGTTTGAGGGAAGTCTAGAAAATTGCTCACCATCTAGAAATAATAAAGTACGGGTGTGGCAGAGGAGGAGTTCTAGGAAAAAAGAGAAAGGATGGTTTGGTCTCTCAGTTCTTCATGTTCTGCATCCTTTCTCTCCCCCACCCGCTTCCTTTCAGATGGCCTTGCTGCTTTCAGAGCTTTTTTGAAATCTGAATTCTGTGAAGAAAATATTGAATTCTGGCTGGCCTGTGAAGACTTCAAGAAGACGAAGTCACCCCAAAAGCTCTCCTCAAAAGCAAGGAAAATATACACTGACTTCATAGAAAAAGAAGCTCCAAAAGAGGTAAGGAGAAAAAGTTCCTCATTTCAGCATATTTTGAACGTTCTTAGCACCAAAGTGAAACAAAGGAAGAGACAGCACGTTAAGAGCGGGGCAGGGGTGGAGGTAAAAATATACTTTCCCCTCATTCTAGCTTTCATTTAAGTTAGGTTTCTTCAATGATTTGGGCTGGGGAGGCTAACTGCACATTATAGTTTTTGGTTTTCGTTTTCAAATACTAAATAAATTTCAGTCTCTGACTCTGAATGTGGAATAAACCGGTTTCTTGTTTTATTTCAGATAAACATAGACTTTCAAACCAAAACTCTAATTGCCCAAAATATACAAGAGGTGACAAGTGGCTGCTTTACAACTGCCCAGAAAAGGGTATACAGCTTGATGGAGAACAACTCTTACCCTCGTTTCTTGGAGTCAGAATTCTACCAGGACTTGTGTAAAAAGCCGCAGATCACCACAGAGCCCCATGCTACATGAGATGGAAACGGGACCCTGAAAGTGGAGGACTTTTCCATTTTTTTCCTAAGGGGAAAAGTTGTGACCTGCCAAAAAAACTGACCTTGAATTCAGCCTGGGTGTTGAGGAAGCATCACTCAGAACTATTGATTCAAAGCTGGGTAGTGAATCAGGAGGCTGGGAGCCTTCTCGAAGAAGCTTGTATTGGTACAGCTTCCATGTCTGTAGAGAGCACAGGGAGAGAGAGGCCTGCATGTGGCGTGTCCCACACTGGAAAAGCAGGACTGTGAGACCAAAAGATGCAATGTAATAGTGTTGGTCCAAAAGCATTTAAAATCAATAGCTCTGGGATCATGTGGCCTTACCTAGCTGGCTGTACATCTTTCCCAAAACCAGTCCATGTTACCACGTAGTGGTTTTAGTTTTAGTTTAGTACCAAGTAAGATTAAAATGTTGACTATGTGCAAGGGTGTTGAAGTTCTTTGGACTCCGGATTGTCAGTACCGTTGTCTCCTGTAACGCTAAACCTGAAACGGTCTGTGTTTGAATTGTTAAATGGTGTGTGTAATAGAATGAGTGCTGTTATGCAGAAAACTACAGTGTCCGTTAAGAGTGCCAAAAACTGTCCGGAAGGCAGCTATACTTTGAAGTGGTCTTTGAATACTTTTAATAAATTTATTTTGATAAATAATGTCACTGACTATTTGGCCAAATATGGGTGGGGTTTTTTGTTTTTTGTTTTTCTTGGTGATTGGAAATATCGCAGACACAAGGGAAAACGTCTCCTTTCTGGTAAGGAATAGGCATCATAGTTCATGTGCCTCTTTAGTGAGAATTGACAGTCCTCAGAACTGGGAAATCAGAGTTGCAAGGAAGACATGCTCCTTTCACTGGAATGCTTTTGTAGGTCAAAGGAAGTCAGATCACATCCTTAGAACCACCTTGAAGTCAAGCTTTCTAATATAACCTTGTAAAAATCAAGCTTATTATTAAGGAAAACAGAACATTGGCCTAAAGCCCTTCATAAGTATCTGTTAAAGACCAGCTAAATAATGAGAAGTAAAATAATGTATTGGAGACAGAGCCCCCAAAATGAAAAAAGAATCCAAATAAAGTGAATGTAGGCCTACCATTTTTTCCCCTGGGTTCCAAGTTGCCCCACGGAGTACCAGAAGGAGCTTCCAAGATCCATACCTGAGGTTGTTCACTTCCATGATGGATCAATACAAAAGCAGAGGTTTCCTGAATCTCCTGCCTTCATTTGGCCAAGAAAGAAGCTGGTGATGTGACTTTAGATAATGAGGACGGCACAAGAAGCACATTTTTGTCTTTTACGCCTAATCTAGAAATGTGCTCTTTTCCTAGTTGAGGGAGAGAGGCCTTGAATCTATTACTCTTCAAACTGGCTTTTTAGAAAAGGAATACTCTTCGCCAGCAGCTTGCTTTTTTGATGACCTCTGATTATGGTTTTAATTTTACAAAGGGGGAGCCCTCATCTTGGATTTGAAAAGCTGAGCCCCTGTAGTGATTTCTCATAGCTTTGTGACCTTGGGAGTCCTCTTCTTCCCTGCCTTCTCAATTGACACCTTCCTGCTGTCCCACCGGCTCCTGGGAGGTAGTAAGGGGCTCGAGAAATTGTCAAGCACTAAAAAATAAATAAAAGCGTTTGTTCTGATTTGCCGAAAGAGAAGTTGACCTCCCATAGTTTAATTACTTTTTTCATTGTGCTTGTACTAACTTTCACCTTGACCAGACTTTCTGGCACCAACAGGCACCAGCTCCGGTGTCACCAGCAGCCAGAATAATACACAATAGGTGCCCCATAAGTAGTGGTTGAATAAATGAATTCTGAAGGTCGTTGCAGGAGAGGTTTCTGTGGAGAATAACTGGGTCAGGTCTACACAGGCCTGAATTTGGAAAGGTTTTGGCCAGCAGAGAAACCCAGGAGTCATGCCATATATCTAATTTGTCACCAACGCCTATTTATTTTGCCTCAAGTCTCCAGCCTGCGTTCCCTCACCACCCTGGTCACAGACGCCACCATCTGATGGCTGGATGACTGCAAAAGTCTCAACACTTCTACCCTCACTCACTCTTCCCCTCTCCAGTATGTTCCCTGCTTTTTAACTCTAGAGGTCCTTTAAGACATAAACTCAATCTTGTCTCCTGTTGCCTGTAAACCCTTGACAAGTTCCCCAAACAATTAGGATAAAGGCAATATGCCTAATATGGTCTAACACCTGCACAGCTCGGCCCCTCCCTCCACTCCAACCTTGTCTCCATCACGTTTCCCCCAGCTCTCTCTACCAGCCATGCTGGCCTACTTCCATTCCCTCATAGGTTCCATACCACTGGTCCCACAGGGCCTTTGCACGTGATGGTCCCTCTGCACGGACTGTAATTTTAGCTCTTACTCATCATTTATAAATCAGTGCAATTGTCACTTCCTCAGGGAAGCCTTCCCTGACCTCTTACCCTAGGTCAGATCCCTTTTTAGATATTCTGATAGTGTCAAGTTCTCTCATTTGGAGTGCTTACTGGAGTTCTTGCTAATTTGCATGAATATTTGATAATTCTCTGTCTTCCCTCCCTAGTTTGTTGATGCCATGATTTGACGACCCTCTCTCACTGCTCACTGCTGAATCCCCACACTTAGCACCATGCCTGGCACACAATGGGAGCTGCATAAATAATTGTTGAATGAATCAATAACTATGAAAAGGTCTTAGGAACAAATTTGGGCAAAACAAGAAATATCTACAAATGCACAAGGAAATAAGGACAAGGTTTTTAAAAGCCCCACTGGCTCAACTGTCTGAAAATATCTGCAAAGCTTCTTCCCTCGGCAAAAAATAAATGTCTCTTACTAGGCATGTTCTTTATAACTTTAATAGAAGGAGAAGCCAGATTATAGTAACAAAAAATAAGAGTTTTGGCTTTTTCGAGGCTGCTAAAAGCACAGGCTTTACTCAGGTGGTATTTCTCAGTGTTCTCTAGTGTGGAACAAACTGGAATAGATTTAAGATTAGAAACCACATACCTCCACAAATAAATATCACTTCATGTTCCAGTTTCTCAGAGTTCATGCATTTAGGACCCACAGTCCTTTCATTCTGATAATATTTCGTTTTTCCTATATTTTAAACCCAGGAGCATTTTGAAATATGATAATTTCATCCAGTCCCTCTGAAAAAGGTAAAAGAAATGTGTATTAGCTGTCCTGTGAGCACAGGGAGCACAATGAGATGGCTTGAAGTGATCACCCAGAATTGCATAGGAAACAAGTTTGGGAGAGGGTAGATTGGTAGGCTGATTGGTTGGTTGGTTGGTGGTTGGTTGGCTTTACCACAGTAGTTGATCATTTATGACGGTGATTCTCACCTTGTGGGGTTGGAGAGTAAAGAGCATTTCTCTGTGTCATGAGAGATGTTGCGGATGGGGATGCATTGTGCATTTGGACAGAATAGAGACTAGGAGGTGCCTACCCTGTGCCAGGCCATATCCTAGTTCTAACTTTGTTTTCCTATGTTAGCCCCAAATTACAGCCAAAGAAGGAGTTAGTCTGACTTTATAGGGTGGCATCGCCACTATTAAACCGTGAATTTGACATGTACAGAGATTCCCAGGGACTGGCTTAGCTGCCTTTCGACAACTTTAGAAAACCATTTTCTACATTTTTGTCAATGGCAAGGAGATGAGGTTTATCTAATTTTTGGCATCACAGCTAAGGAGCAGCTTGCAGTCCCTTGAGGTGACAATAACAACCCAAAAGAGTTTTGCCCGCGACCTGAAGGATAAGAAAAGCAGCATCACCAGCAGGAGTAAGAAGTACGTTCCAGCCTAAGGCAATAGCATTAAACACAGGCCTGATATGAACCATTCTGGACCAGCGATCCAGCATGACCAGAACACGCTACAGGTGGAGGATGAGGCCCAGCATGGGCATAGAAGTGTAGCCCAGGACCAGGTCATAGAGGGCCTTGAGTTCCCAAGGCTGGGATTTTATTCTGAGGCCACGGATACCAATCTCAACTAAAATGCACAAAAATAACTTGGGCGGCAATATGAAGGAGGAAGCGGGGGCAGGCAGCTGAGCTAGGAGACTGCAGCGATAGCCCAAAATGTGCCTAAATCTGGATATTGTCGCCAAATAATTCAACGTGACTTAACAGCAAATTATTCATCCCCTACTCTAGGCAGAACACGGGTCTAAACCTACAAGGAATAAATATAAAGACACCTGAGGCCTATTGCCTGTCCTCCGAGAGGCATCAATTAAGTATCTAATGAAATAATGTACAGAAATTAAAACATAAGGTGGGCTGTGATTGGTGATTAATTATCAAAAGAAGAGTACAAATATCTTTAGCTGGAATGAATCAAGAAACACTTGAAGAGACATTTTTTGTGAGATTTAAAGAATGGGTAAGATGTAATATGGATGAAAGGGAGAATATTCAAGGTGGAGAAACAGTTTAAACACAGGGTAAGGGGAAAGCAGGATTACATCTTACATTGCGCTATGATATTTTCGTAGGCAAATATTTTTAGTGGGGATATATATTCTAAAGCTATTTCATTGATTCACTTTTTTGGCAAGTATTTATGAAGGATTTCTCTGGGCAAGGAGGATGTGAAAGATTAGATGAAATGGTCATCTCTTTTTTTTTTTTTTTTTTTTGAGGAAGATTAGCCTAGAGCTAACATCTGCCACCAATCCTCCTCTTTTTGCTGAGGAAGACTGGCCCTGAGCTAACATCTGTGCCCATCTTCCTCTACTTTACATGTGGGATGCCTACCACAGCATGGTTTGCCAAGTGGTGCCATGTCCACATCCAGGATTCGAACCGGTGAACCCTGGCTGTCAAAGTGGAACGTGCACACTTAACCGCTGCATCACCCGGCCGGCCCATGTTTGTTTGGTTGGTTTTTGGGGGTTTTTTTTTGTTTTTTTCATGAGGAAGATTGGCCTTGAGCTAACATCTGTGCCAATCTTCCTCTATTTTATGTAGGATGCACGACAGCATGGCTTGACCAGCTGTGCCAGGCCTGCAATGGGGATCCGAACCTGCGAACCCCGGGCTGCCAAAGCAGAGCGCATGAAGAAATGGTCATCTTTTGAGACGAAAAAGACCAGAAAGGCTGGAAGCTCAAAAACACAACCAAAAACTACATTTTATTTTTCTTACAAACAGATTTCTGTAAGATCGTCAACCAGCCTAGTCATCAAGCTCTCTTGAATCTTTCTTCAGCCATCTTCCCCTTCTCTTGCTGCATCCAAGTGCTTACCATCGTCGCCCCGCTCTCAACTAGAACTCCACAGCTCTCAGGTCTTGCGTCCTACTTCTAATTTATTCCCTCGACCACTACGTGAACACTGACTTCTCACATCACTCTTAGGACCAGAAAAATCTATGAACTCTCTGATATCTCCTAAGTCAGGGAAAACCCTTATACGTAAGGTTAACAGTTCTCTGTTTTTTTCCACCTGTCCAATCTTATACCCCACCACTGATGAGAAACATTCAATGCGGATTTTCTTACTGTCCTGGAGATACATTATTTTTCTCCTATTATTACATCAAATTGTTCCCCTTGCTTAGAACTACTCTCTCTTCCCTTAAATTGTCCTCACTTTTCAAGACTCAGATCAAGTTTTACTTCTATGAAATATTGCCAAGGATGTGTCAGTCTTATCTCCCAATTAAATGGACAATAACTGGACCATTTTGGCTTATTCTACTTAGTTTTCAGAGTAACTAGTAAAGTTCCAGACATGGTAGATACTCGGCACCATTGGTCATTGATTAATTGATCAGTCATTTATTGATTGATTCACAAACTCATGTAAAAATGCATGCAGTGATATAAATTACTTTATTTAAATTTGTTAAACTCATTTGCAAAAAAGTAATATTTTTTCATGAGTCTACATAGTTTTTCATTTTGGCTGTACATTTTTGCTTTGCAAATCAAAAAAAACACTAAACTATGTGGATCTTGGATAAGGTCCTAACATTAAGTTTTCTTGAATCCCAAGTTAATCTGAAATTTACAGGGTTTAAGAAGGGCACTGACCTACATGGAAACTTCTCTTAGGAGTGAGGCTGTGAGTTTGTTTAGCTGGTGTATATCTTAGACATGTACAGACGTCACACCAACATCAAAATAAGGAAAAAGAGAAATGGGCCAAGAAGGACAGTGAGACGAAGCTATTTGCTGCTGTCTGCTTTAGGGTGAAAGGCGAACTGATTGTTTGGTTTTTTTTTAATGAGTTTGCAACTTCCAGTCTCATAGGCCCATTCCTGCTTCCATCCCGAATTACCGTCTCTGTCTTGAGCTTTGGAATGAAACCACAGGTTATATACAAGAAGTTCATTTTGAAACTGCAGTGTCGAATGAACTAAGTAAAACATGCAGCCTACGTGAGCCGTGGCGTAGTCTGAGAAAAATCAGACATAAAGCTCTGGTTTGAAAAGCAGGTGGGACTTCGTAAACCTTTGCTGTGCCGGCAGGGAAGTTTATGATAGGAAATCCTCATTTGGCACAAACCAACGCATTCTCATATAGAGCCATTTCTTACAGAAGTGGCCACTGAGGACGGTAACCCAAATGTCAGAACTTAGTTCTACCTCTTTCTAATTTCTTCTACTTCTGGTTTCAGATTCCAGAACTTCACAAATCCCATAACATCCTACAAAAGTGCTGGTAAGATGATTAACATTTTAAGAGTGCTTAATAACACAATAACTTCAGAAGTAATTTTGGTCATCACACCTTTATTTTTAGAAAAAAAGTCAATAATCCATTCACTATTGAAAATGTTAATTAATATTAATGAAGTATCTCTGAGCCTTGAGATATTTTTTATACAGAAAATGTAGAAAGAACCCAGAAACAGCACTGAACACAAAATCAGTAAATTAATGCTGTCCAACAAAAAAATATAAGATAAGATAATATGTCACATATGAAAGTTTAAATTTTATAGCCACAGGAAAATACGTAAAAAAAAGTGAAATTAATTTTAACAAAATATTTTATGTAACCCAGTATATTTTGAAAATATTATCATTTCAACATGTAATCCATATAATAAAATTATGAAAGAGATATTTTATATATTTTTCTTTTCTTTAAGTTTTCAAAATCTGATGTGTGTTTTATACTTACAGCACATCCAAGTCCACACTAGCCGCATTTCAAGGGCTCAGTGGCCACATGTGGCTAGTGACAATTTAATGGGAAAACATAGCAGAAAAGGCTGAGTCTGAGCTGATGGACCGTAAAGTAGAATAAATGTACACTTGCTGTCTTATTTTTTTCCAATCCCCAATATACATTTTATAGCCAGTGGTTCTCAAAATTCTTTACCACCATGTTGCCTTGAATTGGAAAAGTGTCTTCTATTTGCTGTATAAAGACAGTCACACTAGATCGACTGAGTTCGAATCCCGCCTCTATCACTTACTGGCTGTGTGACCAAACGTGGACATATTATGAACCTTCTAACCTCACTGTTTCTCATCCATAAGACAAAGCAGTAACAAATCCTCTTACAGGTTTTTTGCTCTTTTTGGTTTTTTTTAAACAAATGGATGGATCCATGTAAAGTGCTTATGATAGTGCTGGCAAATGATGTTTAATAGTGATATTGTTTATTTAAGTTAGCTATTGACATTACTTTGTATAATTTTCTAGACATGATGGAGATCAATAAATATTGTTGACTTGAAGTCCGCTAACTTTATGATAATGTGAAAATTCTGACTTGAAAGGACCAATTTCTCAAGGGAACTGACTCCTTGGCTCATTGGAATTGGAATTAGAATTAGAATTAATGAGAATATTGCTTTCATGAATTCAACAATGTTCAGCCAGGTACCCAACTAAGACGTGAACAAGACACGTGGTCTCTGCCATCAGGGGACCTTCTGTTTCAGTGGATTGCCCCGCTATACTTTCGCTGCTTATATCTATCATTAGGATGATTTCGTCTGCAAGTACTAGAAACCCCCAATCAAGCTGGCTTGCAAAATACAGAAATTCAAAGATAGGGTCGACACCAGTCATTGCAACCCAAGCCTCTACAGTTACTCGGCATTTCTTTTCACTGAGTCCTCCTCCGTACTTCAGTTTTGTCAACAGACTAGCTTCCATCATGTTCACAAAACAGTTGCCACTAGCAACAGGAGCAATGGAGGCAAAAAGATTCCTCCTCCAACTGTAGGATAAAAGTTTCTTTTTTAAGTCTAATTTGATCAACTTGTATCAGTCCAGAGAAGAAATCAGGCACTGATGCCTTTAGGCTGGGTTTTCGAATGATCATTGGCAAAGGGTATGGAATCACCAGGATCCAAGAGTAAGTACTCTTTAACCAGGATCCAATACTACTCTTTAACCAGGATCCAGTACTAGTCTTTAATCACGATCCAAGAGTACTCTTTAGGCCAAGAGTGGGGTCATGCCTAGGGAAGAGGTGGTTAGCTGAAGGAAATTAAGGTTTTGTTAGTAAGGAGGAACTGAAACTGTGTGGGCAATCAACAATGTCTATCACACAATGCTAAAAAGGAACTTATATTTCTGTAATTGTTCTAAAGTCACTGAAGAGACAGTCCATGACCCAATAAGTACTTGAGAATAACATCACAAAATGGGTCACTGTCAAACGAAATCCAGAACACACATGATTTTAATCCTGACCACATAGACTGTTGTCTTTATCAGTTCAAACATGGCTGGAAAGCATTAAATGAGCAAATAAGTATAAAGCAAGGAATAGATTTAGAAATTTGAGTTGCAACTTCACTTCTTACAATGTTACTTTATATTCTATTTCCTGTTCTCTGGAATTAAAGTTTACTCCTTCCAATTCACCCTATATATGGGGTCAGATTATTTTTCATAAACACCAATTTTACCATATATTGTCTTCCATTCGAACAGTTTCATTGCCTGCCTATTTCCAAAGTAGCATAGAAAGAGCACTAGACTGGAAATCAACAGAACGAGATTCTGGTCATATGAGCGTTAACTATCTAGCTAACCTGGGGATCATCACTTCAAGACCTCAGCTATTTCATCCATAAGGGAGTCAATCAGATCTCTAAAATTTCTTCCAGCTCTAAAATCCTGCTTGGTGTTGGATATTCCCTGAAATCCATCCTTACCCTAACAACTTTAATTTTTTCCCCAAACAATCTAACATAAAGTCATTGCTTTTATCATCTGCTCTTCTCCCTATCCCCATAAGCAAAACCACCATCATTGCACTCATACAGACCTCCTGTCCAGACAGGCTCCCCACACCATTTATCCTACCATATCCTACATGTTCTTTAAGACCCAACTCACGTTCCCTTGGCACACCAGTTTATCAATTTCTGCATCCAATCTCTCCTTCAGCAAATACTTGCCAAATGCCTACTCTGTGCAAAGCACTGGGACACCCTACTGGATAAAAGAGAGAGGTCTCCTGCCCTTGTGGAACTTACATTCCACTGGACTCAAAGATAATGAACAAGTGAGCAAAGGAGATAATTCTAGATTATGACAAGTGCTTATGAAAGAAATAAGCTAAGTGGTGAGATGGAGAGGAGATTGGCTGGTCTGGGAAGGCACATCTTAGCTGTGCACAACGTTGTTAGATACTCCATGAACTTGTGTTGACTGACTGATCAACCAAACCAAAGCCTGGTTCTGCTCTTCAGTAACAAATCCTCCTTGAAGAGAATAGATATAAAACTTACTTAAGCTGAGCCGTAACTTTCTATTAATTCCAAAATAATTTTTTATCCATAAAAAAATAACCTTTTCACAAACATATTACATTCAGTATTTTTAAGGGTCTAAAAAATCAAAATCCCTTCGGGCTGGCCCGGTGGTGTAGTGATTGGGTTCACAGGCTCCACTTTGGTGGCCCGGGGTTCATGTGTTCGGATCCTGGCCACGGACCTACACACCACTCATCAAGCCATGCTGTGGCGGTGTCCCACATACGGAACAGAGGAAGATTGGTACAGATATTAGCTCAGAGACAATCTTCCTCACCAAAAAAATAAATAAATCCCTTGAAGTATTTCTCAACTCACGAGTGATGCCAGCTTTATCTGAATTCTTTGCCAATGTTATTTTGATACTCCAGCCTAGTGTTTCTAGATAACTTTTGTCCGTCTTATTCTTTTTTTAATGGTTTATTTCCTTAGGTAGCATCTCACCTGCTTCTCTCCCTAGTGCCCTATCACATTGCTGTCACTATCACCCACTCTATCATTGGGCTAAAAACCTGCACTATATTCATTTTTTGTAAAAGTTAGAAACCTCAGCCATGCATATTTATTGACTTACTGAACCCCAGAGATTCTCCTCAGAGCTCTACTCCATTAAACTTACATGAAGACAACCAAAGGCAATAGCATTCTAAGTCATTCCAGGGTAACTCCGTTTTTCTAAAAAATGAATTTACATGAGGACCATCTACCTTTGGGCAGGTCCTCACTGTCTCTCAACTGCATTTTCTTTTTTTTTTTAAAGCTTTTATTTTTTTCCTTTTTCTCCCCAAAGCCCCCTGGTACATAGTTGTATGTTCTTTGTTGTTGGTCCTTCTAGTTGTGGCATGTGGGATGCTGCCTCAGCGTGGTTTGATGAGCAGTGCCATGTCCGCGCCCAGGATTCGAACTAACGAAACACTGGGCTGCCTGCAGCGGAGCGCGCGAACTTAACCACTCGGCCACGGGGCCAGCCTCTCAACTGCATTCATGACTACAAATTTCTCATGAGATTTCTCCCACCTCCAGCCTGGATTGGCTCCAGTTCATCCTACCTGAAGAATAGAGTGGAAAGATCATGGACCTGAGAGACTGACCAGACTCTAGCTGTGATCTCGATTTCATCATTTTAATTACTACTTCAGCCTTTAGCAGGGTACTGAACCCCTCTCAAACTGTTTTCTCACTTATAAATTGTATCAACTTCATCAATGGTCTTAAGAAGTCTAAGAAACATTGGATGCACTGTACTGACACTGTGCTGGCAGAGAGTAGACACCCCACCTTTGTTAATTCCCCTTCCCTTCCTAAAAATCCAATCAGATCACTTCATTTCTCCACCTGGGAAAGCCTGTTCCGCAAGCCCATGTTACTCACACAACCAGCTCCGAATCTATCAGCAGGCTGCTCTCATTCTGGCTCAATTCCTTTTCCAGCTTTCTTTCATAGTTTCTTAAATTATTCTCTTCATTCTCCACCAAGGCCTCATGGTCTGCCACCAAAGCAGACATCTCAATGTTTCTGGATAGCACAAGCTTCTCAGGAGGACCCTGCCCCAGGCTTTGGCATGGTGTTTTTTTTTCTTTTTTTTGCCTGAAATGCCCTTCCCTCCTCCTCTGATTGAGATTTCCTTATTCTTTCTTCAAGCCCTTGATGAAAATTTGATTTCGTTAAAATTTCACAAGCCCCCAGCAGAGTGAATACTTCCTCTTGCTCTTCTCCCACGTTATTTTGTTCACACCTCCATTATAGCATTTTTATTGAGATACTATCTACCCCACAACTTTAACCTCTCCTGAACTTGCTTGTAGAGACATTTCCTTGTCAATCAGAAGTACCATCATTGCTTGGGCAAGATGTGGCATTGTTCCAGAGGAGGAAAGAGAACTCCACGTCTTTGTCAGTGTCTGTCTGTTTGTTTATTATTTTTTAACACTCAAAATAGGTTCTAGAGCAGAGGTTCTGAGCCTGTCCACAGACCCGTTGGGAGTCTGTGCCCTTGGATAGGAAAAAATTAAATCTTTATTTTCACTGACCCCTTACTAAATTTGACATTTCCTTCCCTTGTGAATCTAAGCAACAAACCACAACAGTAGTAGCAAGACATTTGGCTGTCACAAATGGAAAACACATATTTTGACATCACATTACAATTGTTGAAGATATTTTCAAATACTGTTTACATTCATCATTACTTCCAAGTTTCAATAGTAATTAGACCTGCCATGAGGTCTCGTTTAAAGTGATAATAAAGAAGTACATATATTACTCTATCGTAGTTTTTCCTAAGTAAATCTTTTCTTTTGAGATATTGTAGATTCATATGTAGTTATCAGAAATAATACAGAGAGATCCTGTGTACTCTCTACTGGTTTTCACCAATGGTAACATCCTGCAAACTATAGTGAAATGTCACAACAAGGACATTGACATTGATACAGTCAAGATACAGAACATTTCAGTCACCACAAGGATCCCTTGTCTTGCCCTTTTATAGTCACACATACTTTCCTTCCATCCCACCTTAACCTCATCCTTAAACCCTGGCAACCTCTGATCTCTCCCTCCATTTCTATAATTTTTTCATTTCTAGAATGTCATATAAGGGGAATCCTACAGCATGTAGCCTTTTGGGACTGGCTTTTCCACTCAACATAATACTATGGAGATTCATCCCAGATGTCTCATGTGTCGGTGCCATGTTCCTTTTATTGCTGAATGGTATTCCACAGTGTGTGTGTCCCACCATCTGTTTGACCCTTTACCCACTGAAATACATCTTATTGCCTCCAGTTTTGGCTATTATAGATAAAACTGCTGTAAACATTCATGTACACGTTGTTGTGTCAACATAAGTTTTCATTTCTCTGGAGTAACTCCCCAAGAGTCTAATTGCTGGGTAATACAAACAGTAGTTGTGTGTTTAGTTTTGTAAGAAAACTGCCAAACTACTTTTCAGAGTGGCTGTCCCATTTAACATTTTCACCAGCTATGTATGTATGAGTGATCCAGTTTTTCCCATCTTCACAAGCATTTGGTATTAAAACAATTTTTTATTTTAGCCATCCTAGTAGGCGTGTAATGATATCTCCTTGTGGTTTTAATTTGCATTTCCCTAGTGGCTAATGATGTGGAACATTTTCATGAGCTTACTTGCCGTCTGTATATCCTCTTTGGTGAAATGTCTGCTCATGTCTTTTGTTCACGTCATTTTGTCCATTTTCTAATTGGATTATTTAGTTTACTGTGAAAGCGGAAGTACAATGTGCAATGGCTGATTTTTAATATTAAATTCTCTTTTGCCACTTATGTGTTGAGTTGGTTATCAGTGAGCCTGTCTTACTTCCCCTTGCTTTCATGAGGGAAGAACTGGAAGTAGTTCTAATGGTGCCAAATGGTCTTAGTTTTCCTTCATTTGAGAATGTCTTGATTTTCCCTTCATTCCAATCACATTTGAACTGGGTATAGAATTTTGGGTTGACTCTTCTTTTCTTTTAGCACTTGAAAAATGATATGCCACTTCCTTCCAGCCTCCACAGTTTCGGATAAATCTGCTGTCCTTCAAATGTTTTCCCCCTAGAGGTAAGGTCATTTTTTTCTCACTACTTATGAGACTTTTTTTTCTTTGTTTTTGGTTTTAGAAGTTTGACTATGACCTGTTTTGATGTGGATTTCTTTGGGTTTATCCTTTTTGTGGTCCACTCAGCTTCTTGAATATACAGGTTTAGCTCTGTTGTCAAATTGGGAAGTTTCAGCCACTACTTTTTCAGCCTTTTCCTTTCTCCCCTCCTTTCAAGACTCTAATGACACAAATCTTAAGATTTCTTGTTACAGTCCCACAGGTATCTGAGGCTCTGTCCATTTTTTTTTTCTCAGTCTAATTTCTCTTTTTTTAGATTGGGTAATTTCTATTTATCTTCAAGTTCACTGGATTGTTTTCTCTGTCTCATCCATTCTGCTGTTGGACCCATCCATTGAGGGTTTTTATTTAGGTTATTGTATTTTTCAGTTTTAATTTTTCCATTTGGTTCTTCTTTATATCTTCTATTTCTTTGCTGAAACTTTCTATTTTTTAAGTATTTTAAGTGTTTTCCTAATTGCTTTTTGAAGAGTATTTATAACAACTGCTTTAATATCTTTGTAGGATTCTCTTAACATCTGTCTTCTCATTCTTGGCATCTACCAATCGTCTTTTTTCAGCCAAGTTGAGATGTTTCTGGTTCTTGGCATGACAAGTGATTCTGCATGAAAATCTGGACACTTTCAGTATTTTGTCATGAGACCCGGGATCTTATTGAAACCTTCCGTGTCAGCTGGCTTCATTTGACACTGTTCCAGTAGGAGAAGGGAGATATTGCCTTATTATTTACAGGCAGATTAGAAGTCCAAGTTTTTCACTTGGCCTCTGTCAACACCCGAGGAGGAGAGATGTTCATCTTTACCGCTGGGTGGGGGTGAGAGTTTCAACTCTCCACTAGACCTCCAGTGATGCTCCCCGGCTTCCTGCAGGACAAAGGTGGAATTCTATACTCCCCATTCAGCCTTTGCTGGCAGTAGTGTGGGTAGGGCCACAGATTTTTTTCCCCCTCATGTTTGGCTGGAGCAGAGTGCTTACTGTTTAAAAGTTTTCTGTCTTGCTAGGCTGCCCCTTTCTTGGTCTTTTGGCTGAAGGCTTTTGTTGGGACATTTTTGTCTACATGCTTTGACATTTCTGGCTTGCCAGCTTTTTCAGCTCCAGGTCTGGGAGATATGAGGCAAAATGACAATCTAGGGAACACACCACCATATCATTCCTTGGGCCCTAAAGTCTCTAGCTGGTCTTTCTACTTCTCTCCACTTTTTGGAGTCTTTTTATGTTGGTTTCATATATACTGTGAAGGGCTTTTAGTTGTATTTAGTGGGAGAAAGAGGGGCAAAAACATCTATTCCATCTTCCATGAAGTGGACGTCTCTTCTATCCCTGTTTTTTAATATTTTGATTACTATATTTCTACATAATTGATTTCCTTTGCAAGCCTTATGTTTTATTTATGCAATTATAAACAATATTCTGAGACTCGCCAGGCAGCCATAGAGGTCCACAGCGCAGAACCAGGACTTTAGAGAAAAATTTAAAAAGGAGGCCCAAAGTAAGCAGCACAAAATTATATTCCAAGATGATATAGTCGGTCCAGCTCGCTTATTTGGAGCACATATTGGCTCTTTTAACTTCCATGCATCCTCTCCAACCCCACCCAGGGTTACGTGAGAAAGGAAACTACAACTAGAAGTAGGACAATTGCATGAAGAGGAGTAGGGAGCTGTCCACCACCAGCAAGGCTGTTGCTTAGAAGGTGACCCAAGCCTGTGGCCCTTCCTCAAGAACTCCAGAGAACACCACCTGTGGCCCTGGGAGAAGGAAAGCTAGCCATTGCTCCCATCACTTTGGGTGTGGGCTTTCCATTCCCCAGGACAGCCCCTTCTTAATTGTGCTGTATCGGAAATGCCCTTGTCAATGGACTACAATAATTATAGGCAGGGCTCCCACTTTGAGAGGGATGGAAGTCTTTGTCACCCTAATGGCAGGTAATGAAGTCTATAAAAGGGGAAGTTCATACACGGGGACTTGAGAGGGACTCCTCAACCACTATCATGTTACATTTAAATGTATTTATCATTTCATTAGACTGTGAATTAGTCAAAGGAAATCAACTATATTTTATTTATTTATTTTTTATGTCTAGTGTTTAGCACAGGGCAGGCATATGGCAGATGCCTAACAAGTGTGGTTAAATGAACAAATAAGCAAATCTATCCCATAGAGAAATGGTATAGATTAGAATTTACCAAAAGGCCTCATGCTTGTATATTTTTATTTTAATTGGAAAAAATATTCATAGATTATTAAGGCAAACTTTCGTTATTTCTTGGGCTTTCATTCCTAATTTCTTCTTATCCATCCACTACTACTCGCCCAAACTTGGACAGTAAAATGTATGCATACTTTCTCCATTTCACAGACCATCTGGCACAGATGTCATGCACGCTGCTGTCTCATAAATATGCTAACGAATGGCACCAGGTTTCCAGGTCCAATCACAACAATGCCATTTCCCTCCTACGCTTCCCCACCCTCACCCCAGGAGTCAAGGTGAACACATCCTGCGGCAAGAGTCTGAATAGTATTACCCTAGAAACAAGATTGATGCAGATAAACCCCAGAGACATCTGCCAATGACTGATGGCAATACCTTTGGTTAACCAGAGTCTGGAAACACAAAAAGATAAAAATCTGGAGTGCAGTCTCATAAATCTTTAACCCACATTGCCCTCCTCCACAGCGAACTCTTGTTGCAAGCACACGACAATATAAAGAAACCATTTACACATCTCAGTGTTAACTAGCTACCCAACCGAGCCCAAGCAATGAAACGAACATCACCCAGGAGTTGAAAGGAAATGACTAAGGAGGAGTTGGGAAATGGCTCATAGCATGAGGAATGACAACTTGTAAAGAAGGGTGACATTCCACGCCTCCTCTCTGAGCAGGGCGTACAGCACAGCCTATGAACTGCCATGAAATATGAACCCAGGTTGGTCTTACCAAGGCCAATGACAAAGGAATCTTGGCAGTGAATCCGACAGCTAATACTGTGAGTGAGGCTACTGGCAACAACAATTAATGAATAACCAGTCTGGAACTCTTCATCAGTGAGGTCGGAACCCCCGAGGAATAAACAGATCCAGGTTTCAGAGGAAACACCTTCTGCATAGCCCAGATAAAGAAATTAAAAGCAAAGACTGTATTTTTTAAGGCAGATAAATTGATCCTTATGCTTAAATAGAGAGGACTTTTTTTAAATTTTATTTTTTATTTATTATTTTTTTTTTGAGGAAGATTAGCCCTGAGCTAACTACTGCCAATCCTCCTCTTTTTGCTGAGGAAGACTGGCCTGAGCTAACATCCGTGCCCATCTTCCTCTGCTTTATACGTGGGATGCCCACCACAGCATGGCTTTTGCTAAGTGGTGCCATGTCCGCACCCAGGATCCAAAGCGGTGAACCCCAGGCCACTGAGAAGTGGAAGGTGCACACTTAACCACTGCGCCACTGGGCTGGCCTCAGAAAGGACTTTTTTGACTTAAAAACAAAACAAACATCTGAAGTAAATACAAAGATTTGATGAAATAAAAAAACAGATTTTAGATATACTGTAAGCATAGTGCATATGAAACATGGATATTTATTTTGTGGTTGCTAATGTTTTAAAACTGTCTTGCTTTATTGATGCAAAATTAACTCTATAAAGTTATAAGTGCCATGTTGCATAATATCATGACAATATAATGTCAAATAAGTTGCCTGGATTGGTTACGGTGCCAAATGGATTGATTTCATTTTCAAACAGGCTTATTTTCGGTGTGTGTCTATGCGTGTAGTCATCCTGGGTCAGACTGCAAGCTGGGGGGAGAAGGAGGGGCCGCTCACATCTCTTCTACAGTCATTGCCTGAGAGAAAAGATGGAAACTTTGGTTTGACCGTTCGAGTGGCTCCTGAATAGAACGGAAAATGTGAGCAGAGAAATCCCATGAACCCAGAAGTGTATGAATGTCTTCTCCTATACAATTTTTGAGAATTCTGAGTCATTTGGTAACTGATCTCTTTACTGCAGCCAAGATTTCTACATGACATAGTTCCCTTGATCTTTTACTAGATTTTGTACTCTCCTGTTTCAAGGGTTCCTTCTGATTGTGCTCAGTTCACGGTGTATAATCTATTTAATCATTCATTTAAAACATAAAAGCTTATTGACATTTGTTAAGAGCCAACCTGCTAGAAGTGAGAGAAACAAGAAATAATCTGGTACCTCTACTCTTAGTAACTGTAGTGTATACTACGATATACAGTATTAAGAGAATAATACTGTTAGTAATTATGCTACCAAGACTAAGTTATTATAAACAGTAAATATTAGTAATTATATGGATGCTGAATAATAATTCAGTGATTCTATTTTTAACTTAAAAATTGCTCATGGGGGCCGGCCCCGTGGATGAGTGGTTAAGTTTGTGCACTCCGCTTGGGCGGCCCAGGGTTTCACCAGTTCGAATGCTGGGAGTGGACATGGCACCACTTGTCAGGCCATGCTGAGGAGGCATCCCACATGCCACGACTAGAAGGACCCACAACTAAAATATACAACTATGTACTGGGAGGATTTGGGGAGAAAAGGTAGAAAAGAAAATCGCTCATGAACTCAAATGATTCTATCTTTATAGATCCTAACAGACCTCAAAAGCATAGCAGTTCTTAATAATTTGCCTCTCATCTTCAGTGCCAACTTGATTATTTATACAAAGTATAGAATAGAAAGAGTAACTTTTATTTTGTTTCATTTATTTTTTTTTTTTTTTGGAGGAAGATTAGCCCTCAGCTAACATACACCGCCAATCCTCCTCTTTTTGCTGAGGAAGACTGGCCCTGAGCTAACATCCGTGCCCATCTTCCTCTACTTTATATGTAGGACGCCTGCCACAGCATGGCTTGCCAAGCAGTGCCATGTCCGCACCCGGGATCCGAACCAGCGAACCTTGGGTCGCCAAAGCATAACGTGCACACTTAACTGCTGCGCCACCTGGCCGGCCCCAGAAAGAGTAACTTTTAAATAGAAAGAGTAACTAATACAATCTCTTCATTTCACAAGAGAGGAAGAATTAGAGAGGTGAAATGACTTGTCAATGTCACTTAGCTCATTTGGGACAGAACCTAAGATGAGACTTCAGACATAGGCCATTTCCCCCAACACCAGCTGCCTGAACTAGATTAGTCTATATTATAAAGACACCAAATTGGGGTCTCACGAGTTTAAGTGACTTTTTTAAGGTTATATGGCAAATAAGCGCCAAAGTCAAAAGCAAAATCCACTTGCCACTGTCCTTCTCTCTTCTTCACCCGTTCTGGAAGCTTGATTTACAATTGTAGTTTTTTACATACAAGAAGAATGGATTTTTTTCTGAATTTAGTAATGAAAGTACTCTCAGCCATTGAAGAAGTCATTTTAAGGGAGGACATGGACGTATAGTTTTTTCACCAGACATTTGGAAACAGGTAGATAGATCAGGCCTGAAGACCAAGACTCTGGAGCCCTCACTGTGTACACGCAAGTTAATGCATGAGAATAATTTAGGTCCCCAAGAAGAGCCTGTAGTGTGAGGAGGGAAGAGGTGGGCGGAGCATCTGTTAGAGGACGTCAACATTGGAGAGATGTGTTGAGATGCAGTGAAAGACACCGAGAAGGAGTTAACAGAGAGAGCGGTAGAGCCAAGAGAGAACACTGTTCTAGAAGCTAAGGGAGAAAACAGTTTGAAAAACTGAGTTCGGGTCAAACAATTCAAAAGGCTAGAGAAACGTCAAATGAGAGTTAAGAGGCCATTGGACCCAGGGTGTCCAAAAACCTGGCTAAAGATTTTGTACTTTGTTGTTAAAGAAACATAGAGAATTGCTTTTTAACCATTTTTGTGCAGAAGAGTAACAAGATGAGAATTGTTCCCAATAAGTCTGATCTGGCCACTTCATGTAGGGTAGATTGGGAGGAGAAGAAATTGCAAGAAAGAGAGATTATAATCATGCAGATAAAAAGAAATGAGAACTGATGGGGCCAGCCTGGTGGCGTAGTAGTTAAGCGCATGCTCTCTGCTTTGGTAGCTGGGGGTTGGCAGGTTCAGATCCTGGATGCGGGCCTAGCACCACTGGTCAAGCCATGCTGTGGTGGAATCCCACATGAAATAGAGGAAGATTGGCACAGATCTTAGCTCAGCAACAATCTTCCTCAGGCAAAAAGAGGAAGATTGGCAACAGATGTTAGCTCAGAGCCAATCTTCCTCACAAAAATAAAAAAAAGGAAGTGAGAACTGAAACTAGAGTGATATCAGTAGGGACAGAAATGTGAAAGGAGATGCAATCAATACTCTGGAAGAAATAAAAGCAAATATATATATATGTAATATATATATAACACATATAATATTTGTAACATATATATTATATTTTGTAACATATATCATATATTTTTTATATATGATATATATATATATCATATATTTGTAACACATGTATAATATATAGTCCAATTCTATCCTTTGAAGAATTTAGTTGAGGGGAAAATCAATTCTTACACATTTAAAATATTTGTCAACGATATATATCCATATTTACCACCTAAGAGGAAATTCTATGATGCAATAAGTGCTGACATCAGGGAAGGCTTGATAAAGAAGTAAGCATACAGGCAGGTCCCTCAAGATACTTTTAATTTATATGGAAGCCAGGCAGCGATTTTTGAGAGTTAAAGAGAAAGTGTTGACTTGAAAATTATGCATTACCTTCCAATTGAGAGATGAGTAATTAGGTTGAGATAGAGTTAGTCATTTAAATATGCACATAGTCAAACCAGTAGTGATGACTTCTTTTCATTTATAAAGAGAAAAATTATTTTAAATGGATGTATAGATGTAGTTATCTAAAGGCTGTGGCTAAGACTCCAGTTTTCTTTCTTTCTTTCTTTCTTTCTTTCTTTCTTTTTTGGTGAGGAAGATTAGCCCTGAGCTAACAACCATTGCCAATCTTCCTCTATTTTGTATATGGGACGCTGCCACAGCATGGTTTGATGAGCAGTGTGTAGGTCCATACCCAGGATCCAAACCCACAAGTCCTGGGCTGCTGAAGTGGAGTGTGCAAACTCAACCACCACACCACCAGGCCGGCCCGCAAGACTTCAGTTTTAAATGACCATTGGCCAGTGTTCTCTGAGGCAGCATCTCACAACATCCCCTCAAGTGCCTGTGAAGACATCCAGAGAAAAATGCAAAACACTAGAACCTGTGATTGACAGGCAATCTATTGCCAGATTCTAGGAGGAAATTCTGCTTTCCCAACGCCCCGTGGAACTGATTTAGGAATCACAATCTTTTGATGACACACGGTTTACAACCTGAAAAGGAAGGAAACTGTCTGCCTGCCACTAAGGAGAGATTTTGATCCCTTCCCCAGGGCCTGCCTCTCGGACTGTTTGTTGACGCTGCCAGGGTCCTGCTCTCCCAGGACTCCCAGCAGGTCCTTCCCCTGAGACACACAGCCAGAGAACACAACCCCCTCCAAGCCACACCCTCCTGCCTTCGCAAAAAAGAAAGTAAGAAAGAATCGGAGGGGGCTGCCAGAGGAGCGTTGAGTCCTGGGTGGAGAGTGCCAGCAAGCTAAGCCCCCTGGGGGACACGGTGGAGGAGGTGGGCAGAGTCCCGGGAACAGCGCACAGGGAGAGCTGCACACTCCGTGCACTTCACTGCGAGGGGGAGACGAGACAGAGGACCAGGTAATAGGGATGGACAATCCCCCTCCATCTATGCAGCAAAGTCTTATTTGGTGAACACCGTCGAGACACTGGAAATGAGGCCGCGAGTTCAAACACATCCTTATCCCCTCGACGTGTTGCTGGAGAAAGGAGATACTTGCGAATGGGCAGAATGGGACAAGCCAACCGCCATTCATGAACTCCATGACTGAGGCATCTGCTTCTCTTGGCCATGGCTCCTGAGTCTCTGGCCTCACCTTCATGGCCTCTTTTTCTCACCGACAAGCTCTTCTGCTGAACCTCTTTGCCTGATAGGGATGTATCTGCAGAGTAGTCCTTAAGAAAAACGCCCAGGAGTTCAAGTTGACATAAGTGGAGAGTTTATTGTGGTCCCCCCAGATCTAATGCTGTATTAGGCTGTGTTAATAGAGGTGGAGTACTTAGGATGAGGGAGGTGATAGACCCTCTCTGCTGTAGACCTGTCATGGCAGGAACATCCCTACAGTCCTGGACTCCAGGCTATGAAAAGAAAATGTCCTGCTTGAGGGTCTGACCGGGGCTCGCTTGTTCTCTCAGTCTGCCCCTTCCCTAGACAGTCTTATCTCTGTGGCCACATCTGGTTATGAAGGGAGTGTCCTGTACAAAGTCACCTGGCCAAAGGACAGGGGAATTTAATCCCACTGAAGTGCTAGTGCAGAGTTGCCCCGGGGGACGGAGGGAGGGAGGCAGTGCAGGTGTCTAATGATTTGGCCCAGAGGGAGTGTCCTTTTCTAAACATCATAAATGATGTGTTTGCCAGCAGGCAGCCCTGCCCCTCAACCACTCCTCCGGCTCCGGTCATCATTTGTCTGTTGACATCTCCCTTCAGACTGTATCTACAGCCAATCACTAGTGGACAGGAGGAGGTTGGTGGGAAGCTTCTGAAAAAGTTCCACGTCATATATTTTTTTTTTTTTTTTTTGAGGAAGATTAGCCCTGAGCTAACATCTACTGCCAACCCTCCTCTTTTTGCTGAGGAAGACTGGCCCTGAGCTAACATCTGTGTCGATCTTCCTCTATTTTATATGTGGGACGCCTGCCACAGTATGGCTTGATAAGTGGTGCACAGGTCCTGGCCTGGGATCCGAACCAGTGAACCCCGGGTCACTGAAGCAGAATGTGCCAACTTAACCGCTGCACCACCAGGCCGGCCCCTTCACGTCAGTTTTACAGGAAAGATGAGGAAATGGCTTCTCTCTTTCTACTACATGTGGAAAGATTGCTCCAAGCAGCCTTCTTGTTACCACAAGGAGAACCAACTTCTGGACGAAGTGATGCTGTGGGCCACAGAGCAGAGGCGAAAAGAACCCGTGTCCTTACGAACATCAGTTAGCAGCTGACGCAGCCAATCCTGAAGCCCACTCTGTGTCTGAGTCTCCTTTGATGTAAACTAACGAAGGTCTTAGTTGTTCAAGTCAGTTTGAATTGGACTTTCAGTTACAAAATCAAAAACATCCTAACCAAAACATCCTGTCTGCTCTCCTGGGTAATCTGACTGTGGCAAGGGCTTTGCACTGAACTGCTTACTAAAGGCTTGACCCGGGCCGGGGGGGGGGGGGGTGGTGATGGGCGAAAGAGGTGGAAGGGATCAAGAGGCACCGACCTCCAGTCATCAAATCAATATGTCACAAGGATGTAAGGTACAGCATAGGGAACAGAGTCGATGATATTGTAATAACGTTGCGTGATGACAGATGGGAACTAGACATGTCGTGGTGATCATTTCATAATGTATAAAATATTGAAGCACTATGTCGTACACCTGAAACTAATAAGTCAGTTATGCTTCAATAAAAAAATAAGGAAATAAAAGAAGGGTCAGACCCATCATTTAGTCTTATTAAAAAGATACCCTGGGGCTGGTCCAGTGGCCGAGTGGTTAAGCTCGCACACTCCATTTCGGAGTCCCAGGGTTTCCCCGGTTCGGATCCCAGGCTTGGACCTATGCACTGCTTATCAAGCCATGCTGTGGCAGCATCCCACATATAAAGTAGAGGAAGATGGGCACAGATGTTAGGTCAGGGCCAGTCTTCCTCAGGAAAAAAAGAGGAGGATGGGCAGCAGATGTTAGCTCAAGGCTAATCTTCCTCAAAAAAAAAAGTTCAGTTCCAAAAAAAAAGAAAGAAAGATACCCTAACTAGAGACATAAGGCAAGTAGGGATTCTTCTGTCCGATTCGTCTTACATGTGATGAATATACTACATGCCTAAGAGGGAATGTTAGAATCTCAGCTTTACCACCCAGCAGCTGTGTGACCCTGAGAAAGTTACTTAGGTTCTCTGGACCTTAATTTCTTCCCCTACAAATGGACATAATCATAGTACCTATCTCAGAGGGTGATTGCCAGGGTAAGATGAAATGATACAAGTATATTAGTTTGGATTTGTTTCAGATATGAATAGCATTGAAAAGATAAGTGCGGCTTAAACACAAAAGAAGTTTTCTTCACTCTCACATTCAAGTGTCCAAAGATATTTATTCCAGGACAGACAGGGACCCTTGTGATATCAGACACTCAGACTACTTCTACCTTGTCGCCTCATCCTCAAGGGTACATGATAGTTCCTGGAGCTCCTGCCATTCAGGCTGCATCCCATGCAGGAGGACAGAAGCAGGAAAGAAAGATATGCTCCTACTCTTTCAGGACATTCCCTGGAAGCTGGACACCCCACTTCTGCAGGTGTGCCCAGCTAAAAATCCAAGGATTGGTTCTGGAAGAAGGGGAGAAAGCGTCCAACCTCGGCCACAACCTGTGAGGTCTGAGCACCAGCAGCACTGCACAGCAGCCACTCTTATTCACAAGCCCCACTTCCGGAAATCCTGCCATAGAAACAACACGGGTGAACTTGGAGGACCCGATGCTGAGTGAAATAAGCCAGTCACACCAGCACACGTGCTGCGTGATTCCATTTATCTGAGGTATAAATAATCAAACTCATCGAAGCAGAGAGTAGCGTGGCACTTGCCCGGGGCTGGGGAGGCTGGAAATGGGCAGCTGTGCTCATGGGTTTAAAGTTTCACTTATGCCATATGAATAGGTCATGGAGGTCAGCTCTACAACCTGTGCCTGTGGTTAACCATCCTGTATTATACACTTAAAAATTTCAGAGGTACATCTCACAGCAGGTGCTCCTGTGACAATGAAAACAAAACCTCCACTTCTCTTCAGCACAAGAGCAGGCCTCTTCCCAGCCCCCAGCCCCCAGCCCCCAGCCTCACTTCCGTCAAAATCCCATCCTGCCTTTTAGGCCCTTAAAGAGTTTATTGAAACGAACGGCTATTGAGGTGCCACATTGTGAAGGCACAAGACATACAGAAATCAAACATCGATTCCCAGTCTCGAGAATCTCAAGGGTTGCTGTCCAGTTGCTGCCCGCGAAGCTGAATGAATGAATGAATGAATCCTTGCAATTACGACCCTTGTGGCCACGGGCCTAGACATTGGGGTCAGGAGGACTTGAGCATGAACGCCTGCCCTACCACTTATAGTCTGTGTGACGTTGGGCAAGTCACTAACTCTCTCTGTGCAGTTGGCCTGTTTTCCTTCTTCGACAGCTGCCTTCGGCTTCTCACGTATTACGGGAAAGAACGTTGCTGCTTCAGCCTCTTTCCTAAACTTAACATTTCGGTTTCAAGTCTCGTAGACCACAACACTCTTAAGAAGTTATTGTCTAGAAGCAACTTCAAAACGTCACTCTGTGAGAAAGAAGAGTGATTACTTTTCTCTAAATCTCCTCATGGTTTTTGAAGAAGAAAAGGCTTCTTAAATCTGCCCTTTTGACCAGTAATACTAACAACATGTCTTGTCAAGTACTGGAGGTTCGAATACACCAGAAGGATCCTTGACGAAGAAACAAACAGTTTAGAAAATACATAAAACGTCTTGGTCCGAATTTACTCATCTTCCAAGGAAAGATCAAGCAGCTAACACTTGTAATCACGTAGCTTAGAAATCTAAAAACAGCTTTGTCATACAAGGCCAGATCTCCAGAACGTGAAAGGGAGAAGCTGGGAAACAGATCGCTGAGGTTTATCATTTCATCCATGGTTATCTGGTCATTCAAGGTAAACATGAAGACCCATTTGGCGGTGATGGGTTTGTAATCCACTTCCTGGTTTTCTCATGAGAAATTTCAAGATAGAGCGATATTTCCAGTAAAATATCCTCCGGGTTTGTTAGAATGAGAAAGACAAAAAGAGGGAGAGGAGAAGAAGCTAAAGGAGGGAATTTTAACTTGTCTTTATTTACGGGAAACTTGAGTGGCCCAGCAGAGGAAGGAGAGCCCAGTGCTCGGTGCTGGAAAAGAGCGTACAATTCACTTTCTTGGCTATTGTTTGGTTCCTCAGAATTCTTTGTTGGAATTCTTCCTAGGAAGACTGGCTCAACCATAGAACATCTGATCACTTTGCAGAGGGACAGTTCGATTTGAAGTTGCCAAAAATCTTGATCATAACTTCCCATGACGAATGCCTCTCTGAATTAAAGACCATAATTTAACAATTTGTGGAGCAGGTTGGCTGCTCCAGGTGAGTGTTATCCACAACACGCTTTGCCAGAAAGCTTTCCAATCCTCAATCAAGTCCTGAAAATCTAAAACTATTAGTTGAAAGTATTCACAAAAAAATAACGTTCTAGAAACTGGCGCTTCTGAGGTTACTCAAATTCCTAGATAAATAATACTGTGTTAGGGGAATCCTGACCAAAAATGTGCCTCTCATTCTGTCGTCTCATCTGTAGCATTCTGTTCCTCATTTGTTACCGTGGCTGGTCAAAGGGGGGCCTCACTGTAACCTGTAAGACAGAGCGACATTGTCAGATCAACATTTCAAAGGACAGCCCAGAGACGACTGGATTTATAAATCCAGGGTCTAGATATAAATCAGCAGGATTTTCATGCCCGAAGACGTTAGCAAAAACGAAATAAAGGACTTGGGTAAAAATATTCTGAGTGTGTTACTGTTGGTTACGATGCTTTTGTTTGGGAAATAGCAAATCTGACTCAAATGACTTAGAGGGAAAAATACACGGACAGACTCAGCGTCGGCTTCAGGCATGATTTGATCCAGAAGGCCACCATGTATTGTTTCTCTGGGTTATCTTGCTCTGCCCTCTGTCTGGCTGCCTCACCATAGCAAAATCTGCAGCAGCTCCAGATGTCTCATGGTCCTGCCACATTGTCTGAAGTGGAAACATCTCAAGTCCCTCACCCAAATGAGAGTAGGGGTATTTTTCCCAGAATCTCTCACTTAGTATCTCCCACCCATCCACTTATGTGAAGGGTCACAGGCCTATTCTTGAACCAACCACTGCAAGCAAGAGTAAGGGCTTTGCCGATTGACACGAGGGTCCTTCCTTGGGCCTAAGGGTGAAGTCAGTCCCACCCACTTCACTCACCATAATGGTTAAAGAATGTTAAAAAAAAAATAATTCCCCCAAAGAAATATCTAGATGCTAGTAGAAAAGGAAATGGTAGGTGGACAGAGGTCAAGAAAGAATTCTGAGGAAGCAAACAGTAGATGTCCACTACAAGTATTTAGAATTTCTTTTTAATTGCAGAAACCAATTCTAACTAGCCTAAGCAGAAAATGGAACTTTATTATAAAGACCCCCCCCCCAAAAAAAATCCCTGAGGCTTAAAGGCATGAATGCTATCTGACTTCTGGAAGGGTTTGGAACCAAGGGGACAAAGTCATTGGAATTTTCTCTCTGTCTTTTATTTCTCCTCCAAGTGTGTATGGTTTCTTCTTTCTGTGTGTGGACTGATTTGCTTTGTTCTTAAGGCCACATGACAGGGAAGACTTCCAATGGCTCCCGTCTAGACATAAGGTTCAGTTCCCAGAGAAAACGAATCTTATCCTCTGGGGCTCAGTTCTAGAATTCTAGGAAGGAGATTCTAATAGAGTTCGGATCAGGTGATTCTCCCTGGTCACGAGGCAGAGTTTCATTTCATGAAAGGACTCCCAAGAGTCGGCTTGGGTGACTCAATGGACGGTGGGATCACGGGGCATTTCCCAAAGAAGGGACGGCTGAGAAGACCATCCGGTAAGTGTTCAGTGCACAGCCACTACAGTATGTTTTGCACGACATTGGCCACATGAAACATTTAGAGTATAAACTTTGTTCTAAACTTGAAAAAGAAGCAAACTCTCAAACCTGGTACTTAAAAGGAAGAAGCCAGAGAATGCTCCTATTCTCCATCACTTGGCTCACGTCCTTCTGAGCTACTCTGTGCTCCAGAAACACTTTGTACCAGTGGCTGTCAGCACTGATTGCGTTATCACGGTTATTTCCCTGTGAGTTCCCAGAGAAGGCCGCATGCTCTCAGAGTTGGAGATGTGCTTTTCAACTCACTGAACCCAACAACGATACCGGTACCAAGCGCAGAGTGAAGACTCGTTCATATTTATTCAGTGGAGGATTCACGAGGAATAAGTCTCATTCCGGATGATCTCATTTCTTCCTTCACTAACCATTTGAAGACCTGCTTTCTTTGAAGAACTATTTGAGAAATTATACAAAAGATTAAACCTTGAATACCCTGTTCCTCCCTTCATGACTTGTACGTCAATGAAAAGATGTTCAAAATGTACTTACATGAAAAAACAACATAAGATCCCTCAATAAGCATTTTCTTATTCTCTCTCAAAGTATTTAGTTGACTGTTGTTAATTTAAGGTTTTCTTTTGTTATGAAACTCTATAAAAAGGGGCCCAATACCGTGTACTTGGAACATGGTAAGACTTCAATAAATATTTGTTAATGAACGAATGTTGACTTTAAATATACCTTACAAAAATGCTTCTCAATGTCTTGCACATCATGGCACACCTAAAAAATTACCTCTTTGGGGCCAGCCCCCTGGCTGAGTGGTTAAGTCCATGCACTCCGCTTCAGCGGCCTGGGGTTCACTGGTTCAGATCCTGGGCATGGACCTGGCACTGCTTGTTGGGCCATGCTGTGGCGGCATCCCACATAGAAGAACTAGAATGACTTGCAACCAGGATATACAACTGGGGGCTTTGGGGAGAAAAAAAAAAGAGGAAGATTGGCAACAGATGTTCACTCAGGGCCAATCTTCCTCAGCAAAAAAAGCATGCCTAAAAAAAAATTACATTTCTTTGGTCAGGACCACTGGGAAGGCTCCATGAAGCCACTCTAGGTCTGAGGTGATGAGAAATGTTTTGCTCTGACCACCCCAGGCAAGAGCTTCAGGGATCAATATTTCAGCTTATCTTTATATAAGGAACGATGTATGGTGCGAATTTTTCATCTTAGATGATTCAACTCCCTTTAGACTGAGTGAGACTTGTAGAGGACTTTCCTTTTTAAAATCACCTTTCAGGTAAGTCACTTTTAGCACTACCACCTACACGGTATATTTCTTTTTTCTTTTCTTTTCTTTTTTTTTTTTTTGAGGAAGATTAGCCCTGAGCTAACATCTGCTGCCAATCCCCCTCTTTTTGCTGAGGAAGACTGGCCCTGAGCTAACATCTGTGCCCATCTTCCTCTACTTTCTACGTGGGATGCCTACCACAGCATGGCTTGCCAAGTGGTGCCATGTCCGCACCAGCGAACCCCGGGCCGCCGAAGCAGAACGTGCACACTTAACCGCTGCACCACTGGGCCGGCCCCCCGGTATATTTCTTTATATGATGATTCCAAGCAGAATCGTGGGGACAACTGATTTGGTGTCATGCTTCCAAGTTCCCTCAGCTCTGAAAGCATCAGCTATTGGAGATCTGGATTTCCAGAAGAGGAAATAGTATGTGTTTTTCTTCATTTCATCTCTTTTTCTCCTATTTTCAGGAGTTGCCTCAGCTGTGAAATCTGGGAATGTTGAATCAATTTCTTGGTGGGCAGAGAGACCACACAAAACCATTCCATGACACTTGTAAATACCAGAACCATACATCCTCTTGCCTACGAAACTTGTTCTCCAGAATGATTCACGGGCAGCCCAGACTTAGCTCACTCCCAGCCCCTCCTCTTACACATAGCTGCTCTCCACACTCAGAGGTCTCTGTCTTCTCCTCCCCTGGCATCCTCTTATGTGGCCTTTTGTGGTTGATGACACCACCACCTTAGAGTCGCCCATGCCAGAGTCTTACCGTCACCATGAATCTCTCCCACCGCCCCCCCCATTTCCCTTAGCAAACCAACCACCAAGTCCTATCATTTTACCATATACACCATCTCAAATTTGCCCTTTTCTCTCCATCCTCACCACCACCCTCATCCCGTCTTGTTGGAGCCCTTTTCAAAACCCCCCTGCCGTCATTGCCCCCCTCCTTTAATCAATTCCCACTGCTCCAGCCAGAGTGATCTTTTTAAGTATATAAATACAAACATGGCGTTCCTCTGCTCGAAAATCTTCAGTGGCTCCCTAGGTCCCATAAGAGAAAAAGTGAACATGACATGGCACGCAGAGCCCCTGCTGGTGGCAGCCCTTAGCCTTGAGGAGCATTAGACAACCTTTCGTTTCTCAGATAGTCCATGTTCTTTCGTGCTTCCCTGTCTTTGCACATGCTTTTCTGTCCTCCTGGAAAAGATGCCCGTGATTCCACCATATCTGCCTGGTGGACATCTTTTGCCATCAAGAGTAGACTCAAGAATCACTTTCTGGGGACAGCTGGGCGGTGCGTCAGTTAAGTTCTAATGTTCTGCTTTGGTGGCCTGCAGTTCACCAGTTCAGATCCCGGGCGCAGACCTACACACCACTCATCAAGCCATGCTGTGGCAGGCGTCCCACATATAAAGTAGAGGAAGATGGGCATGGATGTTAGCTCAGGGCCAGTCTTCCTCAGCAATAAAAAGAGGAGAATTGGCAGCCGATGTTAGCTCACCACTGATCTTCCTCAAAAAAGAAAGAAAAAAAAACAAGAATCACTTTCTTGGTGGAACTTTCCCTGAGCCCCCTAGACTTCCTAACACCCAGTGTCTGCATTTCCTTGCCTAAGGACATATGGCGTCTGCCTGTGCAGCTGGCTGGAATTGACCTGGATGAATGTCCCCAGAGGCAGCTTCAATCACTGAATGATCAAAGTTGGGGTATAAGTATCCCCACTCCCTGCCCCTTGGGTGACAAGTAACCGTGGGGCATGTGTCGTGTACTAGTCCCCAGAGTTTGAGAGTCTCATCATCCGCAGTGGTCTCTGGCTGAGAATCACCCTTTACGGTCCGTTTTCCCTTTTCCGTCTTCCTTCATCATTCCGCTCTCTGCTTTACTTTTACTTGCCAAAAACACAGCTTGCATTTGAGTCTTTGTCTTAGGATCTGCTGTGGGGACGCCTCCACCGAGACATCCTTTCCGCTGTGTTCTCATTGCCCTTTGAATGTGATTCCATTACATCAGTCATCTGAACTGGTTCTTGTCTGTCTTCCAATGCCACTAAATGTCTTGAGGTCAGCAATTGGGTCTAATTTTTCTTTGCTCACCTAAAAAAAGAAATGCTTGGGGCAGCCATGTGGTCGAGTGGTTAAGTTCGCGTGCTCCACTTCAGCGGCCCAGGGTCTCACCGGTTCGGATCCTGGGCGCGGACATGGCACCGCTCAGCCCACGCTGAGGTGGCGTCCCACATGCCACAACTAGAAGGACCCACAACTAAAATATGCAACTGCGTACTGAGGGGCTTCTGGGAGAAAGAAAAGAAAAGAAAATTTTTTGATTGACAACAGATGAACAGATGTTAGCTCAGGTGCCAATCTTTAAAAAAAACAAAAGAAATGCTTGACAATATTAGGCATTCTATGAATGTTAATGGAATAAATGGGTGAATTTTTAAAACAATGACTCAAAAGAAGAGGAGGAGAGAGGAGAAAAGGAAGCAAAGCTGAATCATGCTAAGTCACCGACTGTAAAAGTGATTTATGAGAAATCAATATGATTTCTGATAAATCAATAAGATTTCTCACAAATCAATGAGAAATTTCTATTAAGTATAATTCATAAAAGTAAAATCCTATCCGCATTTCACATCATCCATAGGTATATTAAGTATGTGGAAGTATTTATTTCATCATAATTAAATGTTTCTCATTCGTTTAGGTAATCATTAAGCCAACCCCACGTGCTGTAGGAGAATGCTGGCACAGAGTTTCACTGCATGCGATTGACCCCCAGCTCCATCCTCCCCAGCGGTGTGATTTGGAGCGATGCGTCTCTAACTTTAATGTGCATGTGAATTCCTAGGAATCTTGTTAAATGCACGTTCTGATTCTATAGGCATGAAGGGGAGCTTGAGAGTCGGCATTTCTAACAAGCTCCCAGGTGAAGCAGACGCAGTTGCTTGAGTAGCAAGGATCTAAGACAAAGGACATCTCCGTGCCTCTGTTTTCCCCATCTTTTAAAAAAAGGATAGGGACTGGACCTGTGGTGCAGTGGTTAAGTGCACATGTTCTGCTTTGGTGGCCTGGGGTTTGCCGGTTCAGATCCCAGGTGCGGACATGGCACCGCTTGTCAAGCCATGCTGTGGTAGGCATCCCACATATAAAGTAGAGGAAGATGGGCATGGATGCTAGCTCAGGGCCAATCTTCCTCAGCAAAAAGAGGAGGATTGGCAGCATTTGGCTCAGGGCTAATCTTCCTCAAAAAAAAAAAAAAGAAAAAGGATAAAAACAATAACCCTACTACACTGGGTTATTGAGAGGATCAATGAAATAATCCATGAACAGCACCTGGAATGGTCCCCACCATGTAGAAAACTCTATGTATGTCATCTGTTATTATTACAAAATTCATGCTTAGCACTGATGTTTTTATTTATATTCAGTCCAGGGATAAGAAACACCTGAAAATATTTTTAATGGTTGTTAAATAGTTTGCATATTATTAGTGTAATTGTTATTGCCATGAGAAAAATACAAAAGCCATCTGTGTACAATTCACATACACATGCACGTAGGAACTGAATGTAAATAATAACTGGTTTTCAACAATGTAAGTAGAAGTGTCAGGTCATGATTAGCATCCAGGGAGGAAAACACAGCAGTGACTGGGCCCTGGTCAAAAGCATGGGCTTGAGCACCAGGTAGGCTTGGAATCAAGTCCCATTTCTCCTTTATAAGCCTCATTGTTCTCATCTGTTCAATGGGGAGATTTTCAGCGCTCTGAGGCTGAAAAGAGATAATCACAAAGTCAGCACTCGGTAAATGTCGATTTTAGGCATGATTGTTCATAAGTCGAAGAATACATTATGTATCTATTGAGCACAGGTCCAAGAACTGGACGTTAGTTGACAAAGGACAGGGGGATAAACGCCCTAAGACCAAAGCTGGACTGACTTCTGCATCTGGCTACCCAAGGGCAAGAGGCTGATAGAAGACCAGAAGCAAGAATGATCTGGACAATGTCCAACCGAGGAGAACCAATCTGAGATAAGTGGAGGAGCGTGCCCGGGGACGCACGCCAGCGTGACCGCAGGCCTGCTCCAACATCAGCAGGCTTTTATCAGGACTTTGATCAGAGCAGAACATGTCATACCAGAGGTCCTCTTTCAGAAGTTAGAGGAAATCCTGAGGAGTTGATATTCTAGATTTCTCCTGACCAGAGAGAACCATCTAACTAGTGATGTGGGGGTTAGAAAAACACTAGAGGAAACAAGAATGTCACCTTAACATTCTTTTTTTAAATTAATTAATTAATTATTTTAAGGAAGGTTGGCCCTGAGCCAACCTCTGTGCCCATCTTCTTCTACTTTATATGCGGGACGCCTGCCACAGCATGGCTTGATAAGCGGTGCATAGGTCTGTCCCCGGGGATCCAAACCTGCGAAGCCTGGACCACTGAAGTGGAGCGCGCAAACTTAACCACTATGCCCTGGGCCGGCCCCTCACCTAAACATTCTTGAGAGCAAAAATGGCCAACATAGGCACAGTAAAATATGCACTCCAAGGGATATGAGAGCATATTTCGAAATACCAGAACAATGATAAACACAATTCCATATTAGGGACACTAAAGTGGGGAGATGAAGTTGAGGAAGACAAGAGAATTAGTGTTAATTCATGTTAACAAACACTTAACAAGAGTCGTCAGACAGATGTGGCGAAGTCTGGGTGCTGTGGAACACAGTAGAAAGCCCAGGATTTGAAATCAGGCAGCCTGGGACCTTCCTGCCACTTAAAAGATACCATGAGCTTAGCAATGACTGGACTCTTTGTCTTAACTGAGTCATTTCTAAAAATGTGAATCATAATAGAGCACAATTCTGTGTACTGTGGGAATACATAAATACATGGTACCTGCTTCTTGTGTTGGACAAAGGGATGGGAAAAAGACCACGTAGAAGATAAGACAAAATATGACAATGAAATACTGAGGGTGCTGATCTATTTCTACAGGAATATTGTGAAGAAAGAGATTAACTCTATCAGGAAAAGCAAAGCCCTATGAAAGAGATGGCATTTGAGTCTGGCCTTGAATTAGAGGGAAGAAGTGAGGAAGAGAGAGGATGGAAGTGAGGGAGAGAGTGAGCGAGCAAGACTGGAGGAAATATTCCAGCCAGTTTTAGCAAAGACACAGAAGCATGAATATCTGAATGTGTTTAGGGACTAGCAAGAAATAAAATGTGTTTAGATGTGCAGGAAAGGAGTCAAGGCCAGTAGCAGAAAACAAGATTGGAAGGCAGGTCAGGGTAAGATCATAAAAGGATCAACAGCACGAGAGAGGGCCTGACATTCTCTGTATCATCAAGACCTTATATTTTTATAGGCCTTCATTTCCACATGCGTCATCTTTTTTAAAGTCCCCAAAACCTTTGTCCCCACATTAACACAGATAAGGAAATTGAGTCTGAGTGACTTGCTTAGTTATCAACTAGTAAATATCAGAGTCAGACTAGAAACTAGACCTGTGGACTGGCCGATGCTCATTCCACATTGCCATGCTCTCTCCGCAGCCCTCCAGAGCCACTGAAGTGCCTTGTTACACAAGACTTTAAATGCCAGGCTGAAATGTTTGACTCAATTTGTTTTTTGAGGATTTAAATAAACAGAAAGGAAATTTCCAGTCTGGCAGCAGTCCCTAAGGATGCACTGGAGAGAGATGCTAAGGCTAGATGTAGAATACTAAGAAAAGAACCATTAAGATGAAGTCTAATAAAACGTATTTGTATGGGGCCGGCCCCGCGGCCAAGTAGTTGGGTTCGCGCGCTCCGCTGCAGGCGGCCCAGTGTTTTGTTGGTTCGAATCTTGGGCGCAGTCATGGCACTGCTCATCAAGCCACGCTGAGACGGCGTCCCACATGCCACAACTAGAAGGACCCACAACTAAGAATATACAACTACGTACCGGGGGGCTTTGGGGAGAAAAAGGAAAAAATAAAATCTTTAAAACGTATTTGTAAAGCTGTGCATTTAAGTTTAAAAGTATACACTTCAGAAGTTCAGGTTGCATTAGAACTGAATTAATAGCTCATAAAAAAATAGATCTATGACTGTTAACTAGCCACAAGGTTAATGGAAGTCTAGGGTTAGGTAGGTGCTAAAAACAAAAGTCCTGTTTGGCTGTGTTATCAGAAAACTAAAGTCCAGAATAAGAAAGATATGAGACTATGGACTGCTTTTACCACCCAGAAGTGTGCCCAGTTCCAGATTTAAAAAGGATGCTCTTGGTGAGCTGAAGTGGTATAAAACAAAACAACGAAGATGATGATTAAGGACTAAAAAAACCATGCGAGGTTTTTGAGAAAACTTGAAATTTAAGAGGAAAAAGGAGAGCGGGGAGGAAGATAGATTTCAAAGGGCAAGCCGCAGGGCAGAATAAGGGCCAACTGGGGACTGCGCACAGAGTTTGGCCAAACCTAGGATATTTTCCCCAAATTAAGAGGCGTTGGTAAAATACTAAACTTGCTGCTCCAGATGTCCAAGCGATAGCTGAGGGGCTGTGTGAAGCATGTTAGGGCTAATTGCTATTGTGGGAAACAGGTTTACTTAGAAAGTTTAAAGCTCTCTAAAAAATTTTGAGTTTATAATTTTATACATATACAAATGCACAAAGGTTATTATAAGCTTTCAGCAAATTCAGAACAAAAGGGGGATTAAGTTATGGCATTTAAGAGAAGAGAAACTTGGGGCTGGCCCCGTGGCCGAGTGGTTAAGTTCGCGGGCTCCGCTGCAGGCGGCCCAGTGTTTCGCTGGTTTGAATCCTGGGCGCGGACATGGCACTGCTCATCAAACCACGCTGAGGCAGCGTCCCACATGCCACAACTAGAAGGACCCACAACGAAGAATATACAACTATGTACCAGGGGGCTTTGTGGAGAAAAAGGAAAAAAATAAAATCTTTAAAAAAAAAAAGAGAGAAGAGAAACTTTATTATAGCTGTTCTATATTGTATTATACCATACTGTATTATGGCTATTAAATTAGTCCTGATATACTGTATTATATTTCTTCCTTTTCAAATCATCAATAGTGAGTGATATGACATGATTTCTATTCTACAGACATGGTGAATGATAGTAATTTGTGAATCTCCATTTTCATTGTTTGTAAATTAATAAACTAATTTACACTGATGGGAATTTTCAGTGACATTTTATTCCCTCCATGGGTCTTGTAAACACAGTTGCTGCTTTCTAAAGAATTCATCAGTGTTAGATTATTAAATGTGCAGTGAGCAATAACAAACACCCATCACTCAAAGTTTCTTGTTTCTTATAATTTATATGTGCTTTAAGGAAGAGCCATGGAATTGGGCTTGTTTTTTTTGCTGAGGAAGATTGGGCCTGAGCCAACATCTGTTCCAAACTTTCCTCTTTGTGCTTGAGGAAGATTGTCACTGAGCTAACATCTGTGCCAAACTTCCCCTATTTTGTATGTGAGATGCCGCCGCAGCATGGCTTGATGAGTGGCGTGCAGATCCAGGCCCCGGATCCAAACCAGCAAATCCTGGGCCCCGGAAGCAGAACACCAGAACCTAACCACTAAGCCACCAGGCCAGCCTGAATTGGACATTTTTAGTGTTTTGGGAATACAACATTTTCTTTAATCTCTAGTTAGGACTATGTGGTCTTTTCAAAAATTATACCATAGAAATACTCATAAAAATCATTAAATTTTAGCTCTAATCTCCTGATATTTTTGCAAAAAAAAAAAACCCTTAGAGATTGTTTTATTAATATAATTTTTTTCTAACTTGTTTTCTACATGCTTGGGTAATTTAATGCTTATGTGATTTATCACATTTTGAACTGTGAAGAATTTGACTATATAACAAATACCTGTGTATTAGTCATAAGTTTATGCACATGATAAAATCAATCCCATTCTTTAGTAGGCTGTTAATTAGAGCCTTTTGCAAGCTAATACTTCTGCATTTAGAAAATAAAGTGATATCATTCCGTGGCATCTAGATTAGGCCCTTAGGTATCCACTGAAATATGTTCAAATTAGACAAAGTGTATCTAATTATGTTCTCATTCTCCGTAAACTGCTAATCCAAGTAGTAGATAAATCATATTTTTAACCACACATCTCTTTGCTCAATCGAAAATCCAAAACATATTTATGAAGCTCAGAACCATATAAGTTTATTTTCCATACAGAAGAGAAATAAAGGAGAGGGGCGGATGCCGCACGTGAGGATGCAGCTGGACAGCGTGGCCCGCGTCGTCAACGTGCACCTCCCCGCGTACCTGAAGCAGCTCCTGGTCCCCGAGAGCAGTTGCGCGTTCGCCCACTCACAGTTTCAGGATGGCTTGGGTGCTGCCCTTCCTCGGTGTACTTGCGCTACTTCGTCCATTCCTCCCCAAGAAAAACACAACAGAAAGACAGCTTGGATCCCAACGTGGTGAAGGAAAGAAACACTGAAGATTTGTGTCTTACCAAAGCAGCTTCTTGTAGGTGTCCGCGTTCCAGAACGTCTCCTGCTTGTGGTGGTTCACATAATAAACACAATGAATTGACAGGAGACGGTGTGGGTCCGCTAATCCTGCAGATGAAAGAAGTATAATAGTTATGAATTAAGATTGAATTCACTTGTGAGCTGTAAAATCTTATAATAGTATTTTTTCATTCTTCGTGTATAGATCTTTCATATGGTGGTCTTTATTGCTACTGGTTGGAGAATTATTTCTGCCAATTTATTTTCTTGCTACACTGCTTTTAAATTTGATACTTTGTATATTCAAACAGTCATTTATATAAAAATCATGCAACTCTTTCATTCTGACTTCAAAGAATTAATGTATCTTCCTACGATAAAACCCACACCTTTGATTTTAACTTTAAAAAAAAATAAATACAAAGAAGTAAAATTTGTGGAAAGCTTTCAATGATCTTATGAGCTGTTTGATGAAATAAGATATTCATGAAGATATAATTAAAAGTGTTATATTTTACAATGACAGCTTAATGAGTGATGACAACTAATATCAAAAATATTTTGACAAAATCGTCTTATATTTTTTCAGATCTCCTTATATCACTGGTTGCTCCTTTTGGTCAAACGAACTCAAAAAAGACTCAGAACGTAAACTGTAGATCTATCTATTTGACCAGGTAATACTGGTGCATCGTTTCTTGAAGCGTCTTTTGACCTATTACCAGTACCAGTTTCTAGATGATTTCATTACGTACACCGTTAAACACCTTATACACTCCAGCAGGATTCCTGCTGAAACATGAAAAGGAATTCTTCAGTTGGCTTTGAACAGCTGTGGTCAGTTGGGTTTGTTTTTTTTTTTAATGGGCACATCCTGTTCTAGTCTTATTTATATTTAGGGGGGTCTTTCTTTTACTCACCTCCTCAAAGATTAATTTTATTTGTTGCCTTTGCCAATGATGCATAGTTGAGAGGAGGGTCAGGCTCAGCTATTCTAAAACAGGGATGACTTCTCTTGTAACACAGTGTCCAGTTGAAAGAAAGCAATTAATATTTATATATCAAATCTTGACATCTGAGAAATTTCCAAAAAAATTTTCCCCTGCATCAAAGAGTGACTTAGAGATTTCTTTTAATGTGATAAACACTGTTGCTGGAGAAGGAAATTGATAGATTATTGAGTATCAATAAAATGATCTACTGATCAACATAGTTTAACATGAATGAGAGTTGCTCGGATCTCTCAACTTCCCAACTATCTTCATTGATTGTTAGAGTTGCATGTTTGAATTCATCTTGTTAGCACTCCCTATTAGAGATTATAAGTCTCAGCTCATTTTTTACAAAGTATGCTATAATTCAAATGCCTTAATAGCTGTTAAGAAGCAAGGATACAAACCACATTAATGGCTTTTAAAAGTCTTCCTTAAAAGTTCACTTCTCGTAAAAGCTGAAGACCGGTCCAGAAGGGATCTACTCTACAGTGTGGTTCATGATGAGTAAAAAGCAGTCGATCATAAGTGACATGGTCTGAAGCACAGACATTGTCATAGACTACGACGATATATTAAAAGGAGAGAGTGAAATTATAAGAAGAGCAAACCCAAAGTAGTGATCACAGAAGAGTTTTAGGAAAACTAGAGCTGAAAAACGAAAATTAGTCCTATGTTAAGATCCCAGATCATGATTTCAGGCTCATCAGAGAAGGAAAGCTCTTCAGGTACCGTAGCTTGATAAAAGATGGCGTTAAAATGTTCAAATTCCTTTGCTTATTCCCTATTCGTCAAATTTCTAACACTATTTTTTTTATGAGTGAAAATGTCTGGAAAGAGAATACCTTGGGTAGAATCTGCTCTTATAAATTAATAGTGAATTTGTTTAGCACAAATCAGTTAAGAGCTTCTGAGACTTAAAATTCAGACTGGGAACAAGAAGATATCAATTTGTGATACTTGAGCCAGACTGCCATCCTCCCGCCTTCTTCCTTACTACTGTCCATTTCATTTCTAAATATGGACCATTTATAAACATTTATCAACATCACAAACAGTGCTCCCATAAGTGGAATCTCTAAGAATGTGATATAATACCTATATAAGTGGACCTGGAGACTTTATATTTTTTACATTAAAGGCCCAGCTGCATAGAAAGTTAAAAGAACTTAAAATTTTAAAAGTTCCATCTCCAAAAAAAAAATGTGAAATTACAAACTCTTAGAAGGGAACAAATATTGAACACTTTCTGTATGTGAGACGTAGAAAAATAAACAGGACATAGCTCCTGTCCTCAGAACGGTCACAGTCAATTTGGAAACATGAGATACATGTATAAAAAGTGCAGGACGCCAAGGTGAAGAGGCAAGCTGTGAAGACTGGGGCCCAGGGAACACGCTACAAAAAAGGTATGATTTGAGCAGGGCTTAAAGGAAAGGAATGGGTTGGGGCCGACCCAGTGGCGCAGCAGTTAAGTGCTCACGTTCCGCTTCAGCGGCCTGAGGTTCGCCAGTTTGGATCCCGGGTGCAGACACTGCACCGCTTGGCAAGCCATGCTGTGGCAGGCGCCCCACATATAAAGCAGAGGAAGATGGGCACGGATGTTAGCTCAGGGCCAGTCTTCCTCAGCCAAAAAAGGAGGATTGTCAGCAGATGTTAGCTCAGGGTTAATCTTCCTCAAAAAAAAAAAAAAAAAAAAAAGGAAAGGAGTGGGAAATAGGTAAGGAAGAATATTTACCTGGGTAGGAATCAAGGATGCACAAAGCATGCTCAGGGAGAATAAGTTGACATTTTGCAGAGAGTTTATTTAACATTCAATGGGAGCCGTGTTCAGAAAAGTAGGTTAGGATCAGATGTGAAAAGCCATCGAATATAACAATTTCAAATTTAGCCCTTATCCAAACTTCTAAGACTGTACTTGAGGATAAGAACTGTGTCTTAGTTATTTTTGTAGTTTTCGCTAACCCTCCTCACTGCCTCTTACAGAGTAGGTACTCAGCATGTGTGTGTGTGTGTAACTGACTTGACGTCTACTGGAAATGTAAACCCTTAAAGTGTTTTAATAGTGATATGACATGAAAAAGCAATTCCTTAAAAGATTTACCTAGCTAAGCTGGATGTTCTAGATAGGAGAAAGGCTGATGGTAGTGACGCCAGTTATGAATTAAGAAAGTTAAACTTACCTTATATTTGTTTTAGTAAAGTTAAGCACCTCTTGCGGGTTTATTTTTAAAGGCAAGATGGTAGTTAAAGCTGACACTCACAAAAATGCTCACATACTAATTAACCCACCACATGACTATGTGAACACAAGTTGTACTAAACAAATGTTATAATTATGGTGTTGGCAATTATTATCGGCAGCAGCATCTAAGCTGCTGGCAAACATTTCTACCCAAGTCAGAAAGTGTTCAGGCATGTATCCACTAGCTCTCGATGATAAGATTTTCCTGGAAGAAGAGAAACAAAAATACTTTCAACTTTTATATGGAAAGATACTTTCCATAGTATATATAATTAAATCAAATAAAATGATTAAAATAACATTTTAATTATTACAATTGATACAAAAGGCTGAAACTGTTTTAAGAAGGGTTTTGCTGGGAATTTAGGCTTAATCTAATATGCAACGTACATGGAAAACGGAGGCAAACAGCAGTTTGGTTCCAGATATCTGGTTTATGAAAAGAAGAAAGTAGAGAAAAAGGAAGAAATACTTGAGACCAAAGTGGATTTTATTATTGTTGTTTTTGTCGTCGTTGTTTTTGGTGAGGAAGATTGTCCCTGAGCCAACATCTGGACCAACCCTCCCCTTTTTGCTTGAGGAAGACTGTCCCTGAGCTAACTAACATCTGTACCAGTCTTCCTCTATTTTGTGTGTGGGACACCACCACAGCATAGCTTGATGAGTGGCATGTAGGTCCGCACCCAGATTTGAACCGGCGAACCCTGGTCCACTAAAGCAGAATTCTCGAACTTAACCACTATGCCACCGGGCTGGCCCCTATTGTTGTTTTTTGAAACCACCAGTCATACAAATAAGTTTCACGTATAGGCTTGGATTTAGAATAGAATCACTTGGGAGTCTTTAAGTTTTATGGTTTCGTTCTGTTCCTAGGAAGGACACCATGGCTCTTCAACAGATATTCTAATCATCACATCATAAGCACAACTGAGCTTCAAATGAAAAACAGATTTCACTTGGTCCCCAACCAAGTAGAAGACTGAACAGGCTACACTGTGCAGCTGGGAGGACAAGAAGCCAAAAGGCACATTTATCACCCCTCAATCACAGTGAGCCCTGCTTTGAAACAAGGTTTTCTTCTTCGTGACCACTTTAAATAGTCAATCGGCGGGGAGGAGCAAAGAAAGGAGGGCCTGGGCCGGTAGGAGCCATGAAGTGAGTCATCCCAGAGTAATTTGTATCCATTACAATGTGCAGAATGATTTCAAGTTGAAAAAAAGCTTTTCAAATATTGAGTTTGATTTTGGCAATAGATAGAGATAGCTGTATGCATAGAAGAAGGGAACAGTTACCTATTCACTGGACTTGAGAGACACCAAAAAAATTCAACCCACTTCCCTCAACAGTACAAATCAGTGGAGCAAACTGAGCCTTTGTAATTTCATCAGGTTATTATCAACAAGCAAAAGTTTCACTTAAATAGAAAAATTTAGAAGTCACTAGACCTCTAAATCATTCATTAATCCTTGATTGACTTGTCAAATATTTTTAATGCCTACCATTCTAGGTGCAGGGACTAAAGAGGGGACTAAAGTCCCTACTCTCATGGAATTTGCATACTAGCAAGGTGAGAGACAGTAACCAAATATATCAAATGTCGGTGGGTGAGAGGTATAGAAGAAAAATAAAAAGGGTAACGGTGATCATGGTAGTGATGAGGTGGAGAACAATTTTATACTGGAGGGTTAAGGAAGGCATCTTAGACAACGGGACAGTGGAGACCCAGAGGAGGTCAGGAAAGGCTCTGTGCAAATATACATGGGGAAAGATGGATTGAGAGGGAGGAACAGCACGTGCCAAACCCCTAAGATGGGAGAATACTCAGCACGTTCTAGACGCAGCAAGTTGCCTGGTGTGGTTGGAGTAGGGAGTTGGGGTCCAGGGGAAAAGGTGGATCATAAAGGTGCTGGAGGGTCCAGAGGGAGGTCAGAAAGACTATATAGAACCTTTCAGGCCACAGTAAGTATTTTAGCATTGACTTTCAATGGAAAGCTATTCAATGGTTTTGAGTGGAGGGATGGTATGCCAGTTTAAAAGGACTGGGTGACAAATTCTTGGAGTGGGTGGACGCAGGGAGAGTGAAGAGACAGATATCACAATAATCAAAGTGAGGGTTGATCCTGGCTTGGAGCAAGGAGAGAGTAGTCGGGATGATAAGAAGTAGTTGTATTCATGATATATTTTCCAAAGAGATCCATAAGATTTGTTTATGGCCTGACTAGGGAACGTAAATGAATCAAAGATGAACACAATGTTTTTGGTTTGAGCAACTGAAAGGATGGAGTTGCCACATCTGTGGGAAAAGGTGGAAGGACGTACTATTGGGGGAGTGAGAGGAGGGAGGAATTAAGAGTACGGGTTTGAACACATCACATTTGAGATGCCTGTTAGACACCAGAATGGGAAAATCAAAGAGCCAATGATATGTACGGAGTTCCAGAGAGAGGTTGAAGGTGAAAATATCAACTTGGGACTCATCAGTTTTTAGACGACATTTAAAGCTATGGGTTTGGAAGAGGTTACATGGGGAGTGAATATGGAGAAAGAAAGTGAGGTTCTAACACTAAGACAAAATCTAGAGTTTAGGAACAAGAGGACGAACCAAAGGAAGACTAAGAAAAAGTCAGCTAATCAAGCAGAGGAATAAACAAGAAGGAATGATGTCCTGGAAGCCAAGTGAAGAAAGTGCTTCAAAAAAGGAAAGAGCAACCGTTAATGCTGCTGATTGGTCAAGAAAGTTGAGAACTAAGAATGTAACATTGGATTTGACGGGGTGTACGTCATTAACGACCTCGACAAGGGGAGTTTCTGCGGAGAGATGGATAAGAAAGTGTGATTGGAATGGATGAAAGCGAATGGGAGAGAAGAATCGGAGACAGAGAGTACAAAAAACTCCTTGAAGTGTTTAATTGTGAAAAGCAGAGGAGAAAAGGGATGATGATTGGAGGGAGATGTGGCGATTCAAGGAAGGGATTGGTGAAATGAAAACTGTTCAAGCGTGTTTGTTTCTTGCTGGAGATCCAATAAAAGGAGGTGGAAAAAAGATAAAGAGAGACAGTCATAGGAGCCACGTCCTTTATAACATGGGAGGGGTGGGACGGTGGACAAAGAAAGATGATGATTACTTTAGATAAGAGCCCTGGAGGTAGTTCTTAATTGTATTTGTTGATCAAATTAGCAGGCTCTTCGAGTACTGATGATAAATTTTCATTGATTACTTACAGTGTACCAGGCACTGTTTTAATCATTTGACACATGGCTTTGTCTCGTCCTCAAAACAACTCTATGAATTAAACTGAGCCCACAATTCATTCATTCATTTAATCATCAAACAGATACTTAATAAGAGCCTACTGTGCTCTAAGCACTATACTAGCTGTTGAGGAATAAAAAGTGAATGTAAGAGCCATAGAATGTTCATGCTACACCAGACTTTTTGCTAATAACTCCATGTGTGTAATCTCATTTGCTTCTCACACTGACCCTGGGAGGTTAATACTGTTGTTCACAATTTATAGATTAGAAAACCAACATTAAAAAAGAGAGATTAAATAACGTCTAGGAGAACACTTCAACAATACAAAGTGGGACTGTGTGATTCCACCATGTTCCCTGCCCTCTAGACTATACCAGATGACCCTTTACATGTGCATTACTGAGATAGACAAAAATCATGTGAACAAAAAACAGGCAAACAAATAAGCAAAGAATTGCAATGTGCCAAATAAAGAAAATGGCTGGGTACTAAACCAGAGAATGATGGAATTATGGGGTTGGGGAAATCTGTCAAAAAGAGTTGTCAGAGAAAGTTACTTAGTAGAGAAGTAACATTTCAACTGACACCTAAGAGACAAGAAATATTGGATGAGGGTGGGGAGAAATTTCCAGGTTGAGGAAAGAGTAGTAAGTGCAAAGGCCCTGAGGCAGGTAAGAGCTTTGCCTGTTCAAGGAACCAAAATAGAATCAATTTGGCTGGAGCATAAAGGAAGGATGTAAGAGGTACTTGAGATGAATTGAGGAACTAGGGAGGGCTCTGATTATGTAAGAGCTTGAAGGCCCAGAAGAGGAGTTTAAATTGCATTCTGTTTAACAAGAAGCCACTGAAACTTTTTAAGCAGGAGAGGACATATATCAGATTTATGTTTAAAGAAAACTCTCAGGCAGTGTAGTAGATGAATTAGAAATATTGGTGGGGAGGGGAGGTATGCAATAGTGGAAGCAGCGAGACCAGTTGGTAAGCTATGTAGTCATAGCCCGGAAGACAGAGAATGGTGATGAATGGACATGGAGACAAATTAGCAGCATCCGAGATATATTTGGGAGATAGCGTTTATGGGACTTGGTGATGAAATGGATGCAAACGATGAGAGGAAATGGGGATGACTCCTGGGTGTTTGGCTTGAGCAGCTGGGCAGATGGTGAATCTGTTACCCAACCAAAGTGGGTTCCCTCTGGGTGAGTTAAATCTGACTCTTCACCAGAAGCAGTTGTCTCACAACATAAGGTATATTTGCAGCAAATAAGAGACTGTGAGGAATCATTTCCAGTCCTGGCATCCCCTGAACAAAGGGAAGCAGGGACCTTTTATCTCTGATGGGGGATGAATATTCAAAAGGGGGAGGTGGGTATTAGCTTGCGCAGGCTCAGTTGGAAAACATGCTTCCACATCCACTGCAGGTGATGGTAATGAGGCCTAAGCTCCTCCCAGAGAGATCTTGGCATTAAAAATAAGGCAAAGGTCACGGGCATAGCTCTGGTGGGGAGGCTTGGTCTGGGTCAGGGTGCTTGGTGACTGCATCTCCTGAACATAACAAAAGGAAAAAAAAATAATTTGGAGGAGCCGGCCCGGTGGTGCAGCGGTTAAGTATGCACCTTCCACTTCTCAGCGGCCTGGGATTCGCCCGTTCAGATCCCGGGTGCGGATATGGCACCACTTGGCAAGCCATGGTGTGGTAGGCGTCCCACATATAAAGTAGAGGATGATGGGCACGGATGTTAGCTCAGGGCCAGTCTTCCTCAGAAAAAAGAGGAGAACTGGCAGTAGTTAGCTCAGGGCTAATCTTCCTCAAAAAAAAAAAAAAAATAATAATAATAATAATAATAATTTGGAAAAACAGTTAAATGCTTCCCAACCCACCCTTGAGTGCCTTGGGGCAGTTAGTCAGTGACAAATCGATTTATTTAGATGAGGGAACTTAAGGGCTGGGGCAAGGAACAGGTTTGGGAAGAATCCAGAATTCTCTTTTGAATAAATTTTATTAAAAATGTTAGAGAACTGAATGTTGGAGTCTAGTAGAGAACTCTGGGCTGCAGACACACACTGGAGAATCCATGGTGTAAAGATGCTGTTTAAAGTTATGGATACGGATGAGATTACCCAGGAGTGTGGTGAGGTGAGGGAAGAAAGGAAGAGAAAAGGATCCGGGAAAGACCTAAAGAACCTCAACCTTTTACATTTGGATAAGGAATGAGAAGATGGCAAAAAAACAAAAAAAGGCTATGAAAATAGTCCAGTGTGTTCAGGAAAATGTGGAGCCGAGGTTGCCAGCAGAGGAGTTTGTCAAGAGAAGGGACTAGTAAATTCTACCACATGCTGATGAGAATGAGGGAAATGAGGACAGAGAAGCATTGATTGTTTATCTACACGGAAGTTACTGAAAAACATACAAAAGATTTTTAGGGAGCAATAGCAGAATACGGATGGGAGCGGGTGAAGAGTTCGTGAGAGGCGAGGAGACAACGCACGTGATGACACACGGAAGCTGAGGACGGGAGACGTGCAGATGCAATGAGGGCTTTTTCAACACAGGAGTGTGAAAGATGAACTGAGGTCTGTTAAAGAATTTTAAGAGTTTATTTGAGCAAAAAATCGATTCGAATGGGGCATCAGCAAACCAGAAGTGGTTAGGAGCACTCCCCAGGCAAGAGCTGGGAGAGACTTTTCTAGAGAAGAGGGGAAGCAAAGTAGGGAAATTATTCGATTGGTTGTAGCTTAAGGGGTTGCCTTTTTTGGAAAAGCTTGGTTGGCTGTTTGTGCTGGGTTGTCCGCAGGTTTTGATGTCTTCACCTTGAGGCATTTACAGGCTTAAGTTTGGGTTTGTCTACACTGGCTGCTAAGGTATTGGAACCACATCAGTCTAATGGCCTCCTTGTTTAATGATTTTAAGAAGAGATGTGAAAGCCTGTCAGTGTGCTGATAGAAATGATCCAGTACAAAGGAGCATCGTGGCTTGCAGATAATATTGCAAGGAGAAGACTGTGTGAATTCCCAGAGAAATTGAGGGAAAATGCAGTCCATAACCCAATTCATGTCAGAGGGGCACCGTCTTCATTATGAGGGGAAGAAGTAGAAAACAGGTGCCAAGGGAAGTTGGTTTGTCAATTTGATAATGGGAAGGAAGATGAAGAAATTGGCTGATGAAAAAGCAAGCCCAAGTCGGAACCCGGGTCTGTCCCCATCAAAGCAGTGTGGCCACTGATGAAACAGCCTCTTTCAAGCAGCCTTCAGTTGCTGAGCAGGGTCTCTGCTGAACCTGGAGAATCACTTCTACTCTGTGGCTGTAGTGTGCGACTCCTGGCGACCCTGTGCACAGCAGAGCGGAACCCTGCCCGGTCTTTCTGCACCATCGTCTCCCCTTCCGGAGCTGTGCAGACAACATCCACTGCTATTCACAGGGTTTTCATGGCCAATTTTTCAGAAGTGGGTGGCCAGGTCCTTCTTCTCAGTCTACCTTAGTCTGGAAGCTCCGTGGAAACCTGTCCACCATGGATGGCCCTGCTGGTATTTGAAATCCTGGTGGCACAGCTTTCAGCATCACAGCCACATGCAGCCACCACAGGATGACAATGACAGATGGGTGGTGTGGGTCCCTGACCAGGAAGTGAACCCAGGCCGTGGCGGTAAGAGCACCGGATCTTAACCACTAGACCACGGGGCTGGCTACCACTATTTTCCCAGAGCAAAAATGGCCACAACTTTGCCCCAGCATCGCAAGGGACATCCTGCTGTCCTTCCCTCCTAACAAGATCAGGACTCAGCTATTTCAGCAAAAGGCAGATCTAGAAGACAGCTTTCCTCATTCTGAGAAAAAGGCAGATTCCTCGTCTACCGTAGGTGGGAGATGAACCTGTTCCACTTGGTTCTCTTTTTCTTAGTCATTTCACGTGATGAATTTAACAATTCTGGGCTCTAAACTTCCTATCAGCGACTCTTGCTCATATCAAACTTGGAAACTGTTCAGACAACAGCTTTCCCAAAATACCAGTTATTAAGCTGATTTTTCCCCTGTCTATCCCCTGCCCACTCAGCTTTCTTGCTGTACCATTATTCTTGACTGGTCCTCCCTGTTTTTGCCAAGACAACATCAAAGCTTTTCTCTTCTACTCATTCTCTCCTTCTCTTTGCTGCTTACATTTTCTTTTTTTTTTTTCTTGAGGAAGATTAGCCCTGAGCTAACATCTGCTGCCAATCCTCCTTTCTTTCTTTTTTTTTTTTTTTTTTGCTGACGAAGACTGGCCCTGAGCTAACATCCATGCCCATCTTCCTCTACTTTATATGTGGGATGCCTACCACAGCATGGCTTGCCAAGCAGTGCCGTGTCCGCACCTGGGATCCAAACCGGCAAACCCTGGGCCACTGAAGAGGAACATGTGCACTTAACTGCTATGCCACCGGGCCGGCCCCGCTGCTTACATTTTCTAACCATTTTCTAGTCAAAAAGTAGCATTCTCCCCATCACAATTCTCAAGTTAAAGTCCTGTGCCCTGCAGGATGGTATTTGACAAAGGCCACATTCTGTTCTCCAGTGCCATCTCTCTCACCGTCACAGAAAAGCCTTAAATTTAAAAATTCAAACTGCTCAACTTACTTCTGTTTGAAAATCCACATAAACATGGTTTCCTTCCCTCTAAACAATTTCAGGAACAGCAGTTTTTATTCCAATTTACCCTCAACTCTCACTATCATCACTATTGGCTTATGCCAGGCTGTTATCTATCTCTCTCATTTTGCTCAGTCACTTCCACCCACTCCTCATCATTTTCCTCAGTAATCCCGTCAAAAAATCAATTCACCACTTCCTACACTATTGAAGTGGCTTATCCAGCAATTCTCCCCTTTTATGGAAGAGAAATGAGGGTAGAGATAAGCTCTCCTCTGTTGATCCCTAACGTAGGCATGCCTGAATTTCTAATACAGGTATTGTGCCATTTTAGGTCATTTAGAGAGCCTGCTGCATTTTAATCAAACCTCATTAAAATGGAAATGTTCATTATGATTCAAGAGCACTTGCTGAATTGTACATCAGTCTGTTCACTGAAAGCATTTGCTTTTAGGGTAACGTGACTATAATCGATGCTATGAAAGGAGAAGCCTCGAATACACCCAAAACTAGACCAAGGACAAAGGGACTCGGAAATAAAAAAAAGATTTGAGACCTGTAGAGAACACTGGGTCTTAGATATGAAATCAACTTAATTAGCGCGGGTGCTGTCATGTGGTTAGTCCACCTGCGGGAACGGAGGGTAGAGATATTGTCAATATCTGGACATTATACCCCAAAGCTTGAGATTAGGGATTGCCCTCTGAAAAAATTTAGACTGTGAAGTTAACACTTAGAGGTGGAAGTTTCTCCTAGAAGTAGAGCCACAGCCCCAAACAATAAGTCGTAAGTAGGAGGCTGGAGATCTCCCTGTAATTATGAGAACAGGGTGGAGATCTGGCGGGGACTCGCTCAATATTGATTCCCCCTTTGATTTTCTCATTGAGCCAATGGTTGTTCAACAGCATGCTGTTCAGTCTCCATGTATTTCTGACTTTCCCAGTTTTTTTCCTGTGGTTGATTTCTAGCTTCACAGCATTGTGGTTGGGAAAGATGGTTGTGATGATTTCAACCTTCTTAAATTTATTGAGTCTTGTCTTGTTTCCCAACATATGGTCTATCTTTGAGAATGATCCATGGGCACTTGAGAAGAATGTATATTCTGCTGTTTGGGGTGGAATGCTCTCTACATATCTATTAAGTTCATTTGATCAAGTGTTTCATGGGACTCACTCAGTATTGAAAACTGTGGCATTGATAACTGGATCTATCTAAAGAAGAGAACAAAAAGAAAAGGGAAGACACAGATGCCTAGTCCTTGTGCATCCTGTCCCACTGTGACTCCAGAGGATCATCCAAAGGACTGCAAGAGTTCTGCTTTCTGGCTGGCCCGGTGGCGCAGCAGTTAAGTGCACACGTTCCACTTCTTGGCGGCCCGGGGTTCGCTGGTTCGGATCCCAGGTGAGGACATGGCACCGCTTGGCAAAAGCCATGCTGTGGTGGGCGTCCCACATAGAAAGTGGAGGAAGATGGGGCATGGATGTTAGCTCAGGGCCAGTCTTCCTCAGCAAAAAGAGGAGGATTAGCAGCATATGTTAGCTCAGGACTAATCTTCCTAAAAAATTAAAATTAATAAAATTTAAAAAAAAAAAAAAGAGTTCTGCTTCCAGTAGCAAGCTCCCTTACAGAGCATTGATTCGAACGGGTGACTGCTTTCAAATTTACATTTTGACATAATTTCACACTGACCAAAAAGCTGCAAGACTAGTACGAAGAATTCCTGTACATTTTTCACCTAAACGTCATATTGGTATTTTATTTTTGCTTTATCCTGTCTTTCTTTCTCTCCCTCTCCCTCTCTTTGTGATTTTTTTCTGAATTATTTCATTGTAAGTTGCAGACATAATGCCCCTTTACCCCTAAATACTTCAGTGTGTATTTCTTATCTAGCGGTGGTACAATGATCAAAGTCAGGAAATTAACACTGGTTCCATACTCTCATCTGTTGTATGGACCTTATGGGACTTTGCCAATTATCCCAGTTATGCCCTTTATAACAACAGCAATCTCAGATCAAGCATTGACTCAGTTGTCCTGTCTCTTTAGCCTCCTCTTGTCTGGAACTGTTCCTCCATCTTTCATGACAGACATGTGAATAGTATACATCTCTTATTCAATAGAATGGCCCTCAACTTGGGTTTGCCTGAGGTTTCCTTTTGATTAGATCAACTTTATGCATTTATGGCAGGAACATCAGGGGGATGCTATCTTATTAGTGACTGTATGAGGAGGCACTAATAGCAATTTGCGTTATTGGTGATGTTAGCTTTAATCACCGTGATAAGGTATTTTCCACCAGGTTTCTCAACTGTAAAATTATTATTTTTCCCTTTATAATTAATCAGTATTTGGTGGAGAGCCATTTTGATACTATGTAAATATTCTGTTACTACTCAAACTTTCATATACTAGTGTTAGCATTTAACGGTGACTGTTGACTCCTGCCTGAATTAATTATTATTACCATGGTTGCCAAATGCTCATTTCCAAATTCCATCATTCCATCATCATTTATTAGTTAGCTTTTTTTTTTTTTGAGGAAGACTAGCCCTGAGCTAACATCCGTGCCCATCTTCCTCTACTTTATACATGGGATGCCTGCCACAGCATGGCTTTGCCATGTGGTGCTGTGTCCACACCCGGGATTTGAACTGGCGAATCCCGGGCTGCTAAAGCAGAAGGTGCGAACTTAACCGCTGCGCCACTGGGCCAGCCCCTATTAGATAACTTTTGACTATAAGGCAGATCTTTCCCTCATTCCCTGGGGTTTTATTTATTTATTTATCAATATCAACTCATAGAACAGATCATAACACAAATATATACAATGGATTATATTTTTTGCTATCATTACTTATTTTGATGCTCAAATTGAAACAGATTATAAAAATCACAAATAAGTGATTTTTTTTTTAAAGTTAGATTTCTGGGTTTTATTGAAAAATCAGTGCTCTGGTGAAACTGGGGTAATAATTCCGTGGATTGGAGTAGCCAGGGGAAATCTGAGCAGGCCTGCCTTGTCCAATGTCCAGATTCCCCTCCCCACTGACTTGATTCATTTATCACCCAACCTAGCATTTATGTCTCTGACTCTGTTACAGGAGGACTTTCCATAAACTGATGCAAATTCTTTGTATTTTAATTTTAACCTCTCCAAAGAAACTCTCTCATTATGATTCCCATGTGGACTGACTACAGAAAGAGCATGAGCTGACCATATAGGTCTTAGTTCCCCTATTCTCATAACGGTTATTTCCTATAGTAAATTATTAAATTGGCCTTCTAGTGTCTACTCAAGTCTTGTTTGGATTTTGGTTATTGCTACTCAGAATCTCAGATCTGTTTAGACTTGGACACCCGCAGGAGCGTGTCTTTGGCCTTCAAAGTAGAGGACAAGTTCCCCAGCAGCCAGCAGAGGCATCCGGGCATTCTCAACCCCAGTCAGACTTTCATCAGACCATACTGGCATCATTGACATCCCCAAATCAGGAAGGTTGGTTTATAAAGAATAAATACAAAGAGGATGTTTAGGGAGGGTTAACACAGGTAGAAATGACATAAACGGAAGGTGATGACTTGTTACCCAAGCAAGCAACTGGCAGAAAAAAACAGTAGAGGAGAAAATTCTGGAAGATGCACTCGAAGCAGTGAAACGATCAGAAAGCTCTGATTGAAAAACGGAGGGATAAAACCTAAGGAGAGGTGAAGATAAATGCCAAGCAAACCGAGCAAGTCAAGCTGCCTAGGTTTCTTCTTGTGATATAAGTTGTACCTAAATGGCTTATGGTTCAATGTTGCTTTTGTTTGTTTGTTTTTGTAAGGAAGACTGGTCCTGAGCTAACATTTGTTGCCAATCTTCCTCTTTTTGGTTGAAGAAGATTGTCCCTGAGCTAACACCTGTGCCCATCTTCCTCTATTTTGTATGTGGGATGCCGCCAGAGCAGGGCTTGATGAGCGGTGTGTAGGTCCACACCCAGGATTCGAACCTGCGAACCCTGGGCCACCGGAGCGGAGTGCAAGCACTTAACCACTAGGCCACTGGGCCGGCCCCTCAATGTTTCTTTTTTTTAACAATTCAGTTTGCAGTAAAGAAGCTCTGAACTGAGCTTAATAGGGCTCTCCAATTGAAAGTGTCATAATGTAAAAGCTGAGTACAAATCTGGTGTCTTTTAGTGGTTAATCTATTCAAATTGTCTTTTTTGAGAAGTGCAAATGAATATAATTACAATTAAAACCTACAATTGAATACATATATGTCAAATAATCGTGGTTTTCCAAAATCGTGGAAAATGTTGGAGAATTTTAAACTTTATAATCAAATAGTCTTTTATTGCTAAAGAGATGAAGGAGAGATGATAAATTTATGGAGCTTTAAACCAGGATGTTAAAATTGATTTCTTATATAGTTTGACCCTAAGATAATACTGTTATTGTGGAATTTGTAGCTTGCATGAAATATTGCTAACTCATAGTTTCTGTGCACCTTTTAGAATTATAGATGCTCCAAGAAGTCAAAGTTGCCATTTATGGGGTAGAGACGGCAAAAAAGAGAAAAGAGAAACACCCAAGTTAAAGTAACAGAGTAGAACAAGATTTTTTTTTCTTTTTTTTAAGAAATGACAAGCAGGTACATTCACTAATATCCTAAAGTGAATGGACTAAATTGACATTAGACAGTAATGACTCTTCAAGGGACTCAGTTGTGGAAGAGTAGGGTGGAGGGGAAGTCTAGAAGATGACGGGAGAATGCACTCCCTTGAGAATTGGGAGACAGTCTTTCTATCCCAATTCTCACATTTGTCTGCACATTGGAATCACCTGTGAGGGGTCAGCCCAGTGACGCAGCGGTTAAGCACACACGCTCCACTTTGGTGGCCTGGAGTTCACCAGTTCAGATCCCAGGTGCAGACCTATGCACTGCTTATATCAAGCCATGCTGTGGCAGGCATCCCACATATAAAGTAGAGGAAGATGGGCATGGATGTCAGCTCAGGGCCAGTCTTCCTCAGCAAAAAGAGGAGGATTAGTGGCAGATGTTAGCTCAGGGCTAATCTTCCTCAAAAAAAAAGAAAGAAAGAAAGAAAAAGAAAGGAATCACCTGTAAGGTAAAAAAAAAAATCCAATGGCCTGGATCCATCTCTCCAGGGAAGCTAATCCAATGAATCTGGGGTATGGTTGGACTTCAGGCCTTTTAAAATCTCTTTGAAAGTCACCTACACTCTTACTTATAAGAGTTTAAGAGCTTGAGAAAATTGTAGATTAAACAACTAGTCACCAGGTTTGGTTAATTTATAAAATGAAGTTGCTAGACAAGATTATTAAAGGAACTCAACTACATTACAAAAGTCTAAGCACTGAGAAATTTCTGGGTTCAACTTCAGCTTTCTCCCTGAATTCTTTTCCATTTTCCTGATCCAGGCCTTGGAAAAACTACCATTAGTTATTATTTTCTAACATAGTAATTGCTCTTCTGAATAGCCTGTCAATAAAGATAGTGAACCAGATGCAATCATTTATCAACAGCCCAAGTGACCTTTAAAACATTTATTAGGCACACAACCATGCTCACTATGGCCTTGTGTACTGAGTAATAAAATAACCAAGGTATCTATAAACATGGAACTCTGCAATTTTATACCATAATTCCCTGGAGCCTGATGCTATATGTCTGTTAAGCCTCTTAACAATGCAACCCAAGATTGGCAAAGACTAATCACTTAGTACATTTTTAAGACACGAATGAATAAAACACAAAAATACTTATAAAATTTAAAATTTTAAATGAATTTTTGGACAGAATTACAGCAGTCCATTAAACATGTTTCAAGTAGCTAGTATAATATCAAACAGATTACTCTAGAAATGATAAAGTTTACCTGTTTAAAACAGATCGAGAGTTGATTAGAGTAAGAATATAATCAAATTATTCCTTTGGTCTTCTACCAATAGTTAATAATACAATTAAATTTTATTTTATCACATTCTTTCGGTAATTAAAAATGAAGCATCCTTCTGGTACTCTAACAGACTTTAAAACAAAGTCCTATCTATCTGTTGAGTTATTATTGAAGTGGAGAAGTGGCAATCGGAAACCGATCACTAGTAATCCATTAGGTGAGTTAGATCTATGTGTCACGAAAATGAACTGCTTGTTAGAAACAAGGAACTGACATCTGTTGTTCTGGACACAAAGCAGAGAGGCAGAGTTTGTGTTTGTATAATAAAATATGATTCATGGAGCCCTCGTCTTCTTTAGAATTTACTTTGCGTTCTATAATCAGCAAGGCAAAACAATTTATCAATACGCCCTATCGACTGTTGACAGCAATAACTGGGCCAACCACAAAATCTTTTTAATCTTTACCTTTGCTCATTTATCACAGATTGTTGAAGCTCTTCTGTACGTAAGGGGCTGTACTGGACAAGGAGCTGTCCTCAGCTAGCAGTGCCATGTCCATTCAGCTCAGAAATAGCTGGGCATTAAGGGTTCAATAGGGACAGATTAGAGGGAAATTACCTGAAAGAAATCACACCACATAGTCTAGGCCAAAATCTGTCAAGAACAGAGTTTAGTTCACTATAAATTACATCGGAAAACTCATAATGATCCTAGCTAGATGCTTCGAAACTTTCCCTCCGATACTTCCTCCAAGAGTTTCCTTGACATCCTATTTCCCAGTTTGCCATTTAGTTCAAGTTTGGTGTCTGAATTCTCAGTATCACAACTAAGCTGCTTCACAGACAGGGTTCAAAAGTGAGGCCACAATTCCATCCCACTACTCCCAAGCCTTTTTATAACTTTCCCACAATAAGCCCAGAGTAGGCAAAGGGCCTGGGGTTCCCTTTCTCCAAACCCCCCTCACTTCTCCTCACCCTTGCAGTCCACAGAAGTGTAGAGCAAGAGAGAAGGTGGATTGACCAGTTGCTACTGAAAAACAACTGAGGCTCATCAACCAAGGAGCCATATGGAGTAGGAGACAGCATGGTTGGCTTCGAACATGCAGATCAACATTTGACTCTGAACCTCTGCCTCTCGCTCGCTCTGCATCCTTGCCATGTTTCTCTTCTTCTCTGACAAACAAATAAACATCCTTCCTCCCAGGGTGTTGAAGGGATCAAGTATGAGAATATAGTTGGGCACTTTAAACAGGCTCAATAAGTGGTAGTGACGATGAGTTATTTTAACGACTTAAAACTGTGTTGTGATATAAACATATTATGGGCGAGAGAAAAGGGGAAGATGAGACCATCCAAAACCCAAAGCTAAGCCTGTTCAAAGAGCTCTGATTTCCACTTATCCCTCCTCGCATAGGCCAGGGGCCGTGTATGTATTCTCTCCCCGTCTCCCAGCACGTGTCCGGCATTTAACTGTTGAATGTATTAATCTGGAAACCATTGGTCTAATGAAAAAATAGCCTAGGGTGAAATTAAGGCCACAACCCTAGATCTGACTCTGATATTTGAGCAAGTTATTTAACTCCATCTTGTCTTCATTTATCTGCTAGTTGGAATTAATAATGCTTGCCTGTCCTTAGCCAAGAGAATAGTCATGAGGAAAAATGAGAAACAAGCATACCTGCCATAGTACGAATGGAAACTAAGACATTCAAATTATAATGTATTTTATATTCTTTCTATAAGGATATTATTAAGTAAAATAGTTATAATAATACCCACATTTCATGGGGTTCCTTTGAGAATTAGGAATAACGCATGTGAAACCCTTGCAAAGTGACTGACACGAAATAAGAGACCAATAAATGATACCTATTATTTTTATCATTATTATTAGTGAGGGAATTTAAAGTGATTTCTGCCTCCTGTAAAAGGAATATGACAGAACAGCTGTGCAAACAGTATACAAGTTCCTTCAAATGAATAGAAAACGTTCACTTCTCAACTTTCAGAGTCCCTTGTGTTCTTGTTTGCTAAATGAGAACACCATGTGCAGTGGAAAAATGAGTCAGTTCTGTCCAACCTTCTTTAGGATGTCATAAAGTTTCATATCATGTTAATTAGCAATAGTCATTCCTCTTTAAGACTCACACTGACGTGGGTCATCAGAATTCCATTACAAAATAAATAGGATGTTCATCACCACGCCTTTAGAGTCACTAATGGTATAGAGAGAAGTCAGCCTGCCACTGAGAAACTCCCAAAGCAAATAATATGAATATCTCTTTACAGGCTTATCATTTGGGCGGTCTAAACACGTTACCATGAGTTTAGATGATCCTTTTGAAAGCTCTCTAGCTTTGATATGCATATGAAGTATATTACACTTGTCTAACACATCTACATCATGTTATTAGCTTATTTGACTCCCATACTGCCCCTAAGAGAGAATTACTAAGTATTATCATCTCTATTTTATAGCTTGAAAAACTGAGATGCCATGAGCTTATGTGACTTCTGCAGTGTCAGTGATTAAGACAGAACCATAAATCGAGTTTCTGGGTCTATCTTCTTTCCACCGCATTTTTCTATTTTTACCTTTCTCCAATGCTCCAGGAAATAAAATGTCTCTAAACAATCCACAATTTTTTAAAAAATGACTGCAAACAATACATCCAGATGGATATAATACAAATTATCCTAGGGAGTTGATCCAATCTTGCTATTAGTAATATATAAATGAAAATAACTGGACCAGAAGGGAAACTTCCATAATTGATAAAGATAAGAACTAATCTATTGGAAAACTGATCCCAAATAAATGTGAAAGTGAAAGGAAGAGCTTCGGGTCAGAAGTCTGGGTTCCAGGCTAATTCTGGCTCTAATCATCTGTGTGACTTTGGACAAATGCCTTCTGTCGCTAGGCTTCCAATTTGATCATCTACAAAATAAGGGAGTTGGGCCAAATCTAGCTGGCAGAATGCTGAAATTATCATATTTGCAAATTAGCAGGTGACCCCACAGAGGTATTCATCTCTTTAGCAATGATTTACCAGCATAAACACTGATAAGCTTAAAGATTAGAGTACTAAGACTAGCAAAGTTCACGGTAGTGTTCTAGGCAATAAAATACGCAAACTATTCTGAGGAGTAAGCTGCAATAAAATACGTGGGTGCACCAAGTGTCTCAGAGTTGTCTTAAAGTCAGAATGAAAGATTATGACACCTATTCATAGGGCTAACTGAAATGTCTGTGTCATTCTAATTTTCTAATTTTAAGGACAACAGACTTTCCCTTTTATGCTCAGTTCATCTTGTGGGTCCATCCCACATCCTATGGGTCCATCCAGGACCTGTGGGTCCTGGGCAGTGTGGAGAGTAGCTTTGCTGAGACCATCCCATGCCTTGAAGAGATCTCAGTTGTCCAGGACAAGCCAGCCAATCTCACCCTTTAGGAAGAGCGTGTCTGGGTACACGGGGACTGCCTTTCCACGCTTTCCATGCACTGTCCTCAAAATGTATTTTTTTATGATTATTCATAAAACATTAATGACTCATATAGTTAAATGAATGGTGAATTGATTCATAAAAGATGATTCATATCATTTTCACATGATTTTCCTTTTTAAAGGCTTTCCCGAGATTTATTTAAACCTGGTTTAACCTGACCAGGGTTCCAGAAATTGTCTTTTTTTCCTATTATACTTGCCATTTAACGTAATCAAAATTTCCTTAGGAAAAAAACTTTCAAACTTCTATAGCTTTATAAATATGGAGCAAATATATCTGTTTGTCTTGAATTTTGTTGAATGTCTTTTTAGCACTTGACTCATCTTGAGAGGAATGAATTATCATGCTCCTCAGAAGTTCCTTGAGAAGGACTGTTAAACGAGTAATAATAGATTTTTAATGCTGCCCTAGAGAAAAAGATGATTTCAGATGGCTGGAAAATGAATAAGTAAACTTCTGCCTGTCAGACCATGATTTGCACATAAAGGTCACCATAGCCCCTGAACCCAGGGAGAATGTCTTCCCTTAGGAATGCTCTACCCTCTTTGCATAGTAACATAAAGAAATTACACAGAAATATTATACGAATAATTCTTTATGATATTTTTAACTTCTTCAGGAATATGCAAATCAGAAATATTTTAATTCATGCAATTGTCTCCCTTTTGATGTTGGTGCGCTAGTCTCAAGTGGCTTACAAATATGAAGGAAGGTGTCTTTATGCCACATAAATACACCAGGTGGCTTTACACACTCTCCTGGTCTAAGCTGCCATCTTGAAGCAGATGACTCCTGAGTCTATAATTCTAGTAGTCTGTACTTTTTCTCCGACCCGTGTTCTGAACTCCAGACCTGTGTTTTCAGTTACCATATCCAACTGACATTTTAAATTGAACCAAATCCTACTACCGTCCCCTAATCGTCCAAGAGAGACGCTTTAGAGTTATTTCCTTCCATACTGCAAGTAATTAATTTGTCATCAAACTAAAAAGAGCATTACAATTTTCAAACCAAATTGTTACTGAAGTCAGCATAGGAGAAGGATCCAGTAGGTGGATTTTTTTTTTCTTTTTCTTTTTTGAGGAAGATTAGCCCTGAGCCAACATCTGCTGCCAATCCTCCTCTTTTTGCTGAGGAAGATTGGCCCTGAGCTAACATCCATGCCCATCTTCCTCTACTTTATATGTGGGATGCCTACCACAGCATGGCTTGGTAAGCCATGCACAGGTCCACAGCCGGGATCTGAACCAGCAAACCACGGGCCTCTGAAGCGGAACGTGCAAACTTAACCACTGTGCCACCAGACGGCCCCCCAGTAGGTGGTTTTGACATCAGACAGAGCTGAGTTTTAATCATCACTCTGCCACGGCTGGTGTGACAGTGGGCAAATTATTCAGTCTCTCTAAATCTCAGTTTGAACCAGACAATGGGGATAAGAAAACCTCTCCCATAGTGCTGGGTGAGGATTTACAAGGATCACACTTGCTAAGGAATTGGTCCCTGGCTCAGAGTAAGATCACCACCATCTCTCTTTCCTAGACGGTGATGGTAGACCACTCGGTTGTCTCTCTCCTTTCACTATTCCATAAGCTACACTATTCCACAGTGAAGCTCTAAGCATGATATTCTTTCAACTAAAAGCTTCCTGGCTGCTGAGGGAAAACCATACCTTTGGATGGAGGAATGAAGCTGCCATCACGGCAATCCGATGGTCAACCTCGGCATCGCTAAAGTGATGAAATCTCACGTGTGTTATCTCTTGATGAGATAAAATGTGAAGTACTCAACAGGACATGTATTATACCAGAGCAAAAAATGTTTCACTGGGAGCTACTCAAGCCTGTAGGTCTAGTTTATTTAAAGGAAATACAGAGAACCAAGTGACAAGCTAAACACCACCAACATATCACACAAAACAAGAAGGTAGAACATGGATACTTGGACAGTCTATTCATCAAGTCGGTGACACAAAAAGATGAGGAGAGAAGGGACTATTCTAAATTCAAAAAGGTCAAGGACCTAGAGATACAGTGATGGCGCTGGGTTGGACCCCGGTTTTGACAAACCAGCTCTTAAGACATTTCGGGGACAGCTGGAAATTCTTAATACAGCCTGAATAATAGAAAATGTTAAGTAATTATTATTAATTTTTAAATATTTGATAGTGTTATTTGTTTACATAGCAAAACGTTACTTTTTAGAGACACAGACTAAATCATTTAGGGGGGAACCATGATGTTGGCGCTTTAAAGCACTTCAGTATTTAAAAGCAATAAAGTTTTAAAAACTCACAAGCTTGACTATATCATCATTGTCTATAAAACAGTGCTACTAAAATCTGCAAGCCATATACGTAAGTTAAAATTTCTAATAGCTATGTTAAAAAAATAAAAAGAGGTGAAATTAATTTTAATAATATATTTTCTTTAACTTAATATATCCAAAATATGACCATTTTAACCTATAAGCAACATAAAAATTATTCATGAGAGGGTTGACATTCTTTTTTTCATACCAAATCTCCAAAATCCAATGTGTGTTACATCCATACAGATCATCTCAGTTTGGAGTGGCCAACAGCCACATGTAGCTAGTATCTTCGGTATTACACTGTGCAGGACTATATACGGTAAAGTTCAAGTTCCTCTAGAGTCGCATAAAAGGCTATTCTTCATCTGGCCATCACCTGTGTTTCCAGGCCCCTCTCCTGCCTTACACCCTGAGCTTCAGCTATTCCCTAACATGCCCAACCCATTCACACCTCATGCTTTTACAGAGACCAAACCCCTCCAACAGATTGAGTCTTCGGCTTTCTCAGTCTGAAGAACTTCAATTCATCTGGCAACAAAGATGCTCCTTTTATTACATCTCATCATGACAACTGCTGTTTTTTCAAGTGCTTGTTACTTTCTGACTGTGGCTAAATAGTGAGGTGGCGTTGGTTTTTGGTGGGGTTTTTTTGGTGAAGAAGATTGGCCCTGAGCTAACATCCGTGCCCACCTTCCTCTCTTTTATATGTGGGACACCTGCCACAGCATGGCTTGATAAGCAGTGTGTAGGTCCACGCCTGGGATCCCAACTGGTGAACCCCGGGCCGCTGAAGCAGAGTGCGCAAACTGAACCGCTGCACCACCAGGCCACCCCATGAGCTTTTTTGTTTTTTCCAGCTCTTCCTAGTTTTATTCCTTTCTTACACAATCACAAAAACACAGAATACAAATACTTTTCTAATTGGAAATACCAAAATTATGACATCACATTAAAATCATTGGCTACCTCAATGTTGACCGTGTACTGAGGCTGAGATGGGGAACAGAGTAGCCATAAAGAGTGAAGAATTTTCTTGGGGAAAAAAGCAATCTTTTTTTTTCTCTTTTCAGTTTGGTTTTGTTTTTTCAGATAAAAGAATGACTAGCTGTGTGAGGTTCGTGAACTTGGGCAAGTCCATTCACTGAGGCCTCAGATTACCATTCTGTAAAACCAGGAGGTTCGATTAAGTGATCACTAAAATTTATTTTTGCTTTAAAATTTCATGGTTGTAGGGTTTATCTATACATATTTGTGAAATATGCATGACTGCACAAAAAAAATTAATTATGATAATACTTTATGGGTAGACGGGGGTGGGGTGGAATGAAAGCCATGTTGCTTTCAGGGCCAAAAGGAAAAAAAGTGGGCTTGGGCTTGACACTGAATCCCCTCACCCCAGAGGAATCTCTTGCACCATTCTTGGTTGATAGCATCCCTTTTTCTCTCTAAGCCCACTCCCATTTTTTGGCTAAGACTTTCCAACCGCTATATCATGGAACAATTCCATGGAGCAAGTATGGTGCGATTAATCTCCAAGACACACAGTTAAGGTCAGACATTGGGTTTCCAAGACAAGACAGCAAGGACTTCTTACATTATTCTTTCAGGTCTTTAAGAAACCAGATCTCCAGGAAGCAATGAATTAAAATACTTGCTATGAGAGGCAATTAAAGAAACTGGAAAACAAGACTGGCCACTGAGTTTTGTGTTGGCTAGTTTTGAAGCCTTTGTTATAACTTCTCTGTGATAAGCATCCTTCTCCAAAGCAATTGTTAGTTACAGACAATCTGCTCTGATAGGGTGAGAAGGATTCAGTTAAAATCTTATTAACAACAAAACAAAATCTTATTAATATTGGCATGACAGATGTGCAGCACAACACAATCTGTTCTGATAGAATATGATGTCTGTATTCGTAAGAACCTCTTGTTAAAAAATAGCCACTTTTTTTTTTAATGGGGAAATGGTGATTCAAGGCTGGAGCAATGTTTCTCAATGTGTGGTTTGAGGTCCACTTGCATAAGAATTATTTGAGGAACTCGGTAAAAAGGCAGATTCCTGAACCCTAGTCCAGACATGCTGATCCAAATCCCTAGGGTGGGGCCTGGGAATCCTGGTTTCTATCAACTGCCCCAGCTGATTCTAAACTTCTGGGCTAAAGATCTTCCAAGCACAAGCAAAGATTCCTATAAGAATTTCTGTAATAGGCAGTAAAAAAATAACTCTATGGGGGCCAGCCTGCTGGCATAGTGATCAAGTTCACGTGCTCTGCTTCAGTGGCCTGGGGTTCGCCAGTTTGGATCCCAGGTACCACTTATCAAGCCATGCTGTGGTAGGCGCCCCACATATAAAATAGAGGAAGATGGGCACGGATGTTAGCTCAGGGCCAGTCTTCCTCAGCAAAAAGAGGAGAATTGGCAGCAGATGTTAGCTCAGGGCTAATCTTCCTCAAAAACCAAAAATTAAAAAAAAAAATAATAGTGATACTATGTGTTGGGTGTGTGTGACTTTTAGTAAATTGGATGCCCAGTGCTGACAAAAACAAACTAAAATACTTCCTCTTTTGTCCCTTGGTTCAAGTGCTCATGGTGGGTCTTTGGCCTTGACCTGGCCATACCGCTGAAGTACGTTCACAATTACCATCAGTAAACAGAAAAGTAAAAGACTAACAAGGCACCAGCTTCGAGAGAAAATGGATCGAGTTCCCGTAGTTTGTGTATATCGACCTTCTTTCTCATCCTTGGGACGTGTTGTTCTTCATACTCCTATAAGGGCCAGTCACGATCAACGTAATGAAAACTTATTGTAAATTATTTCATTATTTTGAATCCAAAATTCTTGTGATGAATAAGCACACTGTGAGAGACATGCTTGTAGCTTAGGCCATTTCTATCAAAAGACCATCGAAAATCTGTATGTAACAGTATAAATGTACTCATATATTTCTACATATCTGGATATGTTTAACATTACACAAATAGTCAAAATGTCTGGATTTTCACTAAAAATATCCACCTTTCTTACTCATGTTTTTTTAAGCCCTCTTACTATCAAAAATTGGTTCTAGAAAAATCTTCTACATTGGGAACACTCTATTGATAAACTGAGCTATGCAGATAATAATACAACGAAATAGTCCTTTGTCTAAATCTGCTATTATAAATAAAACCAAAATATTATTAAATGATTTGAGAAATCATTACCTAAAATGTAACTGAATTGTATTTATGTTGATTTTCTCCCCAAAACAATTCTGCCTTGGAACAGATTAGAGAAGGAACCTGTTTTGATATAATGTATCCTAATGCTTTTTTGGATAGGTACTTTGGCTATAGTGTAATTTTCTTTTCATTTAATGGCATCAAGCTTAGAGTGAGTCATGATACCTTCAAAATAAAATAAAACAATCACACATTTAAGAGTTTGCAAAAAACAAGGACCCAGATGGGTATTCTTTTCCTGTATTAAATTATGCGATCATTTTTTTCATAAACAGCTGTCGACAACTTTCTCAATGACAGATGTGGCATGAGGGAGGGGAAGGCAGAGACAAAGTTCCTGCTCTTAGGTGGTTCGGGTTCTCAGTAGAGATCAAAGAGAATAGAGAAACAGGTGTAGGGACCTGAAATTGGCCACCCCAAGATATGTCTCTTTGGCATCAGGATTATTTGAGGCTGATTGCTTTTGATAAACTGGGACAGGGAAGGAGGCTCTGAGGAATGGAACTTGCCCTTTGTTAGGACACATTTACACTTGTAAGGTAAATCTCTATCTGTAAAATGTGCCTCCCTCTCTGTACCAGGAAGAAGAAAGGAGATGACCTTCTCTCTAGAAACTCTTAATCAATACCAAAGGCAAGGACTTAAATCTGCATTTTATTGTGCTTGTCTGGTAACCTCCCGTAACTGACTTCCCTCCCCGTCCCAACGCTGGCATTTCTTTAAGGAGTAAGCATCTTTCCTTAGTCTAGGAACTGATTGCTGCACTCACCTGTGACCGCCCAGCTCGAGGCAATAGACTTGCCTCCGGCTCCACCCTCTGAGATAGCAGACCCACTATCTGCTGTGTCCATCAAGCGCTGTGCCGACAGGGCAACCTCGTGACTATTGTAAAAGGGACATTTCAATCACATGTGAAACACCCTGTTTGGGGGTATATAACCACTCTGTGCACCCCACTTCTTCGGTGCCCTTTCTTCCTTCGGGAAGAAAGGCCCCGGGCCATGGTTCCTCATAAAGCTTTGTTTAATTTTCTCTTGCTATTCTGTCTCATGTGAATTTAATATTTCTCCGGCCAGACGAACCCACATTTGGGAAGAGGAAATGTCTTCCTCCCCTAGACAGGTAACTATTATAAACCATGAAAACATGCAAAGAGAAAGAAGACATGACTCACAGAAAAATATAGACAGAAGAGAGAGAGGAAAGTAGATGTTAATGACCCCAGGACAATCTCCATGACCGTCAAGTCTATCCCAGTGCAAACACGAACCGTCTTTGTCACTCTGTGTCTCCATGATGTCACCCTACTTTGGCAGTTCACCAAATTCAGAACTTTCCGTACATTCATACACTATGACAACAATTATTTGCTTTGTGTTCCAGTCCTTAGAGAACTGGCAATTTTAATCATTAATTTTTAATGAATTTGATAATATCTTTAGTAAATTAAGGCGTCCCACCTTCCCACTGCTGTTTACATTTTAGTAGCACTCTTCTATATCATTAATTTTTGTTGTTGGAGAGTGTCTTCCTTTCGGTTCTCTTAGAAACTGACGCTGAGATAAGGATCCAAGTGCAAATAGTAATTTTGGAGGTGGTACCAGGAAACAGCGGAAGAGTAGGGAAGAGAAGTGGAAGCAGATAAAGGTGGGTTATCAGGAGATAACTCTGGGGAACTCTGGCCACCAATGGAACGCACACCTCAAAGTGGAGCAGGAGCTGAGGTATTTACACACCAACCACCACCTGAGGGCTGCTCCCAAGGGGCGTTAATTCTCTGGCACTTTCAGCCTGCCACACATCTGACAAAGTGGACTCAGGTGGCAAGAAAAAGCCTCAGACAAAGAAACGCAAGGGCTGGCAGCTGGACGTGGGGCAGTGTGCCCCAAAGTTGAAGGACGAGGGGTAGATGGCAGCGTTGGCAGCACTTGCTACAGGGAGGGAGCGTAATTGGAAAACATTTTGAAATTCACCATCCTCCTTCTGACTCCACTTACATAAATAATTCTTTGCACAGAACCTTCTTTAGGTATATTTTACAAAATTGAAGTCATAATGTGTATACTATCTTATATTCTATTGTTGTATAGTAATTTATCATCTATTTTCACGTGCTCGCATGTTCAAAAATTTCACTTTCAACACTACATAATGTTTTTTCCTACAGACATGTTTACTATTCATTCCTTCTGGTACTTATTGAGCACCCACTGAGAACCAGGCAGTGTGCTCTGGGGCTGAGAAGGGTTATGGAAATGAATTTGAACATTTTGGAGAACGTACCTATATATACACAAATGTGTACTAAATTCAATGCTAGAAATATGTTCAACTGAGAGAGATAATCCCTACGGTGGTGGTTAACTGAAGGCCATCAGAGAAGGGCCCAAATTGGGGGATGTCTTATTTAGGTTTTGAAGGACAAATGGATGAATTGAAGCAGTGAGGACCTGCCAGGCAGGAGCTAAGACCCTCTGTAAAGGACTGAGGTGTGAGTGTTCACTGTTGTAAGAGTGTGTGCAGGGGCCACCCTGGTGGCATGGTGGTTAAGTTTGCATGCCCTGTTTTGGCGGCTGAGGGTTCACAAGTTCAGATCCCGGGCACAGACCTACATACCGCTCATCAAGCCACTCTGTGGTAGCATCCCACATACAAAATACAGGAAGATGGGCACAGATGTTAGCTCAGTGACAATCTTCTTCAAGCAAAAAGAGGAAGCTTGGCAACAGATGTTAGCTCAGAGACAATCTTCCTCAAGCAAAAAAAAAATTCTGAAAAAAAATTGTGTGCAAATAAATAGCATAAATAATTCATTTCACACTTTTCCTGCTGGATATTTTTATTTTCCTCTCTGTGTCATTTCAAATAATACTGCAATGAAGATCTTTATGCTTCCAGCTTTTGTGTGTGTGTGTGTATGAAGAAGATCATCGCTGACCTAACATCTGTGCCAATCCTCCTCTCTTTCATGTAGGGTGCCACCACATCGTGGCTTGATGAGTGATGCAAGGTCCACACCCAGGTTCCAAACCTGCGAACTCCAGGTCGCCAAAGCAGAGCATGTGAACTTAACCACTATGCCACCAGGCCAGCCCCCTTTATGTTTCCACCTTGTTATTTCCTTTGGATTATTTTTTTTATATATAAACTTCTGAAAACGGAATTATCTGGTCAAAGGAAAGGCTTTCTTTAGCAGGAACTACGTCTTAAGTCTGCAGTATGGATGATGGCATTTCAAGAAAAATGGTCCAGTGGCCTCAAGGCAGCAACTCCAATGCAAGACGGGGTCTGCAGAGAGTTCTCTCCCTTTCTTTTTCTTCTGTTTTGGCTCTTTACCCTTTCCCTGCCAGCTTCTGCAGTGTGGTTCAGCCACAGGGCACGTGCTGAGTGACTCTATTTGGGCTAAAGGTTGTAAACAGAGTGCAACATCAGAGTTAAGACTATAAATCATCCTGTATTATAATAGGACTCTGTTTTAAACTGCTTCTTTTTCAAAAAAGAAAAATCCCTGTATGAACTGAATTGGGCTAGCAACTAGAAAGCAAGCTGTTGCCTTTTATAAAAAAAAAGTTTTAAATCACTTTCAAGACTACTTCAGGTATTTATATTTTCTATTTCTAAAGCATTGTAACCAATATGTTCATGAAATGAGTTACATGGTTTTCTTTCTACTCACCAAATCTTCAAATCAAAAGAAGATTGCTTGGTAAGAAAAAGAAAAAAAGTCTCCTAAACCCTTATTTATAGTTTTTATGTAAATTCTAGAAAGCAGTTTGGAGCAAATCATTTTTTTAAATTATACAAGTGAGATATAAAATTGTGTCAATATAGAGAGAGGAATAAGAATTTGAAGCAGTATTCACCAAAATCATAAAATAAACCTGTTATAAAGTTTTAACATAGTCAAATACTGAAAAAACATACTATATTTACCTATATACTTATTTCCTTTACAGAATTCAAGACTCAGTACTTGATTTAGTTTATTAGTCATATCGCAGATAGAAAGAAATAAAATTAAGTAAATAATCTTGGCTCACACAATTCCTGGCTTTTGTACTCAATAGTTTTATTTTCCTATTTTCAATTTTTCTTCATTAGTTGCATACTTGAAGTCATTATTGCTTCAGATGAAATTGCTTGAGATCATTTCCTAATGAAATTATGTAATGTTTCTCACTCCTTTGATTTTTTTTAAAAACCATTATTTCTTTTCAAAGTAGAGTAAGAAAAATGTAACATAGAGGGGTGGCCCACTGGCACAGTGGTTAAACTCATACATTTTGCTTCTCTGCAGCCCAGGGTTCGCCGGTTCGGATCCTGGGGGCAGACATGGCACCACTTGACACGCCATGCTGTGGTAGGCATCCCACGTATAAAGTGGAGGAAGATGGGCACGAATATTAACTCAGGGCCAGGCTTCCTCAGCAAAAAAAAAAAAAGAGGAGGACTGGCAGTAGTTAGCTCAGGGCTAATCTTCCTCAAAAAAAAAAAAAAGAAAAGAAAAATGTAACATAGAAAATCTCTCCACATCCATTTACCTAGTCTAGCTTCCATTCTGGAATGAAATTGAGATTATCTTTTGGGCCCTCTGGTCCTCACTAAAGCAAAGTTATTTTTACAACAAAGTTAGAAGTGTTGGCTTTTAAATCTCTCTCTCTCCCTTATTTTACTTAAACAAACTCCTTGAGACAAAGAATCTCCATACTCTGTCTTGGCCACCCAGACCTACCAGGGCTGCAGCCTGTATCCTCTACATCATAAACCCCTCAAAATGACACAATCTGGGGTCCTCATAATTGGTGCCACCATTTGGTAACTAATTCTTACTAAGATGGTAAAGGTTACTAACGGCTTAATATAATCAAATGCCATATTAGAAAGAGCACTGCGTTTGGAATCAGCAGACACCCTCATAATCTCACTCCACCACTTGCTGAGTTATCTGAACCTCCATTTTAACGGTGTAGTTCATCATTATTGAGCTCCCGTTAAGAGCCACTATTCTAGGCACTGGGGATACAAAAATAATTAAGAAAGATTTGGTCAATGCTCACTACTAGTTTGCCAACAGTGGATGAAACATAAAAGTCAAAAAAGATAATTTCAGGGGCTGGCTCGGTGGCATAGCTGTTAAGTTGTCATATTCCACTTCGGCAGCCCAGTTTCGCTGGTCCTGGGTGCAGACGTGGCACCACTTGGCACGCCATGCTGTGGCAGGCGTCCCACATATAAAGTAGAGAAAGATGGGCACGGATGTTAGCTCAGAGCCAGTCTTCCTCAGCAAAAAGAGGAGGATTGGCAGCAGATGTTAGCTCAGGGCTAATCTTCCTCAAAAAAAAAAAGGTTAATTTCAATATGATGTGATAGGTAAAGATATATTCCGCAGGGTGGGAATGGAAAGCTAATTGTCTCTCAGGATTTTCCTTTTTCCTGAATATGTTAAGCTTTGGTAAACACCTCTAGAAAAGACAACTTTCCCTCTTACTGGAACTGGAAAGACTTTCTTTTTCCTTTTTCTCATTAAACCTCTTTTGTCCTAGATGAAAGATAATACATGAAGCCATTAGACAGAAAATGTACTCTAAGCGTCCTTAGGGATTTTGCTGCTGATTTAGGAAAGATTTGCAAGTTCTCTGTTAATGAAGTCACCGTCCTCTTGGGTGCATGTCGAAAGTAAGTGGCTGAGAAGATCTAATCTAACCGAAAAATAAAGAGGGAACATCTGGTCCCTCACTTATTTACAGGTGAGGACATCAAGGTTGGGGAGGTCAAGTGGCTTGTGCACGGCCACACAGCTAGTGAGCGGCTAAAGAGACTCAACGCTGGGTCTCCCGGCTTGCACACACATTGTCTCATTCATTCCTTCCACGAACACTCGTAGAGTATGTACTGGATTCCTAGCATGCAAGAGACGAGTTCTCTGCTCCTTCTTCAATTTAACGCTGAATGTCAACCGCATTTTATGACAGAGGTGAAGCGTTAGTTGGGAGACACTTTATCTGAAGAGGTGAGATAAACAAAACTTCTAAGTCTGAATTAATATGAAGTACACAAGGTGACATGAGTTCTCGGGGTAATATGATTAGTGAGCCATCACATATTCGTGGAAACGAATGAATATTCACGCTCTCATCAGAACAGCAGCTTGGCGGAGTGAAGATAAGTGACCTGAACTGTGCCTTTGATCTTAATCTTAGGGACAAAGAAGAGAGAAAAGCAGGAAGAAAACTTTCTAAATAAAAGACTAAGGAAAAGGCCAAGATAGAAAAGAGGCTGCTGTCCGTTGACCAAAAAGGCGGGTGGCAGATTTATCTTGTGGGCTCTGTGTTTCCAGATCTTTTCTCTGGGGAGCCTGACTGCAACAGAACTCTATTAGAGTTCCTATTGAAATCCTTTTAGGTTAAAAAAAAAAAAAAGTATATGAAAAGAAAAAAATAATCTCTGTGAACACTTGATTGTAATGCTTATTGAACAATTCCTGGATGTGATTCGTGGGTTCAGCTGCCAGACATAGCTGGTGTGAGAGTGTCAGAAATAACCCTCACTTGCAACTCCAAGAAACTAGATGCCAAGCAGAAATCAAAACCGAAAGATGTGCTTGTTGCTCCCTGTATCTTTGGCTGATAGAAGCCCTGCGTGAACTTCCCCTCTGCTTGTATCTCTTGATAGAAGGACGCGTACGTACCAGACTGTCTGCTATGCCATTGGCTTCCACAGATCCCAGATACCATAAATTTGGGAGTTGCCATTTCTCATCCTTTTTCTACCTAAATCTTCTTTGGACGCTACGATTGGTCATTTCACTGCTACATATTGCCTAATTTCATTACAATTAAATGGTCACAAAAAAAAAAAAGAACAGAACACCCTAGTCAGAGTCTTGGTGAACGCCCGTCAATGCATACAAGTCCCTTTAAATATGGAGGGGATTAAAGGGGCTGGCCCCGTGGCCGAGTGGTTAAGTTCGCGCGCTCCGCTGCAGGCGGCCCAGTGTTTCGTTGGTTCAAATCCTGGGCGCGGACATGGCACTGCTCATCAGACCACGCTGAGGCAGCGTCCCGCATGCCACAACTAGGGGAACCCACAACGAAGAATACACAACTGTGTACCGGGGGGCTTTGGGGAGAAAAAAGGAAAAAAGTAAAATCTTTAAAAAAAAAAAAAATATGGAGGGAATTAATGTCTGTTGTATACCATCTGTGACATGAGATAATAGCCTAATAGAGAAGTAAGGGCCACAAGTGTGTCTTTACTTGTGTGAATTCCTCCTTTTCCAGCCACTGCCAGGCAGAATATTAATATATCTGCTTTTCTAAGGGAACTTGTACTTGAAGGGGAGAAACAAGCAAGATTTGGCTTTGTAGATATATTCAAAGTTAATCCTTCCATAATAGAAATGGAAAGAGTATGACAATATTAATCCCATTTTTAAATAATGCTCTCTGGTTAATGCCTTCATTTTCTCAATGCAACACAAAAGAAAAGTAAGCTTGTGGTAGGCCTCTTTGGGGAGAAAAAATGTGTGCCTGGACTAAAGCAGGTCAGGCTTCTGAGCTGCAACCAAAGTCATACACAGTTACAGGGATCTTTCTAAGGAGTGTATGCCCAGAAATGGGTTTTCAGAAATAGGATGTAGAGGGGCCAGCCCGTTGGCGTAGCGTTAAGTTCGCGCACTCTGCTTCGGCAGCCTGGGGGTCGCTGGTTTGAATCCCGGGCACGGACCTAGCACCGCTTGTCGAGCCATGCTGTGGCAGCATCCCACATAAAAGGAGAGGAAGATGCGCACAGATGTAAGCCCAGGGCCAGTCTTCCTCAGCAGAAAGAGGAGGATTGGTGGCAGATGTTAGCTCAGGACTAACCTTCCTCAAAAATAAATAAATACAACATACACACATACATAAAAAAGAACCAAGAGGTAGAATGACAGCAGGGCTGACCAAGGTCCACTGCAGTTGTACAAAGTGCACCAGATGCAATGAATCTCTTTGGGCCGTAAGTCACACACAAAGAGGGAATGGCAACATTTCCACTTTATCTTCATCCAAATCTCTGAGGAAAACAAGAATTGGACAAGTGCACATCCTTTGTTTATTTGTTTTTTTGAGTTTGGAGGATTTTTGCTGTTTTCATTTCTTGTTTAAACTGGTGTTTGGGGAACCTCTTATGAGTTCAGCTATCGGTCAAGCTTTGGGCTGAAATCAGCTGAACTGGGCCCTCTTTCCTAACGTGTTTAGTTCCTCAGATTAGAGACATTCTGTCCATGTAAAAACTGCACAAGTGTCAGAAAAGGGCACTCGTGGTTGACCACAAAGCAGATTGGGTAAATGACCATAATGCAAGGTTGCTAGGCCGTCTTCAGAAGTGACTGACCCCTTCTTTCTCCTGGATCTGGCCCTTTCTCAAGAGTCCTGTCAAGAATTTAGGCTACAACAGAAGCAGTCAGGCAAATCTCATTGCCTTCTCTAATGTTCTCCATGGTTCCGATGCATGGATGAGATGGGAGATTTTCCAGTGACCCAGTCTACCACGGGTACTCTCCCTTGTTCAACAATCTGTAGTAGAGGTAGGCGAAACACTCCGTATGCTAACTTATTTTTTAAATTCAACTTGGAATGTGGAATTAATATCCTGCAGTGAAGTCAGACAGACTGGATTCAAACTCTGAATTCAACCTCTTGCAAGCTGCAGGACTCTGAGCAATGTCCTTGAACTCTCAGAGCTTCTGCTGTCTCATCCCTGGTTCAATTCAGTTCAATTTAGTGCAATTCAATTCAATAAATATTAATGAAATACCACTGCCTGTGCTAGGCATGGCAGAATACAAGGGATAAAATCAACAGGGAGCAGCCTTGGCAAGTTGGGGGTAACCGCAGAGCCACGTAAGGAGGCTGCAGAATTCCCATAGCACATCCAGGGGGTTCGAAGGTGAGTCTCAGGGGTACCACGACTCTCCAAGTCAAGAATAGTTTTGCTGCTGAAAACCCACAGTGGATTAGGAGGCGGGAGGACTCCTGTGGCATTTTCCTAGCCCTCAGGAGACACTAGCTGTTCTCCAGCTGCAGATGTCCCCAAACAGCTCTTGGAACAAACCAGACGGCCCGGGAGGAACCTTGCCAGGAGCTCAGGCCAAGTTTAGAAACACTCAGGCTTGATTCCTCCTCAACATAGTTCTCTTTTGAGTAGAAGAAAGGATAGAGGGGACCTGCGGGAGAGGGAAGTTGTAGTAAACAAGGTAAACAAGGGTCCGTAGCGTGATCTTCCCTTTTGGAGATTGAGGAAGGAAGTGCAGCAAATCTTCTGAGAGAGAGAGAGAGAAGTAGGGAGAAGAGCACATTCTACTTGCAGGCAAGGGCCCTGGGATCCTCCCTGCCACTGGCTCACTGTGGAACACTAAATCACTGTCTTCTTAGTTGTCCAAACACAGAGTTAGGCCAGATTATTGCATGGGCTCCTGAAAACCTTGACATGCCCCAAACGATGCCAGTGCCTAGCCTCCATCAGCTCATAGCAAATAATGGTTCTCACACATGTTCCTTCCAAATGAAATACCGAGAAGCCCACGGTGGAGGTCTGCTGGAGAGATTACCAACAGCAAAATTATCGCCAATCCTGCCAGGAATGAAGCCTGCTGCACTCTAGAATGAGAAAACCCAGGGTTTCCTCCCGCTACGTCTTCTTAAAAATGCCTTCCTTTGGAATTAGCACCATTTCCTCCCACTGGGCCTATCACAGGGATCTTGCAGCTTTCTTGGCTCTAGGGGAATGAATGTGAAGGCCTCTCGAGGAGTCTGTGAACCCGGTGCCCAGCAGGTTCAGGGCAGTCATGATAAGCTCATTCAGGAATCCGCTGATAGAAAGCCCTATTTAATGTGTTAAATTACCCCCCATGCAGACAATATAGATTTTCTGGCTGCAGTGACTGGGGTTCTGGCAATATTTTCACTGCCTTCATGGGTGTTACATGACTGTGGGCCTTTTTAACTAAAGAGACCAAGGACTTGGGGTGAAGGAGGAGTTGTCCCATGCAGACCTAAAAGCCCAATGACAGAGCGCAAATCACGGCAGGTGGGACTGAACCTCAGAGAGCGATAGGGGACCTCTTCATCTCAAGTCTGTGTGCTGATGCACGATAAGCCCATCACTGAGACACGAGCTTGGAGATGGAGGAAGTTTTATTCGAACTGGCCAAAATGAGAAGGTGGAAGGACAGGTTTTCTCAAATCCGCCTTTACAAGAGAAGGAAGCAGGGGGTCTTTACAGAGCTAGGGGGCTTGGCAGGAGCAGTTTCCGATAATCAAAGGGGTAATCCGTGTTTCACTCTGGATAAGCCCCTGGGGCAATCAGACTTCTGGGCGTCAATGGCAGCTGGGGACTGGTTACCTGGTGATCATAACTTCCTTGAAGGCATTCTTTTTCTTCTGCAAAACAAGCTCACAAAGTCTTGTGACCCCTGAGTGACTCCTCAGGTTAAACAAGAAAATAGCAAGTTGACAAGATTAACTTCTTTTCTTCCATGTCTGTGCTGGAAACAAGGTCAAAAGGTAATCTTATTCAATATTTACAGTAACCCTCTGGTACTGGCTTCAAGGAAAGGAGTAAAATAAACAGGTAATAGCCAGACAGTCACCTGGGTTCAAATCCTAGTTCGGCCTCCATAGGCTTTTGGACAGATGACTTTTCACTCTCTAAGCTTTGGTTTCCTCTCCCTCCCTTCCTCACAGGACTGTTGGGAGGGTAACTGTGGTGGTCATTAGGGCTTGTCACAAATATTCTGGTATCTCTTTTTCCTTCCAGCCACATGCCAAGATTGTATTTCCCCTCCCCACCCCTCCCTGAGAAAATATAAGGTGTGGCCATGTGACTTAGTTGGCTAAAGAAAGGTGAGCCAAAGCAGTATGTGTCACCTCTGAGCACAAGCTTCAGAGGCTGTAGACAATTCTTTGTGACTTGCCATGCTCTCTTTCCGTCTGCCTGGAGACTAGCAATGTTCAAAGCGATTTGAATGGGTTTCAAATAGTGACTGTCAGCCTGGGTCCCAGAGCCACCCAGCTGATCTGCAATGGTCATGTAGCATGACTTTGTTGCTTTTGGTCAGTGATACTTGGGGATGATTGCAATAGCAGCATAATCTAACCCGTGTATTCTTAACACAGGCAATATTGCCCCCAAAGGGATGAAAATTGGTTCTTGGGCTGTGAAAAAAAATCTACAATGGTCTATGGCTCTCTAAAGGGCCACAGTACAGAAAAAGACATACAGTACATTTGTGGTATTGAAATTTCATGATAGTAGATAACACACAGATAAAGAGAACAGATCAGTGGTTACCAGCGGGGAAAGGGGTGGGGGAGGGCAAAAGGGGTAAAGGGGCACATATGCATGGTAACGGATGGAAACTAGACTATCGGCGGTGAACACGATGCAGTCTATATAGAAGCTGAAATATAATAATGTACACTGAATTTACAGAATGTCGTAAAGCACTATGACCTCAATAAAATAATTTTAAAACAATTTCATGGGGGGAGGGGGTTGGCAGTGGTTAGGAACAAAATTTCTTACAAGGCTCCTTAAGAGTGCAGTAATGGAAAAAAGCTTGAGAAGCACTGAACCTGCCCTGGCTGGTAGGGTAACATATGGACAGAAGACCTGGCATAGAGTAGGTTACTTCCTTTTGCTTGAAAGAGACTTAGAGAGGGTCACTATACAATCTGCTATATACTTATTTATTTCTCCTGCTTATTGTCTTTCTCCCCGGCCCGTGAAGGTCAAGAATTTTTTCTACTTTGTTAATTTCTAAATCCCTAGTGTCTAAGATGTCACTGTCACATGGTAGGTGTTCATTAAATATTTGTTGAATCAATGAAAAAATGATTGAGACAGAAAATGACCCCATCCTCTGAGCTTCCAAGCCTAATGGGGAGTCGGTCACATGCTAATGCCAGGAGAACGGGACAGGGCTGGAGTCCACGGGAGAGGAAATTACCCTAGCTGGGAAGGCAGAGAAGCTTCCTGGGAGGAAATGGTATATAAAGTGTGACCTGAAAAATGAGAAGTTAAGCAAAGAAAAAGCAAGAAACATGGGTTGAGATGAAACGAATTCAGTAAAAAGAGAAAAGACTATTTCAGGCCAAAGGAATGGTTCAAAGCTTTCAAACTGTCAGCGAACAAGCTGGATTTCATCAACAGAGATTCTTTTTGGGGGGGCCACAGAGTTGGCTTAAGATTAAAAATGAGAATTTATATTAAATACCTGTAATTACAGTTTCTCTTTTAAAACTTGAAAGAAGCCTATGTGAAGGCTGATTGCTGAAAGAGACTGGGGTGCATTTCAGGCCCTGAAATGTGCCACGGCTAAAACATAACATGGAGTGGGAAGATGTAATGATGTTCAAATCTCGAGGGATGCCATTTTAAGGAGTTTGTGTTCAAGGAAGATCGCTCTGGTTGAAGTACGAAGAGTGGACTGGGGTTGTGTAAGACCAGAGGTTAAGTGACCAATTATAAGGTAATTGCAGGAATCCACGCAAGACAGGATATTGGCCTAGATGAGTAAAGGATGGTAATGGAAATGGAGAAATTCTAGAGGCATCCATTCTACCCTTCATCATTGTTAACATTATCCTCATTTGTTTAGGGTGGCATTATGCCCAGTAGGACACCTCCCCAGATGCCTTTACAGAGCCTTGTCAATTTCCTAGAACAGCTGGGTCAGTCCCGGTCTGTCTTCCTGCATATTGTTTGTTAGGTCAGAAAAGTAAATCGATGTCTTATCAGTATGCATTCAATACAATACATCTATCAGGAGACAGAATCAGCAGAATTTAGTAGACATAAGATTGATAGTTACTTTGAAGAGTTGTTGTAAGGATTTAGTATGTAGAATCCTAAAATTGTCCAAAATAGAGGTAGGCAACAAATATTATTTTATAATATTCTCTCTTCCTATTCCTGATTAGGAGTAAGCATCCTTAGGCCAGAAACCAAAAATTCTGGTCTTCCTTTCACATTTGTTTAGTAACTTGTATGTGAAAGGCATCTTACACATTGTACACACCAAGGATTTGTTACTTGTTGTGGCTGATCCACTAGAAATTTTAATCAATGTTTCAGCATTATTAAGACATAAGGAAATCAGTATTTGCAACAATTTCTTTCCGATACAAAAAAAATCCAAATGGATTATTCAGGCTGGTGTAACTACAGAAGATAATTACACCAGGATATTTTTTATTCTACTTTATTTAGTTCTCTAGCAATTTGGTCAGTTTTGACTCACTGTCATGGTGAAAGCAGAAATGAAGTTTATTTTTGAAGATTTTATTTTGATTAGATAATACTTTGGGTAATATCTGATAATTGAAGAAAATATAAAAAGTAGAAAGCAAATGTTAGAAAAGCACTAAGAAATAGAAAGGTGAAAAATAAACTATATGGCCTTCTTTTTCAACTCAGTTATTTTATGTAGAGAGGGATAAAGATTGCTTAGGTAAATTTGTCCTGATCTTCCTAATGTCTGCTGAGAACAGAGAGTAAAATTAAAGCAAAAATCAATTATTCACAAATGCCAAGACTTAGAAGGAATGTAAGTGTCCATCAATGGATGAGTGGATAAAGAGGATGTGGTATATATATATAATGGTATACTATTCAGCTATAAAAAAAGATAAAATCATACCATTTGAGACAAGGTGGATGGACTTTGAGGGTATTATGCTAAGCAAAATAAGTCATATGGAGAAAGACAAATTCCATATGATTTCACTCATATGTGGAAGATAAACAAACACACAGATACTGAGAACAGATTGCTGGTTACCAGAGGGGAAGGGAGCTGGGGTGGGAGGGCGAAAGGGGTAAAGGGGCACATATGTATGGTGACGATGGCAACTAGACTTTTGGTGGTGAACACAATGCTGTCTATACAGAAGCTGACATATCGTGATGTACACCTGAAATTTACACAGTTATAAACCAATGTGACCACAATAAAATAAGTGAAACTTAAAAAATCAATTATAGGAGCCAACTTGGTGAATGAGTGGTTAAGTTTGCACACTCTGCTTCAGCAGCCCAGGGTTCATGGGTTCAGATCTCAAGCATGGTCTTACACACTGCTCATCAACCCATGCTGTGGCAGTGTCCAACATACAAAATAGAGGAAGATTGACACAAACGTTAGCTCAGTGACACTCATCCTGGGGCAAAAAGAGGAAGAGATTGGCAACAGATATTAGCTCAGGGCCAATCTTCCTCACACACACACACACACACACAAAAATCAATTAAAAAGTAGTTATAAATATGATCTCAATTCCGTTGGGCAAACAATTGCATATCTATGTGCATATTAAGGAAATTCATACAAAAAGACTGGAAGGAAATATACCAGGAAGTATCATGTAATACTCCGGAATGGTATAGTTGCATGTGATTTGCCATATTTCTAAATTTCCTGTGATGGCATGTATTACTTTTATAATCAGGAAAAGAGAAATTTATTAGAAAGCTTTTTTTATGCAGCATTCCTTTGACTTGACAGAGTTGTTTACGGGTCTCAAACTAGTCTTGCAAAGTCTTTAGAGTGGCTTCTTTCACTGTTGACATTTATCCCCTCTTCACAGGAATACGAAGAAGGGGAAAAATATGAAGTGTGGATTAGGTAACACAGTCAAGGGGACAAGAACAGAACCACAGAGAGAAAGCACCCAATAATGTTCACTTTGAAAATTTATACTAATAAACCCATGAAGGCCTTGAGTTTGAACTCGTAAATTATTTTCATGTACACAAATCCATTACACACCATAAAACAGAATTATAAAGTAAAAAAAGCATGATGAACAGGGTCTGTGCTTTGCCTTGCCACACTAAACAGTATAAGATGCTCTTCGGCAATTGGGGAAATCTAGTCAACTCTAAATAATGGGCACCACGATGCCCGAAACCAAAGTTCATTCATCTCAATTGGATGAGCAATTCTGTTCAGTGAAATTTGACCGCTTGCTGTTAGCTAATTATATTTACCAGAGAAAAGTACATTAACTGGAAAAATTAATCACCCTCTCACAAGAAATGTGATCTTCCCAGCTTAACTGGTAAGATGTATTCTACTCATGTACTTTCTTTTTTTTGTCTTTGGGCACAAAGATTTGAGAACTTATTGTTTCTAAAGAATAGAACTATTCTTCCAGGGGAAGAAACTCAATCAATATTAATTGATGAGCAAAATTTGGCGTTAAAGAAAAGGAGCTAAGTAGATTTTCTTTCCTCGGGTAATAAGAATAAAAGAAAGAACATTGGATTAAGAATCCTTAGGGGGGAAAAAATGAAGTTGGTTGGGTTGGTCTGACATTTCTCAGAAGTTTGCTTTTGACCTCTCAGAAAGAAGGCATGCTGGGGAAGAGAGCTAAGAAAGCATCTTGCTACATACACGGTAATGGTGTGATGTCCTTGCAGTGTTGAGAGTAAGAGCATCTGAAGCGCAGGATAGTTCTCAGGGGCCATAAAAACAGAATTGAAACAAAAACCAGGATGATGAAGCAAAAGGGGAATTAGCAACCAGAAAGAAGACGCAGAGCTGCAAAGAGGCAGTGTAAAGTCAGACGCCATCAAACTTTACCACCAGGACATAAAAGAAAAAGCCAATTGGATGACAAACAACAAACTGTAATATCCAAAGAGAAATGGGGAAGAGAGAAGTCATATGTCCTCATGTGACTATCTGGATGGTTCCCCGATCTGCTTAGTTTGAGGAGGCCTGCATGATCGCTGAGTTCTCCCCTCTCTGCTTGACAAAAATGATGGAAGCCTTGTCTCTGATTTTGACCTGATTTCCCTTTCTGCAAAAATACGGTGGGTTATCTACATGCAGGAGGAGAAAAAAAAACTAAGAGTAAAAACAAACAGGTTACTAATTTGAAAAACAGAAATGTAATTTTAATGATCCAGCCATCTTAACTGCTGACAGAATAATTTCCTGAACACTATAATAAAGAACAAAATGCATAGAAATTGATACTTCAGACATTGGAATTTTAGCAAATCCTTTTATTCGCTGAGGCCTTTTTTGAAGCAGAGCTGACTTCATTTTGTTTTAGGTCCCCCAAACAACTTCCACTGAAAAGGACCCAACCTTGGCTATCACCAAAATGGTTTTCATTCTGGGACATTATTTTGTTTCCACCCCAACTGGCAGACTGCAATTCATTTCTGGTACTAACCTACTCCACAAATTAAGGGGTCAGTCCTCCACAAGACTGCCTCCATTTCAGATGCCAGCCATGCTTTCAGGGTCCCTAGGCCACCTGCATTTCTGATTGACTGGCTACAAATTTGAGGATTCCCATAACCCCCACAGGTTCGATAATTCGCTAGAATGACACAGAACTCAGGAAAAATGGAATACTTGCCGTTACGGTTTTATCATAAAAGGTATGGAGGACCTGCCAAATGAAGAGACTTGTAGGGTGAGATCTGGGAAGGTCCCAAAGGCAGAGGTTCTGTGTCTCCTCCTCATGAAATCAAGGCAAGTCACCCTCCAGCGCATCAACGTGTTCACCAAGCTGGAAGCTCCACTGAGCTTTGAGGTCCAGAGTTTTTACTCAAGTTTCAATATGTAGGCATGCTTCATTAAATCATTGGCTACGCGACTGAACTCACTTGATTGAATCTCGAGCCACTCTGCCCTCCCTCGAGGTCAAGTTGGCTCAAAGTCCCAACTCTAATGGAGTGGTTGGTCTCTCTAGTGGGCAGTCCCCACCCTGAAGCTATCCGAGCAATGACCAGGAGCTACCTTATTAGCATAAACTCAGGAATAACAAAAGGCTTTTACCACTTAGGAAATTCCAACGGTTTTAGAAGCTCTGTGCCCGGAACTGGGGACAGACACATTCTTTATTATGCAACAGACAAGTTAAGCCAAGAACTGCAAAATGGCACCAAACAACAGATCTTTGCAAGACAAATAGGAAGTTCTGTGTTTCTCCGTTATGGTACACAACTGAAGTATGAGAATGACAAGTCTGGTATAGACCACACAAATTAAGGAAGCAGTGATCCTATCCCAAATGGAGTTGGCTTGGGCAAAAAAGATAAAGACAAAACTGTTTTCTCTTCAATACACTCACTTTCTGTGTCGATGCCCCTCCCTTCCCCGCCATTTCCCTAAGCTTCAGTCTTGCTTGTAGTTGTCTGTTGACTATTTCACCCAAAATGTTAAACTCAATAAACATTTATTGAACACTGCCAGTGTACAAAGCACTGTCATAACTAGGTCCCTGTCCTCACAAACCTGTCAGGCTAAAGGAGGTGACAATCATGTTAAAAATTAAGTGGCAGGGCCAGCCCAGTGGCACAGTGGTTAAGTTCACACATTCTGCTTCGGTGGCCGGGGGTTCGCCAGTTTGGATCCCAGGTGCGGACCCACACACCGTGTATCAAGCCATGCTGTGGAAGGTGCCCCACATATAAAGTAGAGGAAGACGGGCACAGATGTTAGCTCAGGACCAGTCTTCCTCAGCAAAAAGAAGAGGATTAGAAGCAGAGTAAGCTCAGGGCTGATCTTCCTCAAAAAAAAAAAAAATTAAGTGGAATGATAAACATAGAAACAAAGGACTTTGGGAGTGTTTTAGGCATAACCATTTAATGAGAGAAATTATGAGCATGTCCAGGAGGAGGCAGCACTTCAAAAGTATCCTAAAGAATGAGTAGGATTTCAGGACAAGATGGAAAAGCAAGAACTCTCCTATGTGAGTAAAGAGACAGAAAGACCCAGAAGTGTGAAAACAAGTTTGGTGAACCCATGTGGCTGCAACCAAAAGCACATGGCTGGGTGTATTAGGAGAGGATGCTGGAAAGGTGGTTGAGGCCATATCACGAGGGGCCTTAAATTCTGCACTGAGGAGTCTGAATGTTATTCTTCAGGCCATGAAGAGCCACTGAAGATTTTTGAAGAAGGATGCTTCACGGAGCCTCGAACACCTCCTCTACAAGTAATTTGGGAGCTTAGAGGCAAAAACTGAATCAATTAAGAGATTATTGAAATGGTCTAGACAATACACAAGGAACCATGTTACTGAACAGTGCAGGAATACTAGAAAAGAGAACCAATAGAATTAAGTAATAGATTGTGGGTGCAGACGATTTCCAAAAGTCTAGTCTGCCTGACTGGGAGTATGGTGTCACCGAAAGAAATGAGGAACTGTGTTGGGCTGCGAAGGCTGCTATAATCAAATACCATAAACTGCGCGGCTTAAACAGCAGACACTTATTTCTCACAGTTCTGGAGGCTGGGAAATCCAAGACTGAGGTGCCGGCTGGTTTGGTTCATATTGAGAGCCCTCTCTGGCTTGCAAACAGCTGTCTTCTTGCTGCGTCCTCAAGTGGCAGAGAGAGAGAGGAAGCAAGCTCCCAGGTTCGGTACCAAATAGCACCATATGCCCATAATCTCAAACCTGGCATTGAAATCACCCCAATCATCCTCAACCATGATTCCCAAGGCATCCCTGCTCTGGCTCCTGCCTCCTTCTTTAGCATCATTTATTAAATTTCACTCCATTTCACTCCGTCACTCAATAATACTGAGATACATATACTTCATGGATATGTTGTGGTATCTTAAGGTTCCCTATTCTCACTCATGCTTTTTTCTGTCTAGAATGCTCTTTGCATATCCAATTGTTTATTCTCTTAATGCTACTCATCTTTCACAGTTCAGTTCGGGCATCATCTCCTTGTAAAACTTTGTCAGGACCTATGTGACAGGCTAAATTGGGATGCCACCATAGGATATAGTATTCCATGAAGTGGTCATTGATCCATTTGTCTGCCTTTTCCATTAGATTGTTAGTTCTTGCAAGCAAGGATTCTGTTTCATTCTGCTCTCTGCCTCCAGCACCTAATAATAGCACGTGGCATATGACTGCCCGTAAAAATTCCCAAAAGTGTGTCCAGTTAGTTAATTAACTGACTTCCCAATACTCAAATAAACACTCCTGGGTGATTAATGTGCAAAACAACGCCCTCGAATGTTCTGCTCCTATTTCCTTGTGCTTCACGTTATTTAAAGGTCTAATAAAAAGGGCCATGTCTAGACTGGCCAAAGATGGCATGAACAAAAAATTCTAAATGTAGTTCCTCCTAAGAAATATGATCTGTTTTAAAAAACAAGCCCATGGACCAGGCCCAGGAGAGCACAGGAGAACAGAGCATCACCTCATCAATCACCTCACTAAGTTGATCCTCTGTGAAGGACATGGAAGAAGGTTTGTTTGAAATGAAAACACCGGAAAGTGAGAAGCAGAGAAGAATTATGTGGTCATGGATAAACAAGCAAAGAACGCTGAATACAAAAAGAGAGAATTCGAGTCTGGCACAAAAACATAGATAAATCATGTTTCTGAAAGAAAATAATCTGATCAAAGGGGTTAAGAGGAAAGATGAACTGAGCAGAAAAACCTAGAAGACAATAAATGAGAAATGTCACTTGTTCAGACCGTACTGTGTCTTCTTTGGGAATGCAAGTTCCTAACACGGTGACTGTGTTTATTGGACACTCGCAGTAAATGAAGATTTGCTCAGCTGTGTCTCACAAAACACCAGTGTACATCATTCTACAACCATGGCCAGATATCCCAGCCATTAATCAAGTTTTCTGTTCATTCTCTGTTCCAGGGGTTAAAAAGCTGGAAGTATTATTCTAATAAATTCAAATCTGTCATACATTCGCTAGGTCCAGAAGAATCCATTATAAAACAAAACAAAACTATTTGGCCACTTGCATTATTTTCTGAAGTATTTTCAAACATATCCAATTTTAAAAAATAGATTTTTTAAAAATAGGTTATCAATTTGAAAAAGAACACAAAGTTAACTGTAATCTGGAGTAGAAATAAAGAGTCTGTTAATTGTAGGAAGTTTAATTCAGCAAAACCTCATTGTGGCATCGTGTTCAATATTCTGTAAACAAAAAATACTCAATACTTGTAATAACAGCATGACGAATAGCTTCAGAAAGGGCTGATGTGTCAACGACCACAGAAAAGTCTGCATAAATGAAAGACTTGTTGGGGCTAATGGAAAAACTGATAAACGGAATCTCGAATAAGAACTGTGAAATTCAGTGCTAAGAATTAAAAGAATGCTTATGATTTCTGATTTGTTTGGGGGTATGTAACAAGTCAAGAAATTCTCATACCTTTTAATATTTTTGAAAATCGCTTTTGTATATTCTCGTAGAGTATAATTCAGGGTTTAATTCTTCAATCTAAAACCTAACATGTTTTGAGTACCTACTGTATATCTGGAATTAGATGAAATAAAACAAAAGACCTCTTTTCAAGCTCACAAGCCAGCGGTGGACACTAGCATGTAACTGATCACAAAACTGAGAATCCATTTCAATGATAAATGTATTAGCCACAAGTGGGATTCTCTTTCCTGGTTTGGTGTTCCGGAGAAGCTGACCACTGAAGGATGACTCCAGATAGAAAAGGAAGGAATGTGCATTCTGAGAAGTGAGAACAAATGCTTCATCTCACAAACCGGATTATTAGTTCCTTGAAGGCAGAGACTGTCTCTTACTGCTTTATATAATTCATAGCACATGGTAAATTTTCCATAAGTATGTCTTGATTAATTGCCAAAGATAGCTCTGTTTTGACAAGTTTTGATGTTTGGAATTTGAAAAATTGGAGGCATCAGATGAGCAAGGAGTAAATGGGACAATAGTAAGTAAAATCTTCATGAAGCTAAAAATCATAGTCGTTAATATTTCTTAATAAGAAAAAAAATAATCAAGGGCCAGCCCGGTGGCGCAGTGGTTAAGTTTGCACATTCTGCTTCTCTGTGGCCTGGGATTCACCAGTTTGGATCCTGGGTGGGGACATGGCACCGCTTGATATGCCATGCTGTGGTAGGCGTCCACATATAAAGTGGAGGAAGACGGGCACGGATGTTAGCTCAGGGCCAGTCTTCCTCAGCAAAAAGAGGAGGATTGGCAGAAGATGTTAGCTCAGGACTAATCTTCCTCAAAAACAAACAAACAAAAATCAGATGTTGATAATAGACAGGGTTGATAGACATAATTCTGAAGCCAGATATTCTGTTTCCAGGTTTACTCATTCATGTGGCTCAGAACTCACAGTCCCTGTTTCATGAATGCAGAATGTGGAAGAAAGTTCTTGTGGTGAATACTGAAAGGCTCTGGCTTGCACCTAGCCATAAGAGAAAGAAATATAATACAGTTTAAAATAATTTTAATCTTGGCTACAACTGAGAGATTTAAGGTTTTGTCATTGGAGAAAGAAGTAAGAAAGAAAAAGAAAAAATGAAGGAGAAATAGAAGTAAAGGGAATAAGAAGAGGGAAGGAGGGAGGAAGAAGGAAGACTATTGTGGGAAATAAAAAACCACAGATAGGGCTCGGCTTCAGTGGCCTGGGTTCACGGGTTCAGATCCAAGGCACGGGCCTACATCACTCACCAGCCATGTGGTGGAAGCATCCCACATACAAAGACGGGGAAGATCGGCACAGATGTTACCTCAGGGCTAATCTTGCTCAAGCAAAAAAAGAGGAGGCTTGGCAATGGATGTTAGCTCAGGGCTAATCTTCCTCAGCAAAAAAAAAAAAGAAAGAAAGAAAGAAAGAAAAGAAAAGAAAAATAAATAAATAATAGACAAAAATTGCTTTCACGATACGAGGGTATTTTGTACTAAAATTTTTTTAAACTTTTTTTAAAAGTCAGTGGAATCTTGAAAACGACAACTTAGAGTCTTCTCATCTAAAAGATGCAAAACTGTGACTCAGAGCGATGAAGTGGGTTGTCTATGATCACAGGGACGGTCTGAGAAAGGTAAACTCTCCAACCTCCTGACAGTCTCTGGGTAACCCCTCCAATACTGAGCTCAGAGAACATTCCGGATCCCAGTTGCTCAGGTAAGATCCACACTAGCCACCAGCTGGACACGTTGGAGTTTCTTACCCCGTCCGGGGCACGGTATTATCGGCATGCATTTACCCGTAGAAAGTTTCTGGTAATGGACACCTCATTACTCTGCAACAAAATCATGCATTAAATATCAGGCAGAACCCAACAGAATCCTTTCCTACTGCCATCAGCGCAGGTTTTAGAGCAGAATTGAAAACTTATATCCAGGGCCGGATGCAGCCCTCGACGTATTTGTTTGGCAAAGAGTGATTTAAATTTTTTTGAATTAACATTTTGAATTTGAGACATTTTAACCAATAATCAGAAATTTTTCCCTTTAAAAAAAAACCACAGTGTGTCAACGCTCGTACTATATTCCCTTTTGGCAGCAGTCGCTGAAACTAAGCAGCTGCTCTGCCTTTAGATGTGAGTTCTCTGCTTTCCCAGGATCTCCATGCTTTCTTACCGTCTCTTATTCCAGCTGGTTTCTCTCCTTTCTGTTACTCGCCTGGTCCCCATGACATCTCAATTTGCAATATATGTTTTAGAGCCTTTGCTGGCAATCTTTTTTCCACGCTTTGAAAGATACGATAAAAGAGATTCAAAGGCATTTACAGGATGAAAAGATTTTAGGGAAAAAGCATTAATCATTTACCAGAAATAGTAACTCATTCCGCGTATTGTAAGCATGTGATCGACTTATTGCCACCATACCATTTGCAAGACCTAGAGCAAGAATATAAATGGAGGGATGTTAGCCACAGCCGAGCTCCGTTCTCTTCCCACCCCTGGCTCCAGCCACACTGCAAGGGGCCTCTGGTACACACGTGTAAACAACTGACCTTATGTCCAAGGTATGTTGACAACCCTCCTTCTCTTATTATAAGTGAAGCTGAGCACACTTGACTTTATTTTAAAAGTAAATCATTCACAAGCCCGGGACTACTACTGGTAACATAGCCAACTCCAGATTACCCAGGATAATGGGCGGAGGTGGTCATTTTTTTAAATTGTCAAATGTGGTCTAAAATGATTTAATGTTAACTTATTTCATTAAAAATTTACAATTCTACTTTTTTCATCTAAAAATGCTTAAAAGAATGCAAAAAACTATGTTTAGGAGCACTCGATATCACGTAAAATGCCTAACGAAAAAAATGGCCAAGAGTTTCTGCTTTTTAATGTATTACAACAGTACCCACGTTAGGCAAAGGATGGTTCAGGGCAAATGTTCCTTCTTCCTCTCCCCTCTCTTAGAGTCAAGACCTACATCATAGAGAGAGACATACTGTTCATGATTTGGAACATTTTATAGTTTTAAGATTGAAAATCAGATCTCTTGGGCCAGCCTGGTTGAGTTCATGTGCTCTGCTTCAGCGGCCCAGGGTTTGCAGGTTCAGATCCCAGGTGCGGACCCACACACCGCACATCAAGCCATGCTTTGGCTGTGTCCCACATACAAAGTAGAGGAAGATGAGCCAGATGTGAGCTCAGGGCCAATCTTCCTCAAACAAAAAGGAAGATTGGCAACAAATGTTAGCTCAGGGCCCATCTTCCTCACCAAAAAACTCCCAAAAAACAAAAGTCAGATGTCTCCAAACCGACCTATTTGGGATGGCAATGCCATCCCAATCAAAATCCCAGCTGGATTTTTTCTTATAGAAAGCAACAAGCTGATCCTAAAATTTATATGGAGAGGCAAAAGATTTAGAATAACCAAAGTACCTTTTAAAAAGAGGACAAAATTGAAGAACTTACAGCACCTGTTTTCAAGACTTACTATAAAAAACTACAATAATCAAGAACGCATGGTTTTGGTGAAAAGACAGGGACATAGATTACTGGAACAGAAGCAGATCCAGACTTACCAATAGATTTTCAAGAAAGGTGCAAAGGCAACTTAATGGAAAAGAGACAGTCTTTTCAACAAATTATATTAAACAAACTGGACATCTTTATGCAAAAAATGAAAAATAATAAATTTCAATCCATACCTGTGTCTTTTGCAAAAATTAACTCCTAATGAATCATAGACCTAAATGCAAAACCAAAAACTAAAACTTCTAGAAGTAAACATTCTAGGAGAAAATATTTGTGACCTTGTGTTAGGCAAACATTTCTTATAGATTTTTTTTTTTTTTGAGGAAGACTGGCCTTAAGCTAACATCCGTGCCCATCTTCTTCTACTTTATATGTGCGACGCCTGCCACAGCATGGCTTGACAAGCGGTGCATATATCCACACCCGGGATCCAAACCGGTGAACCCCTGGCTACTGAAGCGGAACGTGCAAACTTAACCGCTGTGCCACTGGGCTGGCCCCAAACATTTCTTAGATATGACAGCAAAAGCACAATCCATAAAAGTAAATCAATAATTGGACTTCAACAAAAATCAAAAATCTCTGCTCTTTGAAAGACACTATTAACAGAATGCAAACACAAGCCACAGATTGGGACAAAATATTTGCAGAACACGTATCTGATAAAGGACTTGTTATCTAAAATAGATAAAGAAGTCTCAAAACAAAATAACAAATAATTCGATATTTTTTAATGGGCAAAAGATTCGAACAGACACTTTACAAAGAAAGATAGACAGATGGCAAATAAGCAATGAAAAGTTGCACTATTAGTCATTAGGGAAATGCAAATTAAAAGCACAATGAGATACCACCACACACCTATAAGAATGGTTAAAATACATAAGTAAATAAAATAACAGTACCAAGAGCTGGGAAAGATGTGGAGAAACTGGAATACATGTCCATTGCTAACGCAAATGCAAAATGGTAGCCACTTTGGGAAATGGGTTGGTATTTTCTTATAAAGTTCAACATACATGTATCGTATAACCCAGGATTCCCATTACTAGGTGTGGATTATCCAAATGAAGTTAAAACTTATGTCCACACAAAACCTGTATATGAATGTTTATAGTGGTTTTATTCTTAATCTCCAAAACTGGGGACAGCCCAAGTGTTCCTCAACTGATGAATGGATAGACAAACTGTGGTCCATCCATTCAACACACGGATGGACAGTTGTACCTCCAGTACCGGAACAAGTGCTGATGCCCACAGTATGGATGGATCTCAAATGCAATACTCTAAGGGAAAGCAGTCAGACTCAAATGGCTACATACTCTATGAATCATACGCATGGTCCCATTCGTATAACATTCCGTAAAACGCAAAATTAAAGGAACAGGAAACTCATCAGTGATTGCCAGGGGTTAGTGGTGGAGGGAGAGGCTAAATATAGAGGGCAATAGGAAATTTGGGGAGTACGGGACTGTTCTGTATCTTGATTTGTGGTTGTGGTTACACAACTGTAAAAATGTGTCAAAACTCACAGAATTGTACACTAAAAAGGGTAAATTTCACTCATGTAAATTACACCTCAATAAAAAAGACCTTGAAAAAAAGCCTAAGAAACTTTCTAAGATATCAGAATTACATAATCCTAGAGTCACAGAATGCAAAGATATCTTAGCTAGTCCTGGATAAAACTGCATTAAACCAATCCAGAAGAAATTTGTTCACTTTCTTCTAGAAGGTCCAGAGAAAGCAACTGAAAATCTAAATCTGATGTTTCCAACTCTTGCAGCATCTATCCTCAGACAGGTTGCTGCACTGCAAGCATATTTCCTTTTTCCATTTTCAGAGTGTGTGTGAATGTGAGTGTGTGTGTGTGTGTGTGTGTGTTTAGTCATGCCCTGCAGGACAATATTTTGGTCAACGATGGACCGCATATACGACGATGGTCCCATTAGATTAGTACCATGTAGCCTAAATGCGTAGTAGGCTATACCATCTAGGTTTGTGTAAGCACACTCTATGGTGTTCGCACAACGACGAATTCGCCTAATAACACATTTCTCAGAGAATATCCCCATCATTAAGTGATGCACGACTATATATATACATGTGTATGTCTCTGAGGGTTGAAATGTGTCCCTCAAAAAGATATGTTGTAGTCCTAACACCTCATACCTGAGAATGGAAATTTATCTAGAAACAGTCTTTGCAGATGTAATTAGGATGTAAGTTAAGATGAGGTCATGCTGGAGGAGATGGGCCCTTAATCCAATATGACTGATGTCTTCATAAGAAGAGGAGAAGGGGCTGGCCCCGTGGCCGAGTGGTTAAGTTCGCGCGCTCCGCTGCAGGCGGCCCAGTGTTTCGTCGGTTCGAATCCTGGGCGCGGACATGGCGCTGCTCATCAAACCACGCTGAGGCAGCATCCCACATGCCACAACTAGAAGAACCCACAACGAAGAATACACAACTATGTACCAGGGGGCTTTGGGGAGAAAAAGGAAAAAATAAAATCTTTAAAAAAAAAAAAAAAAGAAGAGGAGAAGAGACTTAGGGCCCGGTCCACAGGGAGAACCCCACACGACGAGGGAGGCAGAGACTGGAGTGACGCAGCTGCAAGCCAAGGAACCAAGATGGCCGGCAACCGCCCGAAGCTAGGCAGAGGCGAGGAAAGATGCTCCCGGAGAGCCTTCAGAGAGAGCGTGGCCCTGGCACCACCCTGATTTGGGACTTCTAGCTTCCAGAACTGGGAGACAACACACTTCTACTGTTTTAACCCACCCGGTTCGTGGTAATGTTACAGCAGCCCCAGGAAATGAATATATATATTACAGAGAAAGTGATATATTTACTAATAATCTACAAATTCTTGCTCAGAGTGTTCCTCCCTTCCCTCACGTGGCCAGTTACATGTATCCCGTCTCAGGCCTTTTCCAAAGAACTTACACGTCACTTCATTCCCTTCTTTACTAAGAAATTCACGAGAAGTACTAAAGAATTACATTTTTATATTTTCTTCCCTTTAAAAAGCTTTTGTATAACCTAATAGAAATGAGTAACAATAAGACTAATAAACACCAGGGGCCGGTCTGGTGGCACAGTGGTTAAGTTTGTGCCCTCTGCTTCAGTGGCCCAGGGTTCGCAGGCTCAGATCCCAGGCACAGACCTAGCATCGCTCATCAAGCCACGCTGTGGCAGTATCCCACATAAAATAGAGGAGGATGGGCACAGATGTTAGCTCAGCGACAATCTTCCTCACCCACAAAAATAATAATGATAATAAACACCATTATTGAGAAGCTATAACATTTCAGACCCTTTGCTAAGACTCTTTCTTATATGTCACATCTAATTCTCTAAATAATTTGGAGATTTTTCTTCCCATTTTCTCAAGGTCAAGAGGTTCAAAAAGATGAAGCCACCCACAAGCCTGTGAACCCGTTTAGGGTAAAGACGATGTGCAAAGCATCTGGGCAGCCCCAGAATCGAGCAGCAGGCTGGCAAACATTCATTCAGGGTCGAGTACGTGAGTTAAACTCAATGCCACAAGTCACACAGGGAGTAAATTGTGCAGCTAGAATTCCATGAGACCTGTCCCATTACTCCTCCATGTAAAGACACTCAAAACCATTGAGAACAAAACCCAAGCTCCTAACCACGGCCCATAAAGCTCTGGTGATCTGGCACCTGCCTGCCCCCAGGGCCCATTTCACACTGTCTCCCCCATTGCTCATTATCTGATTCCAGCTCCTCAGCCACAGCAAGCTTGGGGCCTCGGCATTAACTCCTGCTTCCGCCAATCATCCCCCATTCCCCATCTCATCTTTGCATGGCTCGATCCTTCCAGACATTTGGATCTCAGTTTAAATGCCACCTCCCTGGAAAGGCCTTCCCTGACCCCCTCCCTGTGCCAAATAGCCACTCAACGACTTTCTACTATTTCTAGGCGTGTTTTAATTTTTTTTGTATGGCACTTATCACATCCCAACGTTTTTCTTATTTATTTCCTAGTATATTTACTGTCTTTCTCCTCTACTAGAATATGAACATAAACATTCATGGTTCATATTTTTCCACTTATGCATTCTTCATTTAATAGAGTAACAAAAAAATAAGGAAGCTGATTATATTGTTTATTGTATCCTTAAACGAAGAGAGCAAGGACAACACCTATCTTGTTCACCACTATATCTCAGAAAGTCTCTGTCATATAGTGGGAACTCGATAGATATTGAAGAAATGATGATTGCTTCATTTCAGGCTGTTTCCCTTTGGTCATGCTTATAGGCCCAAATTGAAGAAGTAAACTGTGCCACAAGCTGGTCCCACTGGCTTGTCCTTCCAGATCTCTCTGGAATGTTCTAGCAATTCTTGGGGTTCTGATACCTCTTTTATTCATATGCCACTCTGCCTCCCCAAGCTGGCAGCAGCCTTCTAGTAACTAAAGCAAGTTGTGGAAATTAACAGCTACACCATTGATTCCGACGCCATGCCAGGGGTGTTCCCCAGCAGATGCCAAGTTTAAATATAGGCTACAAGGGAATTCTCTATTGCTGGTGAGAAGTGGGATCCCAGACAACTGTGCAGCACTGGGACGCCACTGGGCCAAGTGTCTCTTTAGTGACATCTATGTTTATATAACCAAGGCATAATCAAAAGTGTTTCTCTTTCTCAGACCATCACTTTTACTTCTTTTATAACAGTAGAAGCTAAAGAAATTTCTCGGCACTTCGTGTAAATTGTGTAGAACTACTCTATTCTTCTGCCCCTATTGACTTTAGAGTACCCCAAATGTCTTACTTCAACCCCAAATCCCCATAACTTAGATATGGCCTTTTTACTACTTTTCTAATTTCCTAGTCTTGCTAACAGCTCACAAAAGCTTTTATCTGTTTGCAAAGCTCGCACAAAACGGCCCCAGCTTCTCTAATGGAGCTGCAGTTGACAAAACCCACGCTTCGCAGGCTGCTGAGTGAAATGCTTAGGAAAGCAAAATTGGAAGATGCTGCGCTACTCAAACCGTGAATGTATTTTCCACAATGATAGCCCATATCTGCCCTTATTCGATGGTAAGTACTCCCTGCACTTTTCAAATTAACTTGAAAATAGAAAATCCATCTCAGTTCAACAAATGAGACAGTGAGTTCAGGCACGAAAGAATCAGACTGTCCTGAAAATTGCCAAAGAAATCGCTTCTTCTAGTTCCCTCAGTAGCGCATTAGGCTTTTCCCGTCTCAGAACTGAAGAGCAAACTATAGCAATGGCACGTGAACCTTGCATTAACGTAAAGTCTTCCAGTTCAAAATGAAGCTGTGTTTCTAGTGACTTAGGATAAGTGACTTACAATAAGATGAAGAGGAAAAAGCAGCATACAAAATTATATCTGCATTTTTTGTTAGAAATAATGTTAGGGGTAATCTTTAAGTAGAAGAATAAGGCATTGTTTTTATTTGGCTCTTTATACTTTTTTGTAATTAAAAAAATTTCTACAGTGAAGATGTCCTATTTTACAATCGAAGAAACTATTTTAAAATGCCTTAACATAGCTCAGGAAGTGCTCACGCATTCCGTAAGTATTAATATCCTCATTGTACAAATGAAAAATGGCTCAGGCAGTAGAGGTAGTAATTTGCCCCCAAATTTGAATATTCTTTATTTATGATATTTGCCAGTTTTCCAGTGAGGCCTCCCACCAGCTCCACACTGACATGCCAGAGAAAGAAAATGGGATTATAGGAAAGGTTGGAGGAAAAAGAGATTTTGCGGAGTATATATATTTTATTTGTGATTTTGACAAATTGTCACCGAGTCAATGATAAGTGCCCATGGCAGCCTCGTTGAAAAGATTGGCATGAACTGCCCTAGGAATCCAAATGCACCCAGCAGTTTGGTTTCGATGAGAAGACTCCAACCGCTTACTCGAATGTTCAAGAAAGCAGAAAGAACATACGTCACTGGCTGCTGGCTTACCGACAGCAGCCTGCTATGATTCATTATTTTGGCAAACATATTAGAGATAGTAATGTTTTATTTAGAACTTTTGCACAATTTAGCAATATGCAGGGGTCATGTCTCAGAGGACTTCATCAGAAGGACATCACGTAGGTTTTGCAAATGTATCCAAACCGATAATGAATGGTTCCCTTGATTTAAGCATTTAACAAAAAATAATCGACTTCCTTACTTTTCGCCGTTATATTTGGTCTAGGAGCTATAACTGGAAAAATAGGAACCTTATGATGTTTATTAAACTGTTTCACCTATTTATACATCATATTCCACTAATTGCAAGGCATTTCTAAATACAGATATTAATTCTAAAAGGAAATTACGAAATGCTTTCCCACTACGCTTTACGCGGATTGGGAAAAAAATACATGCAATCGCTACTGGATTTGAGGAAAGACAGTCTCTTTTTCTTCATTCTCCTTTCTTTTCTCTCTCTTTGAGAAAAATATAGCTCTGTTAAGAGTACACAATGACATCAAAGCTTTCTGACAGAATTTCCTGTATCAAATTTTTATAAAAGTGTGTGTGTGTGTGTGTGTGTGTGAGTGTGTGTGTGTTGAGGTCCTGTTATACCAGTTTCATATGAATCTTACTTCATTTACATTGCTGACCATAAAGAAAATACTAATACTAAAAAAACTATCAGAATTTTTAGGTAAAACCGCCCAACATTACAAATTTTCTTCAGTCAGGAATTATATCGGGAGGTTCCACATAATTCAAGGTACTTGATGCTATTTTGTGGCTATTTTATTAATATAATCATATACACTTGCTTTATCTTGTCAGAAAAATCATCCATGATTATAAAAAAATCCAAACAAGGCATAACATAAAGTAGAAAATTAAAGTCCCACCATGCCGAGTTACACCTGCCATTGACAATTTGATGCTCATTTGAATAGCAAACCTTTTCGAGAGCACAGAGCCCAATTTAGTTAAAACTGGCCTTCTTACTGCTGCCTCTCCTGACCCAGCAGATAACCTTGAACATGTCAAGAACAGGTCATTTGTCTGGCAGAAGAAGCAAGTAATTGGGGCCGGCCCAGTGGCTCAGCGGTTAAGTTCACATGTTCTGCTTCGGCAGCCCAGGGTTCACGGGTTCGGATCCTGGGTGCGGACATGGCACTGCTTGGCAAGCCATGCTGTGGCAGGCGTCCCAGGTATAAAGCAGAGGAAGATGGGCATGGATGTTAGGTCAGGGCCAGTCTTCCTCAGCAAAAAAAGGAGGATTGGCAGTAGTTAGCTCAGGGCTAATCTTCCTCAAAAAAAAAAAAAAGCAGCAAGTAATTCATAATTTATTCATTCATTCAACGAATATATATATTGAGGACCCTCTGGAGAGCATTAGGAATCTCTCCCCAAATTATCCACTATTTGCTGCCATTTTACCTTAGATATTCTTATATGGGAGCATATAAGTAATTTTTTCCTGAAGAAATTAATTAACTGGGGCTAGCCCCCATGGCCCAGTGGTTAAGGTCGTGCACTCCATTTCCACGGCCCAGGGTTTTGCTGGTTTGGATCCTGGGCGTGGACATGGCACTGCTCATCAGACCACGCTGAGGCGGCATCCCACATGCCACAACTAGAAGGACCCACAAGTAAAATATACAACTATGTCCTGGAGGGATTTGGGGAGAAAAAGCAGGGGGGGGAAAAAAGAAGGTTGGCAACAGTTGTTAGCTCAGGTGCCAATCTTTAAAAAACAAAGTTTGTTTTTTAAAAAAATTAACTAATAATAATATTTATTTGATAATTATTGCATACTCAGAACTAGGCTAACCAGCTTGCGTATCATGTTTAATTTAATATTTACATTAGCTCCATGGGGTCGGGACTGTTATTATTCCATATCATAGTGGAGGAAGCAGGAACCTAAGGAGGTGAAGTGACTTGCTCAACCCAAGGTCACTGAGTTAGGATAAAAATCCAGAGTCACCCGACTCCAAAGCCTGTCCTCGCAACCACAGCGCTAGGTTGTTCCGCAGTGTAAGCTTTCAGTGGGCAGAGAATAAAGCCATATGGATTATCAACATCTTAATGAGTTGATCAGAGAGATTCACGGTGGGAGGAGCTGGAGGGGACGTGGCAATAGGGGCAGCTGGAGAAATATGATGGCACTGGGCACCTTAGTGGAAAGGAGACTCCAGAAAGAAGGAGGAAAAAGAGAGAAAAGCTAACTCAAAAATATTTCATCTATTTCACAATTTTGTCGAGGGGCAAGTGGCTTCTACATAAAATTCTCCTCATCTAAACATCATTCCATGGGTAGCATAATATTTTATCCCTATTTTATGCACAGGGATAGATTTCTGAGTGGTCAGACCAGTTACTAGTATGTCAGTCAGGATAACAAAGGAAATTTCACCAACCGTATTTCTTTCCTTAACGTTTCTTTTCAAGTATTTTAGAGGGTAGCAGTAATCAATAACTTTAGAATATATTTTTTGCAGACATCAGTAATTTTTTTGTTCACAACTGTGTAGGCCAGATTATATGGGTCTCTGAAGAAAAAAATAAAATAGAGACAATGTGGAAAATATTTCTGTTGTATAAACTAAAACAAAGTCTAGATCTGTTCTGTCCAATATGTAGTCACGTGTAATTATTTAAACAAATTAATTTGAAGTAAATCACATCAAAATTTCAGTTCCTTAGGCACATTCCCCACGTTTCAACTGCTCACAAGTCATGTATGACTGGTGGGTGCCTTATTGGACAGCCCGGATATAGAACATTTCCATCATTCTAGAAGTTTCTATTGGACAGTGCTGGTCTAGAGGTAAACCCACAGAGTAAAAGAGGATTGTGTTTAGACAGGAAATTAACCTGATGACAGGAAAGAAATAACAAAAGGAGGCAGTTTAAGGAGAAGAAGAGAGACAATTCATATCTGTAGAAGAAAAGAATAAGAAATGCTAAGCAGATGACAGAGTCACTAAGTAATATTACTAAATTGCAATCAAGAGAAAACGAATTTGTAGTGTGAATATGTTATGAGCCATTATATCTATCATGCTTACTGGAATTGCAAACGAGATGAAATCCGTAAAATGGAAAGCAAAAAACAAAAACATTTCAGACTTCAGAAACCATCCCAGTGGGTTAAGGAGATAAAGGAGACTTAGTTGATTGTTAAAAGATGAGATCCAGCAGGCTGGCCTGGTGGCGTAGTGATTAAGTTCGTGTGCTCCACTTCAGCGGCCTGGGGTTTGCAGGTTCGGATCCCGGGCGCAGACCTGGCACCACTCATCAGGCACGCTGTGGAAGCATCCCATATTACAAGAGGAAGATTGGCACAGATGTTAGCTCAGCAACAATCTTCCTCAAGTAAAAAGAGGAAGATTGACAACAGATGTTAGCTCAGGGCCACTCTTCCTCACAAAAAAACAATTAAAAAATAGAGGATGAGATCCAAAGGCTGAGAATCAGTAGAGAAAAGCTCCCATGAGCAAGAGTATGAAAGAACTAGATGGATTAAAACAACCCCAATGATGTGATAATGAGGAGGAGAAATGAAAGAAGAAAATTTGCTACACGGAAGTTGTGAAAACGTATGAGAATAAATTTGTAGGTGGGCTCCCAGGACAGTGTGCTGCTGGTTACTTGGTTTGCGTAATATATTACGAATATTGCAACTATGTTATGGAAAGAAAGTTGCAGGGGCCACCCGGGTGGCACAGTGGTTAAGTGCGCATGTTCTGCTCCTCAGTGGCCCGGGGTTCGCCGGTTCAGATCCCGGGTGCGGACATGGCACCGCTTGGCAAGCCATGCTGTGGCAGGCGTCCTACAAATAAAGTAGAGGAAGATGGGCACAGATGTTAGCTCAGGGCCAGTCTTCCTCAGTGAAAAGAGGAGGATTGGCAGCAGTTAGCTCAGGGCTAATCTTCCTCAAAAAAAAAAAAAGTTGCAGAGTATAACACCTGTCTTATGCATTTTTGCACAGCTACTATAAAGAAATAGCTGAGACGAAGACAACTCTGCTTCTGTCTCCTGGTACCTTAAAATCTAAGCACAAAGTTTCCTATTTACTGGCCACCTCTTTTGTCAGGAACCAGGCTGTGTTCTTCACACCATAAGTGTCATCTTCACAATATCTCTACTCAAGAGGCTCAGAAACTCCTCGGCTCGCCAGTGCATGACGTTCCCAGAGGCTGTTCTAAGTGTATTTGTGCTAAAGTACAAAATGACTGTTCGAGCCATCACTCCTATCTGGCGGTGAGTTACTTCTATTACTGCCTAGTTTTAAGAACTTTCATAGGTGCTCATAAATAAATCTAGTGCCCAAAAACAGCGCCAAGTAGAACAAGACTCATTGTGCCCGTAACAGTTCCTAAGTCGAAAGCGTGTAAATAGAGAAACTTCTCTATGATTAACTTATTTCGCCAATGAGAAGGTTGAGGCTCACGAATTTCAGTTGCCGAAGGTCAAGGAATAAGCATGTGGAGAGGCCCAGGGTGGATTTCTGGGTTTGTGTATCTGCAAAACCCGGTCCCATTGTATGAACTACACCGTGCGGCCTCTTAACCACCTGTATCACGTGACAGAACGGACGAAAGCAGCACTGGTGGACCAGTGGAAAGAGCAGGCGTTTTGACACCGTTTTAAGCTGGCTTCCCCTAGAAGCAGACCCTGAGTGAAGGATGTTGAGTGTTGTGGTTTCCTTGGAAAGTGGCCCCAGCAAGCAGCGCCAGTGCAGTGGGGGAGCAAGACGGGGAGGAAAGAGGTCCATACAGGGTGTGTTAATAAGAAGATTAATTCCGTGAGTAAGTGGGAGGAAATTCCACTCGGGACCTCTAGGAAATGATGGAGACCACTCCTCAGAGTTTTTCACCCCAAAGAGAAAGCTGAGACATTTGTCTGCGAAACTCTCTTCTTTACTGGCTGAGAGCTACTCCCAGGCCATTAACTTTCCAACCCTTTCTGGACTGCCCCAGGCAGGGGCCAAAAAAAAAACCAAAAAGAAAGGAAAAAGCTCCCAGGTGGAGAGTCTCAAGCGCTTTGAGGTCAGAAGCCTTGAAGTCAGAGCTAGGATCGATGGGAACAGTGAGAGCCAAGAGCATACGGGCAGAGCATGGGCAGCATCTCTACAACCTCCGTCAGAAAAAGATAAGCTTGGATTACGACTCTGCTGCTCCCTGCTTTATGACTTAGGGCAAACAAGGCTCCCATCAAATATTACACATGGTCTTTGGTGGTTGTTCTATCTGCTATGTCTCCTTCTCGAATGGTTCTCCATCTTTGTTCTTTTCCATAAAATTGACTCCTGGTTGGAATCAAACCAGTTGTCTCACAGGAGGTCTCATTTCATGCTTTTGACTGACTGTTTCTTCATGGAATACTTTACCATGGTCCCCTACTCCCCGTATTCGCTGCAAATTGGTTGTTAGATCTTATGACTTGGTTAGATTTTAGCTAAACATTTTGGCTAGACTCCTTCATAGGAGGCGATCGGTACCTCACGTTGCATCACATGAGGAGCCTCACCTCGTCTGCTTGTTCCACCATCCATTTGGTAAATTCATCAGTGGGAAACATCCTTACAGCTACATCTCTCTGACACAGTCTTTACTTGTAATAAGAAATACAAATAGCCATATTGCTAGATTCCTCTAAAAATTAAGTGATACAGTCAAAGCACCTAACGTAACTCATAAATATAGCAGAGGCTACATTGATGAAAACTACGATGTATCTGGAATAAGTGCAGTGAGCGAAGAGTAGAAGGAAGGGCCCAACTGAATGCACCTTTGACAGCTTCACAGAAGGGCAGAATTTTAAACTGAGTTTTAAGAATAGATGAGGGCGGGAGCAGCCCTGTGGCCTAGTGGTTTGGTTCAGCGCACTCTGCTTCAGCAGCCCAGGTTCAGATCCTGGGTGTGGACCTACACCACTCGTCAGCCATGCTGTGGCGGTGACCCACACGTAAAATAGAGTAAGACTGGCACAGATGTTAGCTCAGGACGAATCTTCCTCGTTAAAAGAATAAATAAATAAAAAAGAACAGATGAGGGAGAATTGCCTTCTGGTGTGAGTTACTAAGGAGAACAAAAATATAAAGTACATAGTACAAATAGTAGTGTGGATTGGGAAAGATATAAAAGTCAAAGCAGGAAAGCCGTGATGAGGAGAGATGGTGGGAGGATTAAGATATCATTTTAAGTACTCTGGAATTTATTTTGTAGACAATAGGAAGCCTTCAAAGGTGAGAGTTTGTTTTCTTTTAAGAATCATTTGACTTGTGTTTCAAGAATATGATGATGCCAGACATCTTTTCTTTGCCCTTCAAGATCCTCTCTCACCTTTCACTACCCAGTTCTCTGCCCCAAGAGGCCATTCTGTATGGACCACATCCACAGGCTTTCTTGGTTGCTGGCTTTGATGTGCTTTTGACCAGGGAGGAGCCCAGCAGTTATCAGAGAGAGAAGAGTGAACTGTGGGCATTTCTCCCATCTCCCATCCTGCAGTGTCACTTCAGGAGGGCCCTGCCTCGCCACCCAAGAAAACACTTCCTCAGAAGGTGTGTTCTCCACGGGACGCTCTCATTCTAGAAAAAATCCCTCATGTTGGTAGCCCAGGGAACTCCACCATCTCAGCTTGGGTCTTGCCCATACCCTACCCATAGCACTGTGCACAGTCCCTTTACGAAGCTCTTCTCTTCTCTTACTTGAGTTGCCATGTGTTTCCTGCAGCATCTATTAATAGTACCAAAAATTACTCCAGGAAACAGATCCTCAAAAGAAGATTCTGGGATCAATTTGCTTATCTATTTGAGGATCTTCGAAGAGTGAAGTTTGAAATCCTACCAGGAGAGAGCTCCTGTCCAGCCACAGTCTTGGCAGAAGGAAAGGGGAACACAGAAATAGAACATGTCGTAGAAGGAAGCTCTGATTACTGAACTATGCTGCATCCAGGTACAGGGGTGGAAACAGCATCAGCTACGGTTCATGTCACTTGATTATTTCCTTTTCCTTTTTCCCCTGCGGCCCTATAAGAAGAACCCCAGGGATCACTCATGTTTTTGTTTCGGACACAGGTTTGATGGTATTGACATCACTCCATGATGATTCAGAAGCTGACGGGACTTCATGAGTCCCGTGATGGACAAACAAACTTCTCCCACAAACACAAGTGGATGCTAAGGAATGATGGCACCAGATGTCTTATTTATCACTCCAGATGCAGGATGCTGTTCGCTGCGGATTATAGCAATTGTCTCCTTCACCTTCTGGGCCGCGGGTGGGCTCCTGTACCATCCCAGCAGGAGATCTGACGACGGGATGAGAACCAGCTGAGGGTGCTTACTTCTTTGCTCCCATCCTGGGGGTTGCCTCTAGCTGGCTACATCCCATAACCAAAGGACACAATTCCTGTCATGGTGAGTGTTAAGGACTGAATTGTGTGCCTGCATCCCCCAAAATTCAAAGCCCTACCCCCCAAAGCAACTGTATTTGGAGTAAGGAAGTAATTAAGGTTAAATGAGGTCATAAGGGCAGAGCCCTAATCCAATAGGGTTACTATTCTTCTAAGAAGAGGCACAGCAGAGCTAGCCTGCTCTCTCGCCACCATGTGAGGACACAGCAAGAAGGCGGCCAGCTGCAAGCCAGGGAGAGAGCTCCCACCAGAAACCAAATTGGCTGGCACCTTGATCTTAGACTTTCCAGCCTCCTGAACTGGGAGAAAATAAATCCCTCTTGTTTAAGACAACCCAATCTATGCTATTTTGTTCCGGCAGCCTGAGCTGAGAGTGGGTCTCTCCATGGGACCTGCTCTTTTCAGGCTTTTGTGACAACTCCCTGCCTTACCATTTCAGACCCACGGATGATGAACGGCCCCGCTCTTCCTCTTCATTTCCCTCACACGCGCACACTTTTATAAACAGCCTCTCATTAAGCCCTTCTTTATTTATTCTAGTTTAAACCTGCCGTCTTTTTCCCATTTCCTTTTTCCTTGACTGATTTCTTACCTCTAGATTCCATGCGGAACAGGAGATGGAGAATGTGGGAAATTAAAGGCTGGGGGACTGGTGCAGTGTCCCCTGAACCAGGTTCTCGTTCAACAAGTATACGCTGAGTACCTGCCCTGTGCCAGGCACCATTCTACAGCAGAAAGAAGAGAGATCAAGTTCCAGCCCTCTGGGGTTTACATTCCAGTATAGGAGACAATCAACAAGTGAACAAAGAAATGAGGTAAGTTCAAGCTGTAACCTGAGCTCTTAAGGAAATATACAGCGTGATGAGATGGAAAATAAATGGGTGGAACCTACTTTACATAGGTTGGTCAAAAAAGGCCTGGGAGGAGATGGCAGAAAAGATACTGAGATGAAATCACCAATACTGATGAATGATTAAATGTGGAAAGTAAAGGAGAAAAAGGAATCAAAGATAATCCCAAGATTTCTATCTGAGTAACTAGGAGTAAATACAATCTATTTCTATAGCAGATATGAAATAGATCTATGTTCTCTAGTTGGCAAGCTACAAATTCACCCTGCCCCTCTTTTTGTAAATTAAATGTTGTTGAAACAACGCCACACTCATTCATTTACTTATTGCCTGTGGTTGCTTTCAGCCCACAACAGCAGAACTGTATAGCTTTAAGAGAGACTACAAAGCTGAAAATACTTGCTCGCTGGCTCTCTGCAGAGTAAGTTTACCGACCCCTGCTCTCTGGCCTGGAGCCACAGCATCATGATAGAAGGAACTGAGGAGCAGTCCATTTCCTCTAGGAATTTTCTGGGAGCCAGAGCAATGGTCTGCTTAACTAACCCTTCCCGTCTTAGAATGGGTTGGAGGAAAATTCACACTCGAGCTTAATCAGTACATGGAGATTGGGGTAACTCTACCTTCTGCCTCCTTGAATAAACTTGCCCAGAAACTCAATTCGAAATGCCCACGTCGGGGATGGAGAAACAAGCAGAAAAGAAAGCTCCAGCCCGTGGCCTCAGGTCGAACTCGGAGTGAACTTCTGCACGACCAAGCAACTTCAAGTTCTCAGCTTGCTGCGTATTTCTCCCACCTCCACCCCTGCTTTCTGTGTGGTACTGCTGATTCTAGCTGCTAATAACACTTAATCTACCTAACAACATCGACATCAGAGAAAATGACTGGGATCAGAAATCCTCCCTCACCTCTCGCCTTGCAGCCTCTGAAGAAGGCTCTGCCACTGTCTGCAAGTGAAGCCTAGCCTGAAGCCTTCAGCTTCCAGAGGCCAAGCAAATGTTATCCTAACATGGGTCACGGTCGGTGGGTGGTCGGCAAACCTGTTGATACACTACGCTGTCTACAACATAACTTGTTGCAAAGCTGAATTAACAGTAGCCCCAAGGCCAGCTGAAGACTGCGCACAGATTATCCCCATTCCTATTTTAAGATTTGAATCTAACAAACAGCACAGACTGCTCCGCCATCATTTGCTTACCACTTGTTTGTATCTATTTTTCTGTGTTACTAACTTTAGCCATGCTTTTTGCCACAGGATTGAGTCTGAGAGCAGGCAGACGTGGACTCAAGAAAGACAGATGATGGTTTAAATTTACTCTCACAGGATAAAGACCAAAACAGCCTTCTCCTGTTCAAGGACCCCTCGAAGCTGGTTAGCTAATAGCCAATTTTTTTTTTTAAAGACTTTATCTTTTTTCATTTTTCTCGCCAAAGCCCCCCGGTACATAGTTGTATATTCTTCGTTGTGGGTCCTTCTAGTTGCGGCATGGGGGACGCTGCCTCAGCGTGGTTTGATGAGCAGTGCCACGTCCGCACCCAGGATTCGAACCAACGAAACACTAGGCCGCCTGCAGCGGAGAGCGCGAACTTAACCACTCAGCCACGGGGCCAGCACCACTAATAGCCAATTTTGAGCACCCTAAAAATCATGACAAAGTGACAGGATCCTAGTCATCATGTTCATAGTATAATTTCTCATTTGGATGATGATAAATTCATAAATTTTAGAGCAAAATAGCTGTAAAGAATAGTAGTCAGGTGAAATTTGGGTATAAAATGATCTGGGTGTGAACTTGGGCTGTGGTCTTTACTCTCCGTTCCACCCTGGACAAGTCACTTACCCCCCCTAGAATGCAGTTTCCTACTGGGAAAATGAAGGGAGTGGACTGGTTCCATGAAGTACCCTCCAGCAGCAAAAGTCTATGAATCTCCATCCGGTCTAGGTTAACCCCTTCCTTTACAGATGTAGAAACTGAACACACAAGGGTGAACTCTAAAACAGCTAGTTAGGGGTATAGATGAGTTTGGAATCAGTCTTTGATATTTTGTTTTAAATTAACTGGGTGTGGGGGGCAGGTGTGGGTGTGTATGTGTGCATAGGTGTTCTGAAGAGCTCAAAATCATAAAAATGCAATACCCCTGGCCCCGGGCCTAACTTCATGTGAATTTCTGCATCTTTCTGTTCTTAGAATCTCTGTTCTTAGAACAGAAGGGGCCATAAAGATTGTGCATGGCACCCTACTCAATTTATAGGCAAGAACTTAGAAGACACCCCAACTGGAACACCAGAGCTGGGAGCACATCTCAGGCCTTAGAACACACAAAGGCCTGAACAATGACGTGGTTTGTATTGACTCTCAGCCCAAGTGGTATTTCTCAAATTTTCTTAGTAATGAATGACTTACGAAAAAAGCTAGTGATTAAATGTCATTTGCTGGATTTTCTCTAAATAAAAATCATTTTCTAAGAGTCACTAACCGCTTACTATAATGACTTTACTGTGGGATTACTTTAATTTTACTGTGGAAATAAGGATTATGTCAACTTCCTTTACCTCAGAAGTCTTGAAATGGAAAATTTTGCTTGTGTAAGTACATAGTTGTTGGATATTTTAAAAATAAAATTGTATTTTTAAATAGCACACGTCTCTATCACATGAGGAATTTCATCACAAATGTAATCTCTTAGAAAATTTGTTATTCTGAAATGAAAATATGCTCTTAGAAATTTTACTCAATGACAACGGAAATCCTGTAACCAAACATTATGAATCCAGCCTATTTATCCAGAGTTTGTTTGGCGCTGTGCATAATTAAGATCAAAATGTCACTGCCCTGGAAATAAATTAAACGTTCAATAGAGGATTAACTAAACACATTATGGCACATTCACAAAGTGGAAGGTTATCCATCTAGAGATGTGTTTCAGAAAAAAAAAATTTGTGTAAATGAAAATATTCCTTCTTAATTTAAAAAAACTATAAAAAAACTGTAACTATTTGCACCCTACGACCCCCGTTTTGTAAGTCTGTGTGTACAAAATTCTAAACATGGATAACATGAGAAATTTCGAGTCAATTTTGAGCAAAATACTTTGCTGACAAATTTTTTTAACAGGATATGGTTTTTTTCTTTATCTGGAAAAATTCATCCCTATCATTCTCCCTCCCCATGTCACTTCCACCCACTCTACAGAAGCCACCATTTCCTTTGTCCTCAACAAAACTGATCTGAATTTCACACTGTATCATTCCATTTCTTTTTATGCGTAAAGTTGAAAGCTTCATGGTTCAGTGACAGTAAGAAAGTCTGGCGCCCTGAAATAGATTTGTCTCTGGTTTGTTTTTCTACTTAATGACGAAGTAATCTCTTCTGATACTATAAAAATGATTCAATATGAATCAATTTTCAAAACACCATAAATCACAGACATTACAACTTCAAAGCCAATGTTACTTCCTGTATAACTGGAAAAGAGGAAACCTACACACGCCCTGCCCCAATTCCTGACCTCTGGGGCTGTGGAGTACTAAAGAACCGTAATCGACTTTCTTCATTTACAGAGAATTGCGCCTGGACATCCTGCCTTGCCTAGGAAAGCCGTCGGCCTGGGGCAAGGGAAAGAAATGTCAAAGCTTTGGCCTCTTTTTTTCTGTCGCTATTGTGACGGGCCTTGGTTTCTTGTGAAGGTGGGCCTTGGGGCCCAATCTGGGCTCAAGGAAGTGGGACATGATGAAGAGTGACATTGAACTGCAAAATAACAATAAGTCCCTGTACTGAGATTAATCGTAGACTGGGATGCTTGCCCGGTTCCGCCCAGATCTACTTAACTGGGCTGGTACATCCATTCCCCGGCTGCTGGGAGTGTGAGCTGTTAATAGCTCACACCTGCTCCCCTTCCCCAGCCCTCTGCTGACCAGAGCCAAGCTGGGACCTTAGTCTCTTCTCTCCTCCTGCCAGAGCCCGCAGCCCCGGTCTGACACAGGCCACAAAAGTATGGCCCCCTTACCTCAAGGAAGGACCACTCTGCATTGTGATTTTATGCTCCAGGGCCCCACCACCCCACTGCATCCCCTGGAGGGGACCAGGCCAGACTTCACCTGAGCGCACAGCCTTGCCCACTCCATCCCTCCGTCTCTGAGAAGTTTCTCCTCAAGAGCAGACCCTCAGCAGATCACAGAGGCCCCACTCTCTGGCTCAAGCGCTGCGTCTAGGGAACCGAACCTAAGACAGATATTTGGGCTTGAGGAAATGATTTCATTCCCTGAACAAGTATCTGGATTCTCTTGTAGGTGATCAGCAGAGATGCGGAGATCAGAGTTATTCATTTTAGAGGGCTACCATGACAAGGGCTTCTTCGGGACTCTCCAGGCTGGCCTGCAAGGTCTCTGGATTGCCCTATGTCTAGAACTAAAGTTTGTCTTTAGGTCTGCGAGTCTGGGTGTACTTGTGTCTGTGGAGGGCTGTGGATGGCTCACTAGTTAACTGCTGATGGTGAAGACAAATGGTCTGTCTGTCTTGTACACAGGAAGGGACCTGGCCTTGGAATGCCAAAGGCCAGGCTGGAGAGTCGGGCAGAACCCTCCCTCATGGAGGCAGTCTAAAAAGAATAACTCCAATCGCTGTGTCCCCAGTGATCATCTCCAGCAGGAATGGCTTCCAGGACAAGACTAACCCTATGGGAAGGGGCTGGGAGTTCTTAAAGGAAAAGGTGGACAAAGCTTCTGTGCATCAAGGAATATTTCTCAAACACCATGGGCCATCTGAACTCCACTCTTGTTTATTCATCCTCCCTCTCTGAAAAGCACTTCTTCCTTCTTACAGCTTCTCTAAGTCCTATGCACCCTTCAAGGCCCCACCGTGCTCTGCATCCTTCATGCTCCCTGTCACCCCAAACACTCCTTGCCACAGATATCCCTCCCCTTCCCACTTTATGCACCCCTTGTTGTTTATACTATTCCTTTAGCACCTCACACATACTATCATGTGCTCTTCCTGATATCCTGACATTTATGTCCCTTCTCTCCAGCTTATTTGAAAAGCCCTGAAGGATAAGGACGAGGCCTTATCCAGAATCTCCCTAAATATGCACCTTACAGATACTAAGTAAGTATTTATTAATGATGTCGACATGTACATTCATTGCTGAGCTGGCAAAATGCTATGTCTTAATGGGATAACAGGATTTTGTGAGGTCTGCTAATTAGGGTCTTCCCCTGCCCTAGGAGATTACCAGATGACGGCAGGGATGGAAGAGGAGTTAGCGCTTGGTTGAAAGCAGAGATATTAAATTGAAGTTCAAAGAGGGCTCAGTTCTTCCAGGCAGCCCCTGCTGTGCCCCAGTTGAGAGAGAGAAGGATCTGGTTTGACAGCCTTTACCCACAGGGGACATAAGAGGGAACTCTGTGCCCAAAAGCCAAGCCTGTTGGGAGGGGCAAGAGGTGGAGAAACGCCATGTTTGTAAGGAGAGGCCATCCTCTTCCATTAATGGCCTTTTCTGACTGGTTTCTGTCTCAAAAACTGCGGTCTAAGTTCAAGAGAAGAGACTTGCTTTTGAAGTTTTTGCGTAACTGAAAGGTGGTGATGATGGTGCTTTGTTCCCCAGTGGGATGCCCTCTGAGCCACCAGCATGGCCAGTGTGCCCCAGGGCTACTAGAGCATAGGGAGGACCAAGCATGGCAGAGGGGCCAAGTGCTCCCCCTAGAGGTACACAAGATGGCACTTGCCTACGCCCTTAGGCTCCAGAGTTAGGACCACAGAAGACAATGCGTGCGGGCTTGGTTGATCAACAGGGTCCCACCTACTTCACATGAACGCTGCATAGAACTACCAACTAGAGGTCAGCAAGGATGGGAGAAACTACCATTTCCTAGAAAATCTCCTTGGGACCGAGACCCTGAACAGCAGGATTGGGGGGGGGCCTCTGCCTGCCCACCCCAAGCCTGCACACAAGTTGCTAGAGCAGTTATGATGAACAAGAGAAAGCAAAGAACATCCTCACCATCGCTGACGTGGGGCTGTCCCGCCATGTCCACCAGAGCCGTCTTGCCCTTCTCCATCCCAACACGGGAGAGGCAAGCATGGGAGGGGGCGGGGGGAGACGGAGGGAGCAGTCTGCGGTGAATATGAGATTGGAGCTTATAAGTGGATAAGATGATTAAACAGCATAACCAGGACTAGAGGCATAATTTTCAGGGCCCACTGCAAAATGAAAATGCAAGGCTCATTGTTCAAAAAGCAAGAAAAAAATCACCCTTAAAGGTACTGAAATGTAAAGCTTTTTCCTTTCATCCATGGTCTCTCTCTACCTGTCATGGAAGTTTTTTTTATCTCTACTTAATGTCACGCTCCCTCGGGTACAAAGATCCTTGTGGACCAAATGGGGACCCTTGCAGGTTCCAGGGGCCGGAACTGCAATTCAGGCTGCATGCTGCTTCTGGAGGTGGAGAGCTCCTGGATTCCCCCTTCCATGAGCCACTGGGCCCCCAAGGGTACTGAGACCTCAGCACCTGTACGCACTAAGTACCTGACTGGGGGTGGGCGAGAGGCTCACCCCAGCCGCGTTGCCTGCTAGAGATGGTAGGCGAGTTCCCACTCCTCTAGCCTCTGCTGGGGACAGCTGGCAGCAGCGGTCATCAGGCAGAGGTGGGGTGGGGAGTATTTGCATGGGGCCTGGGTCTCTGGGGGTGGGGAAGTGGGCAGCTGAGAGCATGTCCCAGGGAGGTGGCAGAAGGTGTTTCACGTGGGACTGAAGCTCCAAGCCCCTGGGACTTGCCCCATTGTCCCATCAGAGTTCACTCACAAAGAACAAATCCAAAGATAACACCATGAGAATTTCAGGATGACGATGGCAGAGCACGAAATTCCAAGCCCGCAGTCCTTCTGAGAGGGAGGCCCCGTGTGGCTGCCCAGGCCCCAGCACACAGCCCGTGAAGCTGGCATGGATAATAACCGAAACAAGACTTAAATACCAAAACTGACCAACAAGTTGTTGACCAGGACTGAGATGTCGTGAAAGGAACCTGTCATCCAGCAGGAAAAGCTGTTTGAAGAGGGTGCAGTTGGTAGCAGTTTGGGGGAAAAAAATAAAATTTCCTACTTACACTTCAAAGAGGTGGGACGACTCAGTCAAAGCAGTAGCAGTTCCATTTCCCCGCGGCAGATTTTAATGTGAGGTCCCTGGACTCTTCCTGTCCTTCATCTCCCTTTCCAGTTTGTTGCCAAGCTCTGATATTTCTCCTTCTGAACTGTCTCTGTAGCTCCTTCCGCCTTGCACCTGGACGACCATCGCCCCATGGCTCCATGCTAGATTAGACCACCCTTGGAACAGACCACCAGACACCCCGAACCATCCCCAACCAGCCAACATCCCGCCACCCCACCAATCTGCTCCAGAGGTTAACCTTGGCTCCTGCCTCTGCTGCTTGCTAGATTTCTCAGCTCAGGCAAGTTACTTGGCCCTTGCGTACCTCATGTTACTCATCATATAAGCTTGTTTGAGGATTAAATAAGGTAATACATATAAACTGGACTTTACCCACCTCCTTACAAATCTAGGCAGACCAGACCTCTCTCTGCCGGGATATAGGAATGGGTCACTCTATAATTTAGTATAATTCAGTAATTTTCCTTAAGTGCAGATGGCCTGGACCCAATAGATAGTTTCTCCAGCAGTGTTGCCCGCTAAGAGTCAACCTCATCCCTCTTATATGGGAATATAATGTTTACCCACCAAGGAGGCTCTGGGCTGTGGCCCAGACGTGCTGTTACCAGCCAGGGAAGGCCCTTAAAAGGGCAAGAGTGGAGAAGCTCGGGAGATAGATAAAATCAGAATTGTAACCAATGAAACACTTTAATAATGTCCAAGGACACATAAGGCAAGGCACGATTACTCTGTAGATATATGGATGATGCACTTGGAAATATAAAAAATCGGAGTGCAGGACAGAGTTGGCCTTATAAGATGGGTTTTCTCCTTTTGCTTTATAGAGCATTCAATAGGCAATTTTATTCAAGGGGCATCCTTCATATATTCAAGCATTTATGCTATAGACACTCAATGAGAGTGTTGGAGAGAATGCAGAACGTTTTCACACGTGTTTGGGGTCACAGATAATTATAAGCAAAAAAACAAACGTCAGTGAATCCGTGCTTTTTTAAGAGTTTGAAGGAAACTTGTAAAGCAGTTCAAACCCATTATTCTATGGATGTGGCTATTTGGGGTTAGTGAGGATACATAACTTGTCCAAACTATGTAATGAAAGAAGCAATTAGAACTGAGTCTAATGCCTCCAGAGACAGTACATGTCCGTTACTCCAAAAGGTCCAATCAATACAGACAGCATGTGGCAGCATCCCACATATAAAGTAGAGGAAGATGGGCACGGATGTTAGCTCAGGGCCAGTCTTCCTCAGCAAAAAGGGGGACATTGGCAGCAGATGTTAGCTCAGGGCTAATCTTCCTCAAAAAAAAAAAATATATATATATATATATTATATATATACATAGTCTTCACATGTCCTTTTATATTTGTTTACATGATATGTATCAGTTGCAAAAAAATAAAAATTTTCTTTCTCTGTATTGTAAGAATATATACTGTATACTACATAGATTATATATATCATAATATAGATGTGTCTGTTCATGTAGTACATAAGAACTAATTTAATCTCCTGGAGGGCAGAGATAAAGGTTTCTCTCCTTTTGTACTGCTGCTCTGCCCCCCATATATTTACAATAACTTGCCCATATTATTAGTTAATAAAGAGGTTATTATGAGGCTTGGAGAGCATGACGGTTTTAAAGACTTCCATAAAAAGATGAAGTCTAATTCTCTCCTTGAATAGAGAGGGCCGTAGTTACTCGCTTCTCATGAGCATACTGCAGCAGAAGCGATGCTGTGTGCCTTCTGAGGCTAGGTGGGAAAAGGGAATACCGCTTCTGCCTGGCTCGCTCTCTCTGTCTTGTCTCTCAGATCACATGCCTTAGGAAGTCCTTGATGATATGTAAGAAGTTCGGCTACCTGAAGTCACCATACTTGAAAGGCCACATGCAGAGGCCAAATAGAGATAGAGAGAGATGCCTGAGAGCCCCATTCCCAGGCCCCAGCTGTCTGAGGCTTCCCAGAATCACACACCGATATGAGTGAGATAGGATCCAGCCCTCAGTCTTTAAGACACACCAGCTGAAGCTGAGTGGAGCACAGATGAGCCTTCTCTTATGTGCCCTGTCTGAGATCCTGACCCACAGAAATGAGGAGCATAACGCAGGGTTGTTTTATGCTACTAGCTCTTCAGGGTATTTTGTTACACAGCATTACAGAACCAAAACAGACAGTTAAATGACACTGCTAATAAATAACAATATTAATAATCAAACATAGGTTTTCTGTTCTTCTCCTGCTTCATACCATCTTTCTGGGTAATGCACAAAATTAAATTTTTTTACTAAACCAAATGTATTACTTTTATTAAAACTATTAGTGAGTCTTGGAAGGCATTGTGGAATACAAGGACTAAAGAATTAAGCTCTGTTTTAATTTTATCATTAACCATCTTTTTAATAACCTATTGCTTACTCTGAGTTAGCCTTTGTGCTAAGCACTTGTGTATATTATCTTAGGATACACACCTTAGGTAGTACGCCGATATGCAGGAAGGCCATAACTCTCATTTAAAGGTTGACGGCACCCATAGAAGGTTAATGTAACCCCCGTTTTACAAATGAGACAAGTGAGGTTTAGCAATGTTGAGTTCTCTAAGGTCACACAGTAGAACCAGAAATTGAATCCACTTACGTCTGACTTTTCATCAAGTACATGCTTCCTCTAATTTTGATCTTGGGCCATCCACTTAAGTTCTCTGAACCTCAGTTCAGTCATTTGTAAAGTGAAGTGATTATAAATACTCTGCCTGCATCACAGGACCCTCATAAGGACCAAATAAGAAAATAGGTGAAGTTATGCATTATAAATCAATCTATTAACAGTTAGCACTTAAACTCAGCTAAATTTAGAATTCTACTCTTCAAGCCTTCCAAATTAATCAACATTTAATCTGTTATTGCTTCTGACTGATTTGCTACAAAGCCCATAAAAAGAAATTAATTTCAAAGATCTATGTGCTATGTCCCAATGAATTTGGAGGAAAATGCTCTTTCTAGAAGCATGATGAAAAAGCATCTTCAGTTTCTGATGAAGCCTTTAATTATTCAAACCCTCTGGAAGCAAGAAATAACGCAGAGCAGTAGTTTTCAAAATCTGATCTTGGGGGCCTAGGGGTCCTTCCCTGGAGCTGTTCTCTTTATATTGATTTTTGATATCGATGACAGGAGGAAATGGTATCATATGTGCATTTGTTTCTGGGGAGAGAAGTTATAACTTTTATTAGATTCTCAAAAGAATTCAAGACTCAGAACAGGTCAAGAGCCACTATTCTAGAGCATAAATAGAAATGGAAGAGATGTGAAATGTCATCTTCTCCCATCACCCAACTGAAAATGAAACCTGTCCAGCCTGTGTTGGACCACCTTCCAAAACACTGTGTGCCCTCTCCCCAAAGCCTCCAATTGTACCTCGGGGGGATTCAGCTTTTGGAAAGAAGTCATTTTCCTGCAACTTCATGCAACCTTGGTCCAAATTTTACCACTTGGCATTTACCACAAAGCTTCCCTCTTGTCCTCATTCTCGCCCTTAAAATATTGAAGGCTGGTACCACGCACTCTTTTCTTCCTAATTCCTCTGACTTTCTCAAAACAGATCCTCCCACGAGTACAATATCCTCTATGTATTACCAAGTCTACATTACAGCAGAGGACTATTACGGTCTCCTTATTGGCCCCATGCATGTACTAATACAACCTAAAATTGAATTTGCTTTAACAACTCTATGAATACGAACCTGGCTTTCTAGGTATTAAAACCTGACATTTCCCCCAAACTCCTCACTACCTAGATACCAAATGAATGAATGAATGAATGAATGAACACAAATTCAAAGAGCTTGAGGATTTAGGGTCAACAAAGAGGGCTCTAGATAAATAAGGAAATGGCCATTTTATTTTCACATCCTCCAAATCAAAAAAGGGAATAGACAAAGGTCATTTGGAGGGTCAGGTTCAGGTTGGAAAAGGGAAAGTGACTATTTTCATAGGACCAAATGAGAAAGAAACTTTCCATGACTCACTTAGACATTCAGTAATTTTTAAAAAGGAATATCCACCTTTTCTCTGCTCCCCCCACATACACACACTCCACACACATTCACCTTAACCTCACTACCAACCCATTTGTAACAGACCACAATACTGAAGAGCTTAAATACATCCTTTTTTTTTTTTTAAAGATTTTATTTTTTCCTTTTTCTCCCCAAAGCCCCCCGGTACATAGTTGTGTATTCTTCGTTGTGGGTTCTTCTAGTTGTGGCATGTGGGACGCTGCCTCAGCGTGGTCTGATGAGCAGTGCCATGTCCGCGCCCAGGAATTCGAACCAACGAAACACTGGGCCGCCTGCAGCAGAGCGTGCGAACTTAACCACTCGGCCACGGGGCCAGCCCCTAAATACATCCATTTTTGTGCGTTAAAACAGAATGTTTTAGGCAGGAAGTAAGGAACAAAGAGTGGCGCAGTTTATGAGCAACCAATAATAATGCTATTGTGCCTTTGTAAAACTCTGAAATAAAACTTGGGCAATAATACAGTCTCATGGGAAAAAAAATTTAATTAAAAATTTATATAGACTCAAGGTTGCCTTCAACTATAGCTTCGGTAAACTGTTCTATCTTCTCTTCCTTTCTTAGGTGGATTTTGTTTTCGCTCCTCTTTCCAGTTCTCCGGTATTACAATTTGAGGATACATCAAGTTCATGACCACTTCTTGCTCCGTGTAATTCTGTCTTGTTATGTGTTTTTCCCCACAGGCAAAAAGGGACTCCTGAGCATTTTTTCCCTTCGACATTGTTTTACTAATGAATTAAATTGTTTAGTTGGCCATGTTGCCAAAAGTATGTTCCACACCAGAAATCTCAGTGCCATTGTTCAGAGAGCAGAGAGCACCGAGGACGTCACTGTGCTCTGTGGCCGAAGCCACCTAGTGACTCCAGCAAAGAGGCTGGTGGTGGCCCTAGACTCTTGCAGAAGCTGGAAGTTCATCACCACTTCTGACATCACTCAACCGATCAATTCCTATGGTATAAGTTTGCGTGATTCAATTTAACTTAATTTGAATAGGTAATATATTCACATGGCACCAAATGAAAAGATACAAAAGAACCTAAATCTTGTCCCAAGCCACCCGATTTCCTGTCTTAGAAGCAACCAAAGTTCCGGGTTTCCTCGCAGGTATATTTTATGCCTATACAAGCGAATACTTCTTTTTTTCCACAAATGGTAGCATTGCATACACACTCTCTTGTACCTTCCTTTTATGCATTTAACTATTGGATATCTACATCATGAAACAGGCGATCGTATAAAGAAAGTACTTCAAGGAGGAGAGTGGGCTCAGCTGGGTGAAATGCTTAAGTAAGAGGAGGAGGAAGGATTGACCACTGGGGTTGGCCCAAAGGAGGCCACAGATGACTCCAGCAGGAACCGTTACTAGGGAAGGGTGGGGACGATGCCTCAGTCAAGTGAATTTAAGAGAGCACGGAGGAAAGGCAGTGTAGACAGCTCTGCGAGACAGACTCACCATAGACAATTTTTAAGGACCTTGGCTGTGAAGGGAAATAGAATCATGGCCTGTGGCTGGGGTCATGAGCGGGATTTTTTTAAGATAAATTATAGCCTGTTTGTGTGAAAGGAGGAGTGATCCTTTATGTCAGGAATACTGAATGATGGAGGATAAAAAAGAGACCGTGACAGGAGCACCGTCCTGAAGCAGGTGAGAGGAGGGGACTCAGGGCAACCAGAGGGAGACATGGCCAACGATAGGCAGGTAGACGGCTCAGCCAAGGCGAGAGGAGGGAAGCAGAGCGTGTGGACACAGATGCAGGGAAGATGGTAGACGATGGAGTGGGAGCACGTGGAAGTCACCCGGCGCTTGCTTCTAAGTCCTCACTTTAAAAGGCAGTGAGGAGGGGTAGGGGGGCATCAGAGGGGAGTGTTCATCTGGAGAAGGAAGAGAATAAATAGAACAGATTGCTCGAAACCCTGGAGGCCGAACTGAAGTCAGTGGTGAAGTTTGTGGTCAACAATTTAGAGTGAGGTCATCAGATGTTTGTGTGTTTTTCTCAACCATGGGAATATATACATCCATGGGAACTGTCAAATATAAGTGCTCTTTGGGGTTTTGGTGGGGGCACGCAACAGACGATGCAGTAGACAGAATAGGATGGCCCCAAAGGTTCCCTGTCCCCCGGTATACAACCTTCCCCGTGAGTTCGGGCAGGGCCTGTGGCTATGACGGTATACCACTCCCTCGATGACGTCATGGTGTGTGGCAAAGGTGAAGAGGCTTTGCAGGTCTCTAATAGGTTGACTTAGAGTTCATCAAAAGGGGATTATCCAGGGTGGGCCTGACTAGTCAAGCAAGCCTACAGTCAGGCCCTCCCTGAGCTCAGAGATGCTCTCCCGCCGCCTTCCAAGAAGCAAACCATGATGAGTTCTGCAGCTGGAAGAAATGAATTCTGTGTTTGGAAGAGGCCTCAGAGGAGAAGGCAGCCCCCGCTGACGTCTTGGCTGGTTGCAGCGCTGTGAGACCCAAGGAAAGGTCTTGGCTAACGCGTCATTGGACTCCTGACCCTTGGAAACTGTGCGATACCAAATAGGTGTTATTTTGAGCCACTGAGTCTGTGATAATTTCTTACTGCAGCATACAAAACTATGACAGAGGGAGAAAGAGGCAATGGAGTGGAGGGTGTACACAAAGACTGATTAGGATGAAGGATTACAGAAATGAGGCTCCATCAGGAGAGAAAAGGGAGCATGAGGGATGTAAGGGACAGTGAAAGCGTGGGAGCATCGCTATATTCACTCTTCGAGTACTAGTTGAGTGTCTAAACTGCGCTCTGTACCACCCTAGGAGGGAGCTCCAAGCAAATGCATGGTCTCTACTTGGTAGAGGAAGCGCTGCCTAAACAATTCTTCCGAGCTTGAACAGCAGGCTCCACACAGCTGTGGAGATGTCCTGCAAGCCAGTATGGTTTGGAAGCACAAAAGATGGGGGCCGGGGGGTTGGTTTCCCCAGAGAGGTAGGTCCCACACCATGGCACTGGACCAAATGTTAGCGGGTTTGCTGGACCACCCTGAAGGGCCCTCAGCTCAGATCCCAGAGCCACAGGACAGCACAACTATTTGAGGTGATGCTCCGACCCTGAGGACCAGATTGTGTAAGCTCCAGTGGAGGAAGCATCCTTCGCAAAGACCAAAGGCGGGAGACGGAAGGGCATGTCCAAATCATGGCTGGGATGCAGAGAGCCAGGGGAAGAGAGACATGAGAGCTGCGAACAGAATCTACGTATTTGGAGAGGGCAAAGCAGACTTCTCTACATCATAGGTTAGGACAGGGCAGGAATGGCGTTCTGAAACCCTTAATTAAGAGATGAGGCTGCGAGGTGATTTGAAATGACACCGAATCCTAAGAACCGCTCTCAGGTTGCAATGACTCACTGGCTCCACTGAGCGCTTGTTTTTCCTCTCAGCCTGCTCCTCCCACGGGAGCTTTACAACCACCGCCAACAATTTCAAGGGGCATCAGAATTTTCAAAACAAAATGGTATTTCATTCAAATAGTAAAACTATTCCATCACAACCCTTACGAGAAAGATCAGAGAGTGACAGATGGTACCCAAAACATATTAAACAGAGGCTGTCATAAAACTGGAAAAAGTTAGAAATCATTGGCCCAAAATTTTAGTCAATAAATGCATCCTGGAATTTCCAACGTTATCACTGTGCGATTGTCTGTGTCCTGTAATGTGGGGTTTTACTGTCATTTCCCCAGAATGGAAATGATGCAAAGCAGGCAGACACTTCAGCAAACTGTGTTTCCCTTAGCTGTACCAAAGTATCATCTTCTGTCAAACTCTTGCTGTTGTCTTTCAAAAGCTATTCCTTAAACGAGTATAGAGGAGTCCATTGAATGCCTTCTGCCTGTAACCGGTCTTCATCATCTGTAGGACCTACGATCACAAGGGAACCGGCACGAACAAAACTGGAAAGCACCAGAAGTAAGAAAAAAAGCAACTGGGCAGCTGCAGATCAGTCTGCTCTACGGTACTGTTTCTGAGCCATGAAGAAGTCCCTGAATTAATTTATCAAAAGTAATACTAAGTACAACTATCATTTTGGAGAGTTTCCTATTCCTATGGGCTCTAAACGTTGTGTCTACATGTTATCTCTAAATAGTGAAACTAGACTTAGAGGGAGATTTTTGACAAAGGTGATTCCAGCTTCATTCTTTTTTTTTTTTTTGGTGAAGACTGGCCCTGAGCTAACATCTGTGCCCATGTTCCTCTATTTTATATGTGGGACGCTGCCACAGCATGGCTTGATAAGCGGTGCTAAGTCCACACCTGGGATCTGAACCTGCGAACCCCCAGCCACCAAAGTGGAGCACATGAACATAACCACTGTGCCATTGGGCCGGCCTCCCAGCCTCATTCTTGTAGCATGCTCTTCCCTCGGCTCCCAGGACACCCAGCCTCTGAGGTTTTCTCCTATCTCTCTGACCACTCCTTCTCAGTCTCCTTTGCCAGCTCCTTTTCCCTCCCAGACCCGCACTGTTCCAGGGCCCCAACTTTCTCCCTACCCTCTGGGCCAGGATGAGCTTGTCCAACCCTGCAGCTGGAATATCAACTTCGTACTGAAAAACGCCTCCAGCTCTGACCTCCCTTCTGAGCTCCAAACCAAATTGCCAGAAGGATCTTTCCAATTTAAATCAAATTAGGCCACGTCTCCGCTTACATCTTTCAAAGACTTCCAATTGCGTTTAGAATAAAATCCAAACTCTTCCGGTGGCCCCCGACGTGCTCCCATGTCATCTCACATCCCCGGCTCCCTCGCCTGCCCCATTCCTGCTGCACCGGCCTTCCTGGCCAATTCCTGTCCCAGCCTATGGAAGCACCACACGACGTTCCTTCCCTCCCCTGAAATGTGCTTCCTGCAGATTTTCACCCAGCTGGCTCCGTCTCCTCTTTCCAGTCCCTGCTCAAAAACCCTTCCACAAAGTCCCTGAACGCCCCATCTAGAATGGGTCCTCCCAGTCACACCCACTCACACTCTATCCTCTTGATCTATTCTATTTCTCCACAGAACTTTGCACTACTTAAAACTCTTTTTTTTTTTTTTTTTTTTTTGGTGAGGAAGATTAGCCCTGAGCTAACATGTGTTGCCAATCTTCCTCTTTTTTTTGCTTGAGGAAGTTTAGCCCTGAGCTAACAACTGTGCCAATCTTCCTCTACTTTATATGTGGGTTGCTGCCACAGCAAGGCTGATGTGTGATGTAGGTCCATGCCTGAGATCTGAACCCATGAACCTGGGCCACCAAAGCAGAATGCGCCGAACTCAACTGCTACAACACAGGCTCAGCCCCTTACAAGCCTTTTTTTCCTTCTGATCTGTCTCTCCACCATAGCATAGACTCCCTGATGGCAGGGACATTGTATTATTCAGTGCTATATCATCCAGGCCTAAAATATTACCTGATACAATAAACCCTTGTTGTACAGTATTATTAGAGATACACGAAACTAAAGCTTGAGATATGTATTAGTTTTCGACTGCTGCTGTAACACATTATCACAAACTTAGTTGCTTAAAACTACAATGTTTGGGGGCGGGCCCGGTGGCGCAGTGGTTAAGTTCACACGCTCTGCTTTAGCAGTCCAGGGTTCACAGGTTCGGATCCCGGTTGCAGACCTACACACCGCTCATCAAGCTACGCGGTGGTGGCACCCCACATACAAAATAGAGGAGGACTGGCACAGATGTTAGCTCAGCAACAATCCTCCTCAAGAAAACTACAATGTTTCCAGGGCTGTGATCCTTCTGGAGAGAGACTTCAGGGGAGCATCCACTGCCTCACCCTTTCAGGCTTGGAGAGCTGCTGGCTGTCTTTGGCTTGTTGCCCCTTGCTCCATCTTTAAAGCGCATCATTCTAAAATCTGGTCCCATTGTCACACCCCCTTTTTCTCTCTTTGATTCCTACTGTGTCCCTCTTATAAGGGCTCTTGTGATGATATTGAGCCCAACTGGAAAATCCACGATATTCTCTCCATCTCAAAGTCCTTAACTTCATCACACCTGTGATGCAAAATCCCTTTTTCCGTGTAAGGCAACAAATTCACACACTCTAGGAATTAGGACATGGACATCACGGAGGGGCATTATTCTACCTACCACGGGATGTTGGATTAACCTTCTCAAGATTGATTAGCTAGTTAGTGGCAAAGAGGGGTTTTTAAACTTGAGCTTTTTTGACTCCATAGTGAAAATTCTATGGTTTGTGCCATCTTTTAAGCCAAGATATACCACTATCCAACCAGTCCTAGCAAAGCCCAGTAGGAGAATTCTGGGCCTAGAGTGATTCCAAGACTTCAAGGAAGAAATTCCTGTATTGTAGCAACGGGGGCAGGCTTGGAGTTCTCTTCTCCATCAAGGTATTTTTACAGTGTATTACAAGCAATTTCTATCACTCAAGAAAGAGTTTAATGTATAGAGTCTGCTCTAAATGTACAAGTGATGCACATGATAAAGATGTCACAGGGGCCGGCCCGGTGGCAGAGTGAGTAAGTGCACACTTTCCGCTTCGGTGGCCCAGGGTTCACCAGTTCGGATCCCGGGTGTGGACATCGCACCGCTTGGCACGCCATGCTGTGGCAGGCGTCCCACATATAAAGCAGAGGAAGATGGGCACGGATGTTAGCTCAGGGCCAGTCTTCCTCAGCAAAAAGAGGAAGATTGGCAGTGGATGTTAGCTCAAGGCTAATCTTCCTCAAAAAAAAGAAAAAGATGTCACAAAGTTCACTGAAGGGAATTCTTCTAAGGACTCTGAACTATAAGAAAGAATAATAATACTGATAGTACCTACCATTTCCTGAGCACTATTATTTCCTGGATACATTCGCATGTTCATTATCTCATTTAATTCTTACTACAACCACAAATGATAGGTATTATCATTTTTTTCAAGAAAGAAATGGATGTTTATAGGTATTGAGTGAATTACCACACAGCTCTGAGTGAAGAGGGGGGATTCAAAGACTGACCAGCCCACCTCTAAAACCCACACTCTTTCCTAGGGACCCAAATACCTCCTAGGGCAAAGGAGAGATTTACTGCTGACCTCTTCATTCACCACCAACGACTAGAGGGGCACAAACTGAAATGGAGGGCCCTAGTGAATTGCTTTCTGGAGTTTTTTCTTGGGAACTTCAAAGGCAAGACAGTGGCTTCTGCAGACTTTGCAAATTACAGAATCCTTTCCCCCTCGTGTGTGTGAACATAGTACCCAGAACATTATAAATACCCAGTAAGTACTTAGTGAAGGTTACTGAACAAATTTAGATGCAAATTTGTGACCTTTTTCAGAGGACGAGATATTGTCCACTTCTTCTCTGAAGTTACCTGGCATTTAGCTGGGGGAAGAGAAGATAGCCCGAGGGAGCATACAACAGCGGGATTCCTAAACAGAGCCAGGAAGGGACGCCAGTCACTGTGGCGCTGCACGCCCTGATGGGAATGACAGTTCTTACAGAATTAGTTGTAGAGTGGTAACCACCAAGGCACAGATGACCAGGTAAAGCTCTGAAATCCTTTAATCCTTTCCAATTTATTCTCTGAACCTCTCCCCCAGCCACTCTTCATTCCTTCATTTATGCCTTGGGCTAACATACGTTGAATTCCTACCATGAGACAGGCTCTGTGCTGAATCCTAAGGATATAAAGATGATTTGGAATCTGTCCCTGCCCCATAGGAGGCAAATACAGGAGAAAGATAGATAAAATAAGTGCATGGAACTTTTAAAGGGGCTATCCACCTTTGCCATGTGCACGAGAAGCTCAAAAACGGACAGGTAAATTCTACCTTGTGAGAGGCAGAGGTGGGACCAGGACAGGCTTCAGAGGAAGGACTAAGGATGGCTTAGGGGCTCCCAAATTTGGAGGAAAGGGTAGGAGTCAGGTGGAGAAAGAGGGATGTTTCCAGATAGAAGGAGTAACGTGAGCAAAGGTGTAAAGATATTGACAGGTTGGTTTAGCGGCTGCTTTTCACTGGGAAGAAATGGCCATCAGTCAAAAGCATGATGCAATTTAACACAACGAGCATTTATTGGCGCCTTCCACGTCTGCAGTTGGCACTCGATTGACCTTAGCCCGCCGAATTCCCAGACTGTGCCTGCTTCTCGACGAGCACCAGCAGCATTTCTGCTTCAGCAGCTCACTATGGCCGTTGGGCGAAGGGATGCCCAGTCAAGGGATGGATGAAGCTTCCCCACACTCCTTCTTTTTACCCTCCTGCAGCAGCCTTCATTTTATCCCTCCTACTATCACCTCCAAACCCCACCTCCATTTTATCTCTTCAGTGCAAACTTCCAAGGAGCCCATGTGTACCTAGCTGCCATCTCTCATGTGAGCCAACAGAACTAATTGAAGCAGTGGTGGAAAAGCAAGCAGAGATTGGATCCATCATTAAGGGAAAACAAAACACAGAGACTCTGAGAGTTTTGTGTGTGTGTCTTTCCTATGTTCACAAACCCTAGAGATGAAAATGTGAGATAAATCATTAGGGGGGAAGTTTGAGACCTTTCCCCCATCTTGTATTTATTTTGTACCCATCACTTAATCTACACAAAGAGAAGGCCACAATAGGGGAATCCCCTGTGAAAGATCATGCTAGTGGATGATTACAAATTTGACCTGATACACTCTGACATCTGCAGTGCAAGCTTTTCCAGGGATAAGTATCTTGGAAATACAGTATTTCCAAGTCTAACTGTCAAAGCACGTTCAAAAATAGCCCACTGGAGTGGTTCCCTCAAGCAAAGCCAACCCCGTCCAGTTCCAACACGTCAGGGGCACACAAAGTTCAAAATAAGGGCGGATGGCTTTACAATAAAGCCCAAAATATTGGCAGGCCTGTAAAAGATTTACGATGGGCCCCATGTGAGATTCTATTTTCAGCACATTCCTCCCAAACAAGAGGACTTTCTGCATTTGCAAAGAACTATCTGGATAGTCATCAAAAAGCAAACATCATGAGGAAAGATTTCCAAAATTAGAAGTATAGTTTGAAAAACACTAATCTAAAAAAGAAAGTTCTAGATATTTCTGTTTCACCACCACCCACACTTACGGTTTTCCTCTCTTTCCTTTTCAACTCTCACACTTCTATACATCTCGAAGAACCATGGTTTCACTTCGCTTTAGACAGCATCACTGTCCCTTAGAGTCAGAAATGATCTTAAGCATCATTTAATCCAACCCTTTCATTTCACATGTGACCAATGTGGCAAATTGTATGGAGCACCTTCCCCTAGGAGGCAATGTACCAGGGTCAGAGGAGAGACACTAGTGTGACAAATACACGATTCCTTGAATTGTTTAACAAAAATAACTTTATTTCTGCCTTAAAGAAATTTTATTTCTATTTAAGGAGACTGATAATGTATACATATAGAGTAAAGCAGACAAGGGTAGCTGCAGAAAGACTGATCCAAACCAGGATCAATACATGGACTAAGGACATTATTTTGACTGGTGGAACGTTGAAAGGTAATAGACCTTGGACTAGGCTTGAAGGATGGATATATTTTCACTAGATGTAAGTGCAACACGAAGTTATTCTCCACAGACGGAATAGTGTTGGTAAAGATTCATAAATAGTAAAGAATATATTTGTCCCAGGACCTCTAAAATCCGATTTGGTAGAAGCAATGGAAGACGTGTGTGAAGGTGGAAAGGCATCCAATTCAGCCAGGTAGAGAAGTCTAATGATTTTTTCACTGTTTTTTACAGAACTTTGCATTAAGTGGAATTTTTTTTTTCTCCCCAAAGCCCCAGCACATAGTTGTATGTCCCAGTTGTAAGTCCTTCTAGTTCTTCTAAGTGGGATGCCTCCTCAGCATGGCTTGATGAGTGGTGTGTAGGTCCACACTCAGGATCTGATCCTGTGAACCCCAAGCTGCCGAAGTGGAGTGCATGAACTTAACCACTTGGCCAGGGTCTGGCCCACTAAGTGGAAATTTTTTTTTTAAAGATTGGCACCTGAGCTAACAACTGTTGCCAATCTTTTTTTTTTTTTTTTTGCTTTTTCTCCCCAAATTCCCTGAGTACATAGTTTTATATTTTTTAGTTGTGGGTCCTTCTAGTTGTGGCATGTGGGACACTGCCTCAGTGTGGCCTGACGAGTGGCACCATGTCCACGCCCAGGATCCGAACCAGAGAAACCCTGGGCGACCAAAGAAGAGTGCGTGAACTTAACCACTTGGCCACAGGGCCAGCCCCCTCAGTGGAATTTTTGCTTGGAGAAAGCAAAGAGAATACAGATTATATATCTGAAAGCATTTGAGACCAAAACTGATTTATGACTGAGTTTCCCAGGGTCCAGAGTCAGAATTCTGGCCTCCCAATGTTGAGAGTTTAGTAGTAAGGATGTTTCTGACTGCAGATAGACAACCTCAACTTCAACTAAGTCAATGTCTTATCTTATATAAAAAAGAACTCCAGACGTAGGTAGCTCCCGGATATGTTAATTCACTGGCTTATCAAATTCATCCGGGAACCCTGTTTTCCCCTTTTTTCTCTATTCTGCCATCCTCGCCATGTTGGGTTGAATCCCTCTTCATGTCACAAGGTACGCTTTGCGGTTCTTGGCTTCATTCTAGGTACCACAGCATCCAATATAAGAAGAGAGGCTGTTTCCTCTCTGGGTCTCCTTTTAAGAATGAGGAAATCCTTCCCAGAAGCTACAACCAGATCATACACCCACCCCTACACCAGGCTCTGATGAGGGAATGGGATTCCCAAAACTAACTCAGGATCTGACCCTTGAGTCACAGGGAGAGAAGGGAACATCCAAGTCAGGGCTTTGCCAGCAAGGAAAAAAAGAGACAGGCTTTTGAGGAGGCAACTCCTACTGGTAAGTGACCACAGGTACTCCCTAAACGCTGTCCTGGGAGACGGTAAAGACCCTTTCTTCCTATTCAAAACAATGGCTCATCCACAAAGGCTGGAGAAGATGAAGGCTGGGGACCCTCTAGACAGCAGCACGCCTGGCTCAATAGACAATAGGCTGGGACCATGGTACCTTCACATCCTACTCAAATCACTAGGCAGTCAAGTGCATGAGGAGGGGAGGAGCAGAGGGAGGAGGTAGCTCGAGGTGCAAAGTAAAGGTTAAAAGTCTTAGAGAAGATGTTTGGAGATTAATAAGTTTTTCTCGGCCTTCCTGGTGTTGGGCAGGAGTGCCGCACCACCTCATTAACCAATCTTAGGCAATCGGAGGGTAGGTCCCTCCCAATGGCATGCCTTTTGCCAGTCCCATAATGCTCAATACATATATTTAAGGAATTTCTCAAATCAATTTATTATTTTCTCAGTTACTTGATTTCATAACATGATGTCAGAATTCTTAACACCTCAGGAAAGGCAATGTTTTGGTTAGGGTAACTGTTGCATCCTGCGTCAAGGGCTTATAATCTGGGTACCCAAATCAATTTTCATAATCATATGTTGCTAGGTTGTCATTTTAAGTAAGGAAATGCTGATGATGTTTTGTGAAGCCACATCTCTTTTTTTTAGCCACTGTTTTTTACTTTATGATAAGAGGAAATGAAACACAAAAACAGACTGAGTCACTCCATTGGCATGACTTCCCTTTCGTTTTTCTTCCTGTTTTCCCATTGGAGGCTGCATGTAAAGTCACCGCTGGGCTAATTAGATTCTCGAATAAGGCTTAGATAAAAGGACTGAGGAGATGTTTTGTCCTTCACTCAACAAATATTTATTCCAGACACTGTGCCAGAGAATAAAAAATCCAAATTAGATATGCCCATGAAGTCTAACTAGGTAGCTATTAAAAGTGATAAAAGTACATTTACTGACATGGAAAGATGCTTGCAATAATTGAAAATATATATGTATAAGCATGGTTTACTTTGATGTGTGTGTATCTATCCATCCAGATATTTTTTAATTCACTATTTGTACACAGACATAGATACCTGTGGGGGTGGGGAGTGTTATTTTAAACAAACAAAAACACTTGACTCTAGTCATTCTGTCCTCGAAGGGCTGGTGGGGGTGGCAGGGAGTGGCGTAGATGGCGACCAGACACAGCAGAATTCACGCCAGAGGGGGAGCAAATCTCTCTGCTACTCCCTTTGGCCTACACAAGCCAGTGCAAACCGGGCTTGCCTAAGATTTTAATGATGTTAACAGAAAGACTATAATTTTAAAATCTAGAGTAGATTACTTTTGCCTCATCTATTTTAACTTTCCCCAAATGTACATTATTTGCACAACAAAAATCTAAAAGGATATAGTGTCTATCTTCAACGAGCTCTTCTAGAGGAGAACATATAAATTATAAAACATGGCCATATGATATTATAGGGGACATTAGAGGGGAGATATATACACACATATACATAGTATATGTTCAGGAGGGCACAGAGGAAGAAGCTACTAGCTCCGCCTGGAAGGACCTAGAAAGGCTTCCCTTAGGATTTGGCCTTTGAATTGGGTTTTAAACCAAAATCCCTCAGAGAGATTATCATATGTTAAAGCATAAAGGAGCCTGACAATCCAGTAGGACTGGCCCTCAGACGAGTGTCTACAGAGGTCACATAAGAAGGGCAGTATAAATATTAAGAGGAGGAGGCCATACCAGTAGATGGGGACCAGATAACGAAAACACAACCACCCTCAAAAGTGCAGACTTCCTCCTAACATGCTGAAGAGTCATGGAAGACTGCATTTTCCTTTAACAAAAAAGGAAACATAATTTTAAAAGTTCTTCAAGGGAAACTTTTTGTGATCATAAAACAAACTCTGTCCATAACCTAACGTGTTAGATCCTTTAGATTAATTCTTTCAGATTGAAGCAGTATGTCCAAAGTGGGCCCCCAGATTGGGGTCAGCCAATAACAGATTTTTCACCTGTCTAAGAAGCAACAGAGAAATAGGTACAATGTGGTGAATTTTGTGTAAAACTAAATCTGTTCAAGATTTTTATTTGTTTTATGCCTTGTCATTAGCAAAACAAAATGTTGATAATCCTATGCGATATCCTCTAATTTATCTTTAGTTCCTCATCCATGAAAGAAAGCTCAAATTCAGTGACCACTGAACTACAGTCGTCTCATTTGACTAAACACTGAAAATAGCCAGAAAAAGGAAATTAAGCAGAGCAAAAAGGCAGGAAAAACAAGAGAGAAATCAGAGAATTCGAGGAAATTCCAATGGTCTAAGAGAAAGCGTGGAGGTTAGAAAGGAACTAAATTTAATAACAAATAAAGCACTTGTTCTCTGAAAGGTTGGAATAAATCTTTTACTTTAAGAGAAACACAGTACATCCTCCTTTTAAATTTTTCATGCCAAATCTCTAGTTTACACGTTTGTATTTTACGAGAATCATTTGGGGCCTGACATACAAGATGCATGCATAAAATTCTTTTCTTTATGAGATATGCATCTCCTGCAGAGCTGGCTATAAGGAAAATTCTTACCAAGTGAATCGTTATTCTCCCATTTTTTTAACGCTGAGAAACCTCCCTCAGTAGATTGGGTCGACCATTCTAGCAAGGAAGGAATTAGGATCACGTTCTGGCTTGTGGAAGGCAGAGGAATTGCAAGATGTTTGCTGAGAATTTCACCTTATAATGTTTAGTCTTCTGTTTTCAGTGTTGGTCTTGTCTCTGTCCCATATTCAGTTTACTTGCAGCCACTTGTCCCTCGTTTCTTTCTTTAGTGGTTGTGTTCTATCTGCCAAAGGCTTATAAACTCCTTGAGGTCGGTCACCTCGTCCTTTGTTTTTATCCCCGTAGGGCACCCAGGCCCACACACTCATTTAAGTTTGTTTACCTCCTTTTCCTTCCACAAAGAGCAATAAAGAAAACGACCCGAGCTCCATAATCCTCAACCCTGATTTATCGACTGGGTCATCCCATCAGCAGTTTTAATTTCAATCCTATATCAACTGTGTTTTGGCAGGATATCTCAAAGTTAAACATCATAAAGCTAGATTTAATGTTAACTCATTGCTGTCTAAATGGAAAGATCCTTTTCATATTTCACTTTCCATTTGTGTTAGATCATAATAAAAATTAAATCCATCTGCCTCTAGCATACGCATGGTGTGTTTAGTTAGAGACGAGAAGAACAGAAACGAGAAGGGTAGATTTGAAGACAGGTTTGAAAACGATGTAGATATTCAACTCAGACTCCACCTTTTAAAGAGCAAACATTTGTGCTTGATAAAATCCACTCAATTTATTTCCTTATAAATAATAAAAGAAGAGGAGAAAGTTTAAAGCTGCACACACAGGTTTTAGAAATGTTCGTTTTTTTGCCAGGTAAGAAAATATTTTAGTGTATGTCACTATCTTATTTTCTTCTTCTCAATAATTATTTTTAACACATAGATAACTTATAAACATATTTTCACCCTCAATGGTTTTAAAATTCCATACATATTTTAGTAAAAGACATCAATCTCTCCTGATTTCTATCCCACTTTTTCTACCCCCATATCTAAAAATAACGACAATAACAGTTGTACGTATTCCTCCTCTTTGGGGTGTATTTTAAGCAGCTAACAATGAATGCAACATCTCAATAACTCAGAGCATGGATCCAGAAGATACAGAAATTAAGCATAGAGGCTTGCATTGAAAAAATATACCGCTATCACCACTTCTTAAGTTAAGATTAATAATAACTATCATTGAGTGAACGCTGACCACGCAGAAGACACTGTGCAACAAACTTCACAAAAATATTCAGACATACATAAACACAGGCGTATATAATTTTGTTTATCTTTGTAATGACACTGTGAGGGAGGTGCTTTTAACGTCCCCTTATTACAGGGAAGGAAACAGACTTCTTGAAGGAGACACCTGATTAGTATGAGGGAAAGGCAGAAATGGAATCCAGGTCTGTCTGTGCAGCTCTGAAATCCCTAGACAATAGCCTGGATACTTGGAAAACACATAGAAAGACTGGGAGCCCTATAAATCATGATCGCTCAACTCAAAATGACACCCCACACTGTCTGACAACCTGACTATAAACTCTCTAATGGGAAAACACTCCCATTCTCTGCAAAGACCATTTCCTACTTCCTCAATGCCTGGCACATAGGAGCTGTGCAATAAATACACGTTTAATAATGATAATAACAATAGCAAGCACTTAGATAACATCATCCTCCAAGTACTTTTCTAAACTCTATGTAGTTTAATTGATTTAATTCTCAGCAAACCTATGACCTAGTTACTGTTGCTATCCCCATTTTACAGATGAGAAAACTAAGGCACAAAGAAGTGAGGACACTTGTCCTGGGTCACAAGAGTAGTAAGAGGCAGAATTAGACTTCAAGCCCAGGCAGTCTTGTTCCATAGTTCTATAGTCTATAGTCTAAATAAACAGATGAATGAACGAACCAGAACGATTTTGTCAATATAAGTCATATTCCATCTTCGCTTTCATTTAAACCCTTCAGGGACTCCCCACTGTATGTAGGATAAAAATGATTAAATTCCTATCCCAGATTTTTGGCCCCACATTTTAAGCCCCACACTCTCCTCAGTCTGATAAAACAGGTTGGATTCACTACTTCCTTTCCAATTCAGGTCCTTCACACACGCTGTTTCTTCTCCTTGGAAGCTCATTCGTATACTCTTAACTGGTTAATTCCTACTCATCATTCAAGACTCCACCTAAATACGACTTCTTGTGAGAGAGCTTCTCCAACATGCCAATATAACCCAGATTCCCACTCTTGTTATATAAGTCAATAGCATTTAAACAATTTCAAATTATGTGTGTGTGTGTGTGTGTGTGTGTGTGTAGATCTGATTGCCTTTCTCTTTCATTACCCTGTAAATTTGATGAAGACAGAGACTATCACTCTTTTTTCCTACACGTGGCCTGTACTAGACACTTGATAAAGTTTGTTGACATAAGAGTGAATCGATGAATGAATGAATGAACAGATCAACCAAAAGCATTGTGTACAATGAATTCTCGTAATATTGTATGTGCATGTGTATCATTGCCAATTGCCAAATACACCTGCCAAGCACCAACTTAAAAGCCAATACACACTGAAAGAATATCCACCATGTTTTTGAGGAGGTAAGACTGAATATGGTGATCGTGTCAAGGATGTAATGAAAACAAAGGCAGATTCCCCTTTTCTTTCTCACGATGTGAAATATGGTACTCATGGCTTTATCCGCTAAACTTGTGGTAACAGTGCATCCCCTCCTCTTTGAGAAAGATCTCTTTTATATCACAGGGTTCTGCCACAGATGCAAGCAAGGGACCATGTCAGGCCAATCAGTGTCTCCCATACCTCCAGCAACAGTGATTCAATCAGAGATGAACACAAGGCCCCTGACTTGCGGGCCAATCAGAGTTCTCCATGTGACTGTTATTTGGTTCAAATAAGGCGTGTTTCTCTATGCCTTTGGAGTCACAGTTGTGGGAAGATTCCAATTTAAGGCCACTTAAGGGCCACCTTCCAAGCCATCTGGAGGAAACCTCTCTATAGTACAAGAAAAAGAAGCCAAGGTGTTAACCTAAGCAGAAAGAAACAGAGATGAGAAATAGAGAGAAACCCTCTCGTATCATTTAAGCTCCTGTGCCCAACTATACCTGCAGCCAGCTGTATCCAAGACTTCCCAAGTATGTGAGCAAACAAATATTCCCCTCTTTTTTAATTGAAGTATGGTTGACAAGCAATATCATATTAGTTTCAGGCGTACAACATAGTGATTTGACATTTATACACATCACAAAACAATCACCACGACAGGTCTAGTAACCATCTGTCACAATACAAAGTATTACATTATTGACTGTACTCTCAGTGCTATACATTACAACCTCGTGACTTATTTATTTTATAACTGGAGGTTTGTACCTCTTAATCCCCTTCACCTATTTTGCCCACTCCCCCACTCCCCTCCCCTTTTGTGACCATCAGTTTGCTCTTTGTGTCTACAAGTTTGGTCTGTTTTGTTTGTTTGTTTTCTTTTTTTTTTTTTGAGGAAGATTAGCCCTGAGCTAACTACCTCTAGTCCTCCTCTTTTTTGCTGAGGAAGCATGGCCCTGAGCTAACATCTGTGTCCATCTTCCTCTACTTTATATGTGGGACGCCTACCACAGCATGGTGTGCCAAGCAGTGCCATGTCCACACCAGGGATCTGAACCAGTGAACCCCGGGCCGCCGAGAAGCGGAACATGCAAACTTAACCGCTGTGCCACCGGGCCAGCCCCTGGTTTGTTTTTTTTTGTATTCCACACATAGGTGAAATCATACAGTATTTTTCTTTCTTTGTCTGACTTATTTCACTTAACATAATACACTCTAGATCCATCCTTGTTGTCACAAATGGCAAGATTTCATCCTTTGTCATGGCTGGGTAATATTCTAGTGCTTGTGCATGCATATATATTTTATATATATACACATCCAAAAAAACTTCAGAAAGAAGCTGGACGTCTCATGCTCCTTGATTTCAAACTGTACTACAAAGCTATAGTAATCAAAACAGTATGGTACTGGCACAAAAACAGACACACAGATCAATGGAACAGAATAGAGAGCCCAGAAATAAATCCATGCTGATATGGTTAATTAATCTAAGACAAAGAAAGCAAGAATATACAATGGGGAAAAGACAGTCTCTTCAATAAATTGTGTTGGGAAAACTGGACAGCTACCTGCAAAAGAATGAAACTGAACCACTTTCTCACAACATACGCAAAAATAAACTCAAAATGGGTTACAGATGTAAATGTAAGACCTGAAACCATAAAACTACTAGAAGAAAATATAGGCAGTAAGCTCTTTGACATCAGTCTTAGCAATTATTTTTTTGGATCTGTCTCTTCAGACAAAGGCAACAAAAACAAAAATAAACAAATGGGACTACATCAAGCTAAAAAGCTTTTGCACAGCAAAGGAAACAAACAGCAAAATGAAAAGGGAACCTACTGAATGGGAGAAGGTATCTGCAAACGGTATATCCAATAAGGGGTTAATATCCAAAATATATAAAGAACTCATACAACTCAGCAAAAAACCAAACATTTGATTAAAAAACGGACAGAGGACTTGAACATTCTTCCAAAGAAGACATACAGATGGCCAACAGATACATGAAATGATGCTCAACATCACAAGTCATGAGGGAAACGCAAATCAAAACCACAGCGAGATATCACCTCGCATCTGTTCAAATGGCGATCATCAAAAAGACAACAAGTGTTGGTGAGGGTGTGGAGAAAAGGGAACCCTTGTGCATTGTTGGCGGGAATGTAAATTGATGCAACCACTATGGAAAACAGTACGGAGGTTCCTCAAAAAGTTAAAAATAGAACTACCATATGATCCAGCAATTCCACTTCTGGGTCTTTATCCAAAGAAAACAAAAACACTAATTTGAAAAGATATGTGCACCCCTATGTTCATTGCAGCATTATTTACAATCATGTCCAGTATTTTTGGTGTAAGAATCTTTGCCTCAAACAGTTTCACCTCAAACATTTTTGCTGCACAACTAATTGGACATAAGGCAACTTTCCTGTAAAAGATAAAATAACTGGTTGACAGTTTTGGTTTCATTTGGTTACAAATGGTTTTCATAATAAAACATGAAAAATGAATACCAAAATTAGACAGACTTGACTGAAAAAATGAAAATACAACATATTTGAATGCAAATATTTGAATATTTAAATGAGTGCAGATTCCTGGCAATACTGTGCAAAGAGCAGATTTTATTTTGTGGATTGTTATCCACAAATTGTTTTGTTCATAGCATTATACTTTCTTTTTTGCTTGCTGATTTTTGTCTCTTCTTTTGGTATTTCACATTTTCTATTTTTTCCTCTAAAATGCCATCCTTCATTAAGAGAGGTATCAGTTTCACCAAATACTAGGATGCATATTTGTAATCAAATGAAAACCATTTGTAACCAAATAAAACCAAAACTGTCAATCAACCAGTTATTTCAGCCTTTACAGACAATTAGTTGTGTGGTGAAGATGTTTGCAGCGAAACTGCCTGTGGCAAATATTCTTACAGCAAAAATATCTAGAACTATTTACAATAGCCAAGATATGGAAGCAACCCAAGTGTCCATCGATAGGTGAATGGATAAAGAAAATGCTTCTTTTTGATAAAGTTGATTGGAGAAGGCATTTCTGTTGCTTGCAGCCATGTGTCCTGATCTTCCCAACCAGCTAACATTTCTAATAATTGAAAGCACAAAGCCTTAAAGAGAACTATTTCAAGTTTACAGACAACGTAAAGGTTATTGGTTTGGCTCAGGCTTATGGTGAGGTTACACACAGTGTACAGAAATAGAAAATTGTGTCCTAATCATAAAATCATACCAAGCCAAACAAAGGCAGGGAAAGTGGAATATCCCTGAGGAACGAAGCAAAAAGGAAGACACCACCCCTTCCAGAGCAGCTTCTGTCCCCCTGTCCACTGAGGGCTGCTGCTGTGACAGCTGAAGATCCTGGGAAAACACTAACCACGTTGCTTACTTGCCATCGTGACAATCCCACCAGATCGGGCCTGGTGTCCCGCAACAGGAGCTGCTGTTTGTTTCAACCTAAATCTGGGTTTTCACTATTTTAAACTTCGAGAACAGATAATCCTACCATCATCTGACTCTGGTAGTTCTTGTAACAGTTGATATTTCATATCTGTTTGTGTAAAGGAACTAACTTCGGACATGCACACCAAGGTTTTTATCTTTGTTGTTCCACAGTGTTCCTCAGTGCCTTAGGACAAAATAGGACAGAGAGAGTAAGTTCCATGAGCTTCCGAATAGATTTGCTAACTCACAGCACAGGCAACAGTCTGAAAGCTAAGTGTGGGCTCATCTAGAAGCATGGGCTCCTTGACGTAAAATTCTGTGTATGTTTTTAATATTCTTTTATTCCAAGAGCTTGGTTTTCCAATGGGAAAGGGAGTCCGGTCACATTAATTGCTAACATTTAGAGAGCATTTACTATAAGGCAGGCGCTGCTTGCTCTCGTTTGCAATAATTTAGCCTTTTTAATGATCTCATTGTCTTCATCTTGCCGAAGAGAAATTACAAAGAGGTTAGATTATTTGTGCAATTCACACAGCTGTGTGACCACAGCTTTCTCTGCTACTGCCTGACACTCTGCCTCTTCCCAAACCTCCATATGGCCAATATTACTAACCAGGGGTATCTCCAGTCTGCTCTTTCTCCCTTACATACATGAGCAATTTTAAGTCCTTATTGCTCTGCCTGAAACCTCTACCCTCACTTAGCCATTTTGTTCTACTTTCTGTCTTCCATTTCTTTTGAAGTATGTTTTTAAATTTCCAAGAAACATTTTTAATTTCCAAGAGCCCTCTTTTGTGCTCTGAATTTCCTTTCTCACAGCACTCTTAATCCCTCCTGTGAAGAAACTTATTAGAATTTATTTGTGTTTCTCTTTTGCTCCTTCCACATTATTTCCTCAGGGACATTTGGTTTATTTCCCACGGGTGTTGGAGCGTTACCTCAAATGCATGGGGCTCCTTTATTCTTTGTTCATATTTGGGTATAAGGCACGAATAAGCCACTTGGAGGTTTTGTTCATACGGATGACATTTTTCAACTGACTCAATTTGCTTTAGGATCATAATTCATTGAGCAAGCCATTATACCAAGGTCCCTACATAACACCACATGGAGGTCATTTGTGGGCGATGCTGTCTAATTTATTTAGAGAAGAAACTTCTGATCTTCTAACAGAGGATTAGAGGAAATTGTGCCAGCATTACGCACATGGTAGCCATTGACTATTTCACATATAGAATTCCATCCCCTTTTATGAACGCTTGTCCGCGGGACCTTGCGTCTCTGAGCCTTGACCCTCTCTGGCTTCTGCCAAGCAAACCAGCTTTCTTCTCACCCCTTTCTTTTCTGAGATTCTGGGCTGCAGCTTCCCTTGCTACATCAGTGAAAACTCTGTTCACTTCCTGTCTTCCAGAATTTCATTGAACTCTCTCATCTTCTATACATCTGAATAAATTTATTCTTTTGTAATCATTTTATTCCAAGGTCGGGGGAGAAGTGATAAGTGCCGGCTTCAGAGACAGAAGTCTCAGATCTGTCCCCATGCGTACTGGGACCCCACCTCATCTTATTTCAAATAAGCACCCTAACCTAACTAAATCACATGGGATGTTTCTTTATTAAAAGCCAAGATTCCTTCCAGGCGAATTAGCGTTATGTGTAGCACACCCAGACAAAATTCCGTAATAAGAGTTACTTAGCCAGTGTTACCCAGTTTGGACATCCGAATCTTAAAGAAAGTGGGGTCCCTTTGGTTTAGGAATCTATATATATCAATACGTAGAGGATTTCTTAAGGTTATAAAAGAATTTATTGAAAATAACTGAACCAACTCTAAAATTTACATAAAATTATGTAAAATTTGTACCACATATCCATGAAGGTAGATCTCTGTGTACCCCACTTCCTCACTCCTGACCTCTAATTACCCAAGGGAAACGATTAACAAATAATTTTATCAAGCCCTTGCAAAAAGCTCCTTTCAAAACTTCTATATTGTCAATACGTAGCTAAAGGAATGGTGATTAAAATGAAATTCTCAGTGAACGGTCAGTTTTTTCTTTCCTTCCTTCTCTCTCTTTTTTTTTTTTTTTTTTTTGAGGAAGATAAGTACTGCCAATCCTCCTCTTTTTGCTGAGGAAGACTGGCTCTGAGCTAACATCCGTGCCCATCTTCCTCTACTTTATACGTGGGACACCTACCACAGCATGGCTTTTGCCAAGCGGTGCCATGTCCGCACCCAGGATCCGAACCGGCGAACCCCGGGCCACCCAGAAGCGGACGTGCGAACTTAACCACTGTGCCACCAGGCCGGCCCCCAGCTTCTTCTGGATCCAAGTTTGCACTATTCAAAATTGAGGGACAGGGCAGTAGTAAATGAAACACTCTGTGTATAATATCAATTATACTTGGGAGAAACTTGCCTTTGCAAGTTATGGGACAGTAAGAAAATATTTTTCTTCCTTCTTAAAGGTTTAGTCTGTCCTAAAAGCAGTGCATCTGGGTTTTTGTTTTGGTTTTTTTTTTGCAGGGGAGGTGAGGGAGGGAGGTGTCTGATTCAACAGTTATTTGTCAGATGAGTGAAATAGTAAAGAGAAGACTCAGGCTGGTGGGGAACTCTTAAATGGGACCAGTCTCAAGTGTCTGACCTGTTCTGCAGGGTCGTGGTGTACCAAGGTCTCTGGTCCAGTCCCTCTCATTCCCAAAGTGGCCGGAGGACTTGGAGTTCCAAGGTCCACCAAAGACTGTCCTGCTTGAGTCCTACTCCATGTCATTCTGAACAGATTAATTCAGATTTTGCTAAAGATACTGCTGAGAAGAGAAGGGTGAATCCTGCAGAGAAGGTCAACCCTCACGAGGAAAGATCAAATTACCTAAGAAGGACATGGAGAGTGGCTGCAGTTTCACAGTGTATACCTACCCCCAAACTCATTGACTTCTATACATGAAATCTGTGCAGCTTGAAAAAAAAAATAGACAATAGAAATAAATCCAAACGTAACACAAATCACACAGAGAAGAAGGACATGGAGCACCACGGGCACATTTAGAAGGTGATGCTCTTGTAAACAGGCCAAATCTGAAGACCCGGGGAAAAAGGATTGATGACAGCTATAAGGTAACTACTCCAGAGCAGATCCGATTTCTTGTGTGCTTTTCCTTTGAACTATGAGGAATAGTCACATTTAGAAACAGTTTTTCTCATCCTAAGCTATAATTTCCATGAATCAGCCCAACCCGTCAGTACAATCTAGTATTCCTGAGCAGTCTTCTGCATGGTTAATATGGAAAACAAAGGGCAGGGCAGCAAAGGGAAGTACGATTTGCCCACATTTTCCCCTTTTCGGTTCTCAGGGGAACAGAGCTGCTACCTCTCAAGAGAACTGGTTTGGGAAGCAACTACTGAGGAGGAGAAATTTGGCTGATAGCGGAGCTGGAGGTGGGAGGAGAACAGGATTTGGAAAACGGTTGCTGGACGGAAACCACGAAACAGACAGAAAGCACCCTTCTCTTTGACCCTAATGTACCCATCTAAGAAGACTTTTAAGGAGAAGCAAGGACTGAGACCTGAGTTACAGCAGTTATGTTGAGTGACCTACAACGTGACATCATCCCAGCTCTTCCTCACCAAGGTACAGGTGATCACAATTAAGCCGTCTGGATAAGGGAACTGACTCTGAGGTCAGAGAACCTTTTTTCGTTTGCCTCAAGCTGTTCTGTCAAGATTTGGTCTGAGCTATTTTAATCTTGCTTCGAGACCCTACGCAATGAGTCTTCACTTATTAACCCTGGGAGTGACTGTGTAATGCCCTGGAATGATCTTGTTCGTTATCTGTGCTCTCCTGAGCAACCGCCTTCTCTAAGCAGAATTTGCATTCTCTGACCACTTTGTTCCCTTGTTCCTTGTGACGATGGGGAACATTTTAAAGGTTCTCTGGCCAAAAAAGACTGTTTTTGCCTGGAGTCCAAAATGAAAGTATACCTGACACTCGTGTCGTGCCATTAAACGCCCTTCAGTAGTGGATGCTGTGACACACCACTTAGGTACCACTCTCACAGGACTGAGGCACTCACTCCCCCGGCTCCAGGCAGTGTTGGCTGCTCATGGCTCATGGCTGAGAATCTTCCTAGGAGCTGCCCTTGGCTAAGGAAGCTGCCGTGACCAAGTTTATGTCCCTCTCCCCACCCATCAGCCTGCATCCAATGTCTGGTCAACACAGGCCATCAAAGGTCTGCCCCCTTGCTTTAATTTAGGAGAATTTTGAAGGCCCCCCCAGCTCCAGAACTCCTGTAGGATGGGCTGAGATGTCAGTAGCAATCACATGGCAGATCAACTTCTCCCTCTGTCTGATCCTGCCTTCCTTCTTCCCTTCCTTATAAACCTTCTGCATGCAACCATCCATCTCAGAGTCTGTTCCAGGGAACCCAATCTAATAACCAACACCATCAAGGTTTAACGATCACTTCATTTCCAGTATCATATGGATTACATGAGATCTATTCAAGCGTGGAAATAGAAATGAATAATTGAGAATGGATTCCGCCATTATGAGAGAATTGTCTCATTCATACTTACTTAAATCTTCCTCCAAAGTGTTGGTCATTTTACATCTCATAATTTCTGTTTATTGATGCAAAGCTCTTTTAATAATGAGTTTATAGGGAAAATATGAATTAGGTGAAAAAGCACATCACCTGATTCAAGTTTTATTCAGTTCTGATTATTTCATTTGTTCTAATTTCAGGACAAAGCATTTCTAGATAATTTGAAAAAGCTTGTCCATAATTTGCCTTTGTTTTTAGTTTCAAAACTTTAGGTTCAGTGTTGAATACGAAGACGTTTTTAAAAATCTCAAGAGGAGCTTCAAGTCCATCTATGATTTTGTCTGGTCAGCATCCCTTCCTCTGCGGGAATTCCTCATCCGACAATCTCTGGTCCTGATGGGCTGTCAGTCATGATGCTACCCTCCCCCAGGCATGAGCAGTGATCCAGGCTGGGCAATAAGAGCACGCCATCACCTTGGCTCAGTAATTGGGCTAGAGCTGAGTTTATGACCTAAATAGGACTAACCGGATTCTTCCCTGGGATTTATACAAGCATGCTGGAGGAGGTGAAGGGTATAGCCTTGGAGCTTCCTGTATCCACGTTTCCCTCTGTGTGCCAAGATCTTGTCAACAGAATGAAGCCAAAACTCAGAGAGAAGCAAAACCAAAAGAATATATGTTTCAAGTCCCTGGCTACAGTCACGGGGTCCAGCCCGCCTTTTGGACTTCCTAGTTATATAAGCCAATAAATTCTATTTTACTTGACTAGTGTGAGTTGGGTTTTTGTCACTTAAAAAGACACCCAACACAAAGTTGTGCATCACCACCTTTACAACTCTCCATTATCCCTCTGAGGACGAATTTCCAGCATCTTTTTTCTAAGCACAAAGGTAAGGGCCGCTATATTCCACACTCAACTAGATTTTCTCCAATCTTTTCCCCATCCTCCTCTAGCTATTTTCCTTATATAGCCACAACACCTGATGTTTCTAGTCAGCCAGCCAGTGCTTACATTTATTTATAAAGCACTACTTTGCAATTTTGCAACAAATATCATTTCCCACTTTCTGACACAGACCAGTTTCTAGTCAAGAGATTTAAGTCTTGGCGAGCTACATTTTCTTTGCCTTAATTTGTCTTGGTGAAGAAGAGCTTTTGGACTGTGGAACTGCAACCAAAACACCGTAGTTTCTCTCATGGCAATTTTCTCAAATTGCTGACATATTGCTTAGGAGAAAATAGCCTTGGTTGTGCTAAATTTTCAAATCTAAATCTGGTGAGGCAGCAAATATCACACACTTCATTAAAATAGTGAAGGGAAGCCAGTGTTAGGACAATTAATTGTGGAAACCTGCCATTCAAGTGCCTAATAAATACGCCTCCCAAAGACTCTGCAGGGCTGGTTTTTTACGCCATCTTAAATACGTTCCGAGAATCACGGTGACATATCAGCTCATCTGCAAACCATTTTTGCAGCTCCAAAGTAAAATTATTCTGCGAATGAAAAGCCCATGACTTGGGTTTATAAAGCTAGTTTAAGTTGATGTTCAACCATCTGCTAGCTACTGACATTTTCACAGGTGCTCAAGAGGCATGAACGTGGAGGCTAAAACAGAACCACAAGCAGAACACACACAGTCAGTGTCTCTTTGGCAGTCGCTGGGGAAGCTGCAGAGCTTATAGAAAACATGATTTGTACCCTATTTGCATAAGCAATTCATAGCTATAGAATCACAGGATGTTAGGATCACAAAACACATAACAGATCGTCTCACATAATTCCTTGAAAAGGAGGCTCAGGGAGGTAAAATAATTCACCTAAGATTTCAGAGCTAGTGGATGACAGCCAGGAACAGATCCCACTTTCCTTGTGATCAGTCTGGAGCCCCCCTGAAATCAGTAAACAGTTAGCCATTGATGATTAGGTAGCTAGTAACTAAAGTGGTTTCTTTTGCAATTAGTAATTATAGCTTTTAGTCGTTCACCCACCCATTGTTAACTGGCTGCTTAGGCAATATACTATCCGACCCCTACTAGGTTCCTACAGATAACATCTCCCTGGCGCCTGGGTCACCATGGTAATGGATGTTTCAGCTGTTTTTCCGGAATCAGGACTCCCGTGTCCAGTTCAGGCCAGTTGAGATCACCTACCCATGAACAGGGCCTGCACAGGTGCCCGATAAGTGACCTTTTTGACATCAAGAAGCTAAAAATTCCACTCCCAGATTATGGGAAGGTCGCCATTTTGTGTACATGCATCCTATGAAGAGCCATGAAGCTGAACTATGCTTGCCCAGATCATCAATGACCTCACCTCTCCTCTCCTCCAATCATCTATCCCCACACTTCAGACCACCTGGCCCTTCATCCCATAAACATCCCTGAGTCCCCATTTTCAGGGACGCAGATTTGAGACTCATTCTCCTGCATCCTCACTTGGCTGCCTTGTGATTAAAACTCTCTCTGCTGCAATCTTGTCATCTTGGTGATTTGCTTTCTGGCCGATGGGCAAAAACGAACCTGGTTCGGTAACACCCTCACTATTTCTCTTCTGTAAACTGTCCCAGCACCATAACCAATAGGTTTCCTCCAACCTCTACCTGTGGTTTGGTGGCAAGACCCCTAGACATGGGGTTGGAGGACACAGATTTAAGCTCTGGCCTTGACACTTTCTAGATTTGTGATCTTCGCCAAATCATGTAACCCTTCTGAGCTCCGTTTTTCACACCTTCATCTTTTCTTCTATCTCGCAGGGCTGTTTTTAGAATTAAATGAAATGACACATAAGGCACTTTGTAAACTGTAAGTCATTCTGCAGATGCAAGCCATAATAATTATAAGCGAATCGTAATAGCAGTTCAAAGAAGAAAGCAGATCATAGTGATCGTCAGTAACTGTTCGGGACCTTTCTCAGCAGAGCATTGAGCTAATTTTCCTACAGGGAATTTTCCCAGAGAGAGAGTCTACGTCTACAAACGGTTTACATTCCAAAGGACAACAAAAGAACAAATGGATTTCTGGAGGTTACGTAAGTCCGGGTATTTTGCTGGTTAACAAAGATAGGGTAAACGGGGGAGACTGAGTCATTTAGGATGCCTTGGGCTGCGAGTGCAAGGAAGCCCTGACTCACAGTGTCTGAAACAATGGAGGTAGCAACAGCTATGGTTTACCAGCTCAGTTCTCCAGTTCTTTTGGCTCTGTCCGTCTCCACGTGTTGGCTTCTTCCTCAGATAGCTACAGCATTTCCAAAGATCACATCCTGACAGGATAAAGGTCAGAGTTTAAAAAGCTCTGCTTCCTCTGTGTTACCCACTTAAAACTGAAGAAGCTCTTCCAGAAGTCCCCCGTTCCAGACCTCTCCTCACATCTCTTTGGCCTGACATGGACACCATGGGATATTACGAATGGATTAAGATAATCAGAACACATTTGCCCATGTTGGGGATGGAGCCACTCTTTCCTTATGCTTAGGTTGTACGGCAAAGGGGTAGACACTTGAGCAAAATGAGAAAGGAGGGCGAATTCAGATGCCTCACCTTTTCACTGTTCTGTGTCTTTGTCACTAATCTTACCTCTCAGGCAGCTGCTATCAATAAATGTGACGGCCTGGTAGTCGTGGAGGGACTATCATTGATTATAAACTGTCACAGACTATTATTGACACCAGTTCAGACTCCAGCTTGTCAATTCTAGAACAGTGGGGAATGCCTAGAAATTAAATCAGTTTACCACTGTAGTGTGAGAAGTGAGAAGCCACGCTGGAAAACAGAAGAGCAAGCTATAAATAATTAGGATACCTTTAGTGGAGAAAACAGATTTTCAGCCCTCTAGAAAGAAGAGCAGCTTTAGTTTGGAAGATTGAGGAAAGTAATTATCTGAGATAGAGAAAATGGCATCAGATGGACTCAAGAATGACATAGGACATGTGACTAACACGTGAGGAAGGCCAGGCAAAAAGTGAGAAACCAAAGGGCAATGCTGGCAGGACAGTCCAGTTGGAGGATGAAAGACATTCACGATCAAAACAAGTTTAAAGGAACTGTAGAGGCTGGCCTGGTGGTGCAGCGGTTAAGTGCACACACTCTGCTTCAGCAGCCTGGGTTTTGCTGGTTCGGATCCCAGGTGCAGACCTATGCACCGCTTATCAAGCCATGCTGTGGCAGGCATCCCACATATGAAGTAGAGGAAGATGGGCACGGATGTTAGCTCAGGGCCAGTCTTCCTCAGCAAAAAGAGGAAGATTGGCGGCGAATGTTAGCTCAGGGCTAATCTTCCTCAAAAAAACCAAATAAACAACAACAAAAAGAAACTGGAAAAGCCAAAAGAAACACAGTGGAGAGCCAGATTTGGTCCTTGGGCTGCCGATCTGTGACTTTTAGTAGAAGAATTGAGGAGAATCATCTGAAAATATCAAATTTCTAATAGCCAAATGTAGAGACATTGGGAGAAATCTAAAGCTTAATCATTTTTTTCCTACAACATTTCTGTCTTTCATTTAAAAAAGAAAAAAAGAAAATTTTCCATATATTCAAAACCAGTTCTATTAGGTTCCATTTCATATGGATCATTTCATACATAACATCAAAAATAAAAAGCTTCTCTAAATTATTACCCCCAAAGTTCTATGTTTTCAAGACTGATTCTCAACGTAAATAAAATAGTCACGTTCCTCGGTAGTAAGATTCCTAAATGCCCAGAAAATTCAATCATATTGTTATTTCTACTCAAGTGGGAACAGATTTAGCAGGAATTTAATATACTTTTTTCTATCCAGTGTACCAAAGATGGCTGTTTTCCATTTCTCTTTTAAGTACTCTGAACTGTATGTGCCAACCATATTCAAACCAAGAGGTGTGAGTGATTTCCTGGGCCACTTTATAGAAGGTTTTGTTTTAAAGCCATAGTGCTAATGGTCATCCTGCAGTTCAGTTTTGCAATCTTATTTCTTCTCACCCTCTTCTCACCCTCAACTCGAATCATCATAAAAGAAAAGCGAAGTCACTTTCTCAACCGTGTCAGGAGACCAGAGAGATGACAGCGTAAATGTCAAAATAATTCAACATCCATAAATGCATTGAGACAGGACAAAAGTACCTGAATCTATTTTTGGCTGGTGAAAACTCTTACCATTTTTGGCAGTGTGAACAGTCATGCGCACGCTGTCTCAGCTCAATGCAAACACTGGCAGTAACTCTGATTTGTTTCTATGGTTTCAAATCACTGCCGATGACACCGCGATGCAGCTCACAGTAATGCCTCCTGTTGAAACTCTGGCTGCAACACTCTCTTTCTCCAGCTCCCTTTAAGAAATACTTTCACAAAACCAGCAATTGTGATTTTCCAAGGATTTTTTGATCACTACTTTAAGAAGATAACCCCTATAAGTGCTTGATATTTCTTTAGTCATGGTCTAGAGAGAGAGTTTGGGTTGGGTTGATGAAATATTTAAATGCCAAAGAGGAGAGATGTGAGTTTTGAATTTTAAGAATAAAAAACTAGGCCTCCTCTTATATTATCTGGCTACTTCTATTGACTCAATACTTAGCATCACTGATATTTAATGAGATCTCAATGAGCCTGCTCCAATCTTTTATCAGGATGGTATTCTAATATGGAACCATTCCCATCAGTCAGTTGAAAACATTTAAATGAGACACTAGACATAATAAATAAATCAGGCTGTACCTAAGACATTTAAGGGGTCACAAAGTTACATGTATCGCTATAATGAGGGCAGCAAGAAAAAAAATTTCTGAATTCTAGACCCACCGCTTCCTGCCACAGTAATTTTCTGAGAAACATTTGCAGAATGGGTACTCGGCAAAAATATACACTTTATTCTACAGGGCTTTGGCTAGACACTCTTTATGAGACTCCTACCCTTAGTAGTAGGTTGCATTCATGTCCCAAATTCACGTCCACACAGAACCTCAGAACATCACCCTATTTGGAAATAAGGTCTTTGCAGATATAATTAGTTAAGATGAGGTCATACTGAAGTAGGGTATTTTGTCTCTAAACCCAATCACTGGTGTTCTTATAAGACGAGGATAGACAGACACAGAGACACAGAGGGAAGAAGTCCGTGTGACAACAGAGGCAGATATTGGAGTGAAACAGCTACATGCCAAGGAACACCAAGGATTATCAACCACTAGGAGCTAGGAGAAAGGCATGGAACAGATGCTCCCTCAGAGCCTGGAGAAGCAACCAACCTTGTCAACACCTTGATTTCGGACTTGTGGCCTCCAGAACCATGAGAAGATAAATTCCTGTCGTTGTAAGCCCCCCAGTTTGTGGTATTTTGCTACAATAGTCCTGGGAACGAATACTCTTGTAGGAGGCTGAGCCAGATATATGCTGGAAGGATTTCCTTTCCTGTGCTCCTACGGCCTAGACCTAAAATTGGCCTTTCTCTTAGCCCACAACCTACCTTTAGTCATCAAGGTCTTTCACTCTCACAGAAGAATGACGAAGCCAAAGAAGAGTTTCTTCTCAAGTCCTGAGTACAGTCACCCTAACAGACCACCATGCGCCCTCCCTCCCTCCCACCGGACTCCACCGTGACTCTCACAGAGAGAGGAAGGATCCCTTCTAAGTTAGACGCTCCACCCATCGCAAGACCTTCAGATGATATCAGCTGCATGGAAATTCACAGAAGCAATTTAAAGAGCGGTCCAAATAAAGAAAGGATTTTTTATTTATTTTCTCCCCACACCCAGATCTCTGAATCCTAGTAATTGTCCATGAGCCTCTTCCTTTCAAGTGGTGTGATGGGGAGAAGAGCTGAGTTCTCTTTTCAGGTTGGAGTAGGCCAAGAGGACACTGTTCTCTGGATTGGTGGCATACATGTTCAATTGCAATGTAATTCAAAACATATTAATTGTCATCGTCCTTGTGCCAGGTGCCATGCTAGGAAACGGAATCAACAATGAATGAAATCTGAACTCTGCCCTCACTCAAAAGTGGGACATACAGACCAGTAACAACAATTACTGTGGTGGGGTAAGAGCAGAGGTCTTACACCTAAGAGGAGACTTACTAAAGGAGGTGATATTCTGAAACAGGGTTTCTCAACCTCAGCACCATTGACGTTTTGAGCTGGATAATTCCTTGTTGTGGGGGTGGTCCTGTGCACTGCTGCATGTTTAGTAGCATCTGGGGCCTCCACCCACTGGATGATAGTAGCAACCCCCACCCCACCCAGTCATGACAATCAAAAATATCCCCAATCAAAAAAAAAAAAATCCCCCGTGATGAGGTTGGGGCAAATTTTGCCACCATTGAGAAGCATCATTCTAGAAGTATAAACAGAAGATGGCCAGACCAAGAATTTAGGGAATGGTCCTAGAGAAGTAAGCACCCGAGGCGAGAAAAAGTGAGCATGGCAATTTGAGAAAACTGCAAGTAATTCAATTTGGCTTAGGATGGTAAGAAAGGTGGTAAGCAGCCAGAAAACACTTAGTGCCTTCTATGAGGAATTTGGGCATTATCCTTAGGGCCCTGGGAAAAGAAAGGGCCCTTTATTTTTTAAGAAAGAGGACAGGTTGAAATTTGCATTTGAGAATAGCATTTGCTGCAGTATTGAAAATGTCCTGAAGTGGAGCAAGACTAAATAGAGAGAGACCAGTTTTAAATGTTCACTACACTAATCCACGCAAGGCCTGAACTAAAACATGGCAGTGGCGATAAAGAGAAGCAGATGCACTGTTGCAATGTCTGAAGGACAGGGTCATGAGGGAAACGGAAGGATTGAGTTTCACTCCCTAACTCTGGTTTGGGATCTTGCATTAATGGTAGTGCCACTCATTGATACGAGAAAAGGTAGGACGTCAGGGGACAGGTGAGAGAGATGAGATGACATTATTCAAGATATGTTGAGTGTAGCAATTAGGGTTGCATTCAGCTGAGTACAAGATACTCTCATGCAGTGGCTAATTCTTGTTTACTCACACAACAAAAACCCAAGAGCAGACAATACAGACTGGATTCCGTGTCTAAACAAGGACATCAGGGACCGGTTCCTTTCATCTTCCTGTTCTCCATCTGTACAGCGTAGTTTTCATTTCCTGTGATCTCAAAAGGGCTACTCTACCTACAGAGTTCTAGGCAGGAAAAAGAAGTAAGGAGAAGAGGTGGGATCGGGAGACTCCCAAATATGTCACATTTGCAGAACTTTTAACATGGCCATCCTTAACTGTAAAGGAGACTTGAAAACTGAGTTTTAAATCTCTTTGAGTCACTATGGAAGAAACAGGAATGAGTGTTGAATGGACCAAACTGCAGTATCTGATACACTGAGATTGGAATGTCTGTGCAACATCCATTTGGAGATGAAAGGTTTGAAGAGATGAATATATAGGTGGCAATCATCCTCTGAGGAGTAGATGAGATAGATCACTCATGAGAGCTAGTATAGTAAAGCCCAAGAGAGAACTCTGGAGAAACAGACATACATGCAGGCAAGAAAAAGAGGATACCACGAAAGACACTGAGGAAGAGAAATTGGAGGGAAAGAAACAGGAAAATGTGATGCTGAAAAAGGAAAATAAACAAGCATCGATCAGCTTGGTAATGATATGGGGAAATATAAGTGCTTCAGTATTGCTGGAACACAAACAACTCCAGGGGACTGATGGGTCTAGAGTGCTGTCAACGGAGACTGGGCAGATTGTGAAAAGCCTCATGATGTCATGCTTTCAGAAATCTTGAACTTCTCCCTGTTTGTAATGGGGATTCATGGAAGGTTTTTAAAGAAGGAAGAAGGGGTAACACATGTATCCTGGACCATCCTAGTCAGGAGGTGAGATTCCAAGCCCAGCACCAACTCTATCTCTTTGTGTTGTTTTGAGGAAGTTTTTCAATGTCTTTGAACCTGTTTTCCAATGTAATATAGAGGGATTAGGTAGGATGATCTCTTGAGTTTTCTGGGGGGTCTACATACAAGTTTATGTTATCCCCAAATAATATGCTTGTGTATTCCAAATCAGGCTTCATTTCTGTTACTTGAATCCTGAGTTAGTAAAATATCTTAGAAAACATAAAACTTTTTTTATTTTAAAAAAGTAGAGATTAAACAACATGTTTCTGAACAACGAGTGGCTCAAAGAAGAAATAAAAAAAGAAATAAAAAATCTCACCAGACAAATGAAAATGGAAATACAACATACCAAAACTCGTGGGATGCAGCAAAAGCAGTTCTAAGAGGGCAGTTTATATTGATAAACACCTCCATTAAGAAACAAGAAATATCAGGGGCCGGCCCCGTGGCCTGGTGGTTAAATTCAGTGTGCTCTGCTTCGGAAGCCTGGGTTTGGTTCCCAGGCAAAGACCTACACCACTTGTCAGCAGCCATGCTGTGGTGGTGACCTACATACAAAATAAAGGGAGACTGGCACAGATGTTAGCTTAGGGACAATCTTCCTCAAGCAAAAAGAGGAAGATTGGCAACAGATGTCAGCACTGGGTGAATCTTCCTCAGCAAAAAAAGAAACAAAAAGAAACAAGAAACATCTCACATAAACAACCTAACTTTATACCTTGAGGAACTAGAAAAAGAATAACAAACTAAGCCCAAAGTTAGTAGAAGAAAGGAAATAACAAAATCAGAGAAGAAATAAATGAAATAGAGACTAAAAAAAAATAGGAAAGATCAATGACACCAAGAGCTGCTTCTTTGAAAAGATAAACAAAATTGACAAACCTTTAGCTGGACTAACCAAGAAAAAAGAAAGAGGACTCAAATAAATAAAATCAGAAAAGGAAGAGGAGACATTACAACAGATACCAAAGAAATACAAGGGATCATAAGAGGCTACTACAAACAATTATATGCCAACAAATTGGACAACCTAGCAGAAATGGATAAATTTATAGAAACACACAATCTTCCACAAGTGAATCATGAAGAAACAGAATATCTGAACAACTGATTACTAGTAAGGAGATTAAATCAGTAATAAAAAACCTCCCAACAAACAAAAGTCCAGGACCAGACAGCTTCACTGGTGAATGCTACCAAACATTTAAAGAAGAGTTAATACCAACGCTTCTCAAACTCTTCCAAAAAATACACGAGGAGGGAACACCTCCAAACTCATTTTCTGAGGTCAGAAACACCCTGATATCAAAACCAGACAAGGACACTGCAAGAAAACAGAATTACAGCCCAATATCCTTGATGAACATAGACGCAAAAATCCTCAACAAAATATTAGCAAATCGAGTTCAATAATATATTAAAAGAATCAATCACTGTGATCAAGTGGGATTTATGGCAGGGATGCAAAGATGTTTCAACATCTGCAAATCAATCATTGTGATATACCACATTAACAAAATGAAGGCTAAAAATCATATGATCATCTCAATAGATGCAGAAGAAGAGTTTGACCAAATTCAACATCCACTTATGATAAAAATTGTCAACAAAATGGTTATAGATGGAACTACATCAACATAATAAAGGCCACATATGATGAGTCCAGAGCTAACATTCTACTCAAAGGTGAAAAGCTGGAAGCTTTTCCTCTAAGATCAGGAACAAGATAAGGATGCACAATCACACTACTTTTATTCAACATAGTATTGGAACCCCTAGCCAGAGCAATTAGGCATAAAAAAGAAATAAAAGGCATCCAAATTGCAAAAGGAAGAAGTAAAACTGTCACTATTTGCAGATGACATGACATTATATATAGAAAACCCTAAAGACTCAACTGAAAAAACTGGTAGACCTAATAAAGGAATCCAGTAAAACTGCAGAATACAAAATCAATATACAGGATTCTGTTGTGTTTCTATACACTAATAATGAACTACCAGAAAGAGAAATTAAGAAAACAATCCCATTTACAATTGCACCAAAAAGAATAAAATACCTTTTACTCAAATAGGAATCATTTTAACCAAGGAGGTGAAAGACCTCTATGCTGAAAACTGTAAGACATTGATGAAAGAAACTGAAGAAGACACAAATAAATTGAAAGATATACTGTGCTCATGGACTGAAAGAATTAGTAGTGTTAAAATGTCCATACTACCCATACTACTGTACCCGTACTACACAGCAATCTACAGATTCAATGCAATCTCTGTCAAAATTCCAATAGTGTTTTTCACAAAAATAGAACACCATCCTAAAATTTGTATGGAACCACAAAAGACCTCCAATAGCCAAAGCAATCTTGAGAAAGAACAAAGCTGGAGGTATCACACTCCCTAATTTCAAACTATATTGCAAAGCCGTAGTAATCACAACAGTGTGGTACTGGCACAAAAACAGACACACAGATCAATGGAACAGAATACAGTGCCTAGAAATAGACCTAGACATGTATGGTCAATTAATGTACAACAAAGGAGCCAAGGATATACAATGGGGAAAGGACAATCTCTTCAAAAAATGGTGCTGGGAAAACTGGACAGCCACATGCAAAAGAACGAAATTGGAACACTATCTTACACAATACAAAAAAATCAACTCAAAATGGATTAAAGATTTGAACGTAAGACCTGAAACCATAAAACTCCTAGGGGAAAAGAGGTGGTAAGCTCTTTGACATCAGTCTTGGTAATGATTTTTTGGATTTGATACCAAAAGCAAAGGCAACAAAAGTAAAAATAAACAAGTAGGACTTCATTAAACTAAAAAGCTTTTGCACAGAAAGGAAAGCATCAACAAAATGAAAAAGCAACCTACAGAATGGAAGAAAATATTTGAAAATCATATATCTGATAAAATATTAATATCTAAAATATAAAGAATTCATACAACTCAACAGCAAAAAAAAACCAAACAATTCAATTAAAAAATGGGCAGAGGAACTGAATAGACATTTCTCCAAAAAACACATACAGATAGCCAACAGGTACATGAAATGATGCTCAGCATCACTGATCATCAGAGAAACGCAAATGCAAACCACAATGACATTTCAACTCACACCTGTGAGAACGGCTCTTCTCAAAAGGACAACAAATAACAAGTGTTGGCAAGGATGTGGAGAAGAGAGAACCCTTGCACATTGTTAGTGGGAATGGAACTTGGTGCAGCATTTTACAGAAAATACTATGGAGCTTCCTCAAGAAAATTAAAAACAGAACTACCATATGATCCAGCAATTCCACTTCTGGGTATTTATCCAAAGGAAAAAAAATCACTATCTCAGAAAGATATCTGCCCCCACTCTCAATAGTCAGTGCAGCATTATTTACAATAGTCAAGACATGGAAATAACCTAAGTGTCCATGGATGAATGAATGGATAAAGAAAATGTAGAATATATACAATGGAATATTATTTAGCCATAAAAAAGAAAATCTTGCCAACTGTAACATGCATGGATCTTTAAGGTACTAAGTTAAGTTAAATAAGTCAGACAGAGAAAGACAAATACTGTACTATCTCACTTATATGTAGAAACTAAAAAAACCCGAACTCAGAGATACAGAGAACAGACTGCTGGTGGCCAGAGGTGGGGAGTGGGGGGTGGGCAAAATGGGTGAAGGGAGTCAAAATGTACAAACTTCCAATTATAAGATGAATAAGTCCTGGGGTGTAATGTACAGCATGGTGACTATAGTTAACAATACCATATTGTATCTTCGAAAGTTACTAAGAGAGTAGATCTTAAAAATCCTCATCAAAGGAAAAAAAAATTTTGCAACTATGAGTGGTGATGGGTGCTAACTAAACTTACTATGGCAATCATTTCACAATAAACAGATCAAATCATTATGTTGTACACCTAAAACCATTACAATATGTCAATTATATGCCAATTTTTAAAAAAGTAGGAAAAAGGTAAAAATAAGTGAATTTAGAGACCATCCAGTTAACACTTTTATTTTACAGATGGGAAGTCTAAGTCCCAGAGAACTAAGGCAGCTGTCTGATGCCACACTGCTGGTTGATGGCAGAGTCAAGAGTACACACCAGGACGTGTAAGCTTCACTTTACTGCCGTTTCCATCACATTACACTGGAAAGTACAGTCCCTGTCCTGAAGGAGCTGGTCTTGTAGGCAGACCAGGTAAAATGCACAGTCCTTAAATAAGCAGCAAACAAGTCTAAGGATATATAATTAAATCAAAGGCATACATCACCCTCAGACTAGTTAATTGGTACTTGAGTAGTTACTTCAATAATTAAATTCTGATGATAGCAGTAACTCACTCTTCAGAATCTAATTGAATAATTGATTAGAATAATGGTGAGTCGTATTGTTACAGATTATGCTACAAATTATCCTCAATTCGTTTCTAAATTATGTTATCATGAAACTGCATTTCCCGAGGGGTAGCAGGGCTAAACCAAAGGTTGAAGACATTATCTGGAGTCAGGAGAAATTTGAAGCTAGCCTGTGATATTTATGTTTGTTCTGCTCAGCCTCAGTGACTTAAATATCTTAAGGCTTGTATCTCTCACATTAAAAATTCAAGATAGATTATTTGACCTTAGTCCAAAAAAATAAGGCTATCTATCAAATTTACAGAGAAATAAAGCCCTTCTTTCTAAATGTTATAAAGAAAATGTCAACTTGAGATAATACATTCCTCTCAAGTCTTCTCTAAATGCAAGTACCACAATTAATCCTCCATTTCAAAATGTTTCAAGTTATCTCCTGTAATTGGAGAAGCAGCAGTAAATTAAGTTTGTGGCTTAACATATCTCCTTAGATTTATAAAACAAGGGTCCAGATGCTTTCGAATTACTTATATTCAATTGGATTCATTCCATTTAATTCACTTGAACAAAAGTACCTGGTACGTCATATGCACAAAACACTGTGTGAAACCTGAGGGGTCACAAATATAAACAAGACATCTTCTGCCCCCATGTTTCAATCAGGAAGTCAAATGTTTATTTACCATTTATTTAGCATCTTCTGTGTACCTTTCATGAAATACAATATAACTTTGTAAGATTCCTTTGACGTGTTTGACAGAGGAAGGAAAATGGAAGCCAGAGAGATGATCACGGCTAACCAGAGACACAGAGGTAGGAGCAGTAGGGCTGAGATTTGAAACTAGCCTTCCTTTTTCTAAGTTCAGTTACTCTACCACACCACATTTACCTTTAAGGAAAAATAAGAGAGAGAGAGTCAGCCCTGGAGACTGGAGAGAAGGAAAAATATAGATTAAGCACAGAGAATAAAATGTGAACTGGAAATCCCATTGGCGAAGCTCCTGTGGGAAACCTCTTAGAAGGAGCAGCACTTGACAGCTAAGGCCAGGAATCCAGCTGGGAGAGGGAGCAGAGTGTGGGACAGAATTCACACAACCTCAAGGATTCAGTGTGGGACTTTATGAGTGGGGGTGGAGGCGTAGGAATAAAGGATTCCATGTGAAACGGGATTTACAGAGAACCTGGCTTGTGAACTAGACCCTGAGCATTAGGATAATTTTCGTAGGTGAAGAAGGGAGGAAAGCAAATTGGAAGTGGAGCCCAGGAATATCCATTTGTTAACAAACTCTTCCCAGTAATTCTAGTGCACACTAAAATCTGAGAACCATTCGTTTAGACATTTGGCAAATATATCACTGTAATAAATTACTATATCTAACTTGATGGAAAAGATCATTAAAAGGGAACAAGCTCATTTTTGCCTTAGGCCAAATATTAAAAACTTCAGAGGTTTGCCTCCTATATACACATGTAATGTGCATTTTAGGTAGGACTGAGGTTTTGATATAAGTACTTTCAGTTGCTTATATAACAAACATTTATTGAATGCCTGATCCTGAAAGGACTGTGTTATGAGATTGACAATGATAAGTTAGATATTTTCTCTGTTATTAAATATGTCACAATCTATTAAGGGAGAAAGACATGTCTGCAGTGGTTGGCTCACAAGGTGACAGTGGTTTATGCAAGATACAGAGTGGGACAATGGAACTATCAATCAGTTCTGCCGGGTTCATGGTGGGGAAAGACACACGAACATGGACACAAGGACACATATTTCCTTGGAAGACACAGCTGAGCTATGCCTTGAATGATGAGAAGGTATTTACCAAGCAAATAAAAGCAGGAATCTCTAACTTCAAAACCAACAGAGGGGAAAAAAAATAGACTCATTTAAAAAAGAACAAAACCAACTTCAATCAAAACAAGGCAAGAAAACAAAAAGAAGTATCAAACAGATGGGACAAGTAGAAAACGCAAAGTAAAACAGTAGATTTAAGACCAAACATATCAGCAATTACATTAAACGTAAATGTACTAAATGCTCCAAGTAGGAGTAAAATATTGAGAGCCTCGATTTAACTTTTGCTATGTGTTATTAATAATATCAGCAGATAGGACATCAGCATATAGAAGGATTGAAAATTAAAAAGTGGGAAAAATATCTCATTCAAATACTAACTAAAATAATACTGGAATAATTATATTAAAAGCAAGATAAACACATTACTGAAGATAAAGCGGGTTCCCTCATTATGATAAAAAGAATCGATCCACTGAAGGTTAACAATTCAAAATCCATATGTGCTTCATAACATGCTTCAAAAGAATGATTACAATATTATTCTATTCACATAGAGTTTTAACACAGGCGAAATTGCAAGATATTCTTTAGAGATGCACACATAGTTTGTAAAACTACATTTGAAAAAGCAAGAAAGGCATTACCACAAACATCATAATAATAGTTACTTCTAGGAGAGAGGAAGAATGGTATAGTTAGCAAGGACCACCCAGGAGTCTTCATGGTGCTGAGAACACTCTATCTTTTGACTGGTTATATTTCCTTGGGTGTTTGCTTTTTAATTGTTCATTATACCTCACATGCATGCCTTGTGCGCTTTTCTGGCATCTTATATTGATTTCAAAAATTTTAAACCTTAACAAAATTTTTTTTAAGACAGGGAATTATCCAGTGGGTATTTGCGTATGTGGATAAGAGCTTCAGAGGGAAGCTTGGGACGATGGAGAAGGAGATAGGGGAGTTGTCCTCTGAAGGTAACAGCAGAAGCCATGAGAGTGACGTTGCACCAGGAGAACATATTGAGGAAATGAGCTCTCCAGGTAGAAGTGAGGGAACACAAATATTTCAAGAACAGGGGGCAGAAGAGGAGTAATTGCTAAGAAGGAGCAATCTCAGAGCTGTGGAAGAGCACAGAGAAATGTAATGTTTCAGGAACAAAGGGAGTAGGATGTTTCCAGATGAGGAAATAGTTAACATTGACAAATTCACCAGCAAGGTGAAGGAAGATAAGAAATGACAAGAAATTATGGACACGGCAATTAAATACTCAGTTAACTTAGTAACAACAGTTTTAGTTTCTATCAAAACTATAACACAGAAATCAATTTATTTTCAGGTATTCTTGACAAAATTTCCATGTTTTAAAGACTCACAGGTTTTACTTTATCACCAGTCATTTTACCTTGAATATAAATAGCTGACAATACTGATTCAAAATTGGAAAAATTCAGCCCTTAATTCCTTGAGATACTGGTAAAGAGAATGATTAATAATCCAGCAGTTTAATCACAGAATGTGATAGAGACCGTCAATTTCCTCTCCATATTCTTCTCCTTTTCTTTCTTAATAAAAATACTCCAGTCCTTTAGATACTTTGCCACCCAACCAAAAGACTACATTTCCCAGCCTCCACTGCAGCTAGGAGGGGCTGAATGATAAGTTCTGGCCACTGACCTGTGGAGATTGCTAGCTGTACCCCAATGTCCATTCTCCTCTTTGTCCTTTGGTTAATATAAACCTCTCACCAAGCTAAAGCCATAGTGATGGATACCCAGCCACAGATGGCATTTCTCTCTGTGACCATCAGACCAAGACTGGACTGATATGTTAGCCTCCTAAAGATGACTGCCCTGGTCTCACTCCTCCCTTTCCTTCTTGTTGGCTGAAAATGGCAGCTGACAACAACTGGAGCAGCCTTGGAATCCTCATGTTGAGGGTGGCAGAGCCACCCTGTTAGCCTGGGTCCCTTGGATTACTCCATGAAGCGGAGTCCTCCCTACCTTCCACCATATTTTGAGCTCTCTTCAGTAAGCAGATTAATTGAAGTAAACAAGTTGCATGGTATCTCCTGGGAAGAGCCTTGGAAGGGAGAGAGCACCTTCTTCTAATCTTCACTCCCTCTCCTCCTTCCTAGAATGAGTGGTTACAAGTGGAGCTCCAGCAGCCCAGGTGGAATTCCCAAGGAGGTGCCCTTGGGAATTAGAGCCACATGTGGCAGAACAAGAAGATAGAAAAACCTCGGCCCCTGCTTCCATGGAACCACCATAACTGCCTGGTCTACCTACCCTTGCGGTAGTTTTCCTTTGTGAGCCACTACTCATGTTTTGTCACCCTCCGCCAGCCTAACCGAATAATTGCTGATACCTATAGTGATAGCACAGTCCTCCATATGGAAATGGATGGAAAGATGGACAAAATGGTAATGTGAGCATTGCTTCCCACGGCCAAGACATACAACCCAACAAATGTTACTAGATCCATTCAGAAGGGAAATGGGCCATGAGAACAAACATTTGTTAAGAGCTTACATTTGTCATTTAAACAGAGACTATAATCTTCACAATAATCCTACAAGGTAGGCAACATCACTAGTTTAAAGAAACTAAGACCTAGAGAGATAAGTGGCTTGGCATCACCCAGTGTATAAATGATAGAATTTGAATTTGAACACAGTTTTCATGAACAAAGTCCACCCTCCGTCCTATACCTTATTTTATTTATGAAAAAAAAAATCCAGACAGAAGATAAATTAAATTAACTCGAACAAAAATTGCTTTTGCACAAATACAAATAACTGATTCGAGTCAAAATAAAAGATTTTCTGACTCACCCTAGATACATGGGGCCCTTTTTTTTTTTAACCACACTTTTAAGAAATAAATTATTTTGCAAATTTGTAAGACAGAACAGAATTGAGCACTTCCCAGAAGAGCTTCTTAGATCAGTTTGTTTCCCTGAACCGAGGTGCAAAAAGATCCTATTATGCATAACATACTGCTTCTCGTTTTCATCCTGGAACAAACGTGCCTTTTCCAACGTTGAGGGTGGGAGCGTGGAACAACAACGTGTGCCACTAAAATAGTCCCTAGTGTCATTGTTTCTCTTATTTCAGATTCCTTGGAATTTCCCATTTTTGAGTATTCTTGGAAGGCTCTAAATGTTACTTTCTTTTGTTACTCAAAAAAGGAAAAAACTTGGATGTGTTCTCTGTAAGCTCCATACCTTGTTTGAATATTAAAACAGCGCAATAAATTTACTAATGGTAATAAAATGCATCGTAATCTTAGCAGTGAAGTCACGTAAATTAGCACATGATTACTTACTTTTGTAACAAAATTAACCTGCAAAAGGGGTATAAATGTATATAAACAATACCAATTAGGTATATATACATGATATATGATACCAATCAGGTAGATAGATAGATATCCCTTTGCAGCTTGAGTTCTTCACTCAACTTTATGATTTATTCAATATTTAATCTATGTTGATATATGTAGATCAAATTTATTTCTAATGCTATATGGCACTAGATTATAATCATATGGTAATACATAATGTGTAGTATTTAATGCAGCACAATTTATTTACCTGCTTCCTTATAGATACATTTCTAAATTTTCCTTGTTAACAATACTGTAGCAAATTGTTGTTGTTTTTTTCATTTATATTAGTCAGGATTTTTAGTTTGTTTCTTTTTTAGTCAGGTTTACTGAGATATATTTACACACAGTAAAATTTACCCTCTTTATGTCTACAGTGCAATGAACTTTGAAAAACACGTAGTCATGTAACTATCCTCAAAATCAAAATACAGCATATTTCCTTCACTCGGAAAGTTTTCCCCGTGCCTGGGGGCAGGGAATCCCCTAACCCGTCCCGAACCCCTGCCAACCACTGCTCTGATTACTCCCCTGCAGGTTTTTTTCCCCAGAATGTTCTATCAATGGAATCACATAGTACGTAGGTTTTGTGTCTACTTCTTTCATACTGTTGCAGGTCTCAGTAATTCATTTCTTTTCATCACTGAGTAATATTCCATTGAATGTATGTAGCACAATTTGTTTATCAATTCACCAGTTAATGGACACTTAGGATACTTCTAGTTTGGGGCCATTATGAATAAAGCTGCTGTAAACATTCAAGGACAGGTTTTTGTGTGGATGTATGTTTTCATTTCTCCTGGGTAAACATTTATTCACTTTACACCAAGCAAGTTTCCAATCTGACTATCCGATTTTGACTTTTCACCAGCAGTGGTTGAGAGTTTCAGCTGCTCCCCAACTTTGCTGGCATATGACATGGTCAGCCTTTTTACTTTTTGCCAATCTAGTCAGTGCGTCGTGTGTTGCTATTATTGTTCCCTGCTGAATAATGACATTGTGCATCTTTTTATGTACTTATTTGCCATCCCTTCATCTTCTTTGTTTAACAGTCCAGTCCTTTGCCTGATTTTTTAAGTGGGTTGTTCATCTTCCTATAACTGAGTTATAAGAGTTCAGGTACATATTTTAAACATACAAAACATACTGTATACTACTTTTAATACAGACGTATGTAGTAAAAGTCTGCATCATGCATGCATGGACTGAGTTGGACGTAGACCAACTTCAGGATAGTAGTTACTCTTGGAGATGGATAAGGAATGAGAGATGGGAGAAAGCTTTCATAATATCTGTAGTAAACTGGTTAAAAAGAAAGGATTTGAAATTAATACTGCAAAATACTAATACTCATTAAATGTGGGAGTAGGTCCATACATATTTGTCACATCATTCTCTATACTTTTCTGTATATGTAAAGTGTTTCTTTTTTAAATAAGGAATTACTCCTTTTCCAAATTACTAGGTGCCAGGCCTTGTACTCAGCCTCAGGAATACAGAGATAAACAGGAAGCGTCCTCGTTCTCATGCAGGGGACAGCAATTCTCAGAGTGTATTCCTCAGAACACCAGTTTCAGGAATGCTAGCAGGTGTGGTGGGAAGAAAGCAGTTTTGTGGTCAAGTAAGATTGGGAAACTCTAGGACCCAGAGTCCAGGGAAAACAAAATTAAATAGCTGTCATTATTTCAAGACTTCTTGGAAATCTTAGCAACTTATCTTGCTTGGGGAACTTCAAGAGGAAGATTAATGTGCAGTATTTCCCAGACTTATTTCATCATAGAAGATATTTTTTTTTCTTTTTGTAGATGATCCATCATGCTCCACAGAAGTCTTTGGGATTAAACTAGTCTAGCGTCCCGAGTTCTGACGTGGCAGCCACCAGGCCCAGAAGGAACCTCTCAAGCCACTCTTAAAATGGATTCAGAATACCAAATGGGCATTATCTTTGACTGAATGTGCAACGTCTGTCACACATACTTACTACTATTTTCAAATGTATATATTATGTTGAACTAAGAAGTACAAATTTCTCTCAAAGCATTAATAAACTCAGAGCAACTCTGTCATCAGGCACTTCCCTAATCACTGGATATTAAAAGTATAATCACCATTATATGTGAGTCTGAACTTTTTTTTACTTTCCTAATCCTGGAAAGATAGAGAACCACTGCCTAGAGCAGAAATAGTCTGCTTCAGAATCACGCGAGGAGCTAGTTCTCGGCCTCCACCCCTGACCTACCGAATCAAACTCTAATACCGAAGCCACTGGAATAACCGCTACCTTCTACTGAGCACTTGCCGTCTCCAGGCCCTGTGCCAGCTGCTTTCCATGCTATACGCCCTTTCATCCCCACAACCACCCAGCGAGTCAGGTGTTAGGAATCCTCCTATGTTTCTGATAAGGAAATTGACTCCTCTTGACTCAAGGTGATGTCACTCGCCAAGGTTGCACAGATGTAATGGATTCTTATTTTTATTCATCCATCTCTGCTTTTCTATGATAATTAGTAGTAAAGTCCTTACAAGGATACAAGTCTGTGGGAAGATCTGGGAAAGCTATGAAACGGAACGGAAAACAGAAGTATCTCCTTCCAACCTTTGTTTCCAAAATAAACTCAAAGGGCAGACCAGGAAGATGCAGCTGACATTGGGTCCTTGGGCAAAAAGAAGGTACACAACTGTGTCCAGTGGGAGAGGCCACCAGTAGACGGGGAATATGCTCCAACCTGATCACCCTGCAGCTGCCATTTCTACCCTCGCTGTAGTCACCTTGGGACAACTGTGTTCTAATTGATGGAGATTCCAAGAAAACAGAACTGAAGAATACTGTAGTATTATATATCTGAAAGTTGCTAAGATAATAAATCTTAAAAGTTCTCATTACAAGAAAAAAAATTAACTATGTATAGTGACAGATGTTTACTAGACTTATACAGATATCGAATTATGTTGTACACCTGAAACTAATGTAATGTTATATGTCAATTATATCTCGATAAAAAAAAATTTTTTTAAGAGAATTGAGAAAGAGGGAAGAGGGAGAAGTGGATTAGGGAAAGAAAAACGAGAGAGATGAGCTCTCAGGCACCATCTGCTCAGAGTCTGCTTTATCATCCCGTCCAGAAGATTCTGGGGCATGGGTGGAAACACCACCGCAGCATCCAAGACTAAGAAAACCGTGTGCCCGTGGTACCAAGGCATCCACTTTGCATTCCTTCATAAGCTGACTTCCACCCCCAAACCTAACCTTGCTTAGGCCAAACCTGTTTATTCTGATCACTGAAGAAAGGGAGCCCTTTTCGTTGCATAAGCAGAGAAGAACCACATTGGACTTTGCTTAATGTGGTTCCATTTTTATAAGTCATGCCCCTAATTGAGGCTTACCTAAGGATGTTAAAAATATGAGCTCACGTAGGGCAAAGCCATTCCGAGCGTTCTTCACAGGGCTAGTTAACAATTCGCATGTGTAGTCTGCAGATGAAATAAACGACCTGAATTGTTGAGATGGGAGTAACTGAAGCAAAAGGACCTCACTTTGGTAGAAATGAGTACCTGTTTTTAGTCATTAGTATCCCCAGGTAAGGCATGGGAGCTTTCTCAAGCCTCAGTTTTCTAATCTTAAAAATTAGTCCAGTTAATCTCAAAAAAACTCTTTAATTTTTAAATGTACAGAATAACCAAAATATTAATGCAGTCTTTAGGAGCTGAGACAATGGAAAAACACTTTGCATATTTTCTACATTTTTAAGCTTTTTTCTAATGGGCAAATATTACTTTTATAATTGCAGGAAATCTACCTTCATTTAAATCCACAGTAGTGGTTCTGTAGTCTGAAAAATTTCCGCCATTCCAAGGACGCACCTTAACATCATTGATTATCTTCCTAAACTATCAAAGATTTGAAATTTATTTATGCTTTGTTTCGTTTTGGTGAGGAAGACTGGCCTTGAGCTAACATCTGCTGCCAATCTTCCTCTTTTTGCTTGAGGAAGATTGGCCCTGAGCTAACATCTGTGTCAGCCTTCCTCTATTTTGTTTGTGGGATGCTGCCACAGCATGGCTTGACGAGCGGTGTGTAGGTCCACGCCAGGGATCTGAACCTGCGAACCCCAGGCCTCCAAAGCAGAGTGTGTGAACTTAACCACTAGGGCACCGAGATGGCCCGTTCTTTATGCTTTTTAAAAAACTGTCAGAAAGCCAAACACTTGGTGCTGGCCTGGATACTTTATTTTTCAGTTTATATCATTGAGGTTTATTTGACCACCAGGATCCCCTATCAAATTTGGAAGCCTCTGTTGGGACAAAAGCTTCAGTGGATACAGCTAGCACCTTACCGGTCACACACACTGCCCTAATAATGCCTTTGGGTGTGGGGTTTCAGAAACTCACATCATACATACAGACAATTCACTGATCTCACACAAGTACTAAAAATGGTAGAAGTTTTGGCGTTAGATTGGCCTGGGTAAAATTGTAATTTTGCCACTTTCTAGCTGTAGGATTTAGGATAATCCACTTACCCAAATTTAGCTTCAACATCCTTGTGTGTAAAATGAGAATTATAATATCGAACTCATATACTGCTATAAGAAACAAAAAGAGATAAATATGTAAAATGTCTACACAGTGCATGGGACAGAAGCAGCCAATAAATGTTAAGTTCCCTCTACACAATTTTTATTATGAAAACCTTTATTCCCATCAGAAACAACTAGAAGAGCTGGCTTGGGCCGCACTTATATGCTGTCAAACACAGATGAAAACTAATACACTCATTCAGTCATTCCAGTGTTTCTGGACGGCAAGTTTCGTTACATTCACCGAGCACTTTCTATACACCGTTACCTCTAATCCTCACAATGCCTGTACTGGGAGGTTATTTTTATCCGTTTTACCCTTGAGGAAACTGTGGCTCAGAGAGAGCAAGTGACTTACTCAAGGACACACCACAATTAAAAAGTCATGATTCTAACCCAGTTTTCTCTCTCTACAAATCCTATGATTTTACTACCATTCAGTTTTTATTTTCACACTGTGATTAGTGCAGGGTAATTCAGAGATGGAAAACTGGTTACCCCCTAAAGACTTGCCCAGTCTAGTAGCAGTGGTTGCTGGAACAGTGTCAGAAAAGATGCTGAAGCTGAACAGGGAATTCGCAGCCAAGATCACTCCATCTTCCTGGAGCGTGGAGAAGACCAGGTGTGCACGCTACACGCCACAGATTTGCCCTCCTGGGGCACTGCTTGGTGCCAGGGACATAGTTTGTGTTCACTACATACTTGTTGACTGACTGACCAAAGTACTATCTTCTAGGTTCCCTCAGCTGTTCTCAGGGTCAGCCAATTGAGGTACTAACATTTGCAATATGGGAGTAGCTAGACTTTTAGTTTTGCTGTGATGTTATAATTTGTTTATGCAATTTGACTTTCAAAAATTACAACGGTGTTCCACAAAAAGTATTAAAGGTCTCTTTGATTCTGATGAGTTGAGAGCAGAAAGGTTTAGTGTTTTATTTTCTGCAGTAACAATGGAAGTTATTGACTCCACTCAGACCATCTAAAATCCAAAATTATTTAAGAAACATCTAGAATGGACTATGCTTCATACTTATCTGCATAACCTTGGGAAATTGATGTAAATTTACCCTTCTCTCTTTTCTCCATTCATAAAGTGTGTTGAAAAAATTATTATTCTCCCACCTCACAAGTCAAACAGAGACTTTGAAAATATTTAAAATGAGAAAAATGAGACAATTTTGGAAAACCTACTGAATTCCTCAGAGATAGGCACAATACGCCTATTGCGCCTACAAATCGTGTCAATAATTATTAGGGGACTCTGGCTACCCCTGAGCAGCTGGTCTGCAGCAGAAACACTCCCCTTCTGCAAAAACATCCACTTTCTTCTCTCCAGCAAGAGGACTTGCATTCCCCCTACAAGAGGCGGGCTCCAGACGTTGCCCCACCCCAGACACGCCCCAGCCGCGCAAATTCTCACCCAGCCCCGAGGGGGCGTGCTGGGCTTGGGAGTCTGGCAGGCTCTGAAGCCGTTGGCAAAGAGATCCGAGTGTTCACGAGACAGTGAGACAGGAAGTGAGAGAAAAAGAGGAGAAAAACGTGTTAGAGGACGGACAAAGAAATAATCTCCTCTTAACTACGTTTGGTTAAAAGAGAAAGAAGGGAAAAGGGGAACTCAAAGATAGGTTCTGGACCTGCTTAGGAAAACACAAACTACCCTCACTCACACCCCATGATCTGCTGGGTCTGGTGAGCCTCTCCTGAAGGTGCAACTCACTATTTTTGTAAACGTGAATAAAGCAGGAGCCCATTAATCTGAAATTTGACCGCACGTGGGAAGAGAAGAGTCCGGTTAGCAGAATTCAAAACAGATGGAAGAAATTGAAAGCCCACGTCAGAGATGCATGGTCAAGTTCAGAGAAAGTCGGCACCCAGCTTCATCCACATTCCAATAAATACCTGGGACACCTTTTGCTTTGAAGCTTGATAAACTTATAAATTTCCCGTGTCCTTTCTAACCCCATCAAATTCACCAGTTGTTGCTAGCAGGGCATAGGATGTCGGTTTTTTTTTGAGGAAGACTGGCCCTGAGCTAACATACATGCTCATCTTCCTCCGCTTTACACATGGGACGCCTACCACAGCATGGCTTTTGCCAAGTGGTGCCATGTCCACACCTGGGATCTGAACCCGCGAACCCCGGGCCACCGAGAAGGGGAACGTGCGAACTTAACCGCTGCGCCACCGGGCCGGCCCCAGGCATAGGATTTTTTTAAGAGTTCCTTTTGTTTGTTAGATCCAAGGACCACAGTTCTCACCCACTTCAGTTTTTAAGTAGTATGAGGTGCCTGAACCCTCAGAGCCTTGGATGGGAGAGCAGACACTGGATCCACATTTGTGGTTCGTGTTATCCACAGCACCCGTCTGCAGAGACCAGCCCGACTCTGCAGCCCTGGACTTATCAGCCTGTAAACTGGGTGCTCACTCTGCTAATAACTGCAGTAAAAAATAAAGGGGAGGTGGGGCTGGCCTGGTAGTGTAGTGGCTAAGTTCGTGCACTCCGCTTTGGTGGGCCAGGGTTTGCAGGTTTGGATTGTGGTGAGGACCTACACACTGCTCATCAAGCCCTGCTGTGGCAGCATCCCACATACAAAATAGAGGAAGCTTGGCACAGATGTTAGCTCACGGCCAATCTTCCTCACTAAAAAAGTAAAATAAAAAATAAAGGGTAGGGCTGACCCCGTGGCTGAGTGGTTAAGTTTGCATGCTCTGCTTCAGCAGCCCAGGGTTTCGCTGGTTCGGATCCTGGACGTGGACATGGCACTGCTCATTAGGCCATGCTGAGGCAGCATCCCACATGCCACAACTAGAAGGACCCATGACTAAAATATACAACTATGAACTGGGGGTATTTGAGGAGAAAAAGCAGGAAAAAAAAAGAAGATTGGCAACAGTTGTTAGCTCAGGTGCCAATCTTCAAAAAAAAAAAAAAAAAAGGGGGTAGAAAAAAGATATGCCCTGATTATAATTTTAAAAGACAGAGAGAGAGGCAGACGTCTAATCAAATATATATTACAAACAGGTGTACAAAGGCAAGGCCAGCTTTGGGGAAATGGGAAACACGAACCTCTCTGACCGGACTGAAGGATGAGAAAGCAGGTGTTGACTCGGATGTGCTGGTGTAGGCAGGGGCTCACAGGATCACTGGCTTAACAGGGACCTGCTCTTCAGATCCTGGAGCAAGGAAAAGTTTACGGTGCCTTCCCCACCCACAGTGATACCATACCATAAACTACATGTAAAGAAATCCCACGATGTTCTGATTTCCCACGTAACACTATTCTTAATGTTTTTGTCATTTTATGATGCTTTTTGGGCAGAATTTAGCTTGCCTAATGGATGCTCTGGTAGTGGTCAGACTTGGTCATTCGCCCACAGTCAGGCAGGGCTGTTAGGCCTTCTGAACCAGAGGAAACAGAATACCAGGTACTCCCAGCAACAGTGGGCAGTCTGATCAGACATCTGGGCTACAACGTCTGTGCCAGGAGCTCCCAAGGCTACTGAACTGGTTCACTTTTCAACCTGGGGGGGGGGGGGGGGGGGGCTGGTGGACGGGGACTAGATGATCATCAGGATCTCTTCCAGTTAGTTATAAATAATCTTGAATCTAAAGGGGTCATGGAATGGGGTCACAGGATGAGAGAGAACAAGACACAGAGGGGAAGGAAAAGGAGCAGGCCCTACACAGGGCTTCACCTCCCCCTGCCCTTCAGTATAGCATCCTTCCTATAACCTCAGAGGTCTTCCCATCCCAGGGCCTCGCTGCCCCTTCAGTCCTCCAGATTTTCGGCCCAGGGCATAGGCATCAACACTAGTTTATTGGAACTGGGATGTCGCCACTCCTCCTGTATGGAGGCCCAGGGAGGAGAAAAGTCCCATATTGGAAATCTGAATTCATTTCCCGAGAGAATCATTATTATGCACCTGAGTTTAGGTTTGTATTCCTTTATCATTTTAAGGATCAAATAGGTTTTCGAGAACATAACTTCTCCTTGGAAGACTGCTTCAAAGGGAAGCTGCATTCTCAGTTCCCAACGAGTGACCTAGAAATAAACTTCAGGAAGACTGTCTTTATAGAAAAGGTCAGGGACTGTCTTTATATAAATAGCACTGTATCTAAGAAAATATTATGTGTATCTATTAGTACAGCAAAGTGAAATGAGTTGAGAATCTGGCCTATGCTTTTTTTAAAAAGTCATATATAAACTCTGATGCAAGGGCCGGCCCTGTGGCTGAGTGGTTAAGTTCGCTCGCTCTGCTTCTGCCGCCCAGGGTTTCGCCGGTTCGGATCCTGGGCACGGACATGGCACTGTTCATGGGGCCATGCTGAGGCGGTGTCCCACATAGCACAGAGGCACTCACATCTAGAATATGCAACTATGTACTGGGGGGCTTTGGGAGAAGAATAAAAAAAAAGAAGATGGGTAACAGTTGTTAGCTCAGGTGCCAAGCTTTAAAAAAAAACAAAAGAAAAACTGATACAATGTAAAATGTATCAACCGCCGAAAGAGAGACCTAAAGTATTATGTGGGATCTGAGGAGAGCACCAACTCCTTCAACACTATCTATTTGCTTGTGTCTGAGCTGAAGGGAGGGACTGATGAAGAAGAAAATATTTGAAATGGACTCTGAAAAATAACTCGAATTTCTATAAGAAAACTTGGGGAAAAGTGGAGAAGGGGTCTAGTAAGAGGGAACTCACATAAACAAAGCGTAAAGGAAGAATAAGGAGTGCATTTGGGACCTACAAGTTCAACTTAACTGACGCACAAGAAGTAGAGGGAGGGGGCCACCCAGTGGCGTAGCAGTTAAATTCACACATTCCGCTTCGACGGCCCAGGGTTCACTGGTTCAGATCCCGGGTGTGGACCTACACACTGCTTGTCAAGCCATGCTGTGGTAGACGTCACACATATAAAGTAGAGGAAGATGGGCACAGATGTTAGCTCAGGGCCAGTCTTCCTCAGCAAAAAGAGGAGGATTGGTGGCAGATGTTGGCTCAGGGCTAATCTTCCTCAAAAAAAAAAAAAGAAATAGAGGGAGAAATGGTTCAAAAGGTGGGCTCTGGGCAAACCGCTGAGATGCCATACACCACATCAGCAGTAGGTATAGTTTATTTGGTAGATGAGAGAGAGCATCTCAATATTCCTGGGAAGAAAAGAATTATGACTGGGGAAGCTTAATTTAAAGAGAATAAAGCAAATTAAAGGGAAGATACACAGCAATAGAATTAAATTTTTAATTAGTCTGGGTAAGGCTGGAGCAGCTGAACTCTAAAAATGTACTGGGAGCAACAATAAGGCTGAGGTATCAAGAAAACAAAAGAGTTCACTTTCAGTGAATATATAAAGCATTTTGCATTCATAAACTCTAGTAAAATCCTTTTTTAAATGTCAATATGCAGGGCCGCCCGGTGGCACAGCGGTTAAGTGCACATGTTCTGCTTCGGTGGCCCAGGGTTCACTGGTTTGGATCCCGGGTGTGGACATGGCACTGCTTGTCAAGCCATGCTGTGGTAGGCATCCCACATATAAAGTAGAGAAAGATGGGCACGGATGCTGGCTCAGGGCCAGTCTTCCTCAGCAAAAAGAGCAGGATTGGTGGCAGATGTTAGCTCAGAGCTAATCTTCCTCAAAATAAATAAATAAATAAATTTCAATATGCAAGTTCTGCTCCATGAGCTAAGGTTCGGTATAGTTTTTCGGGTTTTTTTAGGTTCTTTTTGAGGAAGATTAGCCCTGAGCTAACTGCTGCCAATCCTCCTCTTTTTGCTGAGGAAGACTGGCCCTGAGCTAACATCTGTGCCCAACCTCCTCTACTTTACATGTGGGACGCCTACCACAGCGTGGCTTGACAAGCGGTGCCATGTTCACACCAGGGATCCAAACCGGCGAACCCCGGGCCGCCGAAGTGGAACGTGCGAATTTAACTGCTGCGCCACTGGGCCGGCACTGGGATAGTTTTAAATTTGAATAAAGTACAGGGAGAAGGGAACCTTAAAGCTTTAAGGACGGCCCTGCCAGCATTAGGGTGGTGGCGCAGAAGTGCAAAGCGGTGACCATGAGTCATTACAAAGGTGAACTAACTCCTCAAGACAGCCCCAGAGTGTAGGAGCGGAAGGTAACGGGAACTGAGAGACGACTATGACATTTAACCTTCGGTGTCTAGTTACGTAAGGGAACAGCTAAGTCAGGAGGGAAGATGTGAGTGTACTTGGGGCCACGATGGCTTTGAGGTTACAGAGGACCATCCAGATGGAGAAGTTCCGCAGGTGGTTGGACAGGAACTTGGGAGAGACGTCAGACCTTGGGAGTCACATATACAGACGTCTGTGTTGAACCTGTGAGAATGGAGGAGTCTAACAAACAAAACAGAACGTCATGATAGGAGAAGCAATGCTATTTTCCTCAAAAGTCACAGAATCTTTTTTTCCCATCTCATCCCAGCAGATGTAAAGCTGTGCTACCTGCTTATTATGTGCGTGGGAGAGAACTGACGGGAGCCGGTAATTCGGTGAGGCTGTGGGAATGCAAGATCGGGAAGGCAGAGAGCAAGGGCAGCAGAACATTGCATTTATCATTGGCCCAAAGGCTTGTGCAGGAACCTAGATTCTTCCTGGATACAATTTTGGGCAGCCTGTTGCTGACAGGAAGTTTGCTTCCAGACTCCAAGGGAAATAGGTTAACCTGTTTCAGAAGATGGCTCACCCTCGTGTGGGCGCAGAATGGGAGAGGATAACACAGGGAGGTCCCAGGGACACTGTGGGAAGAACAGGTACGCCAAGAGCCATGAGTCAGAAGACAACTAAGTCATAACTCGACTGTGGTAGAGAGACGTCACCAAAAAGTCACAGATGGAGACATAACCGGGGCAGAGTCACCTCCAGCTGGGGAAGAATCCAGGGGCGAGGGAGAAAATGAGGGAAACCGTATGGGAGTACGCAACACTCATGCTACCTGTTTCACAATTCTGTTGCGTGACTTTGTGAAAATACTTTATAAGGAAGTTAGCAGAGGCTCCCTGAGGGGCTGTTAGCCTGAGGAACAAAATGCAGCCAAACCCAGTTTCTCTGTGAATAACTAGAGGATGCTTAAAAAGTGAAAGACGTTCTATGAGAATAAGAGTAAGCTCCTGTCAGAATCCTGGAGGGTCTGACAGCAATCATCAGTCTGATGAAGCCACGCCGAGTGAAAGCTACTGCAGTCTTAGCTCCTGGCACTTCCTCAAACACCCTGCTCGCTTCCTCCAACAGAGGTAACCTGAGAAAAGGAGCAACAGTGATATTCTTCTGCTCTTTGCGCACGACTCTGTCCCCCAGGTTCGACACCAACACAAAAGGCTGAAGCCCTCCCCATTCGGGAGGGACTCTGGATTCCATGAGGCCAACCACTAATTTGCCTACTCGCCTCCCTCTGTTTCCCACCCCCCAACCCTCACCATGTTTCTTCAGCTAGCCATCTTTCCCACAATCAGGCAATCCACAAATTAACTTGGCAGAAAGTAGTAGGAATTCGGGGGCGACTTTTAAAGGTGAAGCCCCACGAAACGGATGTCATGGTGAAGGGAAAAGAAGTACCAGTGGCAGCACATGTTGGAAACCACACTCTTCCCATCGCATTATACCTCAGAACACCAGGGAAGCAGACATACAGGCAGAAGAATAACGGAGCAATAGTTGGAGAAAATAGCAGGGGAACTCCTGCTAGAACCTGGTTCTTAGCTGGTACGGCTTTTCAGCCCGTCACTCTGGATGGGAGAGGATCCAACCACCACGGCAGTGGACAGAAAGCAGGAATATGGGCAATCCACTCCCCTTTCTCAAGAATAAGGAAAAGAAATAAAACAGAATGGCCGTTTCAGTCGAGGATTTCTTGGTTGTAAATTACTTCTTAATTCTTTTTTGTTTTTAAAGATTGGCACCTGAGCTAACAACTGTTGCCAATCTTTTTTTGTTTTGTTTCTTGCTTTTTCTCCCCAAATCCCCCCAGTACATAGTTGTATATTTTAGATGTGGGTCCTTCTAGTTGTGGCATGTGGAATGTCACCTCAGCATGGCCTGACGAGTGATGCCATGTCCGCGCCCAGGATCCGAACCAGTGAAACCCTGGGCCATCGAAGCGGAGCGCGTGAACTAACCACTCGGCCACGGGGCCAGCCCCAACTTCTTAATTCTATTCAAATTATTTTAATCATGAAAGGGTTATTAGTTATCTGCATAATGAAATAGTTCATGGAACATAGCTATAGATGGCATTCAGCTACTAGAAATAAAAACAAACAAAAAATCTTAAAAAAATACGGAATTCTATTTCTTTCTCATGCAACAAGCAGTCTAGAGGTAGGCCATTTAGGGCTGATATCAGCAACCAGCTCCTTCTATCTTTTTGCTCAGGCATTCTTAGCATGTGACTGTCACCTTGTCACCACAAGATCAACCTCCAACATCACACCAACGTTCTGGGTGGATCACAAAGTCTCAAAAACTTCAAAAAATTAAATACAGATCCCATTCCCTGATGAAAATTTAAATCACAAATTAATAGAAATTTACAGCTATCGAACACCTAACCAATTAGAATTTAAAAGACAAATGTCTAAATAACTTTTGGTCAGAAAGAGAATCAAAACTTATACTTTGCAGTGAAAAGCAATAAGTACATGACATGTAAAAACTTGTAAGATAAAGCCAAAGCTACACTCAGTCAAAAATCCAAAACCTTAGCCATACAGATTAGTAAATAAAAATAAAATTGAAAAACTTAAGCACTCCAATGAGGATTTCACGGAAAAAAACTATAAAAGAAACTAGACAATCTGGCTACTGTCAGCTCTCCAGACTCAACACACACATTGGCTTTGCGCACCCCAGACACCCTGACCTTTTCCACATTGCTAAAACATTCCACACGCTTTCCCGTCTCACAGCCTTTATACTTCCTTCTGACTAGAAGACCCCCCCCCACATAACCCCCAGCTTTTATCTAGTTAACTCCCACTTGTCCTTCAGATTTCAGATCAAACTGGCCCCCAGACAGGCCAGATCCCCCTGTTTTATGATCTCACAGAACTCTTTTCTTTCATAGCCCTTATAATGGTGCATCACTGTTTTTTTGTGATTACCTGATTCACATTTCTCAACCTTACCTGATGGTAAACTCCATGAAAAGAAAGATCATGTCCGTTGTTTTTGCCATTATATGCCCAGAACCTCATCAAGTACATGACACATTAATTATATGTTCAGTAAATACTTAGTTAAATTTCTTGATCCAGAGGGCATTGTCTCTAGCACTACAACCAGACAAATATCGTTAGCCTCAAGCCATCCATACCAATGTTCCTCCTTCTCATTGATGGAGTAACCTGATGGTGGAAAAGCATCAGAAACAAGATTTCAGCTTTCCCTAGAAACCAACATTTCTTAATATTTAAAAAGTTATTTCAAATGAATAACAAAAATATGAACACATCCATAGAAAAAGAGGCTAAATACATGACAGGCACTTCACTAGCAAAAGGAGTACAAATAGCCACAAACATACAAAAGATTAACTCCACTGGTAATCACAAGGAACATGGAAACAACGCCACTACTGCAGAGATAAGAACTACGTATATTTTTATATTTTTATGGAAGTTACTGTCAATTTTTAAAAATAATTGAGAACTACGAGTAAACCTTGACAGGTTTTACATGTAGAAATGACCAGAGAGGGAACACCGTTGTCTAGTAATGCTGTCCTGGTGGTGGACTATATCTCCTGCTTACAGTAACCTAAAAAAAACCAATAGATGCAATGAATAAAGTATCAACCAGACAGGAAGGAATCACCAGCCCAAAAGACAAGAGAAAAGAACAACTCAAGACAGAAAAGAGCACTTGAAAGATGCTTTTGACCTGTGGACATCTGCCAACTCTGAAAATTTTAACTTTCACTTTTACGGCCTCCGAGGTCAACAGGAATAGAAATGAAAGCCCTCCCTACAAAAAACACTGGGACTCTTAAGGACTATACACCAGGGGAAGGGACAACCACACTTAGACCAGCCGTTGCGTAGTCTGGTGGTCCAGGCTTCCATCACATGGGTAGCTCGGGAAACCTTGGGTCTTCAACATAGATTAGGATTATCCCGAATTTGCTGAGCTTTTAGGTACCTGGCGTAAGCAATGTAAACCTTCTCCGGAGGAAAGCTTCATCCTAGGCTTCAAAATATCCCTACAAAGAACTTTTCAAGAACAATGCGATAAGAACATCCATGCGTGCGCGTGCGCGCACACACACAGACAACTTGCACAAGAACTAACAGAAACCACAAAAATCAAAAACAGATCCACTTTAGGTATTGGAATTATCACTCACTTTGTGGCAGCATAACCTCATTATCAAAATCCAGGCAAAGTAGTATGAGAAAGGTAAAATGAAGGCCAATATTACTCACGGACACAGAGGCAAAAATCCCAAACAAAATATTAGCAAACACAATCCAGTAATACATAAAAATACGTACTACAGCAGGACCAAATTAGGTGTATCCAAGGAATGGAAAGTGGGTTTAACATCGGAAATAACTAAGTCAGAAACACCAAGCACTGAACAGATAAGACCGTTCCTTTGGATGTTCTTTAATAGATACTACGACTGCTATATCTGCACTTAATATAGCTGGCCATTCATTTTGGGGCTAACTCCTTGTTTTAGATACGTTCATAAAATATTGACATATTGAATTATGCTATAGCAGAGGCTGGAAAGTGGAGACTTTGAGTCAAATTCAGCCCACAGATGGTTTTGTTTGGCCTCTGGTATTTTAAAGAAACTGAAGCCAACATTTATAAATTGAGAAACTTCAATAAACCCAGATTTATGGCTTCTCTCAAAAAAATAGGAATATCTGGAAAATACTGGCCCCTCTTTTTACCTGGAAACAGTCAGGTACAGCTATGGAATGGCTCCCTTTAGATGCGGTGTGTGTTCTGTTTGCTAGAGTCTCTGCCACTCTGGCCAAGTGTCACTTGCCATTAATCTGGATGTGTTCTTTTTTCCCCCCCTTTTAGAGTAAACTTCAGAGAAAAATAAAATATTCATTGTTCTCTCTCTCAGATGAGGGAAATAGAAAAGTGAACAAAGAGGGGCCTATACGCCAGAAAAAGTGGAGGAAAGCACATCTGTTTGTGGACGTGAAGAATGTCACTTCGCGTTGGGTATGCTAACACCTAGTCAGCTTCACTCCTATGTATCACCCACCTGGCTCTCTAGGCATCAAGTTTGTGACCTGGGAAATGGCCTGGAAGCAGTCTGCCTCATTCTTGGGACTCTCCACATTTACAGTCTACCTCTTTAAGTGTTGACCTTAACTTTCAGAATGCAACCTTATTTCCCTAATTCCCACGTTCCTGGGGAGCACCGCGCTAGCCCCCAAATGCCAACGGAACTTCACAGTTGCAATCGCTACTTATTATCTATCTTGAACCTCAACTGAAAATCAGCTAACACCTCTGTTCTCTTTTCTCCCTTTGTTTCCTCCTCCCCAAATAAGCTGTTGCTGAATCTGAAAAAAGAAAAAAGTAGACAGGAAGGTTTACTCTGTGACCACAAAATATAATAGTCAGTTGGTATCTCAAGTGGCAGTCGATTCTCATAAACGTTTGTTCAAACTACATAAACGTTATTGCTGCATGTGGGACAAACTAGACTTCTTTTAGACTGTTTTGTCTAAGGCACTGGGAACAGCTACTTATCATGTTGTCCCTGTTCTTTGGGGAAGTCATCACCAGTGAATATTAGAATCCTGCAAGGGGAAAGAGCAGCCCAAGCCTGCAGAGCAAGACAATGTCTTTCCATCCACATATCCCCAACACAGCATGGAGTCTGACTCTGAGTAGATGCTGAGCAAACCCCTTTTGACTGACTGAATGAATGAATGAATGAACAAGCACATGCTCAAGCCTATCTTCAATCTGCCTTTTCTATTATAATACTATCATGTGGTAGTAGGGCTTCTGTCCTGACATATACAGATGCTCAAACATGTAATTCAAAATTCTTTAAATGGTAATTTTATCACAAGACCCCAGAACTGTCTACATTTATTTAAAGATGTATCCAGAAAGGAGTTGATTTTCCTTTTTGTGAAGACATTTGGAAAAAGCTATAAAGATTGTGTATACAAATGACTAAACGTGAAGCTGGAGATGCTGTGTTAGAATACATAGTTTATACTAACTTATACTCTTTATACCATCTTAGAGGTTAAAATTAGCAAGGGGTAAAAAGCTCAGGAAATGTAACTAAACTTTTTCTAAACGTCATATGTGTTTAAAAAAAAGTCTTATAAGTCTGCTTTCTTATGTTTAGACTCAACCATGAGAGAACAAGAGAGGGCCCAGAAGTGTGCGCGTCTAATACAACGAAGCTTTAATAGAGCAATATTTGTTTTAAGGGTTAGTCATATAAACAGATGTGAAAGCCATCTGTTTGCTCCATAAGTGCTACTTAAAATTTATAACAAAGGACAAAGTACATTTCAGCAGATAACAGAATATAGGCCAAGATCACACAATAGTTAATAGCACAGCAAGACTAGAATCCCAGGTCCCCCAAGTCCAGGTTGGGTGGTCTGCCCTCCAACATACTGCGCTATGGGCTTACAGTTTGAGAATAAAATTGTACGCAGAAAGTGTACTGTCTTAACTATGAAGTTCTGTTTACCAACTCAAGAATGTGCGGGTCTTAGAACGATAGTAGAGTGATCAAGTTACTCACAGAGGATATAATGAGGCCACCTAAGTTGACACACCATTGTCTTTGGTTGCAAATGTTAATTCAAGGCAATTTTAGCCTGAAATCTGAGAGAGTAAGTGCATCATCCAAGGTGTTCATGGTATTAGCAACCCAACTACTCCAATAAGAATCCTGTGTGCTCTAAGAGAAAAACTCTCCACATCAAAGGTGTGCAGGGCATTCCAGATGGGTAAATTACAAATAGACTATCTCAGGCATGTGATACTAAGAAAGGTCCTACTGGCAATATAAGAATAGAAACACTGATTCTTCATACAAAGGTGTTACACAGGTTGCAGGCAACAGTCCCTTCATTTGAAGACAGTTCAAAAAATTAAATTAAGCAGCCTCTCTAGGTGTCATTAAACAGCCAGATTAGAATAAAATTGAAACCCAATAAATATGAACTTAAACTACAATATATTTGAAAAGATTTGTTGATACAAAAGGGAATTAGGAAAATAGCAATCAGAAAAGTGATAATTACGGGATTTAAAATTTTGCCATTGTGTTTCTAGCAATCTGTCTAAGAATGCAGTACACTTTGACCAAGGAGGTGTGTAGTGTAGATTTGGTTGGTGTCTGGTATGGCAAAACACATCACAGGCTAACACAGCCTGCATCTCTAAAAAACAATTTCCTCTGGACCACTTGTATAGTCAACCGACCTTCTGGTCTTAATTTGGTTTCCTTGGTAAGTTGATTTACCAGGGAGAGAATGTACTGATAAGGCCAACAGGAATGTCTGGTCTGCCTGACAGTGATAATTGTGAAGTAGATTAAAATATTGCCTTTCATGCGTACATTAGTCTCCTACAAGTTTTATTAAGTTGTCTCAACTATACAATGTCCTTATCACCTTCAATGAGTGTACTCTCGATGCCTCAGGTCGTAAACTGAAAGGGCACATCTTGGACCTTGGTAACCTCACCAGGAGACACAGCCTGGGAGGCCCAACCTGGACAGCTGGTCAGTCTCTAATCAAAATCAGTATAATTACCAGCCCACAGAAAGCCACTGGACCCCAGAGTTCACGGTTACCACTTACTTCATGCATTCCTTAATAACTCAGTAAGTTTCCTAATAAAAGCTTCTAATAAATCCAGGGATTGTTTTCTCACATGAGTGCCTCCACCATGTAATTCTGTTCATAAGGCAATTTTCACCTTTAAGAATGGAGTGCGGGGGTGGAGGCAGGAAGAGAGGGACGGAGGTAGGAGGGGAGGGGAGCGTTGGGGGGAAAGGGGAAGGAAGAGAAAAAGAAACAAGTATTAATTCAGGAGCCCATTAGCTTGAGTTTCAATATGAGGTCTACTACTTACCAGCTGTGTGAACTCGAGCAAGTTACTTACTATCTTGGTGCTTTAGCATCCTCATCTGAAATATGGGGATAACAGGATCTACTTCATCTCCTGTGAGGATGAGTTAATATGCAAAAGTACCTAGGACACTGCCTGGCACATTGTGAATGGTTTTGCATTTTATTCCTAATAAATTTTCTAATCAAGTGCACTTTTGCATTTTGCTACTGAGACCGTAAAACTCCTAACACCAATTTTCTCAAGTGCAGAAAATAAAGTACAATGCCCACTCATCATGAAAGCAGTATTTACTCCCATGAATATGAAAATAACAAATGAAGCTGTGCTTGTTAAATTTTAACATGCACAGGAATCAACCTGGCATCTTGTTAAAATGCAGATTTTGGTTCTGTTGGCCTGGGGCAAGGAGATTCTGCATTTCTAACAAGTTCGCAGGGGATGCTGATGCCGCTGGTCTGTGCATCACACAGGCTATAGACGGTTTGATTCAAAAGAAAAAAATAACTAGGAGGAAGAAAGTAAAATAAAATATTTAAAATGACCACCAATAAAGAGTATCATAAACAGCTGTATTAGTATTCCTACAAAGACATTATAGGTATGCCTTAGATTGCACAGTAAATATATTACTCAAACATACGTTACACATATGTGTATATATACATGTGTATATATGTAATATATTTATAAATATATTACTCAAACATATATTATACACATATATACCTATAAACTGCATTTGTTTGTTTTATTCATATTTTCCTGTATTTAGGGAGCATCTTATTGAAAGAGATTCTGCCAATATTTTTGTTATAAGAATAACTGGCTAATTTATTGATAAGGTTTATTTATTTATTGTTTAGAACACAAAAGTAATATATTCTGGTAGGAAAAAATTCGATCATCTCAGAAACCTATAAATTTAAAATGGAAAATTTCTCCTTTAATCTTCCATTTCGAAGCCCCTTGGCTAATGACTATTAAGAATTTGGTGTGAGGGGCTAGCCTGGTGGTGCAGCGGTTAAGTGCACATGTTCCACTTGGGTGGCCCAGGGTTCACCGGTTTGGATCCTGCGTGAGGACATGGCACCGCTTGTCAAGCCATGCTGTGGTAGGCATCCCACATACAAAGTGAGGGAGATAGGCACAGATGTTAGCTCAGGGCCAGTCTTCCTCAGCAAAAAGAGGAGGATTGGTAGCAGATGTTACCTCAGGGCTAATCTTCCTCAAAAAAAAAAGAAAAAAAGAATTTGGTATGATACTTTCAAATATTTGTCTATTCTTATATATGCAAATATAAGGCTTTTCATCAGAAAATGGATTCATACTACAACACAATAACGCAACTTTCATTTTAAAAAATGTCCTAGACATCCTTCCATGTCAATACATAGACATTCATCTCATTTTCTTCAGTGACTGCATAGCATTCCAACATATTATTACTTATTTACCCTTCCCCATTGCCGTGCTTTTAGTTCTTCTCTGATTATTTAATATTACTAATAATGCTATGATGGATTTTCTTATACACGTCTTTGTATAGTTGCATGAATACATCTGTAATATGGTTCTTGGAAGTGAAATTGTTGTGAAGGACATGTACCACCTAAATTTTGAGAACTGCCAAAATGCTTTTCAAAAAGACTTCTACCATTGGTCCATAAACCCGCCAATTGATGCCCACATTGCAAGATGGATATTTGCAATCATTTTAACGTCTTGATAATCTGACAGGAAAGAGCCATCCCTTTCTTATTTTAATTTGCATTTTCTTGCTTACTAGTGGGATTTACCATCTTTTATAATGTCACTAGCCATTTTAATTTCTTCTGTGAATTATCTATTCATATCACTTGCCAATTTTTCTCCCAGGTTATTATTTTTTTTGGAGTTCTATGCATATTAGATATTAATCATATTTCTAATATACACATTAAATTTTGTTATGTATGATCAAATTTTATTTGTTGCCTTGCTGTCTTTTAAAGTTTTATGGTGGGGCCAGCCTGGTGGCACAGCGGTTAAATTCGCATATTCTGCTTCTTGGCAGCATGGGGTTTGCTGGTTCAGATCCCAGGTGCGGACATGGCACTGCTTAGCAAAAGCCATGCTGTGGTAGGCGTCCCATGTATAAAGTAGAGGAAGATGGGCATGGATGTTAGCTCAGGGCCAGTCTTCCTCAGCAAAAAGAGGAGGATTGGCAGTAGTTAGCTCAGGGCTAATCTTCCTCAAAAAAAAAAAAATAGAAAGTTTTATGGTGTTCATTGTACAGAAATTTTTGTGTGTCAAGTACTTCTCTCCTGGATTCTTTTTTGTGTTTTCTATTTCTTATTTAGGAAGCTTTTCCCTATCCCCAATAAACAAAATATCCTCCCATATTTTTTCTAGTAATTTCATTGTTTTAGTTTTAATGTTTACATCTTTTTAAAATTTTTTTTGGAGGAAGATTAGCCCTGAGCTAACTGCTGCCAATCCTCCTCTTTTTGCTGAGGAAGACTGGCCCTGAGCTAACATCTGTACCCATCTTCCTCTACTTTATATGTGGGATGCCTACCACAGCATGGTGTGCCGAGCGGTGCCATGTCCGCACCTGGGATCCGAACCGGTAAACCCCGGGCTGCTGAAGTGGAATGTGTGCACTTAACTGCTGCGCCACCGGGCTGGCCCCTGTTTACACATCTTTAATCACGGTGTATATCAAATTGTTTAAAAATATACTTGCATGAGACTTTTCCCACCGGTTTTATGGTTTAGTCAACACCATACTATTACTGCTACAAGGCTTAGAGAAGTTTATTATGTAAAATATCTGGACAGCCTAAAAAGAACATAGTCAGTGGTCCTAGCCTTTTCTCCATGTAACTTTTATTCAACCTATTTTCATATTGACACCCCAAGTCAACTTTTATAAACCATCGAATGATTAAACACTACTGCAAATTAATATTCTGAATTATTGCATGTTGGTTCTGCCTGTATGCAATCTACTTTCATGGTGCTGAGTCAGCACCAGAGAAGAACGTTCTCCTCATTTAGGTCTCTGCTCAGATGTCACCTCCTTAGAGGGACTTTCCATGGCCACCCTATCAAACTTCAGCTCCTTCCATACTTTTGCGCTGCTTTATTTCTTACAACTACTTGGAAAAATGACACTACATGGGCTTGTCTACTGCCTGGGTCACCATAAGGGCAGGGGCCAGAACCTATTCACCACCATATCTCCAGCATTTAGAACAACTGATATATGTTGAATAAATTACCAAAGAAAGTTCTCAAGATGTTAATATAATCAAGTCAAAACCAGAAAGTACTATGTATGCTGCAAGTGGTGAATCTGTATCTCATCAGTCACTGCATTTAGGCCAGTTAACCACGAGTTAAAGAAAACAACAAATTAAAGGAGGTGCATGTTTGACTGATTCAGGAATTCACGTTACTTTAAAAAAATGAAATTCCTCCCTAAAAGTCAAACTATCCAGTCTGCCCATTTTATTTCTATGCTTTATTCCTTATTATTAGAAGCTTATTAAATACATTAGACCATATTTATATAATGGAATACTAAGCAACCATTAAAAAAAAGATGTGATACAACCACATTTATTAATATGCAAAGAAGTTGGTGTGGGCAAAAGCATGCAACAAAATATATAATTGTATGACCCATTTGCATAAAAAAGAAGTATCAATGACGTGTGAGCATAGCACACGTTCTCTGGAGAACATACATCAGAACACTAACAGTGACTATCTCTGGGCAACAGGACTAGATTTGATTCTCATTTCTCGAAAATAAACACGTCTCACTTATGTAAAAAGGAAAAACTGCTTGTTCAAGGGCAGAAGAATGCAAGAAGGTGACTCGGTGGATCTGCACTCAGCACCAGGCCAACCTCCTCCTTCTAGAACACCTTCCGACTCTGCACAGGCTGGAGAGCTAAAAACTAACTTCCCAGACTCCCTTGCAGAAAACCTTGTGGAAGATCTGAAAGTCAACAGTCAGGCAGAGCCATCTGCCTGTGGCTTTAGCTATTCTGAATGGCACGCTTAGCCAGGGAGAGGCTGACTTTTTCTGCACCCCTATGTAGTTGCTAGGCGCCAAAAGATAGTTGTGGCAGGTCCCTCACATCTAGAACACAACCACTGCGGCGTGTTCTAACATCAGTAATTCTGACGGTGAAGCCCCTGAGTGGGGCAGAAGTTGCCGTTTCCCCATGGGCCAGTAATATATGTTCTGCTGGGAGTCGTGCCTGGAGAGCCCAACTTGAGCCCACTCCTCCTTACCTTTCAACGACTATGTAGGGAACTATGCAGTTTCAAAAACCCCAATATTAATCCCCATTCATCCTAAACTAGCTAGAGTGGTTTGTTTCCTGCAAGCAAGTTGTCAATGATACAAAAATGACAAATTGTGTATCATCAACTGTAAAAATAATTCATACTACATAAATCTGTTTCGGAAAGTGGGGAGAGCATGCAAGGCTAACACACAAAAACGTATATACACACAAGGGAAAAAAGGATCCCTAACTACATGAAAATGTTAATGTAGTCAACCCTCATGGTAGAACTATGGGTAATTTAAATTTTATTTTTGTTTATTTTTCTTTAAATTTTCTTTTTTTTTTTTTAAGGAGAAAACCTTAAAAGCCGTTTTTTTTTTTCAAAGACAAGAAACAACACCCTCGTACAGGAGGAAAAAAAAGAGTAATTTCTGAATGTCTCTTGAAATGTTTCAGGCAACTAAGAGATGAACTAAAGGCATCAATCTGCATGGAACACCATAATACGCACAGAAGTATGTCACATGGTCTAAACAGGGAGCGAGTCCCCATGGTTCATGAGCTCAGAACAAATATTTGTCTGTTCTAGGGGCACAGTCAAGCTGACTGCTCTCTGCTAGGAAAAGGGCAACTATCTTGGGAACTAAACATATGAAGTGAGACTAGCCAGTGCCGCAGCTGTTGGCAAGCTTTCTTTGTTTATAACAGCAGAAGCATATCCCTTAGAATTGGCTAGCCCAGGCATAAAAGAGAATAGGAGTGCCTTCACCTACCCAATCATTAAATGAGATTTTAGAAAACAAAAGGGCAAAAGTGAAATAAGCAAAGAAGACTTTCTTTTAAATGCTTTTTTTTTTAAGCTTTCCACTGAACATTTATATACTGCTTGAATTGCTCTTTATTCCTCCATTTTCTCTACCCATTAGCTTCATGACTTAGGGCTCAGACAAGGACAAGTCACACTTCTTTATTCACTGGCAGAAATTATCATGAAGGGTCACGATGCATTTGCAATCATCAAACAAGAAGCAGACAAAACAAACCATTCTTAAGCTATGGAAATTCCTGTCAAGGAATTTTATTAGAATTAGATTAATAAGCAAATATCCTTATAACTATTAACACAGTAGTCTTATAAAATTATTTTTTAAATGTCATTTGATACTATTTACTCTTGTAAAACCATCTTTCAAAGACAAGTTTTTAATTTTGATAAACAGTAATTTTGGATTTTTTATGGTTATTGATTTCTGTGACCCAAGAAACCTTTGGCTAGCCTCAAGTCACAAAGATATTCACCAATGTTTTTCTCTAGAAAGCACTATACTTTAGCTTTACATTTAGGCCTATGACCTGTCTCAAATTCCCTTCTGTGAGGTAGGGGGTCATGGTTCATCTTTTCCACATGGATATTTAGTTGTTCTGGCTCTATTTGTTGAAAAGACTTTCCTTCTCTGTTGGACTGCTTTGCTACCTTTGTCAAAAATCAAACGACTATATAAATGTGGATTTGTTTTTAGGCTCTCTCTTTTATTCCATTAATTTACTTGTTGATCCTTAAGTCAGTATCACACTGTCTTGATTATTGTCTACTACTTACTATCATACTCCTTGTATTGCTTTACAAAATTTAAGCCTCTATAAAAGAGGGTGTATAAATTAAGTTGAAATAAACGAATGGGATCAAGATGAGCCTAAAACAATCCTTCTGAAAATTATTTTTAAAAATTGTATCATGGCTTTGAAAACATTCCATCATTACTATCATATCTAGAGCAAAATATATTTGCCCACAAACAAATGAAAAAGTATAAATTCTTCTTTATTACCTTCAACTGAAATTATGTATGAAAAGTGTTTCATTAATTTTTCTACTCAATTTCCCACCAGGTTCCCTCAACTTAGTTATTTAATACCACAATGTAGTAAGCTTAAAGACAATCCCTAAAAAATTCACGTGTCTGAAGCTAGAAGATGGGTACACAGTCTCCCTTCAAACATTTAAACTTTTCCATAATAAAATGTTAAAAAGTCATGCATCAACTTCAGAAATGTGCCTAGTTAAAATAAAAAAAGTACATGATTTCCCTTATAAAAAGAAGTTTCATAAAATTTCTTTTAAAGTTTAACTTGGAAAAGAATATTAGGAGCAAGAATACAGTATTATTTTATAAAATAAAAAACAAAGCAACTCCCAAAACCAATTAAAAAAACCCATTGCAGGCAAACCACACATGTCTCTTGGAAGCTATTGGGCTGCACTAATTTTGCTCAAATTAGCACAGAAGAATCCTCCCCCACAACCATTATCCTTTTTTTTAAAAAGCAGATAGCCTGAACTGTCAAACCTCTGATTTTTTCCTAAAGATACAGCTTAACAGCTTGAAACAACGTTGCCAAACTGAGAGTAACACCAAAAATCTGTAAGATTTACAATTTGTTCTTAACCTGAAACTTTGCTTGGAAGCATAACACACACACCTTCCTGAGACAACTCTATAATACATTAACAACCCCAAACACTTAAAGAAACTTGCTAAGATAAAAGTGGGATGTTTATTATTTTTCTACCAGCAGCAATGAAAATCACTAGAAACTGTACTTTCGTCTTTTTCAAATGATCTGCATTTAAATCATACTTTTTCAAATAATTGGTATAGGAGATAAAATCCTCAAAATATTTAGACATCAAAGACAGAAATACTGATTTTTTTACCCATTAATGATGAGAGGAAACAAGAGATTCAGTTTAATCAAGATCTGACATTTATAAACTTTAAGCATTTAACTGAGCTAAAAGATCAAAAGATTAATTATAACAATTACAGGTAGAGAATATCATGTGTGCATTTTCTAGGTTCATTGGGTAGTTACACATCCAGAGAACCAACAAGAGTACCAATGTCAAATAACGGAATTTGAGCAAGCACTCTTAACATCACTTGTATCTAATATGCACTACATGCACATGATGCAGGTAGGGAAAGTTTATGAATCCATGCATTAACGACAAGACAGACTGGGACTACTGCCAAACGTGCACTGAGTCAATTAGGATGTTGCTCAAAGTTCTTTATACTTAATGGTTTCCATGAAAACAACTGCAGAAGCAGAAATGGGTACACATCCCAAAGCATCTTCTTCATTTGGTTTCCTGTGCTTTCTTTGCATTCTGTTTTTCTTTTGCCTAGAAATTAAAGATAGCATGCTATAAAATCTCAAAAGTTTACTTTAGATCATATTAAAATAAAATGTGTTTAAGAGGGCAATCTTAAGCTAAAGAGCTTGAAATGTATCATTTATAAGGTTTCTACAGCATTATCTTTTATAACTTGAGACTTGGAACAAACTACTCCTGGACAATTATGTAGTTATACTTTGTCCTCAATAAAAAAGGATCACGTTTGGTTTCCAGTTCTTTCTTATCTGAAACTGAAATGTACTATTATAATTGTAATAACTTAAAAATACGTACTCATTCCATAAAGTCATACTCATTGGTATTTCAAACAATATATTTAAAGATGTGCCCATTTCTCAATCAAATTGAGTATAAGAAAAATCCTTTATTAGTTTCTGCATGTTTGAATAAATGAGTTTAACATAAGAGTTTAAATGACTTTACGTAACATCACTAAAGGATTAGATATCTGTAGTGTTGATAAACCCTATGTATATGACCTAAAAAATGTTTTCACATTACTTCATTTGATCCTCACAATTATATAGCTTGCAGTAATTCCACTTTTTTAGCAGATGAAGAAGACAGAGAGCTTAGAGATGTCATCAAGTTTGACCAAAGTCACACAGCTAGTATATAACAAAACCTCAACAGAGGTCAAAGGACATGTGTCCTGTAGCAGTGCTTCTCAACGTACACACCGACGACCTGGGGACCCTGTAAAATGCAGACTGATTCAGTAAAATGCCTGATGTTCTAAATTTCTAACACACCCTCAGGCGATGCCAACTCTGCTGGTCTCAGATGACACCTTGATAAGATTTTAGAGTACTACAATATAACGTTCTTTCTACTATGCCATGTGAATCAGAAAGGAACAATTAAATTAGGCTTTTGCTATTAAGACAAAACTTCCTCAGATTAAAAAATTATGTAATTACAATCCTTTTTTATAATGTATTAGATAATACAATTATTATTCAACTGTTCGATAAAATTGAGTGCTATGCCTTAGAATATATTAAGAGTAAATATGTTATATGTACCATACAAAAAATAATAAAATTGCCTGCACGAACATTTTTAGTTAACCAAAATAATTTGTAGTATGAAATGTGTAAGATTTCTCATACAAAGAAGTTTCCTATTTCCAAATAATGAAAATACAATTCAATTTTAGACAATTTTAAATAAAAATAAGTACTTCTTTCCTTATTGATCTCTGAATAGACTCTGAATATAAAGAACGTTTAGTAGGGGTAACAATAATGAATTTACTAGTCTATGATATAAACTTTGTAATGTAATTAACTGAGCAAAGACATATAATGCAGAGAGTGTCCATATATTTATTAAACTATATAATTCAGATAAAACTAAGAATAACTTAAGTTAAAAATAACTGCCACCATTTCTGAGCACTATGTATTTTACAGATACAATCTGATTTAATTCTCATGAGTGTGAAGCAGGTGTGATTCCCAATTTACAGATGAGGAAATAGATAGCATAACAAAGTAAATAGCCTAAAAGCACCAGCTTAATAATAAGTAACATATCTGAGATTTAAACTGAAAGCTTCTATTATTCTGTTCTGCCTTCGTTAAAAAATACCACCATATTTCTAAATAGCATGGAAAAAATGTACACTGTTAAAAAATACTTTCCTTCTACATAGTATGCTAATGAGATATTAAAAACTGCTGACTCATCAGATAATTCTGTAATCGTAGATATTAATGTAGATATTATCGTGAATAACAACTATTCTTCTACCGTATTTCTATTAAGGGACAGAAAAAGTAAGTTCTGAAGATTATTTATCACCAACAGAATTATAATGTCCTAGTAAAACATGGACAAAATTCAACACTGTGAAGTTGCTGTGAATTCCCCATTAGCAACTGAATCTATGATTTTACACTATGGTAGATTATTGGTGGTTGCTAAAAACTTGGGACAGACAATGATTCAGAATTACACATAAAGGCTGAGATAAAAATTTAAGCCACAACTAGAAAGACCCACAACTAAAATATGCAACTATGTACTGGGGGGATTTGGGGAGAAAAAAGCAGAAAGAAAAAAAAAATTTTAAAGAATTCTAAGTATACTTGAATAAGTGACAGTTTCACAAATGAAATCTTAATCTAGCTGATTTTAGTTTATATTTTAAGGAACAGATGTGGTATGTGACACAAGAAGTTTTATAACTATATACTTTCAGTTACCTCCTGAGAGGTTTTTATGTAACGCACACTCAGTGAACTCATCAGATAAGGGGAGAAGCCTCATATAACAAAAGCACTCACAAGGCAAGATGCTAACCTAATTCATTAGGGCCATAAGCCCTTGGGAGAACCACAGCCTTCACCGTTTATTACTCTGTAAAATGCAAAGGCTTCCACAGCTCAACCACGTTCATGCCATCGCAGCTGTGAGCAGCTGCCTCCATTACTAGAAACCTGCACCTGGACGGGTCTGGCCTTTAGCAACACCGCCTAGCACAGCCGCATCTTTCCTGTTTGTTTCCTTCTACGCCTTCCACGCTTCGACCCCTTAGTCTACTGGGACTGGGGGAAGGGAGGGCGTCTCAACTTAATACTCCATTTCTGAATTCGACATATAATTTTTCTTAGAAGTATTGCCATTAAGTAATAACTATCACTATTAAAGCCTTTATATTGTATTTAATTATAAAATCTAATCTTAACCTAGTCTGTTTTTTAATTTTTAACATTTGCATTTATCAGCAGAAAGTGATAGTGAATATGATATAATGATTTCTTTTTTCAAAATAAGATGAACAAAAATACATTGGCGGTAAGGAAATGAAATTGATTTATTGGTAGAGAGTAAGCATTTAATTCTAACCATGGATTTGAAATTTTGTGGATGTGACATTTTAAGTGGCACAAAGCTATTCAGGAGATACCCTGTACGCCCCCAGGATCTTTAGCGTGACTTTATTCCAGCACCTATCAGAATAATATTCAGCACAGTACTATAATTGTTTATTCATTCCTTTTTCCAACTATGCCACGAGTTGCCTGAGAGAAGACCGTGTACATCCAGGCTTTAACAGAATGCCCAGAATATAGCTGCAGCTATATAAATGTTTGATGAGTAATTAAAACGTTTCAAAAATTTTAATCAAATAATGAATCTGAATTCTTTTCAGAATCTAGAGGGATAACAGATATTGCATATACACAAGAAATAAATGTATCTCAATATTGCTTGTGCAACATTACTAATCAAAGAACAGTTTGGAGAAATAGGCAAAAGCAAGCAGGTCAATAAAACAAACGCAAGCACAAGAACTGCCTGCGCTAGTGTCCCACTAACACTAGGCATTCATATACTGCCACCCTGTGTCCAAAATAATGTGAACTGAAGAAGTACAGATCTAATGCAAAAGCTGTGGTCTCCAACTATGCTTTCAAAAACACCTGGGGATATACCGTCAGTAAAATCAAACAAATATAGTCCTTTTCCTAATTTGCACACAAAAAAAACTTATTCACAGACCAACTTTAAGCAAAATACAGGGGCTGGCCCTGTGGCCGAGTGGTTGGGTTCGCCAGTTCAGATCCTAGGCCGGGATCTATGCCCCACTCATCAAGCCATGCTGTGGCAGCATCCCACGTGGAAGAACTAGAATGACCCACAGCTAGGCTATACAACTATGTACCGGGACTTTGGGGAGAGGAGGAAAAACAGAGGAAGACTGGCAACGGATAGTCAGCTCAGGGCCAATCTTTCTCGCCAAAAAAGCATATTTCAAAAAAAAAGCAAAATATGTACCTTTCAAATTTCTCTAACAACATTCGTCTGGTCCCGAATACTATTTATCTATACTTAAAATCTGACATATATAATTTAGCACAGCATTCTATATTATTATTTTGTTTAATATTTTTAATAGAGAAATATTTCATAATGTTTCATACAAAGAACACAGTATCTAGGTACTCTGCTTGTTAATCAACTAATTTTGAGAGTCAGAGGACCCTAACTGTTAATCTAAAACTTTAAAAATCAGTTTCCCATGTTGGACTTTAATAACTTTAATACCCTGAGACATATGAAGAGAAAAACATATGGAAAAGAGAAGATGTAGCAGTCTTCTGCAATAATTTTGGCATTTAATGCTAAAAGTTGAAGCATATATTTCAGGATCTGGGTACTAAGGTATACAAAAAAACCTTAACTCGCAACTCAGATCATTTAGAATTTATGATGATATAAATTAGCTGGCATGAAATGTATCTCGCTTCATAAACTGTAAAATTAATATGAAAAATATACCTACTATGTATTATGTATTCTGGTCTTTAAGTTAATGGTCCAAAATTTTATTTGTCTTCTCAAAGTGTTTCTCAAAATGTGGTACACAGACCAGCTGCATTAGAATCACTTGGGGAAACTTATTAAAGATTCTTTCCCCTATATCAGATTATCTGGGGAGTGGCCAGGTAACACATATTTTAAGAGTGCCCAGTGATGGTCACCTTCAGAAACACTGATTTACAGTATAAATTAAAAACGATTTAACTGAATTTCACTTTTATTCAACAAATATTTTATTTAAGTGCCTTACATTGAAGAAAAAAGTCTGAGAAATCAGAATTTTTCACTAACCTACGCTAGTTTTCCGTCAGTGGAAAGAATACTGGCTTAGGAATAAGAAAATCTATTTCTTAGTCTAGGCTACATTTTCTTCCCCCTTCAATGTCCATTCTAGTTCTAAATTCTATGAGAATTCAAATTTTTGCTAAACTAAATAAGAAAAAAATCTATTATTTCAATTATTAACATTAAAAATTTGTCTTCAGCTTAAAGAAAGGAAGATGCTTTAAATTCTATTCTAATATAGTACAACCTTAGCTCCTGACACTAAGGATCCTGGAAGGCTGAAGCAGTAGGGAAAGCTCTTATTTTGATTTTATACTATCAGGATGAACTAATGTCCATCTAGCATATACAATAGGCAAAAGCAGAAAAAGAAAAAGAAAAAACTTCAACAAATTTACCTCTACTCAAACCAAAAGAAATCTTTGTTTTTAGGGAATCTTAATCTAATTTAAGTATTCACTAGTAAAATACTCACCTTTTCCACTAGTGGTATTAACTGCTGGTGTTCTGCTAAAGTCTTTAACAGTTCCATAATGAAAGGCAGATAATTATGCTTCCTTCTGATGTTTTCAATCTGAAAATACAAGAAATATCAAACCAAACTAATTTTACATTTCCACTAAGTTTCTGAAATTTTAATTTTTGCATCCAACTCAAATTAGAAACGGGAGAAAATCCTCCATTCTCGTAGGAAAAATATTAGAAATAATGAGATTCTGTTCCCACTGAGAATAAAGAGTAATATAATAAAACATGTGGAGAGAGTTTCTTGAGTGTGGTTTCATACTCTTGGCTTAGCGAATAACAGAGGCTTTTAAAAATCTAATCTAAGATTACTTACGAAAACTTACCTTATGAAAGCAAACTCAAGAAGGCCCACATGATAAATCAACACTATTATTACGACGCCTACACATATAACCAGGCCAAGCCTACAGAGACCAGCTTTACTTTTGTGATCAAGAATAAACTTTCTTGGAATTATTATTCATCAAAAGGGGGTAGACAGTAGGGAAAAATCTGTGCTTCAATGGAAAATTATGCAACATCTAGAGCACACCCCCGCCCCGTTACTGATCTAGCCTCCACTGCCACTGAGCTGTTAAACACTCCACCTGGTAGGGGCTGAATTTACTTCCCTTCTCCCAGAGGAAGAAACAGTCTCCATCTTTTGTAAATTCATTTCAACATTCCTTTACTTCATATAAATTTGAGCTTGATTTCTCATTTGAACTACTTGTGACATCTTACAGGTTCCCTCAATTTCTTAATGAATTAAATAAAATCTTAACAAATGTTCACTTTATATCAATATGAGAATCATTTTATCTTTTTTTGAACAAAGCATTCTCAAACAATGTAGCAGGGAAAGATTTTGAAAATTAGTTTGTGTTTTATTTTAGGCAAATAGTAAAAATTAGTTAATTATGTAATAACCCTGCATAAGAAGATATAAATGATAGGTAGTTATTTTTAATATCACATAAGATGGAAGATAAACATTGAAGCTTTCATCCCTTACTTACCTGTCTCCATGACCTTGGCCTCTTTTTTCCTGCCTGGAACACGCGGGAGCCAGCCCCTACCACTTCTACCTCAAGAAATCCTACTTGTCTAAAGTCCATTTATTTCATTTAATATTCATTTGTTAGTTATATACGATGCAAAGCACTATGATGACACTGGTGAGCAATAAAAAGAAAAAGGACAATCCCCGCCTTCAACTGAGCTTCAAATGAATAACGATGCTTTTTCTACTGTGACCTACATTATAACGGACCATTTCCAAAGTCATACAAAATTCTAAGTTCCCTTCACTCTTTTACTCTCTTAAAAAAGCTTCTCAGAGAGATTTCGAGTTAAGAATGACATTATCAAAAACAGTCTTGCTTTTATTTTACTCTGAATTATATAAACGCTTAACATAACTAAAGTTAAATCAAAATTTTTTTAAAAACTAAAAGATTGGAAAGCAAAATAAAACAAATGAACCCAGTTGTGTATCAAATTGTTGAGAGAACCATACCAAGACAAAAGTTTTTCAAATGAATTTAAAAATACAGTAGTTTGTACATTCAAAATGGGATATATCCTAAGGAAAAAGTAAACTTAAGAAAAAAATTTTTCAGTTGTTTTTAACACTACTGGTATTGTTATTCTAAACTGTTATAATAGATATACACACATACATTATACACACATATATAGCCTAAAGCAAACAAGCAATCAGACACACGTATGCTATACATATATAGAGCACAAAGCAAATAAGTAATCATGTTAATGTTGTTAGGAACCAAGACTTTCAGCTTAAGAGAAAAGATTCAAATGCCTAACCTCAAATATAAAGCCCTTTAATCCTAAATTTGAGTATTAATATGAATTCACATTGTATTTTCTCTTCAAAAATCAAACAAGAAACAAACAAAAAAGCATTTCTTAGCTCTGAAAAGACCTAGAAATACAACCCATCAGGATCACTAAGCACCCTGAGCACCCAGATGGTGGTTTCTAAATTCCATTTCCCACCAAAAGGACCTCGTTGAAAAAATGGCTGATTCCAAGTCTGAAGCAGGAATTGTACAAGATGAGTCTGAGACGTCCTGTCATACTAGAAAGCAAGGAAGCTATCAAAGACGGAGAGAGCCATGTCACAAGGACTTAGGGAACAGCTTGAAGTGGCTCCAAATGGCCAAAAATGGGAGAATTTGAGCCTCAATAATAACTGCATTGAACTGAAGCATTAAAGAGGTTAAAAATCTGTTCGTAATAATACTTAAAAAAAATTAAAAAGAAAGAAACCTCGCTAGTTACCTCTGTAGGGTGCCAGGGAATCAACTCCTTATTCTGAAAACTAGTAAATGATGGGGGAAAAACTAGCACTTAGCATAGCGTCATGTCAAAATGCCCCACGCTACACTAAGCACGGAAGGAACAAATGAAACCTACCTTATATCTTTTTAACTTCTGCACTTCTTCTTCGATAAGTAGCTGGTTTTTGGCAACTTCTGACTGAATAGCACTTAACATATTATTACCCTGATCTGTGTCCATGGGTTCCTCCTTAGGGGAAAGAAAAAGAAACACACACCCTAACGATTGAGGCTTAAGTCCAGAATATTTTACAACGATAAACATATGCAGTTATTTTCAAATTCTAACTCTTAATATTGGTGACAGAATACCAGCCTACCAACTGCAATTTTAAAGGATAAAAGCCCTAACTACCACCTTCCCTATTTCCGTCTTCTACAATAATACATATGAATTTTTACCTAAAAACAAGCTGTACTGTAGCACACAGTATTGCTATAATCTTCTGTTAAGCTATAAAATAAGTTTGCTTAAATATACTCAAGAAAATGAGAACAAAGGCATGTAAAAAAAGGTCTTTGTCTATTACCAAATCTCCTCTCCAATCATATTTACCACATAAAGACAATCATGGAGACTACTAAAGATTACATATGAATCTAAACGTACCTGATTAACTCTGTAGGAAATACATTCTAACTTGCTTAATATACAATGAAATTACAGTAAACAGTTCATTGCTAACACTTATTCAGCACATACCATTTCTCAGTCACTGTTTTAACTGGTTCACATGTATTATCTCAGTTAATCCTCATAACAACTTTATAAGGTAAATACTATTACCCTCATTTTACATGAAGAAACTGAGGCACAAAGAGATATACTCAAATTCACATGTCCACTAAGTGGTAAAGCCAGGAGCTGAATCGAGGCAGCCTGACTCCAGAGCATACTCTCTTCACCACCACTCAGGACACTTGGTTAAATCTATGTTTTTTTTAAAAAAGAAAGAAAGAAGGAAAGGAAAGGAAATACTTTCCCTGACAGAATAACTAAGCTAGAACTTTGTACTTAAAAACATGGCCACAGGGCCAGCCGCAGCGGCCCAGTGGCTAAGTTCAGCACGCTCCACTTTGGTGGCCCAGGTTCAGCTCCCGGGCACGGACACACACCATTCTGTTAGCAGCCGTGCCGTGCTGGCAGCCCACATACTAAAAAATAGAGGAAGATTGGCACAGATGTTAGCTCAGGGCGAATCTTCCTCAGCAAACAAACAAACAAAAAAAACAACATGGCCACAAACCTCAGCAAGCTGTCTTTGCAACTCCGCTATCTTCTGTTCATATATCATTTTTCTGTCAGACACAATGGCCATTAAGTTAAATCGAATTTCACCTTCACTGTACCTAAAAAAAAGTTAAAATTTATAATGTAATAAAGAATCGTAGCACTATTACAATCAAGATCATCTATTGTGATTATCCCAATGATTCTCTGGGATAAACACAAATCTATCAATAGGCTAATGAAATAACTGACATTTTAAAAAAGCATTTATATATGAAAGAGTATAACTGCAGGAAAAAACAGCTAAATTTCATAAATCACAAATATTTTTTAAATGTTCTAAAATAAGGTTAGTACTTCCTAAATATTTAATATTTTTAATAGTTCTCATACTTTTATAAGAAATATGGTAACTCATTTACATAAGATCTCAGAAAAACTAAGACCTCAAATTTGTTAAATTAATTAAACTGGCATCTTTTTTTTTAAATTTTTTATATTTTTTTAATTGCAGTAACATTGGAATATAATATATAGCTTTCAGATGTATATTATAATGTATTTTGAATTCTGTGTAGATTACATCATGTTCACCACCCAAAACCTAATTATAGTCCATCCCCTGTGAGCCTCATCACCCCTTTTAACCCCCCTCCCCTTCCCCTCTGAACCACTCATCCAATCTCCATTGCTATGTGTGTGTTTGTAGCTGTTTTTATCTTCTACTTATGAGTGAGATCACACAATATTTGACTTTCTTCCTCTGACTTATTTCACTCAGAATAATACCCTCAAGGACCATCCATGTTGTCACAAAAAATGGTTGGATTTCATCATTTCTTATGGCTGAGTAGTATTCCACTGTGCATATATACCACATCTTCTTTATCCATTCGTCTCTTGATGGGCACCTAGGTTGCTTCCAAGTCTTGGCTACTGTGAATAAGGCTGTGATGAACATAGGGGTGCACATATCTTTATGGCTTTGCGTTTTCAAGTTCTTTGGATAAATACCCAGCAGTGGGATAGCTGGATCATATGGTAGATCTATTCTTAATTTTCTGAGATACTCCATACTGCTTTCCATAGTGGCTGCACCAGTTTGCACTCCCACCAGCAGTGAACAAGGGTTCCCTTCTCTCCACACCCTCTCCAACATTTGTTGTTTCCTGTCTTGTTAATTTTAGCCATTCTGACCAGAGTGAGGTGATACCTCACTGTAGTTTTGATTTGCATTTCCCTGATAGCTAATGATGTTGAGTATCTTTTCATATGCCTATTGGCCATCCATATATCTTCTTTGGAGAAATATATGTTTAGATCTTTTGCCCATTTTTTTTTTCAAAGATTGGCACCTGAGCTAACAACTGTTGCCAATCTTTTTCTTTTTCTTCTTGTTGCTTTTTCTCCCCAAATCCCCCGGGTATATATTTGCATATTTTAGTTGTGGGTCCTTCTAGTTACGGCATCTGGGATGCCACTTCAACGTGGCCTGATGAGTGGTGCCATGTCCTCGCCCGGGATCCGAACCGGTGAAATCCTGGGCCACCGAAGCAGAGCACTCAAGCTTAACCCTTGGCCACAGGGCCGGCCCCCTTTGCCCATTTTTCAATTGGGTTATTGGTTTTCTTGTTGTTGAGATGTATGAGTTCTTTGTATATTTTGGATGTTAACCCCTTGTCTGATATGTGGTTTGCAAGTATCTTCTCCCAATTGTTAGCTTGTCTTTAAACTGGCATCTTGATGGTAATTAACTATACTGCTTACTATACGCTTTTTTCCAAGTCATGATGTAGTTTTTCTTTTTAATTAATGTATTTTTAATATTTCACCTATACTTTATGTTTTATCCAATACGTATATACTTTTTTCCAAGTCATGATGTAGGTCCTATTTTTAATATTTCACCTATATTTTGTTTTTATTATATATAAATATGTAAAATAATGTGTAAAATGTTTGTATAATATTTTATTAATATAACGTGATTATATCCTACTGTAAAATTTCTGAATGCTGTTTCACTACTCTGATGCCAATGAAACATCTCATAGTACAAGCCTGTTTACAGTAGGGATTTAAGTTAGAAAAATTATCCACAACTTTATATAAATGGTGCTGAATCAAGATGAAAATATAAAGAAAATGTAAACCTGTTTTTGCATTAGTTCACCTGCAAGAGCTTCTCATACACAGTTCCGTTCACCAGAAAGAACAGGGCCCAGTATAACTCCAATGCTTTGAACTATGTAAAAATGTTGTCCTTAAAAATCTACTTGTGGGACTTCCATTTCCCTAGTCCTCCCACTAAGAAAATATCAAACTAAAAACCCTTGGATATAATATATATTAAAAAAAGAAAAAGAAAATTGTGAAAGGTGGAGAGAAGGCAGACAAGCTAGGGCATGAGGACTCAAAGATGCCACGGTGGTGAATTTCCTGGGCTATCTTCCTGCCTCATATACCCTGGACATGAAGCTAAAGAAGCCAGCAACCAAGAAATGCCAACCGACAGACAAAAAAGCGCCAACAAAAGTCTGCTCTTTCTCTCCAACAGGAAAGGAGCAACCTCATGAGACAGGAAACTTTTAGACAATAACAACTCTACCCATAGCCAAACACAACTGAAAAAACTGTGGCCCCAACCCTACCCACCAGCAAAGGCTGAACAGGGAGCCCAGACTTCCGTCCTCACTAGGCTGTAACACTGAGGCAGCAGGGCTGGTGTCAGAACAGGGTAAGCAGGAAGCTGGGACTTTCACCTCTGCAGGCGGTAATGGCACCTACTTGTGGTATGAGAGGAGACGAAGTGGGAAGTCACTAACACCCAGTGGTAAAGAAGCCTCCCCAGCTTCAGCATCAGTGGAGTCATGCAGAGAGCAATGACAGGGCACGCCTTCCCCTCCCAGCCAGGGTGGTATCAGTGGAAGCCCTGCTGGAGACTGGAACTCCCACCCCTGCCCAGGGGCAACAAGGAACCCCTCCCCACCTCAGGTGTCAATGGAGGTGGAGCGGGTAACCTGGACTTCTACTCCTACCTGGCAATAACAAGGCAGCATCCCTGATTTACCTTGCCAGAGCAGTGCCCATAAAACCCAGCTAAAACAGAAGTTCTAAATACCCAGAATCTTATTATTAAATACCCAAAATGGTCAAGTTTCAATCAATAATCACTCCTCATATTAAAAATCATGAAAATCTCAATTTGAATGGCAAAGATACTCAATAGATAGCGAGATGGCAGATGTTAGGATTCTCTGACAAAGATTTTAAAACAGCCATCACAGAATGATTCAACAAGCAATTACGAACACATTGGAAACAAATGAAAAAACAGAAAGTCTCAGCAAAGAAACAGAAGATATAAAGAAGAGCCACATGGGAACTTTACAAATGAAATATACAATAATAAAAAGGCCCAAAGAGGAGCTTTGGGCAGAATGGAGAAGATAAAGGTAAGAATCAGTGAACTGGAAGAGAGGACAACAGAAATTACCCAACTGAACCCGAGAGAACAGAGAAAACAGAGTCCCCCATAAGAAAGGAGAGAGCCTCAGGGACCTGTGGGACTAAAGCGAAAGATCCAACAGTTGTGTCAGAGTTCTGGAAGGGGTGGAGAAAGAAGGGGAGGTTGAAGAAGTACTCCAAGATAGAATGGCTAAAAATTTCCCAAATCTGACAAGAGACATAAACCCACAGACTCAAGAAGATTAGAAAACCCCAAATAAGATAAACACACAGAAATGCACACCAAGACACATCATACTCAAATTTATGAAAACTAAAGACAAAGAAAAATTTTTGAGAGTAGCACGAGAGAAACAACACTGTATCTACGGGGCAAAACAGTTTCAACAGTGGATTTATCATCAGAAAACATGGGGGCCAGAAAGGAGTGACATAACATTCTTCAAGTGCTAAAAGAAAAGACTGTCAAAACAGAATTCTATACACAGTGAAAACATCCTTCAGGAATGAAATGGACATCAAGACTTCCTTAGATGAAGAAAAGTTAGGAATCTGCTGACAGCAGACCCATCCTAAAAGAATGGCTAAGGGAAATTTTCTAAACAGACAGGAAATGATAAAAGAAGGAATTCTGGAACATCAGGAAGGAGGAACAATGGAAAAAGTAAAATTATGGGTAAATACAATACATTTTTCTTCTCTTAACATGGGTGAGTTCAGCAAGGTTGAAGGATGCAGAATAAAGAAAAAAATCATTTCTACACACTAATAATGATCACTCGGAAATCGAAAATGAAAATATATATCATTTGTAATTACTCAAAAGAATATAAAGTGCTTGGGTACAAATCTGACAAAACACGTATTAGGACTCATATGCTGAAAACTACAAAATGCTGATGAAAGAAATTACAAAAGATCTACGTAAATGGAGAGACATACCATGTTCATGGACTGGAAGACTCAACATAGTAAAGATGCCAACTTTCAAACTGATATAAATGTTTGACAGAATTCCTATCAAAATCCCAGCAAGAATTTTTTTAGATATAGGAGATTACATTAAAATTTATACGGGAAGGCAGAGGATCTATAATAGCTAACACAACTTTGAAGAAAAAGAATAAAGTTGGAAGTATCAGTCTACCTGATTTCAAGACTTATAATATAGCTCAGTAATCAAGACTGTGTAGCACTGGAAGAGAGCAGACAAACGGATCACTGGAAGAGAACAGCGAACCCAGAAGCAGCCCCACACAAACATGCCCAACTGGTTTTTCACAAGGGAGCAGGAGTAATTCAGTGGAGGAAGGATAGCCATTTCAATAAACAGTGCTAGAGCAATTGGACATGCATAGGCAAAAAAATATGAACCTTGACTTAACTTCACACCATACACAAAAATTAACCCAAAATAGATGACAGACTTAAATGTAAAATGTTAAACTTTACATAAATCTTTTAGAAAGAAGACAGTAGAAAATCTTTGGGCTCTAGAGCTAGGCAAAGAATTCTTAGATTTGACAACAAAAATATAATTCATGGGAAAGACTGATAAATTGGACTTCTTTGGGATTAAGAGTTTTTGCTCTGTGTAGGATCGCGTTGGGGGGATCAGGGGATGGTTTACAGACTGGAAAAGAATATTTGCAGGCAACGTGTCTGATGAAGGACTAGTAATAGCCAGAACTTCAAGGCTCAACAGTCAAAAACAAACACACCAATTACAAAACAGGAAAAAAGGCATGCAAAGATTTTCAACATCATTAGTCATTAGGGAAATACAGATTAAACCGTAATGAAATATCACTATCCACCTATCAGAATGGCTAAAATAAAAAAATTTGACAAAACCAAATGCCCGCAAAGATGTGGAGAAACTGAATCGCTCGTACATTGCTGCAATGCAAAATGGTACAGACACTCTAGAAAAGACTTTGGCAGTTTCTTAAAAAAATTAAACATGCATTACAATGCAACTCAGCAATGGTGCTCCTGGGCATTTATCCCAGAGAAATGAAAACTTAAGTTCACGCAAAAATCTGTACACAAATGTTTACTGCAGTTTTATTCATAAGAGCCAAAAAAGCAATGCAGATGGGCTTCAGTGGCCGAGTGTGTAGCCATACCACAGTATACTACTCATTGATAGAAAAGAATGAACTATTGGTACTCTTAACAGCCTAAATGAATCTCTGGAGAATTATGCTGAGTGAAAAGAAGCCAATCCAAAAAGGTTACATATTCTATGACTGCATTTATATAACATTCTTTAAATGACAAAAATTATAGAACTAGGGATTAAGGACGGAGGCTATGGGCAGGGGAGGGAAGCGGTTGTGGTTATATAAGGGCAACAAGAAGAATCCTTGTGGCGATGGAAACATTCTGTATCTCGACTGAGACACTGTTCTATAGTTTTGCAAGATGTTACCACTGCAGGGTAAAGGGTACACAGGATCTCTCTGAATTATTTTTATAACTGAATGCGAATATATAATTATCTCAAAATAAAAAGTTTAATTTAATAAAAAAAATAGATGCTCAAAAACAAAACTCTACAAAATAACTGTACACAGTATCTAACTTAATGGAGATTTGCATGTTTAACTTCTGTAAAGACAAGACGACATATTACTATGTAGAATTTAGACATTTCCTGAAATAGATTTCCTGAACACATTAATCCAATAAAAAGTAGATGTTCAAAAAGCATTGCTAAAATAACAATAAAATAAAAGTTAAAAACAAAAGTTTCAAAATCAGAACGTTATGCCAATGAGATTTGCTGAGCATTTACTTTTGTATCCTTTTTTCTATGACCGGCCTCACTGCACTGATCCAGTCATCTTGATTGCACGCCCCTAGAAAGAGATTTAAACGCATGTAAGTCAAACAAAATCAACATTAACCTTATTTCAAAAGTTTGGTCCAAAATATCTTTTCTTATAAATATTTTAGCAAATTCAGAATGGTAAAAATCCTTTTGGCATAATTTTTAAGTTTCAATTCTTATTTTCTTAGTAATGGTAAGGGGAAAGAGCATCCATTGCCACATTATTGTGTCACTTAGTAGGTGCTGGACAAATGTTTGAGAAAGTAATGAATGAGGGAGTTATCTCATTAAAACTCACAACTCTGTGAAACAAAGATAACTCCCTTCATTTTACAGATGATGAAACTGAGGGTTAAGAAAAACCAAGCCACGTGTTAGTGGCAAAACAAGGATTCGATCCTTATCTGTCTGACTCTCCACCACCATAAGTATAAAATAAAAAACTGAAATCCACATATAATGCAAAACCAATTCTACCCAGTTGTTTTAATCCTCTTTTTCACCATAAATTTTAGCACAGCCACCAGTTGTAGAGCAAAACTGGCTGTTCTGCTTTATCTTTTTCTTCCTTTATATTTGATGGTTCCAATGAATAGAGAATGGCTGATCAGATAGAAGCCAACAGAGGAAATGCAGAGATCAGATCAACTACGAAACTAGAGAAAACCAACTTCTACAGAATTAAAAGAATATTCTATTAATTTTCTGTAACGGACATAAAAAAAGCACTATTTTCAAACAGAGAGGTAACACAAATCCGCATGAGATAAACTATTGGTTCTACACAGGGCGCATGGTCAAAATGTACAAACAGAATGAAACTATGTTAAATTTATTTTAAAACTAGAAGTTTTATAAACAGCAAGTAACATTAGATTCAACTAAAACAGGTTTCGTTGGACTCAAAAATAGACCTAAAAAAAAAAGGAAAGCTTAATAAGGTAAAAATTAAAGAGTTAAAATCCTTTTGCAGACCTATTATTTTAGTACTATATCAGAACCACCAATTGTACCCTCAGCCTTGATACCCATTTATCATTTTGCTCAAGGTTAGAGTCGAGACGGAATCAGGACAAATCTAATCTCTGGCACAAAGGCCAACAGCACATTAATACACTATTTAAGTAGAAACTTCGAAGAAAAGTATTTTTATAAATTGTTAAACACTGAACTAAAGTGATTCTGAATGATCCAATTCCAAATGAAAATACCTTAATACAAGATGATGATAAGAAACGCTTACTATCCCTTATCAGCAGGTTAAAAATGACAAAAATAGCTTAAGTTCACTAAAAGAAGTAGTTTTTAAAAGTTAACTGGAAAATAAAAAATAAACTATGTAATGTATGGGTTAAAAAAATTTCTCTTAGAAAAAAATTCAAGATCCCAATTGAACTACAGGAGTCAACGTGTGCCTCCTGTCTGTTATTTAACTTCATAAAGTATGAAGAGCTGAAGGCCTTCGTGACGTTATGCTACCTGTGGTCCCCTCTGCCTTCAAAGTTTAAGCAGCACTGTGGCTAAAATGAGGGTGAACACTGAATCTTGCTTCCCGTCAAAACTGAAATACCAGGGATAGGAGCCAGATTACCTAAATCAATCGGTCCTTCTCTCAATCCGTCTAATTCATACAATCTTCCATTAACAGGAACATAACTGACAAAGTGAAAAGCATCTTCTTCTTTTGCCGATGTCTTTGCATCAAACTCGAACATCTGCTGTCTACGGTGAAGAAAAAAATAGTGAGAGACAAACAGGCAAAAAAGAAATCGTATTTATCTAACATGAAGTCTTTTTACCTGGCGAAACTGTTGTGTACTTGCCGAATCACGTCCGAATTGCTCAGTGCCAAACCTTTCATCTGAAACAGTTTTTTAAAGTAAACCATCAAAATAAGAACTACCACAAATAAAGCATTTTAGGAATAAGAAGATTATACTCACAGCTGCATCAAAACTTTGTGAAAATTCCTTAAATTCTGATAACGTCTCTCCTAAATGGACATCTTGATGGGTACAGTTCAGTAACACACTTACTATGGCTTGAGTAGCACAAGCATTATTAATTACCTATAAAATACGAAAACAAAGATATTATCAATTTGCTGAAAAGAAAAAAAAGCAGCTTTCAACTGGTGACAATGACCCCCCAAAACATAAAGTTAACAGTTTTCCATTTTTATTTCATAGTCTTAGCATAAACATAATAATAAATACGTTTAATTTCCATTCTAATTTTCTTTCAGGAATTTGCTGCAATTCTGGACTTGAAGATTCTAGGAAACCAAATAAATTAAATGAACTCATAACATCAGCGAAACCAATCCAGTCAGGATAAGATCAACCATTTGTGATGTAAAACAGAGCTGACTAAGCCAAGAGAACTCGTCCTCCCTCCTAGTCACTTCCTCCTATGCTCACTTCTACCTATCCAAAGGCAACCCATATTTCAGTACCCAGCACAAGCTCCAACTCACCTATGTGGCTTCCAGAGAAATGATCCAACAGCTCGTATGAATTTCTACCCTCATCCGAATTCCTCAAAAGGATTTCTATTGTCCACAGATTTTCCAACTCAATCATACACAGTCTGTACAGTGCTGTCATCCAGCTGTTAATTGTTTATTTAACAAATTATGTGGACTTTACATTCTAGTCAGAGGAGAAAACATTTAGACAGCCCTACTATGTGCCAGGTACTTTCCTAGGCACTTCACAGGTGTTCATTCTTTTAATCCTCTCAACAACCTATGAAGAAGTATTATTACCCTCACTTTACATTTGTGGAAGCTGAGGCACAAGATTAAGTAACTTGCCCAAAGGGCACAGAACTAAGCAAGAGGCAGAGAGTCTGGTTCTAGAATTTGTGCACTTAGCCATGATGCTAGGCTGGCTCTGTACATACATATGTTGTCTCTCCAACAAGATTATAATCTACTTAGGGACAAGGGCTTCTCCCACACTCCCTACGGAGCCCACCCAGTGTCAAGATCACAGAGCTGGAAAGAACCTCAGATGATCAGTGCGAATGATGGCAATGTTAAGCACACAGGTGAGTTAAACCTGGTAAAGGATTTTAAAAATACAGCTTAGTCCTACTGCTATATTTTGTTACCATACGGTAACTAAATATCATTTTGTAATTAGAGTCTTTCCAAACACGCTAATTCACTTAGGATTTTACAATTTGGTAAATTACCTATTTATATCCTGCCTGATTTCAGAAGAACAATTCTCAATTACCTTCCCTCTTTAATTCTTACACTCCTCTACCTTCCATGTTGCCAGAGGCTTCTGAGGTCTCGTGAAACATCCACCAGTTCTTACACTTTTGACTCAGTATGTTTGCAAAATTCCTTGAGAAGACTGCGTTCCCCCTTAGGGAACTCTCTTACTCCCAATTCTCCAACAAATATAACGAGACCACCACATTTCTGTAATTCCTTCTTATAGGATTTTCTAATCAAAACTATCTTATAATTGTTGAATTAGGGAAAAGTAACAGGAGACCTAGAATCCAATTAACATTGCTGCTGATTTCTTTTAATACACGTTTTGATCAGAATCCCAGTTCTTTAATAAATCTGGATGAAAAACTTTAATGGTTAAAGGAGGCTTCCTAAAGGTGGTTAAATAAAACTCTGTAAGACGTAGTGCTCCCTCATCTTGGGCCAAAATTACTTGGGGCTCGGTGGGTAGGAGTGAAGTTAGAAGAAGTTAAAATTTATACTCACACATTCCTTCAAAATTGTGCCATAATTAAAGACATAATATGCCCCAGTGCTAGGCTAGATGCTGAGGCTATAGCAGAGAATACCACCAAACATGCCTATTCCCTTAGATCTAAGGACTGCAATTCTGTAACGTTTTTTAAAGAATTAGAAAAAACTTGCAAACTCAAATTGCACACGCTAAATATGTAGTTTTTTGTATATCAACTATATTTCAATAAAGCTGTTTTTTTTAAAAAAAAAGAAAGAAGAATCCTGTGGTCACAGATATTTCTCTTCCAATATTAATAGTGATTTACAACGTCCATGATTTATTACAGCTCATATTGTGTGCGTGAATAATAGTAATTATGGTGTGTGTGGGTATAAACATATCTCTTCAGGTTTTAAAATGAGTTCAGCACCACCAAGTGGTCATGCTACATACAGTACAAAATTACCCAAAAAAAAAGACCTTGAAAAGTGCGTGGCCTTTCATTCATTCAAATATTTACTGAACACCTACTGTGTGCCAGGCATTGTGATAAATGCCGAACATACAGTGAACAAGAGAGCTGTGGTCCTCTGACCTCATGAAATTCACACAAAAATCACCTTAGACACATCTACTTGGGAGAACTTTAACTTTAGCTCATGTCACAAAAAATTCACTGCAGTATAAACTATTTATGTAGGCCTCAACTTTTTAAATCTTTAACTTACCCTGAGTGTTCTATTATATACTCCGGCTTTTAACACATTTTTAAATAAAGTAGTAGAGCTCGACAATAGAAACAGCACAGAGCAAGAGGTCACAGTAGGGCTGGTCCAGAACCTTACGATAATTTGGTTTGAATTCCTCTGAAAGGGCACACATATTCTCTAGTCCATCCCGGCTCTTCCACTCCCTATTTCTTACACACAATCTGATTCACACATTCATGTTGCCAACATGATCCTGCAGCCACTTGACTTTGCAAACCCTGGACTAGAGAAGAAGTACTTTTCATAGTTTATACAAAAGAAGATGGTAGATGTCCAGAGGTACTAACGGTACTAAAATACCTTAAAGTACTGCATTATAAATTATACTCAATCGTCACTGAGTCATAGCTATAAGATAAATTTAAAAATTTTTAATGTGTTTTAGTGTTTATTAGTAATCAAGGAAAGAAGGGTTGAGAATGAAACTGTTGGTTCCGAAAGGGAAAGTGATATTAAGGGAAAAAAAGAAACTATAAGATAAATGCCCTGAGTGTGAAGAACTGAGAAAGAAATACATACAAGAATAAGATGAAGAGAAAAGCAAAATAACGAAGAAAGAAATCATCTTGGACTGGAGTATCAGAGAAGGTTTCTCTGTGAATGTGGAATTTTCATAGAGCTTTGAAAGTCTGTAGGACCTAGAGAACAGAAAAGGAAATTCATTCTAGGAAGAGAGCAGGGTATGAACCAAGGAACAAATTAAGATGCTATGCTCAAGAGACCACAAGCATGGTGGTTTGTATTAATATGGTTGTAGTCATAGCTTGGGGTAATTCGTTACCTTGTAAATCATTGACCTTGAGGAATTAGTAGTTTACCTTAGGAGTAAGAGATTTTTAATAGGGAAATAATAAAAATAGTGCTTCAGAAAAATGCAGTTTAAGACAATTTACAGGAAGGACTGAAGGTCGCTAAAAACAGAAACAAGATCAGCTAATGCAAGTATGGAATAATTAAGGGTAATGAATTAGTAGAGTAAATAAAACCACTATCTCACTAATATGCAAGTCAGAATTCCAGGAGTCAGGAAAGTAACTAAAAATAAAATAAGATTAAAAAGAATAACGGGTGGGGGGGGGCCAGGCCCAAATGATCTTATAGGCCAATTCTATCAAAATTTGAAGAAAGAGACCATACAAATTTTATATAAATTCTTCAGGACAAAAAAAGAGGAAATTTCAACTCATTTCATGAAGCCAGCATTACTCTAATACGAAAACTAGTCAAAGGCATTACAAGAAAGGGAAATTAAGGCCTATTTCATTCATAAATATAGGTGCAAACACTCTACACCAATACTACTGAATTAAATCCAACAGTGTATAAAAAAAGAATACATCATGGCCAACTGGGCTCATCCCAGATATGGAAGGATGATTTAATATTAGAAAAATTCATAAACATGACTGAACACATTAACCTATTAATAGAGGGAAAACAGAGGCCGGCCCAGTGGCACAGTGGTTAAGTTTGCACGTTCCCTTCAGCAGCCCACGGTTCACTGGTTCGGATCCCAGGTACAGACGTGGCACCGATTGGCAAGCTATGCTGTGTTAGGTGTCCCACATGTAAAGCAGAGGAAGATGGGCATGGATGTTAGCTCAGGGCCAGTCTTCCTCAGCAAAAAGAGAAGGACTGGCGGCAGATGTTAGCTCAGGGCTAATCTTCCTCAAAAAAAAAACCCCAAAAACTTAAAAGAAAAAAAAAAAGAGGGAAAATAAACATGATCATCTTAATAGATGCAGAAAAACCCTTGAAAAATTTTAATCCTTCCATAACAAAGACACTTAGTCAATCAATAACAGAATGTCCTTACCTGAAAAAGAACATTATAAGAAAAAGAAAAGAGTAAACATCATCCAAAATGGAGAAACAGTAAAAGCATTCCCTTTAAAATCACAATGATTTTATTGGAGGTGTTTAGCCAGGTAACTAACAAGGTAACTTTTCAGGTAACAAGACAAGAAAAATAAATTAGAGGCATAAGGATTCGAAAGGAGGAAATAAAACTGCTCTTATTTGATACAGTAGACTGAAAACCCTCCTCCCAAAAAAACCAACAAATATTAGAGATAATACAAAAGCGTAGCAAAATGACTACAATATTAAAACCCAAAAGTGAATTGCATTTTTTTTGTACCAGCAAACACCTACAAGATGTAATTGAAGAGAAGGCAATTTATAATTACAATAGAGATATCAAGGAATTAGGATAAATCTAACAAAAGATGTAAAAGACCTCTACCGAGAAAATTATGCAACATATTAAAGATAATAAAGAAGATCTAAATAGAGATACATACTATGTTCGTGACTTAATATCATGAAGATATAAATTCTCCCCATATTGATATATATATTCAATGCTATTCCAGTCAGAATTCCAACAGAATTTTTCATACAACTCGATAAGATGACTCAAATTTAAATGATGAACACAGGGCCAAGAATAGCAAGGATATCTCTGAAAAAGAGCAGGGAGGGGAGACATGACCTATTAGATATCAGAATTTATGAAGAAGTAAAGGAATTAAGATAGTGTGGCATTGGCACAGAGACATATTGATCAGTGGAACAGAGTACATTCCAGAAAATACACACACGCGTGCGCACACACGCATATGGAACTTCGGTGTACAACAGAGGCAACACGTCAGATAAATAAGGCAAACAACGAACGTTCGAGAAATGAGGCTAGAAACAAATGGTGATCTATATGGAAAAAGATAAAACTGAACCCCTATTTCCCATGATACACAATGCATTATGGACACAGATCTCAAAAATTAAAATTTAAATACACAGGTAAGTATCTTTTACAACTTCAGACAGATAATTTCTTTAACAAGATCCAAAAAACATTGGTTGTAAAATACAAAATTGTACTCAACAAAAGACACCCAGAAAAGGTAAAACAACAAGGTGTAAACTTGGAGAGGTAGTATCAAGAATAGATAAACAACTCCCACAAATCAAAAAGAAGGGCACAATTAACCCCATAGAAAAATAACTTAAAACAGGAATTTCCCAGAAGAAACACATATGGCCATTAAGCACACGAAGACCCTTTCATCATGATTAGTGACCCGGGAGATGTAAACCAAGACCAGAATGAAGCAGCATTTCAGAGTGAGCTGGCTGGCAAAAAAAAATTTTTTTGAGGAAGATTAGCCCTGAGCTAACATCTGCCAATCCTCCTCTTTTTGCTGAGGAAGGCTGGCCCTGAGCTAACATCCGTGCCCATCTTCCTCTACTTTATATGTGGGACGCCTACCACAGCATGGCATGCCAAGCGGTGCCATGTCCGCACCCAGGATCCGAACCGGCGAACCCTGGGCCGCCAAGAAGCAGAACGTGCACACTTAACTGCTGCGTCACTGGGCCAGCCCTTGGCTGGCAACAATTAAAAAGGCCTAACAATACCACATTTGGAGTGTGCAGCTACATAGTAACTCAGATATAGTTAGTGGGAGTGTAAACTGGAACATCTACTTCAGCAAACATTTGATAGTTCCTCCTAAAGCTGCACATTTATGCATCAGATGAAGCAGCTGTTCTATTTCTGGGTATAACAGGAGAAATTTGCACATGTATAACAGGAGACATGTACAAAAATGCTTAGTCACACAACCACAGTAACTGGTGGAAAACCCAAACGCCAGCCTACAGAAAGTAAGTCAACAAACCATAGCGTGTTCACGCAATTGATATTACACAGCATGCAAAGTAAGCGGACTGCTCTGAGGAACTACTTACGCGTGAATTTTGAACACTATAACATTAAGTCAAAGTTATGCCCCCCAAAATTACACAGAGCATGATACATTTCATCAAGTTAAAATTTTATATACACACACCCGTTTTTAGGATTACAAAAAATACACAAAAAGGAAAGCAAGGAAATGATACAGAATTCGACGTCAGGGTCACACTGGATGGAGGGAGGGAGGATGAGTTATGTTAGACAATGGGTGGGAGAGAAGGAAATAACAGTTAGGTGAAGTTTATTTGGGTGGTGAGTTCTTAGGTACTTACTATATTACTGAAAATAACCAAATAAATAAATAAATAAGTAAAAGGAGGCCATTAGCATGTCATCAATCAAGGACTATCATAATTCCATTCTGAGTACCCGAAGATGATTTTTTTAAGAAGGAAAAAAAGAAAAAAAGAAAAAGATGTCATCATTGATTGACATGTCTTCCTCCTCCCTCCCCACATCCAATCCACTGCACATCAAAGGTTTATCTCCCAAGTACTGTTCACATCTGTTCACATCTATCTCTACTACGAGTCTTTCATCCACCCTTGCATGGACTTGTGCAAAAGCCCCCATGTGATATCTAGTCTTACATCCTACACCACTCCCTCCTCCTCAAATGCATTCCCTACAGGGCAGCCAAGGCAGTCTCTTCTAAAGGAAAATCTGATCGTGTCCCCCTTCTTAAAACACTTCAATAACCTTCTATCACTCTTATGATTTGGACCAAGTCTCAACCACGGCCTAAAATACCCTGCAGGATCTGACCTCTGTCTGCATCTACGGTAGAAGGCTAATAGTTGTTCTCTAATATCCATCTTCTCCTTCTTCCATATGAATAGAGAACCCAAATTTATCTGGGTCCATGGCCACCTGGAACAAAGACAACTTTCCTACTCTCCTTTGATGCTAAGTACAGCCAGGGCTGAGTTCTGGCCAAAGAGAAGTAAGCATGTGACGCTGGCAAATTCTAGAAAATATCCATAAAGGGAGACGAGTGTGTTGTCCCCTTCCTGCTGTCTGGAGCGTGGAATTGAGATAAAATGGCTGAAACTCCAACAATCATCTTGGACCATGAAGTAATCTTTAGAAGAGAATCCACACAAAAAGGAACAAAAGAGCCTGCAATCTTGCCAGTTCTTGGATGTGAAAGAGAAACACTTCTATTTCTTGTAAACCACTGCTGCTCTGCACCTAACCGCACCTAATCCTGACTAACACACTGTCTGTACAGCTTCATAGCTCATGCCATCTCCTCCTTGCGCTCTACACTCCAGTTACACTGACCTTCTTTTAGTACATTTTACTAGTCTTACTCCCTTTTGCTATAAAGCTGTGTTAATCTAGGATGATCCTCAACCTCTTTCCCCCAATTAATACCTACTTAACCTTTCGATTTCAGCTGAATTGTCACTTGGAGAAGTTTTCTAAGTTCTCCCTGAAGAGTCAAGTCCCATTTTTATGTGTGCAGTAAACAATTTAATCTCATCCAGAGAGAGACCCGGCCTTTGCCCTCAGCCCCTGGGAGATGGTCTCTAAGCTCTTGAAAAGCCATGCCTTGTAAGAGTGTCTTTGTTTACCTGGGGGCTTTGGGCCACACAGTCTAACACTGTGACCTAGGGTGGGGTTTCGGGTTAACAGTATCAGCCCAACCTGCAGAGTTGACCTCAGTCAGCTACATGGGTGGCCAACCAGGTCTATGTGAGTGAGGCCCAATAAGCACTCAGGATGCCAAGAATCAGCTGAGATTCCCTGGAAATACTGTCACACATCACTGCCAGGAAAGTCAGCACCATCTGTGACTCTATACTGGGAGAAGACAACTGGAAGCTCTGTGCTTGGAACTTTCCCCAGGCATCTCTTCCCTTGGCTAAATTTAACCTGTATCTTTTCACTGCAATAAACCCTAACTGTAATATAACAGTTTTTGGAGAGGGCTATGAGTCCTTCTAGCAAATTTCAGAACCTAAAGGTGGTCTTAAGGATCCCCCAAACTTGCGACTGTCAGAAATGAGGATGGTTTTGGGGACCCTAAACTCTGTAGCTGGTGTTCAAAGTGAGGGTAGTCTTACAGATTGTTCTCAAACTTTGTAACATAGTTCTCCTTTCACTCCATGCAGTACTGATTGCCACTGTAATTCTGCATTTCAGTGATTAATACCAATCTCCTCCAATAAACTCCAAGTACCCTGAGGGCAGGGATCACGGCTGTTCATCATTTCCCAAGCACCTAGCACAGTCTCTGCCACACTGTAGGCACTCAATCATTCCTTCCTGAAAGACTGAACAGATGGAGTCAGACAAACCCAGCACACTGCAGCAGGATCTTAAGCAAATCAGACCTCAGCTTTCTCATCAGTAAAAGGGTAACAAGACGACAATGTTTTGTAGAGAAGCATTACCAAAATGTCATTCTTGGATCCTTATACATGAATTGTAATTACTGTAATGACAGTGTCTTTTCTCGATATTTTATTAACCAACAATCCACACACACACACACACACACACACCCCCAATCAGAGCAAATGATGAGCGTTAGACAGCCAGTTTTACCACCCTAAACTGATGCAGTTCCATCCATAAATACCAAAACTATACACTTAGTTAACCCGTAGAACTTTATCACAAATAAATATGATTTTTTTTTAAAGATTTTATTTTTTTCCTTTTTCTCCCCAAAGCCCCCCAGTACATAGTTATATATTCTCAGTTGTAGGTCCTTCTAGTTGTGGCATGTGGGACACCGCCTCAGCGTGGCTTGATGAGCAGTGCCACGTCAGCACCCAGGATTCGAACTGAGGAAACACTGAGCCGCCTACAGCAGAGCGCGCAAACTTAACCACTCGGCCACGGGGCCAGCCCCACAAATAAATATGATTTTAATCTACTTTTTTAAATTTCTGAAAATACTCCTAAGAGTCCAGAGACCCTGGATTGGAAACCATTACTATAAGCTCTTGAAGCCTAGAACCAAAGATTATATGTTTATGTAATATATACTACAAAGTTTCTAGCATAGGCTCATAGGAGGCATACACTAAAAAGACTGATAGATATTGCTGGAGAATTCCTGATCTGTCAGTTTAATAAGAACTGTTGCCATAATATAGTAGGAAAAAAATGATATTATTGGGAAATCACTAATCTGACATATTAATAAACACAGCAGGAATAATATAATACAAACAAAATATTTAATTACAGTGAAATGAAAATGTAATATGGAACTAGAAAAATATCAAGGGACTCCAGAAACTACAAATTCATACTCTAGGATCAGTTCTTTTCTTTATAGAATACTTTCTTACACCTTAAAAATATCCAGGCCTCTACACATCAGACATCATCAGCGTCCTAGTGAACTCTAGTGTTCTTTAATAGTAACAATCTTAGAGATGAAGAGTTCAGTCTACATCTGTTGGATATCTACCATGTGCCAAGGACTGTACACGAAAACAAAATCCCTGACTCTCAGATTTACAATTTAGTGTGCAAGAAATATAAACACGCATACACATACATGGAAAAGATCTGGAAGAATATAAATTGTTTTCAGCGGTTATCTCTGGAGTAGACATTAAAAAGAATTTTTATTTTCTGCATCATACAATTATAATGCTTAAATAGTTATAAGCATATATTCTTATACACCTTAAAAAATAACAGAAACTTTCTTTAGATGGAGAAATATCACCTGAAAGACTTTTAAAACTATCTGTTCCCTACTTTTTCTCTACTACCTAGATCTTGAAAATCACAAACTGTGGTTTTAAAATTATAATTATTGTATTGCAATGATACATAAGTACACAAATATTACAATATATAAATGGATTATCTGTGTTAGAGAAATAATTAGAAACTCAAAATGTTGAGCATTAAGAGATTAGTTAGATAAATTATAGGCCATTTAGACCAGGAGTACTTTTAAAAGAGGGAGTATTCTGATGTGATGAGGAGTATGCATTTCAGAGCTACCCCAGCTCTGCCACTGACTAGTTGCATAACTTGGGCAAGTTTCTTAACCTCTCTGGGACTCAGTTTCCTCATCTGTGAAACGATGAGGAAACTGTAAAACGACACACGGTTGCTATGAGAATGAGTTACTACAAAGAAATTAATAATGAAAAATAATATATACAAAAGTACCTAACAAGCCTTCAATAAATGTCAGCTAATACTGGTATGTGTACTGAAATAGGACAAAGTCAAACTTTTACCATTAAGAGAAAAAAGATGCAAAATATTTTGTATAATAATCCAACTTTCATTAAAAAACTTATAAGAACGTGTCAGAGAACGAACAGAAAATGTGGGAGGTAGTAAGGCATGCGGAATTGCAAACCTGGGTTTTACACTTGGGTTTAAATTCTGGATTTACCACGTGCTAGCTGTGTGACCTCAGGCAAATAAGTTAATTTTTCCAGGCCTCAATTTCTTCATCTGTGAAGTGAAGATAACATCCTCATAGGGTTGTTGCAAGAATTAAATAAATAATATATCTAACACAATATCTGACACACAACAAGAAAGGCAAACGTTGGCTATGTTGGTATTGCTATCATTATAGTTGTTATTAATAAGAAGAGACACGGTGTCTTATTCATCTTTATATCCTGAGTGCCTAAAACAATGCCTAGCATAAAGTGGGTGCTCAATGACCACTTGCTGATTAAATGAATGAGTCACACTGGTCAGAGTGGTTAGTAGAGATGGGGGGGATTATAAGGATATCCATCGCCATCACTCTCTATTTCCGTAATTAAAGTTCTGCTATCAGAAAAAAAAGCCTGACACTTTACACAATGATAAAACAATGTTTTCCTAACCCCTAAAGTAAAAAAGCAAGAATTTTCTAATTTCTCTAAAAACACTCAATTTTCAAAAGTTGGTGGAAAATGGAAAGAAGTAAAATAATAAGAGAAAAAGGGAACAAGTTACTAAGTGGAACAGCAAAGGCTTCATTTCAACGGCAGCAATGAGAATCAGCACTTTTATTTTTCTACCTTTCTAAAGGTCAAACAGATTATCCTAAGCAATTTTTTGAGTCTCAGAAATAACTGCAATTTTCAAACAAATAAAGCATATTTAGCTTAGATTTTAAACATGAATCAAACCTCTTTTATCATTCTCTCTTTCAGCTTTTCCAAACAACAGACCAGACATAGGGAGGCACCTAATAAGGTCAGTTAAACGTTTCACTGTACACGCTAGGACAGCAGTTCTCAAAGTGTGGTCCATGGACCCCTGGGAATTCCTAAGACTCTTTTCAAGGGGTTCGTGAGCTCAAAATTGTTTCCATAATAATTTCAAGACAGTTCTGGCCTTATTCCCTGCTTTCACACTTGCACTGACAGTACAATAGCAGCGGTGGGTGAAGTATTTCAGCATGAATCTAGGCAGTAGTATTAAACTGTTTCACTGACACACAGACACAGTTAAAGAAACAACAAAACGAAAAGGTCAGTTTTACTGAAGAATGTCTTTGATGAAGCAGTAACGGTTATTTTTATTAAATTTCAACCCCAGAGTCCAAGTCTTTAAGAGTCTGTTGAATGAAATAGGTTGTACAAATAAGGCATTTCTGCTGCACCAACACACGCTAGCCATTTCGAGGAAAGGCACTGGTGCGATCGTTGGAGGTGTGGGCTAGGTCAGCCGCTGTTTTCTAGGGACATCCTTTTCACTCGGAAGAACAAATGGCAGACAAACACCCTGTTCAGACAGTGTATTTGGCAGAAATTTTCTTGAAATTGAGAGAAATCAGTGTCACTTCAAGGAAAACACGATATAGCATTTGCTGTTCTGGATAAAATGTGAACTTTCAAGTGAAAACTCGAACTTTGTAAGACTTAGATCCACCGCTGTGAGTTTAATAGTTTCATGAAAATGACTTTTCTGATGACACCGATGGTGATATTAACAAACGTGACTTGTTGATAACGTATATAATCAAACAAGTCAACAGTTAGAAGACCTGCTTAAGTCAGCGAATTTTCAAAATAACCAATGCACGATATTACCCGATCCTCATGAGCAAAAGATTATTCGAAGAGCGAGACAAACCAAAGGATTTTAATATAACAAAGTTCACTGACGTGGTTTCAAATTTCACACAGCAACTAACCTGCAACTAAGCAACCTTTTTGGAGTTTTGATATAATATCAGAGAGTATCCATAATTCTCTGAAAAAGCTATTAAAATACTCCTCTCTTTGCAACTACAAACATGTGTGAGACTGAATTTCCTTCATGTAGTTCAACCAAGAACAAAACGAAACAAAATAAAAACATTGCAACAGACTGAATAAAGCCGTGACAGGAGAATCCGGCTGTGTACTATTAAGCCAGACATTAGACTGCAAAAATGTAAACAACGCACTCTTCTATTTTATTTTGTTTTGGTAAATATAACTGTTTTCCATTAAAAAATATGTTATTTATATTAACTTCTAATAAACTTACATTTATTTTTAAATCAATAAATAAACATTTTTAAATGTCTCAGTTTTAACGGCTAATATGATAAACATTGATAAATATAATCCACATAAACAGAAGCTCTTTGGGGAATCGCAATAATTTTTAAGATGTAAAGGGCTCCTAAGACAAAAAAGTTTGAGGACTGTGACACTAGAGACACACAGGCGGAGCAGAGTTCTGCTTATAAAAAGCATTTGCTCTCAAGACTTTCAAATATCCAAAAACCATACCTGCTTGGCAAAAAATATCGTGTCAAGTCTGGAGTCCTGAACCACAGAGCCTGCTGGTTCTTCTCCTGGCTGCCACTTGAAAAGAAAAATTAACCCATGAACTGGCCTACAAAATAAAATACAAATTAGTGACACCAAACCTTGCTGCTTGTATAACACATTGTCAGTATATTAAATTTTAGTCAGCTATTTAACAAATATAATGCAAATGAAGTAAATGAGAAATTTTCTTTTTGGTGAGGAAGATTTGCCCTTAGCTAACATCCGTTGCCAATCCTCCTCTTTCTTTTGCTTGAGGAAGATTAGCCTTGAGCTAACATCTGTGACAATTTTCCTCTATTTTGTATGTGAGATGCCACCATAGCATGGCTGATGAGTGGAGTAGGTCCACACCCAGAATCTCAACCCGTGAACCCGGGCCGCCTAAGTGGAGGGTATGGAACTTTAACCACTTGGCCACAGGGCTGACCCAGGGAAATTTTTTAAAGTTTCTATTGCTATTCATAGTCACTGAATGTTGCCTAAGATGAGGCTAATAAAACTTAAAACTACAACAGGGAAAACAGAATTACAATGAAAAATTTATTCTCAAGTCTGTAGATTATTCATTTCTACCCTATATCATCTCACTTAAAAATAGAAAATAAGAACATAAAAGTAGAAGCTGTTAACCCTAAATGGAATTCCAATACATATGAATAAAGTGCATGTGGGATGTTCACAGATAAATGGTTGACAGCATACATGTTATGAAATACAGGAAGTCACCTTCATATAATTATTGGATTCATGAACAATCATCAAACTACAGTATGAACGGATGCTGTCACCTCATGCATCACAAAGTCATCCACTTTGCTCCAGGAACTATTCTTGCCCACAAAACATTAAATCACCACCTCAGGATTCTCTCCAGTCCACCTTTCACAACTGCCTTCCAAGCAACAAAAGTCCTATCCTTTAAAGACAGTTCAAATGACGCATCTTTAATTAACCTTCCCTGATCATTCGGCCAGAAGCGATCTCTTATTCCATCTAAAGTGACTGCTTTTTTTGTGGACAAGGGGGAATCAGGGGGAAGCAAACTATCTCCTTCTTACTATTAAAAACAGTAGCCATATCCCTATGATCTCCATTTTCCCTTTTTTTTTTATGCTGTCTAAATCTCCATTTTCCCTTTTAAAAGCCTACTCCCGGGCTGGCCCGGTGGCGCAGCAGTTAAGTTTGCACGTTCCACTTCTTGGCGGCCCGGGGTTTGCGGGTTCGGATCCCGGGTGTGGACATGGCACTGCGTGGCAAAAAGCCATGCCGTGGCAGGTGTCCCACATATAAAGTAGAGAAAGATGGCCACAGATGTTAACTCAGGGCCAGTCTTCCTCAGCAAAAAGAGAAGGATTGGCAGTAGTTAGCTCAGGGCTAATCCTCCTCAAAAAAATAAAAAATAAAAAAAATAAAAGCCTACTCCTTGTCCCCATTGCAAGAGTCCAGGAACTCTCCCACCAGTGAAAACCCCCGTAGCCCTCCATTTGCAACACAGGATCAACACCTGAGGGCATGCAGCTTAGGGGTATGGAGAGGCCCAGAGAGAGGATTCTGGTCAGAAGGATGGGGGGAAGAGGAAGGCACTTCCTGGCATCTGCATTTGGAATCTGAACTGTAACCTGCCCAAGAAGCAATGTGATCATAACTAGACAAGTTCTGAAGTACTATTAATATACGTTATCTTCTAAATATGCTTTTGTAGACTGACCTATTATTCATGTTTTTTATATTAAAATGCATCCCATGTTTTAACTCTATCGAACTATAAGTCAATGTTGTAAAAAACCAACCAATCAGTACTTTGTTGATATGGAACTACAGAGACTTAGTTGTTTTGTTTGGTTTTGTTTTTTAAGATTGGCATCTGAGCTAACAACTGTTGCCAATTTTTTTTTTCCTGCTTTTTCTCCCCAAATCCCCCCAGTACATAGTTGTGTATATTTTCACTTGTGGGTCCTTCTAGTTGTGGCACATGGGATGCCACCTCAGCATGTCCTGATGAGTGGTGCTGTGTCCGCGCCCAGGATTCGAACCGGCAAAACCCTGGGCCACCAAAGCGGAGGGCGCGAACTTAACCACTCGGCCACAGGACCGGCCCCATACAGAGACTTAGTTTTTAATCCCTTACAGGTCACCTAGCTATGAGCCTCAGGTTCTTGGTTATAAAATGAGAATAATAATACCCGCCTCACAGGATTGAAAAAAAGACTTAAAGGAGATAATACTTAGCCCAGGGTAACCCAAGTAATATAAACACAAAAGTTTGCTTAGATACAGACATTATTTTTAACACAATTGAAGTTATACTTACTTTAATTTTTCAAAATTCTCAGGTTCTAAACTCCATATTTCTTCTACTTGAGCTCCTCGGCAACCTGAAATAAGAAATTCTTCCTTTAGAAAACCAAATAACTCATTTTTTACCATTAAATAAAATATTAGTTAAAAGAAATGCACAATTGGGGTAATAAGACATGGCACATTAAAATGGTAAAATTGATAGTTCACAGCCAAATCCTACCACTTCCTTTACTATTTCCTAAGTTACAATGGGAGTAGATTAGTTTTATAATTTAAAAAGTTCCAAGAGTTTATTTCCACAGAGGCACCACCCCGTGACTATTCCTTCTCAGTTCTCTCAACCTCTGGCTCTTCAGCCACTCTTGTCACTCAACTGCTGAGTTTCCCCAGCTCTGTCCTGGGCCCTCTTTTTTGCTGACTGTACACTTTTTTTTTTAAGTGGTAATAACTACCACTTAACACTGACTTTCATATCACATATTTAGTACTGACCCTTTTTTAAAATTACAATTCTGTATTTTCTGTTTTTAGAATTTTATTTTCAACTACCTTAGAGGCCCCTAAACATGCTCTTCCTCTAGGGTGAGGTTTTGCCCCCCAAGGAACATTTCACAATGTCTGGAGACATTTATACTGTCACTGTTGTCACCTGCGGGGGAGGGTCTTGGCATCTAGTGGGTAGAGGCCAGAGATGCTAAATATCCTACACTGCCCAGGACAGCCCCTGACAACAAAGAATTATCTGGCCCCAAATGTTAACAGCGCTGAGGGTGAGAAACTGTCCGCTAGTAGGATGTATCATAGCAATGGTGTACTGGTTAAGAGCTTAGCCTCCAAACTCCCAGGGTTTGCATCCTGGCTCCTCCACTTACTAGCTACGTGACCATTTAATTTAACCTCTCTGCTCTTCACACTCACAGAGCTGTTATGAGGAATAATGAGATAATTTTTTACATGAGATACATTTAACACAGTGTGTGGCACACTCTAAAGGTTCACTGAATGTTAGCCAGTAGGATTATCACAACACACAAAACAGCCATATTTACCAGTGCCTTCTATAAGTAATGTGCTTTAAACGCATTTTCTCTAATGCCGGCAAGACAAGTGTTATATGGAAGAGGTTTAGAGATGTTAAGTCGCTTGCCTAAATTCACTACAGCTAGTGTATGTCAAAAAGCTACTTAAAACCCACATCTGGTTCCAAAGTCTGGGCACTTTCTAATATTCCAGATTTTCAAGTGAGATCTACAGAAGCTTTAGACCACCTGCATAAATCAATGGTTTAAAAAAAAAGTTGGGTCAACCAACTACGTAACTTTGGGCATTCACACCACTACATGACTCAACAGCTTGCTAGACATTCACATTTAGTAAGGTGAAGAAAAAAACCTTACAAATGTGAACCTATATTTATGTGAGTGTCGAAAAGGGCATGAAAGGACACTAATGCAATTGTTAACACTGGTTACTGCTATTGGGAAATCAACTGTAAAAAGGCCAAATATGAAAACATTGTACAGGGGCCGGCCCCCTGGCTGAGTGGTTAAGTTCGCGCGCTCCGCTTCGACGGCCCAGGGTTTTCCCAGTTCGAATCCTGGGCGCGGACATGGCACCGTTCATCGAGCCATGCTGGGGAGGCGTCCCACACGCCACAGCTGGAAAGACTCACAACTAGAAGTACACAAGTATGTACCAGGGGGATTTGGGGAGAAAAAGGAAAAATAAAATCTTTTAAAAAAGAAACAAACAAAACATTGTACATATCATAACAAAACAACAACAAAAACCCACTGAATAAAAGTGCCCCAAAATCTTTTGAACAGGTGGAATTTCAAGAGGTGACACCACTTAAATAACCTTAAGTTTAACACATACACATCTCTTAGTGTAAGGAAACCATAGTACTCAACTGTTAGCATCTATCTCCTTAGCTACATCAATATCTAATAATCCCCTTATGTACGTTAAATTTCAAATAATGCATGGTATAATGGAAAGACAAATCAGCAATGAGTCAAGAGACCTGGGTTCTACTCCCAGCATTGCCTTCAAGTTCTTAACCTTGAGCAAGAACATAATGTCTCTGAGCCTGACTTTCCTCACGTATAAAACCAGCTTCATCCAATCCACACAGTTCTTGTGATGTCCAAGTTATCAAACACTAAACACAAAGAATCACTTAATGCAGACCCCCCCAGTACATATTAAGCAAAAAGTTGGGTGGGAGGAGGCTTTAAAAAGTTACGAAATGTCAGAATTTAACAAATACCTTTATGTGCCAAGCATAATACTAGGCTCTGGCAAGGTCAGAAAATAATACACTATTGTCATAATACTTAACTTCACAATCTAGTAGAAAACAAGCACACATACAACTCACAGACACTGCAGCATCATAATCTGCATATGAAAGGTACATGGGAAAGCCTTCTGCAAGTTGAGATAGAAGAGATCATTACTATCTTTGCTGATGAGAAAAACTGTCATGGCTGGTTGAACTGAGTCTTACATAGGATGACCATATAATTTGTCATCCCAACCAGAACACTGTTCCAAAGTGAAAGGGAGTCCTAAAATTAAGATGTGTTTTGAAATATTTACGTAACGACTAACACATTTGTATTATGATTACTGGTGGCTGTATAAGATAGTTCTCTTCAAAAACTAATTTCAAAAATAATTTTTTAAATAATCTACCTAAAGTCTTTCTCCTCAAGAAAAATATCCTGGTGGGGCTCTCTCAAACTGTTGGCAGTGCCTTAAATTTCATTGTTCACTAGGTATGCTATCTTCCAACAGTTCTGATGACAATTCGATTGTCATTTCCCTAACCTTGCCAACAAATCTACCAGAAGTAGCAACAGGCATGGCCCCAGCTTCTGTATTTCCCACAAAATGGCCCCAGATATCTTCCCCAACCCCATTCTCAGTCATTCCATGGCATGGACAAATGACACTTAGCTGGTGATGTGACCATACAGGAAAAACTGGGTTCTCAGCCCTTAGGCAATCTCTCCAAATACAAGGACTAGACTCAATTATTTGAAATGAACAGAGAGCCCTAAGTTGGAGGCATTGTTAACTTGTACCCCTAATGAGTACCCCTAATGAGTCTCATTTTGGGGGCCCCAGCAATTATAAGCAACACTTGCTTCTGGGGGTGCCATGTGCACCATCATAACTATACTTTTATTTCTTGTGTGAAAGCCAGGCATTAATTTGCCTCTCCTCAAAACAAGGTGACATGCACCTTAGGAGCAGTCACAACAGATCTTCATGTTAAAGAAACACCACATTGGCCCCAACAGTCACTCAGAGCTGCCTCAACTCATGGGCCAGAGTTGTTGTGGATGTCGGAATTCTGCAAGACTTCCCCCTTGCAGGCCCAGGTGGAGTCCGAGCAATCACTCACACCCCGCTGTACCTGGGTTAATGCCTTAAGCCAAGAAAGGTCAACACAAAAACCTAAGGAGAAAGCTACCTGGCTTTGTAATGTCAACACGACAAGAGATAAATTAGACAGATTTGGTACCAGCCCTGTGGGTCAGGTCAGATTAATTAGAATAGCTGAGGAAAAGGCATATTTTTGTGGAAAGGATGGATTTTTATCAGAAGATAATTTTCAATAAATTTCTCCTGTTTCTGCTTATCTTCTGAGAGGAACTAGCAGATGTGCTCTGGACTGTCTTTTCTAGGATGTTAGTATAGTAAACAGACTTGAAAGATAAGAGATGGTGTCTCCCTCTGGGGTAGAGGGAAGACTTATTTGCTGGCCATAACAGTATCTCTCTAGAGCCAAAGATTGAGGTTTGCTAGCAATCTCTGTATAAAACTGGGAGTTCCGTAAGTTCAGAGCTCCTCAGCTTTGACACAGACTCATGTATGCAGCATCCACCTGGGTCCACCTCCACTCCCACGGACTCAGAGGACAAGAGAACCAATGCAAACATGAATCTCCTGCTGCCTATGGTGCCGTGAGTAATACAGTCCTTTATCTCTAACATAAAAGTTGTCCACCAGCATCTATAACACAGGCTAACTTCTTAGCTGGCAAGCAGAGTAAAATCTAACACTTCATAATTTTTAACAGACGCTGGATTTTGTCAAGTGCTTTTTGTAACTACTGGGATAATCGTATGGTTTTTCTTGTTTAACGGTTTTTTTGTTAATACGGTGAATTACACTGAATCTCAAATGCTGAACCAACCCTGAATTCCCGGAATAAACCCGACTCAATCATGATATATTGTCCATTTAACATATTATTGGACTTGATTTGCTAAAATTTTGGTTAGAATTTTTGCATCTATTTTGATGACAGATATAGGTCTGTAGTTCCTTTTCTTGTAAGGTCTTCATCTGGTTTGGGTGTTAGGATAACGCTGGCTCTCATAGAATGTGTGGGAAGTAATCTTTCCTCTCCAATTTTTTTGGAAAAGTTTGTGTAGAACTGGTATTAATTTCTTAAATATCTGATAGAATTTACCAGTGAAGCCACTTTGGCTAGAGTTTTCTTTGTGAGAAGACTTTAAATTAAAATTAAAATTTAATAAATCTAAGGCTATCCTTGTTATCTATATTTCTTCTTAACTGAGCTTTGGTAATTTGAATCTTTAAAGGAAGTTGTACGTTTCATCTAAGTCATCAAATTTATTGGCACAAAGATGTTTAGCCTATTCCCTTATTATCCTTTGAATATCTGTCAAATCTATAGTGATAACGTCTCTCTTATTCCTGATAGTGGTCTTTTGTGTCTCTTCTTTTTTTATCAGCCTGGCTAGAGGCTTATCCATTTTATTGGTCTTTGAGAAACCAGCTTTGGCTTCATTGATTTTCTTCACTATTTTTCTCTTTTCTGTTTCACTAACTTCAACTCTCATCTTCATTATTTCCTTTCATTTCCTTACTTTAGGTTTAATTTGCTCTTCTTTTTCTAGTTTCTTGAAGTGAAAGCTGGTATTACTGATTTGTTGTAGGAAAAGTAAATCCAGTCCCTGTTACTCCTTCCTGGCTGGAAGCAAAAGTTTACAGCTTCTGTTCTTAATTGGCAGACTATCACAGTTTGTTTCGGTGTATTTATGAATTATGCATGCACTATACCAATTAAAAGTATAGTTCTGCTCCATCAGTTTCTTAATTTAACAGAACTTTGTTTTACCATGATGTTATAGTCCAACAAAATTTGTATTTATATATTCACTGGGAACCCACAAATAATTTCCCCTCCGATGAAGAAACTTCTACAATAAATTTACAATAGCATTCATAATACAATAAGATGTTTCATTTTTGAAAGAATGAACTTCCAAAAGGTTCTTTAAATCCATAAATTGGATGAGGAAAAAACCTGGAAATAATTGGAATAAACTTATTTTCTCTTTGAAGCATCTGACAATGATATACAACTACCATCGCTAAACTTCCTGCAAAGTTCTTCTGCTGGTGGAGCCAGCCATTAATAGCTATTGCCTCACTTTTCATACGTGCAGGTGCAGAAGGTGGATTTACCTATCACTCTCTTACACATGACTTTATTTAAATCACTTCCAATTTCAAGTTTTCTGCACATATGAGATTGAAACAACAGCTGTTAATGGAGAGGATTAATTTTAAAATAAAGAAACTTGCCTAGTACAATATTTCTTAAAGTTAACTTTAATACATCATAATAGTTATGGCTTTGAAGGTAAATTTTATAGCTAAATCTGCAGACATGTCACACACAGCATATGTCTAAAACTGAACCCAATTTGTCGTGCATCAAATCTATTCTTCTCTTGTACTTCACAAGCCACTCAAGCTAGAAATAGAGTCATTTTCACCTCTTTCCCTACATCCAGTCAGTGGTCCAGCTGATTTAAATACAGGAAAATTATGGAATCCACTTCCTCCTCTCTAACCCACTACTTCATGTCAAGCCAACCAGCTCACAGACTCCCAGCTTCTCTCACTTCATTCCAATCCACCCTGCACACTACACATAGAAAACCTTTTTTAATCATAAAAATGTCATTTCAGCATTCAAGTATCTTTGACAGTTAAATCCCCAGTGACTACACAGCAATCCAAATTGTACAACATGACATACAATCTGGCCTCAGTTTATCTTTTCAGCCTCAGATTCAACTACTCCTCCAATCTATTCCATTACATTTCAGACACTTGGCTATACTTTAACATCACTGCTACTTAGGTTTTTTCTTCTGTCTATGCTCTTCCACGACCTGTGTTCCTGTAACACTTTGCACATACTCTAACACAGTAATAATTATAATATAACATAACCAGAATACACCATATTATAGTTTGATTGGCAGTTCTTTAGAACAGCAGTCATGCTTTATTCACATTAAAATTTCAAACCCTACCAGTGTGCCTGAGATATAGCAGGTGAACAATACTTGCTTGATAAATGATATTCCAAATATTCAGCTATGTACAATAAACAGTATCTATACCAATGATTAATTTTCACCCCGAGGACAAGTTTTAACACAATCTCTAGAATTAATAACACTTAAGGAAATACAACAGAGAAAAAAATTACTGCCCACAGAAGAGGCTGGGAACAAGAGGGACAGGAAAGGATAAAAAAGTGAAAGATGATTACTTAGGCTGGAACACAACGAATACAGCCAAAAAGCAATTATGAGGCAAGTATGTGGCCTCTGGTCCATAGCGCTAGCTCAAGAAAACACATTTCACCGGAAGCTGAAAATGAGCAAGGGGCGGAACTAGCCAAGTGGCCCGTGGCTCCCACGCAATCAGCGCGTGTGGCCACCCGCAGGGCTATTTCGCACTCAAGATGTCCTGCTTTGAATAACCAGACTCTCGGGTTCCCGGGCGGCGTGGCCTTGAGACACGCCATCCTCGAGAAGGCACACCCTGGCGGTGCCGGCAGGACTGATGGCCGAGCCACGCACCTGGGCACACCTGCCCGGGATGGGGAGCGCTCCGCAGAGAACCGGCGGTCGGAAGGGAAAGATAACGCGCGTACGGGGTCAGGGGAGGGTGGAGGCTCCACTCAATGAAGCAAGTAATTGACGGCCGAATCCCGAGGATGCGGCAGCACACCCGACAGACGCGGTCCCTGCCCTCGTGGTGTGGCTCTCCCTCAACATCACTGCGGAAACGCGACGGCCCGGGACCAAGAAGGCGCGGGAGCCCCGCATCCTCCCTCCCCGACTCCAGCTGTCCGGAGTCGCCTCCCTTCAGACCGGGTCGGCGGTGGCCGCAGGGGACCACTCCGTGCCCAGCTTGGGCCTCCTCCCGTGACCCCTCCGGCCCAGGACGGCCCCTCGGCGCTCACCGAATCCTTTAATGAGCTCGGTGAAGACCCCGGGGTCGCTTTCCATGAGGCACCACTCCCCGGCATTGCCCGTCATGGCCCCGCCACACGCCGCCCCGCTCCACCTCTCGCGCCGGCCGCCCCCCGCACCAGCTGCCGCCGGCCACTGATCTCGGCGAACCCGCCGCCGAGCTCGTCCACCCCACGTCACCCCGCCTACTTCCCGACAGCCTCCGGGCGCCGTCACCTGCAGCGCCACAGAGCGCGGGAGGACGCTCTAGCCGCCCGGGAGACAGCGAAAGTCTTCCCGGGCTGCGCAGGACCCGTAGCCGACTCGGAAGGGGCGGGAATTCAGAGCGTCGGGGGAGGGAACATCCGGGATCCTCGCCAATCTGGGGCGGGGGCGGGGCGACGGAATGGGGCGGGGCGACGGAAGAGGGGCGGGACTCGTTCCCGGGAGCCGGACCTGGAGGCCCCGGCGGCGGTGGCCGTGGAGCTGGAGCGGTCGCCGCCCATCAGGCCGCCGCCTGTCGTCGATCCCCCGCGCGGCGCAGGGCTTCTCCCGGGGGCGCCGCGGGTTCGGAGGGTCGGCGGCGGAGCGCAGGTGAGGAAAGGCGGGAGGCCGGCCCGGGGCCCTTTGTGCGGTCTGAGCGGCCCCAGGGATGCGCGGGCTGTGAGCGGGCCTCCGTGTCCCTCACGCCGCATCTCAGTGCTCCAGGCCGGAGCAGACGCTTCGCCAGACCTCCGGTCCCCCGCGCTCCGCTCCGTGCCCTGCCCATTGCTGCATGGACATCCGCGCCCTGCTGGGCCCGGATGCTCCCGAGGGTGGGCCCTTTCCGAACAGCTCCTGCTGGTACTTGCATAGTTTCGCCCAGGCCGGCGTCCGGAGTGCCCGCTTTACCCCTCCCCTTCCTCCTCCTCCACCTCCTCCTCCTCCCGCGGCTTCTGCGCCGTGAGGCGTCGCCCTGGATCTGAGGCTTGGGCGGCAGGATCTTTGTGGGAAGCCACAAGGCGATCCTACAGGGAATGACAAGGGATTGGCGAAAGATCCGTCCCATAGTCCGTGGGGATGATGGACAAGTGGAAGGGGATGCCATGCCTCAAAGAAACATGAGGTTGACAAGATATAGTGTATTAGTTTTAAAACATTTGTGATGGTTCTAAGACTAAATGATGAGTTAAAACAAAAATAGCTATTTTCACGAAATCGCCTGCATTCAGCAGGCCCCTGCGGAATGCTAGTGGTAAGATTAAAGTTTTGAAGAATGTATTGATGCATCGCTCCTTAAAGCTGAGTTTCGAGAAGGGCCTTTGGCTTCCAGAAGAAAAATGCTTTAGTGGGTAAAACTTTGGTTCCTCGTTTCTCAAACAGGTGGCTTGAGGCCTGGAGTTAGGGAGCATTGTGTTACCGACTATGTGAAGCCACAAAGTAAACAAATTTTACTGAAGGAAACCACAACGGAACAGCTTTTATGTAAAAACAAGCGTGACTGTATTATGGAGTGGAAGCCAAGAGTTGTGTCAAGTGTTTGATTGAAAAAAAAACTTGGGACGTGGACAAAGAGAACAGATTAGTGGTTACCGGGGGAAAGGAGGCGTGGGGACTGGGCACAACGGGAGAAGTGGTGCCCCTATAATATGACTGACAGATAGTAATGAACAACTGAAATTTCACAAGGTTGTAAACTGTCATAACCTCAATAAAAAAAAAATTGGGAAACTTTCTTGAAGTTTGTCCCTAGGAGACTCTGCACTCAAGCTGGGGGGCTTCTGTTCAGTATCTGCCCTCTAAGGGTACTTAAATGGAAAAGTTTCTGAGGCACAGGGGTCTAGCCTTGTTTCCTTATGAACCATAGCTAGAATGGGCCCCAAACTGTTTATGGTATTTTTTAGTCTGTAATATTGCTGTGGACTTGAAAATGTTTTCTGTGCTAAATAATACATCAAAACTAATATTTATTTGATACCCAACTTAACGTGGTGCCTGTTGTAGAAAAACCAAACTGAAAATTTAGCTCTTGACCCAAACTGGAAGTAATCAGAAAGAGGGGTTAAAATTTTTTTCATTCTGTTCTTAACATTTAACCCTAAAAGTTCACATGAAAATCCAGATTTCTAGGTCTTTGAGAAAAATGGGAGGATCTGGCAGTCCGAGGCCCATCCCACTTGGCAGCCAGTTGGCTGAAGATGCATGCCTCCTGGATGGTATGCTGTCAGCGCTTGCCGCTGTTCCTCACCACTTTTTATTGCATCACACTTGACTTGATCCATCATGTCCATTACCAATCTGCATGATACAGGTATTTGAATTTGTGGCCCCAGGCTTTGCAGTATTGTTTTAAAACTGTCTTGCACTCTGTCATAAACGTAAGTCACCTTGACTTCATTTAAAAAGGAATAAGCTGCAAACTTTTTTGACCTCTTGGGATAAAAGATAGCATTTTCAGCTAACAAATGATCAAGAGACTTTGGAAAGATAGTCAGATGTGTACCTTCAAGAAAAATGGAGGAGAGGCCGGCCTGGTGGTGCAACGGTTAAGTTCCCACGTTCCACTTCTTGGTGGCCTGGGGTTCACCGGTTTGGATTCTAGGTGCAGACATGGCACTGCTTGGCACGCCATGCTGTGGTAGGTGTCCCACATATAAAGTTGGGGAAGATGGACACGGATGTTGGCTCAGGGCCAGTCTTCCTCAGCAAAAAGAGGATTGACAGTAGTTAGCTCAGGGCTAATCTTCCTCAAAAAAAAAGAAAAGAAAAATGGAGGAATCTTTAGAAATAACATTATTTGTGCTGTTAAAAGATACCATAAATGTTCTAATGAATGCGAAGCAGAAAGAAGTGCTATTACGTATTGTGTTATTCGCATTCGCTGATTTTGCATTCAAAATTAAGAGAGAAGTGAGCAATGTATAGAACATCCACAACCAATTTCAAGTGGCAGCCATGCTTTTGATAATACTGTGATCTATTTCATTTCTTCCCCAAATTTTAATTTATGGAAGTTTAATACAACTTTAGCAGTATTAGATTCTTTGGAACGGTGTGCTTTAAGAGCGCTGGGTAGGTCAGGCCAACCCAAGGAAGAATTAACTATCTTTTATTTGTTAATCTGGATTTACAACACTTGATTATTCCAGAGTGGATTAACTGATGGCCAGGCTCTGACCTCGCTCACTGCCCCACTGCCTTCTAACCCACTGACAATGAAGCTAAGTTTTCAAGAGGGAAATGATGACAGTTGGGGGGAAACAAGTAACTAACTGTATGTCTGTGTGTTTCTCTAATTGCTTTTTTTTTCTTTCAAGATTGGTGCCTGAGCTAACATCTGTTGCCAATCTTCTTTTTTTTCCTTCTTCTCCCTAAAGCCCCGCAGTGCATAGTTGTATATTCTAGTTGTAGGTCCCTCTGGTTGTGGCATGTGGGACGCCACCTCACCATGGCTTAGATGAGCGGTGCCATGTCCGCGCCCAGGATCCGAACCTGCAAAACCCTGGGCCACCAAAGCCGACCGTGTGTACTTAACCACTCATCCACAGGACTGGCCCCTCAAATTGCCTTCTAAAGACAAATATTTTAAAAAGTAGGGTTACATACCATTTAAATGCTTACTTATTTAAATAACTTCCCAAATATATTTTATCTAGCCAATTTTTAATTTTCATTTTTTAACAGATGTTTGAGATTTCATGAATCACATATCATGAAATTCACTTTTTTGAAGTAGTTAATTCAGTGGGGTTTTTTTGTTCTTGTTTTGTTTTGTTTTAAAGATTTTACTTTTCCTTTTTCTCCCCAAAGCCCCCTGGTACCTAGTTGTGTATTTTTAGTTGTGTTTCCTTCTAGTTGTGGCATGAGGGACACCACCTCAGCGTGGCCTGATGAGCAGTGCCATGTCTGTGCCCAGGATTTGAACCGGGGAAACCCTGGGCCACCGAGGCGGAGTGCACAAACTTAACCACTTGGCCACGGGGCTGGCCCCTTCATTGGATTTTAGATATTCACAGAGTTGTGTAACCATCACCACTATCTAATTTCAGAACATTTTCATCACCCCCAGGAGAAACCCCTTACCACTTTGGAAAACAGCCTGGCAGCTTCTCTAAAGGTTAGAGAGTTAGCATATGATCCGTCATTTTACATTCATTCCCACTTAGCAGTGTATGCTAGTTCTCGTTTCTCCAAATCCTCACCTACGCTTATTATTGTGATTTTGATTATAGCCATCCTAGTGAGTGTGAAGTGGTGTCTCATGGCAATTTTGGTTTGCATTTCCCTGATGACTAATGATATTCAGCATGTTTTTATGTATTTATTGTCCATTTGTAGATCTTCATCGAAGAAATGCCTATTCAGATCCTTTGTTTTTAAATTGGGTTATTCATCATTTTATTATTGCATTATGAGTTCTTTATTCTAGATACAAGTTCCTTATCATATGTATGGTTTACATATATTTTCTTCCATTCCATGGGACATCTTTTCACTTTCTTGGTGCTGTCCTTTGAAACACCAGTTTTAGATTTTGATCAAGTCCAGTTTATCTGTTTTTTCTTTTGTTACTTATGCCTTTGGTGTCTGTGTTTTGAGACCAACTCTCTGACACCAAGTCAGTGTCCTACCGTTCAGTTCAATTCTGGAGTTTGCATCAGATCCCCCAAGTTAAAGGGCAAGATCCCCAGCAAGACTGCCGTTACTTCAGACACCAGCTGCAAGTAGGGTCCCCAGTCTCCCCACACTTCTGCCTGGCCAGCTACAAATTCAGGGCCTCCCACAACCCCCTCGGGGTCAATAATTCGCTGGAATGACTCATAACTCAGTAAAAGCACTATCCTTTATGATCACAGTTTTATTATAAAGAATACAACTCAAAAACAGCCAAATGGAAGACATACATAGGCCAAAGTCTAGAGGCACGGGTGGGATTTGGTCTTTGGAATCCTGGCATGTCACCCTCCCAGCACATTAATTTGTTCACTAACTGGGAATCTCCGCTAAGTCCAGAGTTTGTATATAGAGTTTCATTACTGGGCATGATTGATTAAATCATTGACTGCTTAGTTGAGCTTAATCTCAGGCCCTCCTCCCCTCTTAGGGAGATTGATCGGCCTGAGTTCCAACCCTCTCATCAAAGGATTGGTCTTTCTGGTGACCAGCCCCATCCTGAGGCTACCGGAGCTAGTTACCTCATTAACATAACAAAGACACTCCTGTCAATCAGGAAATTCTAAGGGTTTTTGAAGCTCTGCCAAGAACCAGGGACAAAGACCAGATATTCTTTATTATACGTCTGTGTCTTACCATCTAGCCACTTTAAAGTTAATTTATATAGCAGCACTCAGTGCCAAGGAGACCAGCTTGAAACATGCTGCCATTCTGTTTGTCGTATTTCACCTTAAAAACTTGACTGGTAAATATACACAAGCAAGTAGAGAGCTACTGTAGCTGTTAGTGATGTGATCTGTTCCCCTGCTTTAGGTTGTACCCTGGAAAGTGTGATCACAGAAGCGTAGGAAAAGCTGAGCAGTTTCTCCTGCAGAAATATTAAAAGGGTTTGTCCTCATGGTTGTCATTAATATAATGTGCAAAGGAAAAATTCCATTGCTACAACTATGGATAAATAACTGACTTCCTTTCTTATACTAGGGGTTACAGGGTCACGTTTAGGGATTTCTGTCTTAGGCATCCTCTATAGATGTAAAAGTTCATTTTGCTGCTTGCTCTACAAAAGATGCTTGAGTACCTAATATTAAACTTACAGAGAAATACTGTTCTCAGATGTCATTTTTACTCAGTATTCATTACTTTCTCTTTATAACTTTTTCATGCTTTATTTTTGATTGTGTTTCCATCACCTACAGTTAATACATTTATTATTTTATTCTGATTACAGGATTTATCTCAAAGGCTTGAATTACATTTTTAATTGCACACATTGAGACTTATTTTCAAAATACATCTTACAGGAAAGAAAAACCAATCATGCATAGTTCTTAGACAAATGGTTCAGAAAATCAACTTCCTTGCTGCGTAGTTATCCTTAAGTGCGTCTTACTAATTGCTTAAAAGTGGTGTTCAGGGGAGGGATACACAAATAAGACCTGGTCCCTGCTCTGAAGGGAACTAATGATGGTAGCTGGATGTGCTCACAAAGAAGGATACAGGGAAAGAATTAGGAGGGGGAGGATGCTGTGGTTTGTGTTGGGACCTTTGAGTCTCACCAGGTGGGCCTTGTGTGGTAAAGCTGGTGTAGAGAAATCTGATAGTGAATGTCCTTGCAACGGTATGCATCTAACAAAGGTAACTAATAAGCAGGAATAGGCAGGTTGAAGTACCACCAGAGCGTTTTTGTGAAAGCTCAATGAGAAGCTAGCAATGTCAAATGCAATGTAAAGATCAAGATAATAGAAAATTTTCTACTGGAATTAGCAATTAAGGTATCAGTCTTTGAGAAGCGTGTTAACCTTCTCAGAGTCTTTTGGATCGAAAGGCAGAGGTCAAAGCCCAGTTGAAGAGGGGGTGAGAGCGAATAGAAGAAGCAGCCACATCCACGGTGCCAGGAGTTTCGGCCTGTGCTGCACGCAGTGACTGTGAATCAGTCCCTGATGACTAATGGAAATGATCGCGGCATCTCTGGCACCACAGAGCCTAGGCCTGCACCAACATAAGCCACTTTATACCAGAGCTTTGTTTGGAAGATTGATGCTGATGTTTCCAACATGATTCTAATCCCTGTCCCCTCAGTCAGGGTCACAGTGTGAGGCTGGGCATTCTCCCATGCGCTTTTCCCCACACCGGTATGTGTTCCCCTCTCTGAGACCCAGTCTTTCCTTGCTCCCTTACCTACCACACTGCCTCACCTAGGGAACTCCCTCGGTTTCCTTATGTCTCTCCCCGCTTAGTGAAGGAGGTTGCTCTGTGGGCCAGTCGGAACAAGGGTGCCCTCCCGCTCATTCTGTCCCCTGCCTTCAGGAATCCTGTTTCTTCAGGCACGCCCTGCCCTTTCTCTACTGTCCTCTGCTCTCCAAATTGAGTGTTTCAATGTCCTCTCATCTAAAAAGGTAGAAAGATTCATCCTCCAGCTCCCGCGCTCTCTCTTACCTTCTCTTTGTAACTTGCAGAGTAGTCTGCCTGGGAAGTCTCCTCTTGGCTGCCTGCCCTCCTCCTCTGCCTGTAATCAGGCTGTTTCTTACAGCACTCTGCTGCCGTTGAGTTTCCCCTTCATGCCTGTTTGCTCAATCAGTGCTCATTTTCCAGCCTTATTTTACTTGCTCTCTGAGCATTTGACGTCACCAGCCATTCACTCCTTGAAGTTCTGTCTCCCGTGGTCCATGATACCACTCCTCCCTAGTTTCCTGTAAGTCTGTGTGCCCCTCCTTCTCTTTCTCCTCTCAACAGGCCCCTTTCTCCCTAGCTCTTACCTGTTAATATTCACCAGCTTGTCATCCTTAGCCTGCCCCACAATAAACACGTCCAAGCTTGTATCATCTTCAAAATAAAATTTCTTGTACCTCGTGTTGCCCTTTAAGCTACTACCTTACCTGTCAACATTTCTTGAAACTGTGCCAGTATATTTAGACAGTTCCTTTTCTAAAATCTGAAGACACAGAGCAAGATTTCAGAAGCCCCTTTCTGGAATGGCTTCCCCCAAGCTTTATATACCGGTCTTCCGGTTTGCCTTCTCTGTGCAGTCTTGCTAGATTATGAGACAGCAGTATTTCATCCTCCTCTGCTCACTCAGTGCTTTTCTGTTAGAACACTTAATTACTGTTTGCTTTGTGTTGTGTATATATTTCTCCCTCACCAAATAGAAAGTGATTTCCCTGAGGGCGGGGAAAAATTTTTTTTTGATCTTTTTAGTGGAACAGAAACCTCCGTCTTATCTTACACATAGTATATGGTAAACGCTGTTTGAGGTGTCTTATTGGTTGTACTCTTGTTTTGTTGGCCATGGGGAGAAGCCCAGTGCACTATAAGGTGTAGGCAGGAAGCTTGTGGCACCTGGGTTAACAGCTATACTGTAGTAAGAGTAGCGGTGGACTGATGAGGTGGTGGACGGTTGCTCCATTAGGAGGATAGAAAGGGGTATTGTTTCTGTCCCTTTCTAGGAGAGACGCTATCCCTAGTTCTATCTAGACAGCTAGTTCTAGTAGCTTTGGAGAGTGGAAGGAGGAAAGTGTGGGTAGTTACAGATGACATAAACTGTAAGTGAGCACAGTTAATAGGATGTTAATCAGTTAGGATGCTCTCAACTACACGTAACAGAAAACTTATAAATGACTTAAACAATAAGGATACATTTGTGATATATTAGGAAATTTGTAAATAAGGCAGTTCCAGGTAGCTTGATGATATCAAGGATCCAGCTTCCTTCTGTTTTTTTTCTGTTCTGCCGTCTTTATAAATTAACGTGTCTTCTTAAACTGGCCTCCTCATGGCTCAGGATAGCTACCACCACTCCAGACATCACTTGTAAATGTCTCAAGGCAGAAAGGGGAACATTCATTTTAAGAGCCCAAGGCCCTTTTTAAGAGTGAAGAAAACAGAAGTATTTCCAGCAGACTTAGCATCACACTGGCCAGAATTGTGATACATGCCCAGTGTCTATACCAGTCATGTGGCAAGAGGAGTGAAAGCATCACCTGGGAACTTGTGATAAGTGCAGATGCTTAGGCCCCACCCCACACATACTGAACTAAGAAAGAAACTTGGGGAGTGAATGGGACCCACCATTCTGTGTTTTAACTAGCGCTTCAAGTAATTTTGATGCACACAGTTTGAGAACACTGGCTTAGAGTAATCATGATTCATCCCTTGGGACTGGGGAATGTCCTGGCCTCCCTTAAAGGACGTAACGCCAGGAAGAGGATAAGAGAGAAGGGAGAGGGGAGGAATGGACTTTAGATGGGCCGGCCGCATGGCGTAGTGGTTAAGTTCACGTGCTGTGCTTCAGCAGCCTGGGGTTCACAAGTTTGGATCCCGGGCATGGACCTAGCACTGCATGTCAAGCCATGCTGTGGCAGCAGCCCGCATAAAATAGAGGAGGATTGGCACAGATGTTAGCTCAGTGACAATCTTACTCAAGCAAAAAGAGGAAGATTGGCAACAAATGTTAGCTCAGAGCCAATCTTCCTCACAAAAAAAAGAATGGATGTTGGATGCACAACCCAAAAATGTCTACACAGTTACTCAGGGAGTAAAGGGAATAAGATCTTTCTAAGTGTTGCTTTCCTCCCTCCGCCTTTTATTTTCCTCTGTCTGGGCCTCCACACCCCATGTTCAGCTGCCTGCTTAGTCTTTGAACCAACAAACTATAACTCAAAACTGTCCCCTTTTTTTTTTCTGAGGAAGATTCACCCAGAGCTAATATCTGTGCCAGTCTTCCTCTGCTTTCTATGTGGGTGGCAGCTGCTCTGGCCGCCAACGAGCAGTATCTGTCCGGGCCCGGGAACCAAACCTGGGCCACGGAAGCAGAGGCCTCTGAACTTAACCACTAGGCCATGGGGCTGGCCCAAAAAACCCTGCCTTCTTATTTGTTGCTTCTCATTATCATACCACCACTTAGTGAGCTTAAAACATATTTTAAATTAAAAGATTTTATGGCAGATTTTAATAAGCATAGATTAATAAATATTTTCCTTTTACCAATTTTACTATTTCTGTCTAGCTGCAATAACATTTTGCTTTTTGGTAGGTTTCCTAAAAGACAGAAAAATGGAGGAATCAGTACACCAAAAGCAACCGTTGAATGAGAAGCAGATAGCCAATTCTGAAGATGGATACGTATGGCAAGTCACCGATCTGAATCGACTCCACCGGTTCTTATGTTTTGGTTCTGAAGGTGGGACTTACTATATCAAAGAAGAGAAGCTGGGCCTGGAAAACGCCGAGGCTTTAATTAGACTGATTGAAGATGGCAGAGGCTGTGAAGTGATACAGGAGATAAAGGCGTTCAGTCAAGAAGGCAGAACCGCCAAGCAAGAGCCTGTGCTCTTTGCGCTTGCCATTTGCTCCCAGTGTTCTGACATCAGCACGAAACAAGCAGCATTTAAAGCTGTCTCTGAAGTTTGTCGCATTCCTACACATCTCTTTACTTTCATCCAGTTTAAGAAAGATCTGAAGGCAAGCATGAAATGTGGCATGTGGGGTCGTGCCCTCCGGAAGGCTATAGCAGACTGGTACAATGAAAAAGGGGGCATGGCCCTCGCCCTGGCTGTTACGAAATATAAACAAAGAAATGGCTGGTCTCACAAAGACCTATTAAGGTTGTCGCATCTTAAGCCTTCCAGTGAAGGTAAGGATAAGATCTTTGTCGGGACAGGGGCTGGGGGAGCGGGGTGCGCAGATACCCGATAAATAGCAGATTTTCCTTTGACATAAGACAGTTATGTGATATTTTCTAGAAATATTCTTTCATTCTCAGAACACACTGATGGGCTAATTCAAATATGTTGAATGCCAACCTGGAATTAAACACCTATCACAGGCAATCCAGAAATTAATAGTCAAGAATCAAATGCCAGATCTACAGGTTAATATCCTAAATCTTAAAATGTCACCCTGCTAGCTAGAGTGCTCACCCAGATGATTCTGGACTGTGAAAGCAGCATGGACGTGACTAAAGGTGTAGTAAGCAGGACAGCTCCTGCCAGTCGATGGCGAATAGCCAGGCTGCACTCTAGCCCCTTACCATTTGTCTCCCTCCCTGTCTCCCTAGGACATATGTTCCATGGAACCCAAAGGCTGCCTGAAATAGCGCTGAACTTAACAATTCAGGACGTTTCTTGTCTCCACGCAGTCAGCCAGGGCACCTGGTAACGTGGGGCAGTTTTTCTGTGTCTATGGGAAGAGGCTTCTGAGAAGTTAGTTGGATCTACAATAATCGCTTGGTCCTTTTCATAAGGGAAGTAAGAAAAGCTTTTGGTCAGGAATCATTTAAATTGGGGACTTGCGGAGGCCGGCCCGGTGGTGCAGTGGTTAAGTGCACAAGTTCTGCTTCAGCGGCCCGGGGTTCACTGGTTCAGACCCTGGGTGCGGACATGGCACCGCTTGGCAAGCCATGCAGTGGCAGGTGTCCTACGTATAAAGTAGAGGAAGATGGGCACCGATGTTAGCTCAGGGCCAGTCTTCCTCAGTAAAAAGAGGAGGATTGGCAGCAGATGTTAGAGGTCATCTTCCTTAAAAAAAAAAAAAAACTTATCACCTACTATGGATGGGCACTGTTCTTAAACATGGGACACACAGTATAGGAATTAATTATTTTATATACATTGTGTGCATTTTTCCCCACTTTTTCTTCGTCTTTGAATTTTTTTGATGGGGGGATTGTTTCTGGCACACCAAAGTTTGGAATTTTAATGAAATCAAATCTCTCCATGTCTTTCTTCATAGGTTTTTGTTTTGTATTTGGTTTAGAAAGGCCTTTTCCAACCTAAAGACATAAAAAGACTTACCTGTGCTTTTTCCCTAACATAGTCATGGTTTAATTTTTTTACTTTTAAATCTTTGGTCCAGTAAGAGAAGAAGAGAGGGATCCAGCTTTCTCTATTGAGACACTACGTGGCGGTGTGGACCTACGTGCTAGTTCTAATCAGAAAAATTAGTTTCTGAATTTGTACAAACAGCTATTCTGGGTTTTTAATTCTTGGTTTGTCAAATGAGGAATTAATAAATATTCCCTAAGCTTACTCCCACATTTAATTCTAAATTTTTGAGGGCAGAATTCATCCTTGAAGCCTTGTAATAATAGCAATATGTTTAGGCATAAAAGATCCCCAGGCTTCTCAGAGTGAAAAGAATTTGGAAACAAACTAAGCTACTGATAAGTAATATTTTAATACCTTAACTGAAAAGTGTATTTAAAACAGATAAAACAAGTCAAAATGTGATTCAAGTAATCAGGTATTTATTGTGTACATACTGTGTGGCCAGCACAATTCTAGAACTTTGGTAGGAGAAAAATAATAAGAAGATTTTTTCCTTCAAGGAAATTTTATTTTAATTGGAAGGACAAAATAGAAGACATGCTCACATGAAACATTTAATCATGTAAGACAATGTAAGATTTTGTACTAAAGTCTGGAAGATAGCAAGTCACAATGCTTTAGAAGTTCCTGCATATTAGTATTAACTTTTTTTTTCGTTTTAAAGATGGGCACCTGAGCCAATCTTTTTCTTTTCCTTTTTCTCCCCAAAGCCCCCCGTTACATAGTGTGTATTCTAGTTGTGAATGCCTCTGGTTGTGCTATGTGGGATGCCGCCTCAGCATGGCCTGATGAGCAGTGCCATGTCCACGCCCAGGATCCGAACTGGTGAAACCTCGGCTATTGAAGCAGAGCACGTGGACTTAACCACTCTGCCACGGGGCCAGCCCCTAGTATTAACTTTTGATCAAATTATCTACATTAGAGTTCAGAAATAGCACATAGGCTCAGTCTGCCTTAGAGATGTATTGGCCTGCACAATATTTTAGAAAAAAATGAATTCTTTGCCAACATCGCATAAAAAAACAATTATAAGACATCACATAAAAATCCATATTCTGGCTTCTTTTGAAAATACATTTTTTTGGCAACACTAAGCCAATACTTCACTAAAACGTTTGTCAGGGCACACTGTCTTTAGTTCACTGCAGTCCCACACTCTCTGTTGTATCACGTGGCCTGTTGCATTTACTTCTTTTACCCACCTTTCCCCCATAGACCTTTGAAAGTGATAACTCAGTTCCCCCTCTCACTCCCTGATTTACAAAAGTGGAAGCTACGGCCTGGAGCGGTGACACAGCCATTTATTGGCAGAGTGTGGGCTATAGCCCAAACTTCCTCAACCCTAATCCAAAGGTCTTTCACCTGTTAAAAGAAATTGTAGAAGAAATGCACTCATTGTGTTTCTTCTTTTAAATTAGGCCTGTAATACTTTCTCAGTTATTAAAAAAAATTACAAATTACCTACCTACCCGTCCGCTTGCACTTATCTCTGCTATTCATAACTGCGTATTGAGCAGCTGAAAGGGACAAGTGAACGTGAGATGAACCGAGATAGTCTGCACTTCTGTGAATTGTTCTGAGACTGTGGACCTGATTTAGGCACTGTCTACAAAGTTTCTAATGCTAGTGTCTCAAAAACGAAGAAGCTCTGTACAAAAATGACTTAGGATATAGGAGTTTTTTCTCCAAAGTCTCATATTGAAACAGTTGTGATGGAATAAGCAAAATTAGTTGACTCCATTCCCTTAAATATGTTATAGCAGTGAAACCAGCATTGCGGTTCAAAGAAATGAACTCCTGTGTATCTAGTTAGGCCTATCACATAATGTCAACGTGTTCTATCTTTTACCTAGTAATCCCACATGCCTTTTCCATTCTTTATTTTGTTAAAGGACTTGCTATTGTGACCAAATATATTACAAAGGGCTGGAAAGAGGTCCATGAATTGTATAAAGAAAAAGCACTTTCTGTGGAGACTGAAAAGTTATTAAAGTATCTGGAGGCTGTGGAGAGAGTGAAGCACACAAAAGATGAACTGGAAGTCATCCATCTAATAGAAGAGCATAGATTAGTTAGGGAACATCTTCTGACAAATCACTTAAAGTCTAAAGAGGTAAGTAAATTATAATATGTTACAGCGTGTGTTGAAACGAATAATTTATGTGTTCAAAGGATAACTATATATTTGGATAACTATATATTCATTAATACTTTGTAAGAAAAATTAAAATATATCTTGAAATTAATGTTTATTTAGAACACCACCTAACACTGTGCCCAGATGTAGTTGTCATTCAATAAGTGTTAGTTCCACACCACAAAATATGCTGGTTAATTTGACTTGCTAATTAAAAATAAATAAGTAAAATTCTTTTGTGGAATTCCTTCATAAAATACATTTCACTTTCTTACTCTGATAAAGAGCAAGTTAGTTTAGTTGATAAGCCTTTGACCAGTTCACACAAATTTTCGTTTAGAGAGTGCTGTGAACCCCAAAAGAAAGCCTTAGAGAACACATCATTAATATTATTATTGATGTAGCTATGTTGTACTGATTCATTTCCTCTTAATTCCTTACGTGTCTACCTACGTTTTTGCAATAGATCTGGAAAGCTTTGTTACAAGAAATGCCTCTCACTGCATTACTCAGAAACCTAGGAAAGATGACTGCCAACTCAGTGCTTGAACCAGGAAATTCAGAAGTATCTTTAGTATGTGAAAAACTGTGTAACGAAAAACTGTTAAAAAAGGTAAGCATTACCTTCGTTAGTTACTACTATTGGAAGAAGTTGGCGCCTAAATTTTAGAAGTACAGGCAGCACATTTTTTAGGTATTCTGAGACTTTTATCGTACCAAATTGCATTTTGACTCTAAAATCTAAGATTAATATACCCTCGTTTTTTTCTTTATTAAATAATATTTATTAGCTATAATAACAAAAATCTGACATGTAATTACGATTTTTCGTTTCAATTTTGCATTTCCTTTCTGTCTTTATCTTGTTTCTAGGCTCGTATACATCCATTTCATGTTCTGATTGCATTAGAAACTTATAAAACAGGTCACGGGCTCAGAGGAAAACTGAAGTGGCGCCCTGATGAAGACATTCTGAAAGCTTTGGATGTCGCTTTTTACAAAACCTTTAAGGTAATGGTTTGACTTTTGTTTTAAAATAAATGACCCAATTAGGGTTTAATATCTTTTGTAAAAACGTATTTTAAAGATAATATTAATAGTTTACCCATTTTTGATTAGATATTCATTTGTTTTTCCTTAATTCATGTGAAGGTGGGTATATACTTAACATTATAAGTTTATGAGTAAAGTATTTCTTTCTACCTGTGGGCAACAACCAGTTATCCTTAGATCATTTTGACAAGTTTTTTTTATTTATTTATTTATTTTTATTATTCCTTTTTCTTCCCAAAGCCACCCGGGTACATAGTTGTGTATTTTTAGCTGTGGATCCTTCTAGTTGTGGCATGTGGGACTCCGCCTCCACATGGCTTGATGAGCAGTGCCGTGCCCACGCCCAGGATTCGAACTAGCAAAACCCTGGGCCACCAAAGCAGAGGGCGCAAACTTAACCACTCGGCCACGGGGGCCGCCCTGTGCAATAGATTCTTAAATATGACACCAAAAGCACAGGCAACAAAAGAAAAAGTAGGTAAATTGGACTTTATCAAAATTTAAATCTTCTGTGCATCAAAGGACACTCAAGAAAGTGAAAAGATAACCTAAAGAATAGGAGAAAATATTTGCAGATGATATATTTGATAGGAGTTTAATGTCCAGAACATATGTATTAACAACTTCTACTATTCAACAGTAAAAATACAAACAACCCAATTCAAAAATGGGCAAAGTACTTGAATCGACATTTCTCCAAAGAAGATATACAAATGGCCAAAAGCCCATGAAAAGATGCTCAACATATTAGTCATCAGGGAAATGCAAATCAAAGCCACAGTGAGACAACACTTCACACATAGTTGGATGGCTCTTATCAAAAAGCAGAAATAACAAGTGTTGGGAAGGATCTTGAGAAATTGATACTCTAGTGTATTGCCGGTAGGAATGTAAAACGGTGCAGTCCCTGTGGAAAACAGTTCGGTTGTTCCTCAAAAAGTTGAACATAGGATTACCATACCATCTAGCAATTCCGCCACCTGTGTGTATACGCAAAAGAGTTGAAAACAGGGACTCAAACAGATCCTTGTACATGAATGGTTGTAGGATTAGTCACCTTAGCCAAAGGTAGAAACCACCAAGTGTTCATCAGCAGATGATGGATAAACAAATTATGGTATATACATACAATGGAGTATTCAGCCTTATGAAGGAAAGGCATTTGAAATAGGCTACAACATGGACGAACCTTGAAAACATTATGCCAAGTGAAATAAGCCACAAAAGGACAAGTATTATATAATTCCACTTATATGAAGTATCCAGGATAGGCAAATTCACAGAGACAGAAAGTCAAATAGAAGTTGCCAGAGGCTAGAGAGAGGTGGGAATGAGAAATTATTATTAATGGGTGCAGAGTTTGTATTGGGGATGATGAAAAAATTCTGGAAATAGATAGTGGTGGTTATATAACATTGTGAGTGTACTTAATGCCACAGAATCATACACTTAAAAATTATTAAAAAGTAAATTTTATGTTATTTGTATTTTAATGCCACAAAAATAGTTTGTGGCTAGAAATTCCCTGTTTACTTCATGAGGAAAGATTTAAAAAGCAGGGAGATGGTAACTTCCTCACATAAAATTAGCAACTAAGCTATTTTACTTTGTTTTACCTCTAGTGAAAGCTAAGCATTTTTAAATACTTCAATTAATTGATAAATCAAAAATCAGGCTTTTGGGGCCAGCTCCGTGGCCGAGTGGTTAAGTTTGCGCGCTCCGCTGCGGCGGCCCAGGGTTCAGATCCTGGGCACGGACATGGCACCGCTCGTCAGGCCATGTTGAGGCGGCGTCCCACATCCCACAACTAGAAGGATGTGCAACTAAAATATACGACTATGTACTGGGGGGGTTTGGGAAATAAAGCAGAAAAAAAAGAAAAGGAAAAAAAAAAAGATTGGCAACAGTTCTTAGCCCAGGTGCCAATCTTAAAAAAAAAAAATCAGGCTTTTTATCTTAGAGTCTTTCAAATGAAAGATAAGTAAATATGATTTGTTAGAAGTTTAATCTACTTAGAATTTCTCTGATTGCTTTTAATGATTGTTTTATTTTGTGTTCTCTCTAGACAGTTGAGCCTACTGGAAAGCGTTTCTTGCTGGCTGTTGATGTCAGTGCTTCTATGAACCAAAGAGTTTTGGGCAGTATACTCAACGCCAGCACGGTGGCTGCAGCCATGTGCATGGTGAGGACACCTCAGACAATTGAGAATGTTTCCCACCCCACAAAATGTTTACTGTGGGGCAAAATTATCAAGTTAGATATCATCAAGAGTTATATTTTCACTTGTTTTTGTCATTTCAGTTTATTTAGCACATTTTCATTTCGTTTAAATGTCATTTTCGTATCTAAAGATAATTAAAAATAAACCAAGTTTAAAGTATATTGTATATATACTTAAGTATATTATATAATTGTATATACTTGGGTCTGTTCAGTATTGTAGGTATATTGAAAAAGCATGTCTAAAGAAGAATCAGAATAGAAATTTTAATTTTACAACAAAAGATTAAGTATTCATAGTATTTTGAGGAAGTAGATAATGCTTAGAGAAGTTATTAATGAATATAGGAGTTAAAAGCTCAGAAACTAATAACAATAGTCAGGGACCTTTGGTTCTGGCCGCTGTCACTGAATGGCAAGAAATGAATCTTAGGCAAGCTGCTTCACTCCTCTTCTGTGGCTTTATTCTTTATTTAATAAGATGAGAAGAATATGTACTCTATTTGCTTCAAAGGATTGTTGTGGAAACCAGTGTCTTTGTAAGTTTGTGAAAGCACTTTTAAAGCTATACTCCTGTTACTGTGTAGTTCCAAAACACAATAAGTTTAGAATTAAAATAAGCATCATAGAGTGTTTCTTTCAAGATGAAGTTTTATGAACTTGAGGATATTGTATTTATTTTCCCACAATCTGCTGAAAATTACTACCGTTGAATTTTTCAGGTTGTCACACGAACAGAAAAAGATTTTTATGTAGTTGCTTTTTCCGATGAAATGGTACCATGTCCATTGACTGCAGATATGACCTTGCAACAGGTTCTAATGGTTATGAATCAGGTATGAAATTGTTTTATTAAGTTTACTTAACATGTATAATAATTTTATGTCAGTGTCATGCTGGATATTAATACATTTGTGAGAACAAATTGTTTCATCTCAATTTTCTCATGAGCACAAAATCAAAAAAATATGTATGAGCTTTGGGAAGGCCTATATATTGGCTCTAAACAAAATGACAATGTAAAAAGTAGTATTTTTAAGTTTTTGATTATTTCCGACATCTCAGTATGGAAAGTAGAGCACTTCTTTTATTCGTATTCATGTTTCTGATTTAGATCCCAGCAGGTGGAACCGATTGCTCGCTTCCAATGATCTGGGCTCAAAAGACAAATACAGCTGCTGATGTCTTCATTGTCTTCACGGATAATGAGACCTTTGCTGGAGGTGTCCATCCTGCTGTTGCTCTGAGGGAGTATCGAAAGGTAAAACAAATTCTAATATTCTTTCTCCCCCGAAATAAGACTCGATTCTCAAACATTCACTATGTATTCCCAAAAAACTGCTCCTGAAGGTAGTTCTGTACCTTTGCGTAGGAATACAGCTCCAGTTCTGGACTCAGCAGTAGTGGAAAGAAGAAAGTATTGCCTACACATAGATAATTTATTTCAACCAGTTCCAATGCTATGCATTACTAAGACTACCCTTTGCAAACAGTATTTTTGGTAATAATCAAAATGTTTACTTTACCTTAACTGTAAATTTTTTAATGATTCAGTGTGCTCCTTGAAAAATTAAAGTATCATTTGTGAGTTCTGTTAAAGGACTACATAAAATTAAAGCAGAGCTGTATAATCTGTGTCTTAAGTTTTATGGATGTTTCTGTGTTTTAATCAGTGCTCTCCAGTTGAGCTTTCTGAAATGATGGAAACGTTCTAAATCCACATCATCGAATATGGTAGCCGTTAGTCACGTGGGGCTGTTGAGCACTTGAATTGTGGCTAGTGTGACTAGGAGTAGAAATAGAACTTGACCCCCAGGAGACCTGCTGAATCAGAAACTCTGGGGGTGGGACTGTGTTTTAACCAACGCCTCTGGGGATGCTGAGGTATGCTTAAGTTTGAGAACAAGTGAGAATAGAATTTGGAGTCAAGACCGCGTGGGCTCTGGGTTCTGAGCTCTGAGTCTTTCTCTTTTAGTAACTGTGGACCTGAACACATTATGTGACTGATAGATGTCATGGTAGTTAATAGTACTATGAGCCTTTTAGGGTTGTTAGAACAATTGCATTGGATTAATTACTTGAAGAGCTCATTATGGCGTCCGACATAGTGCACACTGAGTGAGTGGTGGTTTTTCTCAAGAACTCGATTATTTTAACCTTAAATCATAGCTGTACAGAACAAGTTCCTGCATGTGACATGTGTCTGTTACAGATATCAGAGTCACAGACCAAAAATTAATAATCCCAGGGAACTATTTTGTTATATTTATATATACCCACACACACTGTCCCAGTGTTTGATATGTTGGTAAAAATGTCTGATGCCCCTGAATATCCTGACAACTTTCATGAGTACAGAGTCCCTAGGCTGCTCAGGAATGTATTCTGCGGCCCATAGAATAAGTAAGAATATAGAACCAGAGAAGCAGGAATTTCAGGCAGGTTCTTTACACAATTTTATTTTCTATTCTCAGATCATATAGTCTGGCCCTTGAAAGATTGACAAATTTTATGGGCAGGGAAAAAAATTGACTTTGTAATGAAAACTTGTGATAGAATTGAGTGTTTTAATTTTGGAGGTTATTTGCTTTTGCTTACGTATAATTTTTTTAATATGTATTTTGATCTTTTCCTACAGAAAATGGATATTCCAGCTAAGCTGATTGTTTGTGGAATGACATCAAACGGTTTTACCATTGCAGACCCGGATGACAGGGGCATGTTGGATATATGTGGCTTTGATACTGGAGCTCTGGATGTTATTCGAAATTTCACATTAGATGTGATTTAACCGTAAGCACCAGCATGATCTCGGAGCTCCGTTGCCATCAGGGATCTCACTAAAAATACGAAGCTCTTCCCAGCCAAGCATAATTGAATGCAGGGTGATAAAAGGATGGTAAAGTATGTGCATAATGGAAAACTTACCTTACCAAAAACAAAGGGAAGGAAACAGAAGACGACCCAAAGTATTTTCTGTCTACTAAACCCGCTCTTGGGAAATACTTCAGAATACACTGTAGCTGCCTCTCTCTGATGGAGAACTTCTTGTTGCTGGGCACTGTAAATAGTCACAGTTGTTCTTTGCATAATAACCACATTTGTACTTTAAAGAAGTGAGAGCCAAAAGTGTAAGTAGTTTCATATCATGTCACTTGTTTGAGAATTGCTTCAAGTTTTCTTAAATGTTTTCATTGGGAAAGGACAGCTTTGATAATGTCCATATACTCTGAAATGCACTGGACCATTTAACTGTGATGGAACACGAAACTCATCTGTAAACTTTTATACCGAGGAGGTTTAAAAAAAAAAAAAAGATATTTGATTAAATTTTGAATGAGTTTTACAAATTCCATTGTTTTATAAGATCACATTAATAGCAGCTTTTTAATTCAGTGAAAAAGATATTTTGTTTCCGATGTCTTGTTTACACTTGATTGTTACCATTAACCAGAAGCCCCATGGAAACCCCTGAGAAAACACTCTAAAGTTTGTGTCAGCCGAGGACGTGTATTTGGTTTGCTTTTTGTTTGTTTTGGTGTATTTTATTGCTGTGAGTGAGGGGCGTGACTTGACAGTTTCCTCTGAATTATAACAGCATAGCCACAGGTACTCACACTTTCCTTTTTTCATACTATTAAAACAATGTAAAATATTTCAAGCATTTAACTCCCCCACTCATAATCTGAAAGTATGACAATTAAAATCTCAACTATAACCAGATAAGCTTTTTTCTTACTTTAAAATAAATATTGTTCTAATTACTTTTAGCTATTTTTTTAGCCAATTGTAAATGGGTTTTAGATATTTTCTAACTGTAAATGTGTCAGTGGCCTCCTAGGGCTTTGTCCATTATTCATTTGTGGCAAAACATTCTTTTTTGATAGTGTAAAAAAATCAAGCTAGGTCTTTCAAGTTTGAAAGGCAATTTTTAAGTAGCATATTTTCCACTAACCAGTCTGTAAGAAATTTTTTCTATTTTATTTGTGTATATTAAACTTCTTTTCATTACACTAAAGTGCATTATTTTCTTAAGCACATACCTCTTCTTTGTGGGGAGGTTTAACTGTTGAAATGCCACTATCTTTGCTCATAATTGTATCATGTTTGTCTAAGATAGCTTATACATAAAACTCAAATTTTTATGTATTCTTTAAATATTAATTAAGACTTTACTGGGTCTTTATAAAGCCCTTTTCACTGTATGAAAAGTCAAACTAGTAAATGTAAATTATAGCCATTTACATGCTCGAGCAGGTTAGAGGTTTTATGTTTTTGGGGCAAGGGGGACTTTTAGTGGTGTTCAAATTTGTGTGGATATTTTCTTCTGTTTCATCGGAAATTTGGGCTCTAGGAGTGACAAGAAAATGTTCCTCTCAGAGTTGTTTGACATATTTATGCTGGCTCTGATATGTAGCCATTCCTTCAAGGCAACTGGTAGCAATTGATAAATGTTGTGATTTCCCTGAGAATGTTTTGGTCAGCAAAGCTAATAGCACCCCCCGCCTCCCCCCCAAAAAATACATTTCTTCTCATGTCATTCTGTTTTTAACCCTCTTTGTCAAGTGTGGGATTTAACGTATTAGCTACTTTTGATACATTAAAATATTGTGTTCAGATTGAATTTCAAGTTTAAAGAACCTAATAGAATTATGTAATAGTTTTTGAATTCTTTAAGTACACCCAAGATCTTCTTAAATTAAAAATTATAACATGATCAAACTTTTTATTCCCAAGAGAAATGTTTAATGGAATATAGTATAAAAGTTTATTTCCTTCAGTTATGTACTATTTCTATAGTGCTTTTAGACGTGTTCACAAGCTAATCTGAAATCCATCAGACAAGTCAGATTAGATGTGACCTTTTTGAAGTATTTAGGTAAGTCTAATTAAATAGATTAGGATATGATTTCAGAAAGAAGAAAAAGAATACTAAAAGCCACCCCAGAAGGTAACTATTTTCAAATCATGGAATTTTAGAGCTGGGAGAAACAGAAATTTAAAAGGTAATTTTTTAATTTCAGGATCCGAGGTCCAAGAGAGTGTGGCTTTGGAACACTAGATCTGGAAATCTGGGTCTCTTCATTCCCATTCCAGTATTCGTTTCCCCGCAAAATGGAAAATATTGACTCCCAAGAGTAGGGGATAAAATAGAGTTATTCAAGACTTTTGTCTTTCTAGGTATTAGGAAATAATGTATATACATGATTGCTTTAGGAGTAGAATATGGAGAAATTGTGACCATGGATACTTTTGCAGTTCATAGTAATCCTCAAGCACAATTAATGTGTTAAGAACCTGTGTTGCTATATAACATAATCCTATAGAAAAAATAAAAAACTTGACCTCATTAAGAATAAAATGTACTCAAGTGATAACGAAGTTTTATTTTCTGAATTACTTTTAGGATTACTGCTATGTTAATATTTAGGGAAATGTTTTAAAAACAATCCTAAGAAAAATAAACTTTGTTTCCTAGAAAATATGTACATATTTTCAGGATATAGCTGTAATCAGTAAAACAAAAACTAATCTTATGATCCTACTCTTCCTTGTTAGTTGAAATTTCTTGGAAATTCCGCTTATTAACACTGTTATATATTATTTAGTTTAGTAGCTTTTAGGGAAACCTTAGCGAGGGAGATGCTACGAAATGGCATTTAGTGTTAGCCCTCTGGAATCTCTTTTGCTTTATCTAATTTACTGTGTCACTGTAGACAGCCCATTTAACCTATGGGGTTCAAGTTTGCTGTCTTTAAAAAGTAACATCTGATGATTGGATCATAGAAGAATCCATGAATTAATATTTGTATAAAAGTTTAAATTGGGAATAGGGCTTGCAATACAAATTAGAACTTTTTACAAATTAAAAACAATAGGCTATGTATTTTGAAAGAGAAAATGTCTTAGCAAAATAGCTCAATAGGCTCAATAATTTTTTAAAACATTCCTGTTCTGAGTGGAAATGTGGAAGAAGGATTTTCACAGCAAAGCTGAGTGTTGACTAAGCAGTCATTGATCTCTGATCAAGAGGAGGAAAGAGTAGGTTCCAAGTCTAAAGTCCCCTTGGATAGACCTAGAAAAGCAAGCTCATCCTCTAAATGAAGAGATGCTGTTAACAAACATTTGCTTAATCTTTTAAAGTAACTGGTCAATCTACAAATGATTGAATGTCATTTGGGCAGGCTGTTTTTCTCATTTTCTGAGGTTTTGCTAAACCAATATAAAATCCTTTTGGAAATTTAGGGCAGGTTTCCTCAATAAATTTGAGAATCTGACAGTTTATGTAAGAGACACCTTTAAAAGCACAATAAAACTACATGTCAACAATAATTAAAGGGAATTCATTGTGATCACTTAGTGGATTGATTTTAATTTGACCTAAAGATGATATACCCACAAGTACAAATTTCTTGTTAAGTGATGCCCTTAGAGTAAGTAATCAAAAATGAAAAATTCTAGTCTTGTATACCACGGGTACCACGGGTTTGGGGTGATTTAACAGACATAGCTCCTCCAGAGAAATGTCATAGAGCCTCAATGTAAACGTACAAGGAAGCATTAGGAAAAATGATAAATTGAGCTCTGAAATTAGTTGTATTTACTGTATAGATTTTAGTTAGTACTTCCCTCTTATCTGCCTCCCAGTGTCTCTTATGTTGAAAGATTACTTTTATAGCTCTATTTTTATTTTCCACTTCCTTTCTTTTGACATTTTAACCTTCTGTTTCTTGTTCTAGTCTTGCTCGACCTGGGTAGTAGAAGGAATGACAAGGAAGTCACCCATATTTAGGGTTGGGATGAATCTTTTGCAGATTACCTTTTGTTCCATATAGATTTAAGATCATATTTTTTTCAAATTAATAATGGGCAGGTCTCTTGGAACAATAATTGGATTGATATATTCTCTCCCCAGATTGTTATATTGTACACCTTTTGTATTAGATGTTTGCAGAAATTTTGTGGCCTTTGAGTAAGATCAATTATTCAGACTTTGTTTGCAATTATAGATGTACCTAGCCCTTAGAAAAAGCACTTAGAAAAAGAAATAACTGAATACTCTTTCAGAATATAGCGTGTCTCAATGCTTCTATTTCCATAACTGTAAAGACCGCGCCGTCAGAATCTTTAGTCTTCTGAACACTTCCATTAGCTTATATATTCGTGGCTTGTAGCATAACAGGTCTTGTAAATAATTTGTATTGACATTCAACTTTTTTTTTGATTGGTGGATTTTTTATTTGCTAATTCTGTGGTAATATTTTTCATGCAGAAAACTAATGTAGTTAAGCATACTGTTTGAATACAATTACAATTAATGACAAGTTTTTCCTAAACCCTGAAAATACTAAATTATATTGGGAATTACTAGAAAGAGACATAAACTAGAGTTATGTTGCAAAATTCTATTACTGAAATTAAAGTGATACTTTTCCATGAGAATGAATTTTGTAAATACAATGAAAATACACAAAAGCTGTTTCTGAGCCTAAAGAGATTTTGCCATTTGCTTCTATTTAATTTAGCAGCACCAGGATTAATATTAATTTTATGAACACAAGTGGTAATATTTAATTTTAAAATATATTTAAATTTCTGTACTTTAAGAAGTTGTCAGAATTTGTGCTTGAACAAAAGAAATAGTAAGTTAGCTACATTTCTGCTGGTTTCACTTAATGAACACTTGGATTCTTAACGGTAGCGAATGAGGTTAAAGCCTTGCTATTTTATGTAGCGTCACCACATATAACTGACAGAGTGTTATATCAATACAAACATTGTATTGAAACTTCTCTGCAAATTACTTGTTAGGCTTTATGTGTAATTAAACTGTTTAGAATCCATACACAGCCAAATTAAATTTAAAATAGTACACAATTAATAGTAATCAAGAAAAAATGTTTTTCTTGCACTATTATTCTGAATATGGACTACAGATGATTTGGTGTGGTGTGACAAGACATAACTTTTGTAATGCTTTTGAGTTATATTTTCTTCCTTTTATTGCCAGCTTCTGATAATGAAGAAATTCTTCAAAGGGATGACAGAAATGAACTCATTTTTTAAAAAAAAATTGGTTAAGGGAGAATTGTTATAGTCTAGTTCTAAACTGTCCATTTGCTTTATATAAAGGCTTTGATTTCCATAATTGACCACTTGATGAGTATTTAAATTACACAAAATAATGCCTGCTTAGAATAAAATTTAAGTATGCAAGAGCCTTAAAGTGAAAAAAATGAACCTCTGACTGCCTTAAAATATGACTAGCTCTCCAACCAGGCATTCTAGTTACTTTCCACTGGGTCTGTCCACTAAGTAAGGCCTTAATAGCATTAGTGCTTCTGAAGTCCAGGGCTCGAGAAGTCTTTTAGAGCTTTCACTTTTACATCATGAATGGAGATTTAACTCTTGAGTTTTAAAACCTGATTGCACATTAGTAGTTTGAGCACCCATTAACAGGATAATCTGGGTACGCGGGTGTGTGACACATACATGTCTGTTAACATCAGTAATATTTTGTGGTAGTTAAGGTTTTTTATTGTTTTGTAGAACAAATTATCCAAGCAGCTGGATCTTATGTCACCTGATCTCCAAGGACCAAGTTGCATATTTAAACACTATGAATGAAAAATACAGTTGTACAGTTCCAAAAATGATTAATTTTTTAAGGGAATTTTTCAAGACAAAAGGCAAATATTTTGTTCAAGCCTACAAGCAAATTCATTGAAAGAAGTAAATATAGTTGTAAAACATTGCGACTGTTGTAATAAAAAGTATCCAGGCCAGTGATTCATTGAATTATATTCACATTTTTACAATCACTTTGCCTTTTAAAGCAGGGATATTTTATAAAACTGAAAGAAAACTAAATTGTCAAGCTGGTGCTGAAAACTCTATAAAGTTTGATTCATAACAAGTTTCATTTCAAAGGAAAGGACCCTGGAAGGAGGCGGGGGTTTCCTGGGTCTGTTGATAAACTCACTGAGGCTTCGTCGAGTCTTCCAAGCTTGCACTGTAAATAATATACCTAACAAAGTAATTTTGCTGTCTTCTGATAGAAAATGAATGAAACACTAATGTATTAAACTTCTTTGATGATAAAGCAGTTTTCACCAAATCCGAGAAATGTTGACCTTCTCTCCTTTCTAGCCTTGCAAAATACCGTAGTGAATATAAACCGTTTGAGACATGGAGGCAGGTGGGCACTGAGTGAACTGGTTCTGGTCAGTTGTATTATTGTAGAAAACGATAGATGTACCAAATAAACTCTATGCACAGCAAACAATTGTCTTTTTATTTCTTTAAAGAAATAAGAATTGTAAGGTTATAATATGCTTTATAAAAGCTAAGGTTCTTATAGTCATATTTGAATAAGAGGAAATTAAGTTTTGATAATTAACATTGGCCTTATAATGCCTCTAATTGTGTATGCCTATTATTTAATTATTTTAAATATATGTGGTTGGGGATTCTTTTCCAGTGGATTTCAATTAGAGGACCAAAACAACTGAATTTAATCAAAATGCACGTTCTTGAAAGAGTTTTAAAACAGGATGATTTTGTGGAAAAAAATCTACTCAAAGTTGCCAACTGGGAAAAGTTATGTTAACACCAAAAGTCAACTATGCAAATAAAAATCTTTTGTTTCAGTGCCAATTATCAGGAATTTCTTTTCTCTCAGAATTCCCATAAAACTTTTCTGAAAAGTTATGAGATCTGAGCTGTAGGTTATGCAGAAGGGTAAGAGCAAGTTACATCAGAATACACCTACCAAAACTTTGAATATTTGGTTGATTTTATAGTTGTCGTATTAAAGATGACAAAGTCAACAGTTGTATGGAGAAAGGGAGATTGCGAACTATACATTTCTATAGATGAAGAAAACTAGACTTAAAAATTTTTAACAGTATTAAACCTTATCAAGACACCTGACTTTTAAACATATTATTCAAATGATATTTTTATATTAGTAAACAGTAAAACCCAGATACTTTTTTTTCAACAGCTTTTCAACTTCCCACTTAGCTATTGTGGCAATTCAAGTGTAAAATAGGGGGCTGGCCTGCTGGTGTAGTAGTTAAGTTCACCCACTCCCCTTTGGCAGCCTCATGGGTTTGGATCCCAGGCACCAACCTACATGCAACTCAGCAAGCCATGCTGTGGTCGTGTCCCACATACAAAATAGTGGAAGATGGTACAGGTGTTAGCTCAGGGACAATCTTCCTCACCAAAAAAAATAGAGAACTGAAAAAAAAAGGTAACGTTACTTTTTCTTAAACTAGTCACCATTCTCTTTCTAGCCTATGGTTCTGGGGAAAAAAAAGCTGCTAAAAACTCATACCTAGTTTTGCCTTAGTTTTACATAATACTTTTATCCAGCTGTAAAAATATGGCGTTAGGGACTGAATGTGTCTCCCCGCACTTTGTATGTTGAAACTCTCGTCCCCAGTGTGAAGTATTTGAAAATGGGGCCTATAGGAGGTAATTGGGTCTTGAGGGTCGAGCCCTCATGATGGATTAGTGCCTGTATGAGAAGTGAGCGCTCACTTTTTCTCTCTGCCTGCCCTCTGCCCTGTGAAGATACAGCAAGAAAATGGCCATCTGCAAACCAGGAAGAGGACCCTCACCAAGAACCAAATTACTTGGGACCGGCCCTGTAGCCAAGTGGTAGAGTTTGCATGCTCTGCTTCAGAGGCCCAGGGTTTTCCGGGTTCGGATCCTGGGCGCAGATGTGGCACTGCTTGTCAGGCCACGCTGAGGCAGCATCCCACATGCCACGACTCGAGGGACCCACAACTAACAATACACAACTATGTACCGGGGGGCTTTGGGGGAAGGAAAAATTTTTTTAAATCTTAAAAAAATAACAAAAAAACAAATTATCTTTATCTTGGACTTCTCAGCCTCCAAAAAGGTGAGAAATAAATATTTGTGTCTAAACCATCCAGTCTATGGGAAATTTGTTATAGCAGCCCAAACCAAGACATATGGAAAAGAAGAAATGGAAATCCCCCTAAAATCTTAGCTAGAATCTTGGAAAACCCTGATGGGTCCACAAGAAGCCATATTTCTGAGCCATTGTGATTATAATAGCCATTACATATTGAGTGTCTACGCTGTCTAGACTAAGCACCATGCTGTGTGATTTACGTTATCTCCATTTATCAAAGTAAATAGTATAGGAAGATGGCATTATCCATATTTTATTTAAAAAGAACTTATAGGGCCAGCGCCGTGGTGCAGCAGTTAAGTTCATATGTTCCGCTTCTGTGGCCCAGGGTTCCCTGGTTTGGATCCCGGGTGCGGACCTACATACCACTCACAAAACCATACTGTGGCAGGCATCCCTCATATAAAAGAGAGGAAGATGGGCCCAGATGTTAGCTCAGGGCCAGTCTTCCTCAGCAAAGAAAAGAGGAGGACTGATGGCAGGTGTTAGCTCAGTGCTAATCTTCCTCAGAAAAAAACATAGTTCTAAGAGATTAAGTCATCTACCTACTGGTCACATCTAGTAAGTGTGATTAGTGATTTGAACGCTTCCCTGTCTTGTTCTAATAGATACACTCAATCTAAGTACCAGTTCTGATTTTTTCCTGTGGATTTAGCGGTTGTTGTGGACCCCTATCCAAATCCGTTACCCTTAGGCCTTGTAACGAGCCTCCAGTTAAAACAAGCTGTCAGTCTTCGGGGATTGGCATGTCAGCAGGGCAGCTGCTCAGTCCTACAAGACTGCCCCCGCAACCCCACTTCAGATGCCAATCGCAAGTCCAGGTCGTCACCTGTGCTTCTGACTGACCAGCTATGGATTGGGGGTTCCAATGACCCCCTCCTTGGGTTCAATTAATTTGCTAGAGTAGCTCACAGAACTCAGAAAATCGTACTTACCAGATGACCAATTTATTATAGAAGGAGATAACTCAGCAACAGCCAGCTGGGAGAGATGTCCAGGGCGAGGTATGGGGAAAGGGCGGGGATCTTCCATGCTCTCTGCAGCATGTCAGTCTCCCGGAATCTTCACCAACCTGGAAGTTTTCCGAACCCCATCCTGGTGGGTCTTTATAGAGGCTTCCGTACATAGGTATGATTGATTAAATCATTGGCCATTAGTGATTGAACTCAATCTCCAGCCCCAGCCTCCCCCCAAGTCGGAAGGGCTGAAAGCTCACACCCTCTAGTGACAAGGTCGGTTCCCCCGGCAAACCACCCCACCCTCAGGGGCTTTCCAAAAGTCACCTCATTGACATAATAAAAGACACTTTTATGGCTCTCATCACAGGAAATTCAAAGGTTTTAGAAGCTGTATGCCAGGAATGGGATGAAGACCAAATAGATATTTACTATAAATTACAGTATCACACAAGGTAACAGACTTCCTCTACTCTAACAAAAAATGGACAACATAGCAAGCATGTAAAATTTCTCATAACATAATGCAAAATAAAGGACTAAAGGACATTCCATTCTCTATTCCCTTCCATAGTTCTAATTTATCACAGGAGAATGAAATAGTCCAAGTTCTTGCTTTATCAAGGTCTCCTAATGGCAGTCTAATAAGATTATGTAGGAAGCATCAATGATGGCAAATGGCCAAAGAAGCCACCAGCTGTCCTCTGCAGGACCATCCCAATTCCTGGGTCCATCTTGACCAGAAAGCAGAAGCATTCCACTTCTCTCTTTTTGGAGGTGGGTTGGGCGGGGTGGGGGGGGAGACTAAACTTCAGCTAACATCTGCCGCCAATCCTCCTCTATTTTGCTGAGGAAGACTGGCCCTGAGCTCAAGCCCGTGCCCATCTTCCTCTACTTTTTTTATCTGTGGGACGCCTACCACAGCATGGCTTGCCAAGTGGTGCCATGTCCGCACCTGGGATCTGAACCGGTGAACCCCGGGCCACCAAAGCAGAACATGTGAACTTAACCGCTGCGCCACTGGGCCGGCACTTCACTTCTCTTAAAATCCACCTTCCTCCCACCACTAGGGAAGTTTTCTCTTCCCAGCGTCTGGTAATCCGCCCCGTGGGACTCTATGGGATCAGCTTGGAATGTGCTTCTCAGGCACTTAAAACATTCTTGATAGAAAGCTGGAATTACTGACTTCATTAATAAAGCATCTAAAGTATTTGCAATTATTCTAAAATAAGACTTCCAACAGGATAAATCTTGTTTGCTAAGTTTATCTGAAATAAACTCCGTATGAAGAGTATTCCCAGTCACAGAATAGAAGAATAGCTCTATCAGAAGTGACTTTAGGGACCGTCAGCCTAACCTCCCATTCAGACTAGATCCCTTCCGACAGTCTTGGAACACATTCTGGAAAGCAGAACGCTCCACCTCTCAACAGAACTCAAGGACCTTTCTGATTTCTGCTCATAGGTACAAGTCTGCTCTCTGGAACTACAGAGTCATTCCATGGAAATAAAGTTCATTCCATCCTACAAATTTAACATACTTCTGTTTCTCTAGCAGTACAAAGTGTGAAGGCTTGTCACAAAACAGTACAAGGATATTCCTGCCGAGCTCACCATCCCTGGGAGAGCCCTACATCGTACATCCTAAATGAGTCCTCACCACTGAGCGCTACGAAAGGCTAGGAGTTAACCCCTTCTGAAAACTGTACAGAATAAAGAATCCCAGATGCTTAATTTCTAGCTCTTGGTTGTAAAATTCCTATGCAAATTCCTAATAAAACACATTCTTTCCTTATCTTTTGATACAACTCCACTCCTCCAGTTTTAAATATCATCCCTTTTGCTTAAGAATGGGCAAGTAGGAAGACAACGATTCCACAGCGATTTATTGTTCATTATTTTTACAACTTTTTGGGGACACAATTCACATACTTCAAACATCCTCCAACATTGAAAAGGCATTATCACTTTAAATAACTGACATTTCACTGGCAAAGTGAGGAGCACCGACATCACGAAAAGTCTTCTCTCTCACTTTTTTTTAAGTAACACTGCTGCACTAGTGGAAGTAATTTCCCTTCTTTGTGGAGCCTATGAGTGTCCGTTGCACCTCCGATAAAAGTTCCATTGACAAATATTCTTGGCACCTGTTGGATAAACAAAAGTTGAGGTCACGCTAGTGTCAGAAATGTAAGACCGTTTCACATAATAATAGCAGATGCTCATATTCTGGGTACTTTCACGGGCCAGGAACCATACGAAGCTCTGTCACAAATGACCTATTTAAATCTTTACAACTCTTGAGGTTGGTACTAATTTTATGTTCATTTTGGAGGAAAATGAGGCAGAAGAACTTGCCCAGGATCACAGTGATAGCAAATGACTGAGGGGGAATTTAAACCCAGGACAATCTGACTCTCAAGCCCTTCCTCCTAATTGCTATGGTATATAAAAGGTAAAATAAAGCGGTCTCTAATAATCAATAGCGTTTAAGTGGTTCTTTTTTATTTCTTTTTTTTTGCTGAGGTAGATTTGCCCTGAGCTAACATCTGTTGCCAATCTTCCTCGTTTTGTATGTGAGCTGCCGCCACAGCATGGCCACTAACAGACATGAGCCATGTAGGTCCACATTTGTGAACTGAACCCAGACTGCCGAAGCAGAGCACGTCAAACTTAACCACTAGGCCACCAGGGCTGGCCCCAGGTGTTCTTTCTTACAGCTGGTTACTAAAAGGAAAAAGCACAGTATAACCTTCTTCCATGCAAATATAAACAAGAAAGAAAATGGCGACATTGTAAATTTTTTCTGATAATGCATATTAAGGAAAAATGCACAAATTTCAAGAATCTCAAAATGTGGAGCACTAAAGCACTCCTATGAGCATAGTAATGGGAGACTGACCCGGTCTGTCCTGTCCAAGTAAAGGGAGGAAGGATATTTTCATCCTGAGAAGAGCTCCAGAAGGACCTCAAAGATTCATGGACAAGCACTCCTGACAAACAACGCCATCACCCCATCCGTCCCAGTGAAAACACACACACACGCACAGACACACATACATATACATACAGAAAGAATAAAAATACAGTGAATTAACTCTGCTGTTTCCTAGTGCATGAGTCTGGTTGCCGGCACTGTCATTTCTTTTTCAAGCTAAGATTCCCAGAGAATGCCTGGTTCTCTTGTCCACACAAGGGTCTAGGCTCTGGGTGATCCAGGTCACCTCCTATTTTGGGGAAAAACACCGCAGAAGATATACTCACGGTTCTGTCACCAGTCATCTTGTAAAGAGCGTCTTGAAACTGGCTTCCGTATTCAAGCATGTCCAACTCCACCACTTTGTAATTAACATTTATGTCATGGAAAAGTTTTTTTGCCATTGTACAGTAAGAACAAGAGGTTTTTGAGAAAATCACCACACAATTGTCAGAAATCGTTTCCTGAAGTAAAACAAACAAACAAAAATATAATTTTAGTTCTAGATATCACCTTTCGGAAAGAAATCACGATGCAGTGGAAACAGTACGGATTCTGGAGACTCCTGATTCAGGCCTCAAACTGAATCTCCATCAGCTATTTCCTCATCTGTAGATGGAGGATAATCGTGTTCATCACAAAGGACTGTGATTAGGAAAAGAGGATGTAACAGAAGGAACATGTTGGCATGGAGTAATAACCACCACAGAAAATTCACACACAGCAAACACTTCTGTGCGCCCACACAATTCTCAACACCTCATTTAAACCTCACCACAATCCTGATAGGTCCTATTATCATCTCCACTTCACAGATGGGGAAAGTGAGGCACAGAAGAGGGGAAACAGCTTACTCACGGTCCTCAGCTAATAAGTGGCAGAGCTAGGATTTGAACCCAGGCAAGACTGACTCCATAGTCCATACCCTTAATCTCTGTTATACCGCTGCTCAAATATTCAGCAGGTGTTCAGGAGTTAAGCCCTGACCTTCCTTAACTTTCAGTTGTGAGGACTGATGTATGGTTCTCTTTAAAATTTAAGGCTTTTACTGATCCAGGTATAAAGAGCTTACACCTCAACCTCCATTCCTTCTTGTATGTCTTTTTTTTTTTTTTTTTTTTGGTGAGGAAGATTGGCCCTGAGCTAACATCTGTGCCAAGCTTCCTCTATTTTGTATGTGGGATGCTGCCTCAGCATGGCTTGATGAGCGGTCAAAGTCCGTGCCCGGGATCCAAACCCGCGAACCCTGGGCTGCCAAAGTAGAGCATGCGAATTTAACCACTATGCTACCATGCCTGCCCCAGTCCTCCCCGATTTTTGCTTGAGGAAGATTGTCCCTGAGCTAACATCTGTGCCAATCTTCTATTTTGTACATGAGTCAACGCAACAGCATGCAACAGCACGCTGATGAGTGGTGTAGGTCTGTGCCCAGGATCCAAACTCACGAACCCCAGGCCAGGGAAGCAGAGCACACTAAACTTAACTATGCCACGGGGCAGGCCCCACCTTCTGGTACATCTTTATAGGGAAAAAACTGCCATTACTGTATTGATAAGATGTTCTTATATTGTTGCTCCTGGAAAAGCTACTTCCGGAAGTGCTGATTCAATGGGGTTGAGGCAGAGGTCAGAAACTGTTATTTTCTGAAAACCTTCCCAGATGATTCTAATGACATCAGCCTGGTCTGGAAACTGCTCTCCAGGCCTAACTCACAAAGACCACGAGACTTTTCTATGCATCTGCATCACCTGTGAAATTTGTTTTGTTTCTAAATCTATGAACATCCAGGTCCTTTAAGAGATTCTGAATGGAAAGGTCTAGCACCCGGGCATCTGTCTAGGCTGCTCTTACGTGGTCACAAGCAGCACCTTCAAGAAGAAGGACAAGGGGCCAGGCCTGAGGCACAGAGGTTAAGTTCACGTGTTCTACTTTAGTGGCCTGGGGTTCGCCGGTTCAGATCCTGGGTGAGGACATGGCACTGCTTGGCAAGCCATGCTGTGGCAGGCGTCCCACATATAAAGTAGAGGAAGATGGGCACGGATGTTAGCTCAGGGCCAGCCTTCCTCAGCAAAAAGAGAAGGATTGGCAGCAGTTAGCTCAAAGCTAATCTTCCTCAAAAAAAAAAAGAAGAAGAAGAAGAAGGAAAATAATCAGAGAGAAAATCCAGGCAAAGTGATTCAGAAGTTATATCCGCCCTTGGGTGTCTGAAGGGTTCCAGGTCACTGTCTAGCTATCTGCAAGTTGGTCTATTTTTATGCTTTCTCTTCTGCTTACTCATAATATTTAGTAGAGAAGTCTGTCTCAGGGAAAGCCAGCCATACCAGAGATGTCTTTTGAATCCACTTTCTAGATGAGAAAACTGAGCCTGAGTAGTTCATAACACTGGGATTGGACCCAACCTTGTCTCAACACCAAAGCCAGTGCTCTTGCCTCCCCTGTGTGGCCTCAGGTCACAGGCACAGTGAGACCATCATTTAGAGAGACATGAGCATCTTGGGGGCTGCTAGGCAGTACCAACACTGATGCAGAGATCCCAAAGTGAGCTGAAACATAAGATGACAGTGTCAAAGTTTGTTAAACTCTCCTTCTCACCTTTTCTAACCCCACCCTGGCTAAACAGTTCATGATTTTGTATTCTTATTTTAAAAGAGGTCACTCCCTCACAATAGGTTTCTAGCATTGCTGTTAAATTCAATATGGGGCCGGCCCAGTGGCACAGCAGTTAAGTGCGCACGTTTGCCAGTTCGGATCCCGGGTGCGGACATGGCATGTCTTGGCAAGCCATGCTGTGGTAGGCATCCCACATATAAAATAGAGGAAGATGGGCATGGATGTTAGCTCAGGGCCAGTCTTCCTCAGCAAAAAAAGAAAAGAGGAGGATTGGCAGCAGATTTTAGCTCAGGGCTAATCTTCCTAAAAAAAAAATCAACAGCTATGAGTGAATACTTTTTTAGCCAAATAAACTAAAGGCAGAAATAAGTATGTGGTGGTGACTGGTGGTAAGGAACAGAGAAAGAGAAGTGAGTATGTCTTGTAGGCTGCAAGGGAAGAAAAACATACATAGAAGAGACATTTTCTGAGGCAGAATTAACTGGGCTTTGCAGTGAAAGAAAACAGAACACAGCAGTGCACAGTACCCTGGAGAGGACCATTTATGGAGCAGCTACGGCATACTAGGGTCCACGTTAGGGAAAAGAGCTGTTAAACAGCTTCCCAGGCCAAAACCAAATAGCATTCCTGGCTAAGGGCAGCCTGACTGGTAGCAACGTACACCTGAGGTGGGTATGATGGAGAGAAGCCACCAACCTCATAGACCCAACTTAGAGGGAGTGAGGACTCCACTAACAATAAATCTCATAAATTTTGACTACCAAAATGATCTAGAACGTTTTTCTCACATGGATTATTTTGATAGCAGATTATAAAACATATAGTAATTTAGTAATTCATTTGCTGAACTATATCATATTTGGCTACTGAATGAGCTTATTAAATGTGTAAGACACAATTCTTTTTCTTTTTTTTTTTCTTTGGAAGATTAGCCCTGAGCTAACATCTGCCGCCAATCCTCCTCTTTTTGCTGAGGAAGACTAGCCCTGAGCTAACATCCATGGCCATCTTCCTCTACTTTATACGTGGGACGCCTACCACAGCATGGCTTGATGAGTGGTGCCATGTCTGCACCCGGGATCTGCACTGGCGAGCCCTGGGCCGCCAAAGTGGAATGTGCAAACTTAACCACTGCGTCTCTGGGCCGGCCCCCACAATTCTTTTTCTACAGAAGAAAGTTTTCTCTTCCATCTCCCGCATCACTCACTTGGATCTGATTCACAGGAGCTGTTGCTGAATTCCCCAAAGATGATGACGTGATGTTCCCCATCCTGAAAGGAATTTTAAAAGGCAGCGCAGTTTATTAAACATTCAAGGCAATATATCAGATCACAGCCATTTGAAGAAAACCTGATATGCAAATATGTATCCAGACTTACAAAACAGAAAAACCAGTTTTACTTTTATCAGTACAAAATATCAGTTTACAAAGGATTTGTTTACTAAAACCAGAAGGGCCGGTGTCCTTCTCTAACTAGCCTCCTGATGCCCTGAGTTATTTGATAAAACCACATTCACTGTGTTTAAAGCCTGGTACAGTCATTTCTGAACACTAAATTTCAGATAGTCTTTGCTAATGATTGGCCATAGGACCTGAGCATTGGTTTAAAATTATAGTTCTGGGCCAGCCCGGTGGTGCACAGGTTAAGTTCGCACGTTCTGCTTAGGTGGCCGGGGGTTCACCAGTTCAGATCCCGGGTGCGGACCTATGCACGAGTTATCAAGCCATACTGTGGTAAGGCATCCCACATATAAAGTGGAGGAAGATGAGCATGGATGTTAGCTCAGGGCCAGTCTTCCTCAAAAAAAAAAAAAAAAAAATACATAGGGGCCGGCCCTGTGGCCTAGTGGTTAAGTTCTCGCGCTCCGCTGCGGTGGCCCAGGGTTTCACCGGTTCGGATCCTGGGCACAGACATGGCACCGCTCACCAAGCCACACTGAGGCAGCATCCCACATGCCACAACTAGAAGGACCCACAACTAAAAAATATACAACTATGTACCAGGCGGCTTGGGGAGAAAAAGGAAAAATAAAATCTTAAAAAAAAAAAAAAAAACATAGTTCCCATTTTCCTATTAAAGCATGCCAAAACTCCATGCACACTGTGTGAAACAGAGAACTTACAATGATTCAAGGATTTTGAGGAAACTAAAGTATCTCAACCACAGTGATCCATAGCTCCCAGTGTCCCAATCTATTAAGTGGGAACAATAACCGCTCCCACCCCAAAGCATTGTGTGAAGGTTAAATGAATTGATCCACAGAAAACAGAACAGTACCTTGAACACAGTCAATGTTCAACACCATTTGACATTATTACTATTATTTCTTGATTACAGGGACTCTTATCATCTCCACACTTATCATCCAAAATCTAGCTGTTAGGAGCTTGTAAAAGGAGGCATTCATTGTAACAGGAAAATATTCACTAAAAAACTGACCAGTTTAATGTCATCAAATCTCTGCACATCCCCAGAACCTGTCCCCATCCACTTCATCTTTCGTGATCAGCCAGGCCCTACGGCACTGCTGGAACATCACGATGCAAACCAACTGCAGAGTGAAATCACAAATCTTGCAAAGGGATGAGATAATAGAGACCTTAAAAGAGAATTATCCAAATAGCTAAGGATTAAGAGAGTAAGATAAAGAATTAAAGCTTCAAATGTTTCAGAAAATAGTCTCCTTATGATTAGTTGGCAAAATTTAAGTTTTTTTGTTTGTTGTTTTTTTGGAGGAAGATTAGCCCTGAGCTAAGATCTGCTGCCAATCCTTCTCTTTTTGCTGAGGAAGACTGGCCCTGATCTAACATCCGTGCCTATCTTCCTCTACTTTATACGTAGGACGCCCACCACAGCATGGCTTGACAAGCGGTGCCATGTCCGCACCTGGGATCTGAACTGGCGAACCCCGGGCCCCCGAATCAGAATATGCGAACTTAAGTGCTGTGCCACCAGGCTGGTCCCAAAAGTCAAGTTTTGATAGAAAAATTTCTCCCCCCAAACGCTTCATTCATTCTTGGTGAATGCACTTAAAATGTACATGTTGTTAAATATAAAAGTAAGCTACTTTTTATAATGTTTAGTTACCTTTTTTCAAAGGTACCAATGAAAACTTTTCTTGTTACTGTATGGCATGAAATTTTAGTACTGTTTTGTTTTGGTTTTTTCTCCCCAAAGCCCCAGTACATAGCTATGTATCCTGGCTGGAGGTCCTTCTAGTTCTTCTATGTGCGATGCCGCCACAGCATGGCTTGATGACCAGTGTGTAGGTCCACACCCAGGATCCAAACAGGCGAACCCTGGGCCACCAAAGCAGAGTGTGCGAACTTAACCACTCGGCCACGGGCAGCCCTAGTTCGGTTTTAAGAATCCACTTTAAATAGCTTTCTACATGTTATCCTTGGAGGATGAGCATCTGTTCCACATGGCCACACCTGCACACTCAGAGGAAGGGCACTCTAACAAACATCCACTTCAGTAAGGACAAACAGTTAGAGACAGACCCCTCCAAGGGAACATTATAACTCCCCAGGTTTACAATCTATTATTCTTCCTTCCCAATAGATTAGCAAGGAGACCTTTAAAATAAAAAGGGCCTGTGTGCTTATCTTAGGATGTGGTTAGGAGCATCCAGCTAGAGAGACTTGCAGCCAGCTTGGGAGGAGCGTAGAAGGTGCAGCTTTAAGGAAAAAGCAAGCTGAGTTTCTGGAGCCTAAACCAGAAAAAGAGGTTAAGCAGCATCAGCCTGGACCTGAGTAGGAGCTTTGGTGGAATAAATCAGCTCCCTATTTGGTTATCAACTAAGAACATAAGTTCTTTTATCTCAAGCGCAGCCTTCATCAGCATCCGCAAACCGTGTACTACACATGTGCATCCACCATGCGTTTACTACCGAAGCAGCTGTTCCAGTAGAACTTGCATAGGGGAATGCTTTCTTGGGGAGTGAGAGGAAGGAGGAAATGCATTCTGAAATATCACCCCCTTCTCTGCCAGATAAAAGAGAAAGCTCTGGAAGGCACCCTTTCACCTTCAAGTCTAGTTGAGCCTGACGAAAGTCATCAGCTGTTAAGGAAACGGGCATCATGGGAGAAGTAAGTGCACAACAATCGGTTCATTTCAACACTGATGAAGCAACCACTAGTCAGGCCACCTTTATGGAGCGCCTACTATGTGCCAAGGAGGCAAAAGCGCTAAATGCCTCGGAGATACTAATCACCGGAGAAACACGACGACGGGGCCTCAAGGACCTGTCAGTCAAACAGTTACACCACGTGATGACCACCTTCCCAGGGGGTTCGCTAGCTTCGCATAGAGAGTTAATCAAGAGTTCCCAGATTCTCGCAAACCTGGTAGGAGTTGCCAGATCAAGCAGGTAGAAAGAGACTCCCAGACTGAGGGATGGATGCCCAGGGGCGGGCACAGATCTGCGATCTCTGCGAGACCTGCGGGCCAGCCGCGCGGACCCAGCATCAGCCAAGCAGTGGGTCTTCCACCGCAGGCCTGGTGGCCGCGGGGTATTGGAAGCGGGAAAGCGGAGGGAACTCACTGTCCTGCTCTAGTCAGAGGCGACACTGACTTGTATAAGTCGCAGTCCCTACCCTCAAAGACTTGGCCATTTAGCAGGAAGCGTCACCTTCACCTCCTGCGCCCGGGTTGCCAGGTTTAGCAAAGAAACATGCAGAACGCTCGATTCCATTAGAATTTCAGATGCTCAGCGAATAACTGTGTAGTCTGTGTCCCGTGCAATATTTGGGATACATGTGGACCAAATTATTCGCTGTTTGTCTGAAATCCCAATTTATCAGGGCATCTTGTATTTTACCTGGGAATCAAGGCGGGGGGGCAGTGGTTCAAGCGAACACGACTCAAATATTTCCAACCTGAGCGTCACGGGATCCTCAGGTCCACAGAACCGCGGAGGGCACCATCTCGTCCCCACCCTTCCAAGGCCCCCCGGCGCCCCCCCGCCGCGCCCCCTACCCCGAGGCCGCCGCGCCGCTCCAGCTCCTGGTCCAGACGAGCCGCGTCCCCGTCCGCGCCGCGCGGAGCCAGGACATGGTCGGAGCGCGGCCGCAGCCACGCAGGGCCGCCGATCGCCCCCCGGGACCGCCCGCCGGGCCTGCTCGCCCCGCCCCGGGCTGCCCGCGCGCCGCCGGGCTGGTCCGGCTCCTCCGCGCGGCCCCGGAGCCCCTCCCCGGAGCGCGGCGTCCCCGCGGTCCCGCCCATTGTCAGCAGCCGTCCCCGTGCCGCCGAGGCCCCACCTGCTGGTCTCCAGGGCTCGTCCCTGCCCCGCACCTGTTTCATTTCAGGCTGGAGACCCTCATCAAGGCTCAGCGCGTGGAGACTGTGACCCACGTGCTCGCGAAACGGGAAGAAAAACAATGATTGTCCGCGACAATCAGAGAGCCTGGGGTGTTTCCCAAAGGCTGGCAGCGTCGTCACAGCTTCCTGTGGGACGGGTCCCGGTGTTGCTGAAGGAAGAGCCTAAATGTGTCATCTTCCAATGAGGCCATGGATGGAGAACGCATAGAAATCGTGGGAATGTTGGATTTCACATTCAGAACTCGAAGAAAAAAGTAATCCAATGGGGAATGTTCATTCCAAAGAAAACAAAGATTGTGTTTTCAAAATAAAAATGAAATTAGGAGCTAGAACTTAAAATAGCCCAGAGGCGTGTCACTATGGCTTTGAAAATAGGCGAGCGCTGCTAATGACAAGATTGTGCCACTCAGTCCTGGTAATAATAGCCCTTTGTGCGTCGCTGGGTAAGATGAGTGGGTGGGCCTTCATTTTTATTTACTGGGGACATCAAAATATGTTTGTTAAGGTCAGAGGTCAAACGGTGTGTCTCAAATTCTAAATAATTATCAGATCGATCCAGACCCTTTTTGATCCTTGATGCTCAACAAAGTTTAAGATTCAAGTTACCAAGTTGCAAAATTAGAACTTCTGTTTCTGACAGTTCTTTTCCTACTTTCGAAGGAGCTATGTTCATTGCTTCATAGAAGGATGAAAAGTAGTTGTAAAAATACCCCAAATCATGTGAGGTCATTCTTCATAAATCCGAAATTAACTTTAAAAACTAAGATATGTTATCTGTAGTGTTGTGGGGTTTGGTTTGGTTGTGTTTTCATCAAAAGATAGCTATTTAGGAAATTTACTGTATTATTTTTGTTTTGAAGTGAGATTTTACCTTATGGTCTCAAATGGTTTTACAGAATAAAGCCTATTATGAGGTGAAACAACCATGTAGCAATTTAATTTTAATAAAGGATAGATGGCCTATGTGGAGCACAGAATTCATTGGACAGATTTTTTTTTTTTTTAGAAACTAATCCAAATGCTTTTCAGATTTACATGATCTAGGATTAAATTTTTTTTTTTTTAAAGATTGGCACCTGAGCTAACAACTGTTGCCAATCTTCTTTTTTTTCTTTTCTGCTTTATCTTCCCAAACCGGCCCCCCGTACATAGTTGTATATCTTTGTTGCAGGTCCTTCTAGTTGTGGGATGCGGGACGCCGCCTCAACGTGGCCTGACGAGCGGTGCCATGTCCGCGCCCAGGATCCGAACCCTGGGCCGCTGCAGCGGAGCACATGAACTTAACCGCTCGGCCACGGAGCCGGCCCCTGGACAGATTTTTTAAAAGGGGTCCCAAAATGAAAGTACTTCAGACAAAAGTGTTATGCCTGAATTAAGCATGATATATTCTTTTTTTTTAGCATGATATATTCTTAATTTTCAACTTCTTTGTGCTTCATTGGATAGCTAAAGAAGTGATGGTTTGGGGTCATAATTGTGATTTCTGCAATAGCACATTAAGAAGTAGGTGGGCTGTTCATTAACGTCTATTGTGTGTATACCATGGGGAATGATCAAGAATATATTGGTGGGGCTGCTCCGTGGCCCAGTAGTTAACTTCCTGCGCTCTGCCTCAGTGGCCCAGGGTTTCGCTGGTTTGGATCGTGGGCGCGGACATGGCACTGCTTACCAGGCCATGTTGAGGGGTCATCCCACATGCCACAACTAGGAGGACCCACAACTAAAAGAACATACAATTATATATTGCGGGATTTGGGGAGAAAAAGCAGAAAAAAAAAAGATTGGCAACAGTTGTTAGCTCAGGTGCCAATCTTAAAAAACAAAAAAGGGTTTAAAAAAAGAGAATATAGGGCTGGCTCCGTGGCCAAGTGGTTAAGTTCGCTGCGCTCCACTGCAGGCAGCCCAGTGTTTCGTTGGTTCGAATCCTGGGCGCAGACATGGCACTGCTCATCAAACCACGCTGAGGCAGCGTCCCACATACCACAACTAGAAGGACCCACAACGAAGAATATACAACTATGTACTGGGGGGCTTTGGGGAGAAAAAGGAAAAAAATAAAATCTTTAAAAAAAAGAGAGAATATATTGGTAAATACAGCCTTGAGTTCTATAATTTTTTTTATGACTCAACGTGGTATCAATTAAAATTGGCATAACTTTAGACGTTCTTTCAAACTTGTTTTTTATTTCTTAAATTGTCAATTAAAGCTCCCACATTTTGTTTGACATCAAGAGCAGGTTTATTCCCTGTCTAGGATTGAAAGCCACTAAGATCAATAAATCATGAGATCTACTTGAAAAGGCCCTTAAGGGAGGACCTCTGTAGAGGGTCCAACCTCTCTAAGGGGTCCAGGTATTCCTTGGCTTCCTTGACTTGTGGCCACATCACGTCAATTTCTGCCTCCAACTTCACACTGACTTTCGTTTGTCTCTGATAAAGACACTCGTGATTAGATTTGTGGCCCACCTGGATAATCCAGGATGCTCTCATGTTCCATCAGTTACATCTGCAAAGACTCAGTTTTCCAAATAAGGTAATGTGCACAGGTTCCAGGGGTTTCACCTGGATACTTTGGGGGAAGGATCATTTTTTTTTTTAAGGACGATTAGCCCTGAGCTAACTACTGCCAATCCTCTTTTTTTGCTGAGGAAGACTGGCCCTGAGCAAACATCCAGGGCCGTCTTCCTCTACTTTATATGTGGGACGCCTACCACAGCATGGCTTGTCAAGTGGTGCCACGTCCACACCTGGGATCCGAACCGGTGAACCCCGGGCCGCTGAAGCAGAACATGCAAACTTAACCATTTTGCCACAGGGCCAGCCCCAAGGATCATTTTTTTAGCCTACTACAACTACATAACCTAAAACAGCCTAGAGAAAGCCTGATATTTCGTTGAAGTCTTGTGTATTTTATCGAAATCCTGTGAATTTTGCTTTATACTCATTTTCTGTTTTTGTTTTACTGTATTACTTCATTCATCCTTTGCTATGTCAGTCACTATTCTAGGCACAGGATCCAGACAAAGTTCCTGCCCATAAAAGATAACATTCTATCTTTTCTCCAATTTTTTTTTTGGAGGAAGATTAGCCTTGAGCTAACATTTGCCACCAATCCTCCTCTCTTTGCTGGGGAAGACTGGCCCTGAGCTAACATCCGTGCCCATCTTCCTCCACTTTATATGTGGGACCCCTACCACAGCATGGCTTGCCAAGTGGTGCCGTGTCCACACCGGGGATCCGAACCAGTGAACGCTGGGCCACTGAAGTGGAGCATGCAAACCTAACCACTATACCACCATGCTGGCCCTCCAATTTTTTGAACATGGTGTGAAATTTATGGTTCATAAAGATGTGTCATATTTTTACTTTGTTAAGTGCCCCCATTTGAAAAGGTAAAAACAAATTTGTGTTTGCCTGTGGAGGATCAGAAGTGGCCACCTCAAAATATGTCTCTTTGCCTTACTTTTAAGACCAAGGACTTGAAAAGAAACCTTGACCTTCCCCCTACCTGCCTTAAAGAATTTAAGATAGAAGTGCTGTCCCCAGGACAGCCCATCACCGTAGATAACTCTGGTTATTGGTAGCCCGTGAGGGTCCTTGCTAAGCCCGTTCTCATCTACCAAACATTTGCTTTTCCGTGTCTGTGTGAATTGCCTTCCTTCCCTATGAAGCCCCGAACCCCTACCCCCAACATCCTCCTTTGTCTTTAGCTAAAGGTGGTATTTAAGGTGGCAGACTTGGCCATTTTAGCGAGTTGCTCATTTTCCTGGGCTTCTCTCATGTATACGTGTTATAAAGCTTTGTCTGCTTTTCTCCTGTTATTCTGTCTCACATCAATTTAATTCATAGACCAGCCAGAAGAACCTAGAGTTGGTAAAGGAATTCTCTTCCTCCCGGGTGTGCCCATGTGTTGTCTTAGACTGAACAATATCTCCCCGTGTGTTTTTTCCCCAAATATACTGCAGCTGTAATAAACATCACGTTAGTTTAAAACCACTACTGAGATTCACTGTAAGCTTTTGGGCAATATAGTTTTGTTACCACACAAAATTGGGATTCTGTTGCCTCATGTGCATAAACAAGCTAATTAATTAGAGCATCAGCCTTTGGGAAAAGGGATCAGCTTTATTCTGCGAGATGGATCTGCAGGGAGATGGATGTGTGCCCTCAGATCTGTCTCCCTGATCCAAGATTTGGGGCAAAATTTAAGAGGTTAGGGAGAACAGGCTGGCACCTGGAAAGGCTGGTAGGACGGGTTTTGACTGGTGAGCTTCAAGCATTTATGGTAAGGTTCTAAACATTTATGATGAGGTTCTAAACTTTTACAGTAAGGTTTTAAACATTTATGGTGAGGTGGGGAAGGAATTTGAACAGCAGATCTTTCTGAATGATAGACCCCTTGCTTCTGATAAGAGTCCAACTTTTAAGTTCCAGTCATGTCCAGCTCCTTTGGTTCGGTAGGGAGGAGAATCTTTGGTTCCGCAGTCATTTCAAGTCAAGAGTTCTCCATCTGTGCATGCTCTGGCTCCACGACTTAGCACATTTTCTGAAAGGCAATTCTTAATCACTCTGTTGATAAGAGATGTGGTCAGTTGAACTGGTCCTGGTGGGCCTGCGATTACAGTTTCTCATTCTACAAGTACAAAAATTACAACACGTTCTTATGTGAGAGATCAGAATTGGCCATCCCTGGGGACGGCCCCATGGCCAAGTGGTTAAGTTCCCACCCTCTGCTTCAGTGGCCCAGGGTTTGCCGGTTCGAATCCTGGGCGCAGACAGGGCACTGCTCATCAAGCCAAGCTGAGGCAGCATCCCACATGCCACAGCTAGAAGGACCCACAACTAAAACTACACAACTATGTACCCGGGGGGCTTTGGTAGAAAAAAGGAAAAATAAAAAATAAAATCTTAAAAAAAAAAAAAGCATTGGCCACCGCAAAATGTGTCTCTCTGCCTTGCCTTGATTATTTTTAAGAACAAACGACTCTGAAAGAAACTTTGACCTCCCCCCGACTGCCTAAAAGAAATTTAAAATAAAGCCCTGTCCCCAGGACAGACCATCACCATAGATAACTCTTGGTATCCAGTAGACTGGGAGGATCCTTGCTAAGCCCACTCTTATCAAAGTTCCATTTACCAAACATTTGCTTTTCCATCTCCATGTGAATTGCCTTGCTCCCCTTTAAAGCCCCAAGCCCCACCCCCCAATATCCCCCTTTTTCATTAGCTGAAGATGGTATTTAAGATGAGAACCTCTGCCATTTTGGTGAGTTGCTCAGTTTTCCTGAGCCTCTCCCATGTACACATGTTACAAAGCTTTGTTTGATTTTCTCCTGTTACTCTGTCTCATGCCAATTTAATTCGTAGCCCAGCCAGAAGGACCCAGAGGGTAGAGGAAATCTTCCTCCCCTACAATTATTTCACAGGAAAGCTTGGGAAGGATCATTCACTTTTCCAAACAACACCCCATTCTCCAATGCTCTGACATCCACTGGGTGTTCTCCAATTCACTTCTGACGCCAACTACCTGGAGTCAGCACAGACACCACAGGTTAAGGACTCAATCCGACAAGACTGCCTCTCTTCAGACATCAGCTGAAAGTTGGGTCTCCAGGCTACCCTGCACTTCTGCCAGCCAGTTACAAATTTGGGTGTTCCTATGACCTCCCCTCAGGTTCAGTAATTTGCTAGAAAAACTCAAAAAACTCAGAGAAGCTCTATGCTTACAATTTTAGTATTATTATGAAGGATACATCTCAGGAACAGCCAAATGGAAGAGTCACATGGAGCAAGGTATAGGAGGAAGTTGGGCACAGAGCTTCCATGCTCTCTCCAGGTATACCACTATCCCAGCAAATCAATGTGTTCCCCAACCCAGAAGTTCCCCCTAAACCTTGTCATTCAAGAGTTTTCATCAGGGACTGGCCTGGTGGCTTAGTGGTTAAGTTCGTGCACTCTGCTTTGGTGGCCTGGAGTTCATGGGTTCAGATCCCAGGCACGGACCTACAGACCGCTCATCAAGCCATGCTGGCAGCATCTCACATACAAAATAGAGGAAAATTGGCACGGATGTTAGCTCAGCGACAATCTTCCTGGAGCAAAAAACAGAGGAAGACTGGCAACAGATGTTAGCTCAGGGCCAATCTTCCTCACAAAAAAAATAGAGTTTTCATCAAAGTTTTATTACTGAGTCATGATTGATTAAATCATCGACCCTTGGTGCTTGAACTCAGTCTTCAACCCCTTTTCCTTTCCCTGGGGTTGGGGGAGGGCGGTCTTTGAAAGTCCAACCTCTAAGCAGGCCAGCCTTTCCTTTGAAAACTAAGTAAGGGCTCACCATGAGTCACCTTATTAACACAGACTGAGGTACCACAGAAGGGGGCGTGTTGTGAATAACAAAAGATGCTTGAATGACTCAGGAAATTCCAAGGGTTTTAGGAGCTCTGTGCCAGGAACCAAACCAGGAACAAAGACTAAATATATGTTTTTATTACACCACAAGGATCTATCTGGTCTCTTTATAGAAACCTAGGAATAAAAAGCCATAAACAATGGAGGTATCAGATACTATTTAAAGTTCTCATACTCACGAAGGCATATAGTTCAGGTTTCTAATTTGTTAGCGAAATTAAAATATTCACCAGCACAGTAGGAAGGGAAAGGAGTATTGAAAGACTTATTCAGAATTGTTAAGTGTCAAACTGAAAGATATTTAAATATTCTGAGCCTGGAGATGAGGAGAAAGAAAACCAGATAGTGAGTATTTGATACTTAATTGGAGGAACTGGGAGCAGGATATTTCTGAGCCAAGTATGCTCTGAGTGTGTTTATGAAGGAAACAAAAGATATATCATAGATTAGGGAACTGCTGTTAAAAATGTGATAACCTGACCACTTCAATTCTCTGAAGAATTGGCATCTAGTATGCTCTAATGAAAATATTTACCTAAAATGCTTTTATTTCTTGCCAAGCACAACTTCCTTCCTTCTATATCATTTTTATATCCATAAAGTGTGTGTTCTTAAGTCTCAGGGTCAACAGACTTAGAATGATAAGGCCAGAAAATCTGTTTTCTTTTGAAGAGTGAGCAAATGATTTTTTTTTAGAGTTCTCGAGTCGCCTGTAAGCCTTGCACAAGACAAATTAATAACTCAGAGTGCCATCTGGCGTTGAACAAACAGCATTTCTTGACAGCTGTTTCTGAACCTTTGCTTTCTGAAGCTTTGTCTTTTCTCTCTCTCTCTTTAGAGGTCAATGTTGCTTGCTCTCTCCTGTTTTCTTGTGTCAAGAGGGAGCTAAACTTGTGTTTTTATTCTTACTTTCTTTTCTTATGAGTTCCAAGAGAATGAGCGAGGAGCTATATTTTTGACCTTACTGGTGAATTGAATCATAGTTGAGACTAAAAATTCACTTAATAGTATAGAAAATTTTAACTATGGATGTAGGTGAGTAAAACAGACTGTGAGTAAGCAAATTCACAGCCACAATCTAGGAACATAATTTGGTACAGACTGAAGACTGAGAAATTTCGATGGCATTTCAAAGAAAAGCCGTAATGGTAGTCGTATGCCACCGAATCTCTAACTCTTTACGATGTAAGGATTGATACAAACGTGTGAGCAACAATGCAATAGGTATGCAGCTCATTAAATTCCCTTGAATCTAATCTAATTCCCCTTTAATCTTAGGAGCTTTCCTGATCGATTTAGCTAAAATAGCAACACCTTTAATCTGCTTAATTTTTCTCCAGGGCATTTATCACCAACTGACTTCGTGCCTGGTATATATGCATTAATTGTCTCCTTCTTCATGAGAAAGAGCGGGGAATTGTTTTGTACACTGCTAGATCCCACAAAAATTGACTCAGGAAACTGTATAGGTTTCACTATAGTCACAGAAATAAAGCAAACAAATATTTGTGAATTTTAAAATTGAATAAACAACATAAATATAGTGTAAATAAATTCATTCTGGAAATTTAATAACATTTGATTAGAACAGTAGGCTGGGGGCTGCCCGGTGGCGCAGCGGTTAAGTTTGCACGTTCCACTTCTCGGTGGCCTGGGGTTTGCCGGTTCGGATCCCGGGTGTGGACATGGCACCGATTGGCAAGCCACATGCCGTGGTAGGCATCCCACATATACAGTAGAGGAAGATGGGCACGGATGTTAGCTCAGGGCCAGGCTTCCTCAGTAAAAAAGAGGAGGACTGGCAGTAGTTAGCTCAGGACTCATCTTCCTCAAAAAAAAAAAAAAAAAGAACAGTAGGCTGATAATTCTCAGAGAAGAGAACTATGATAATCTTGTTATTCATACTGAGTTAAAGTTTAAGGGTTTCTACAATACAAATATGGAAGAGAAGAGAATGACGCAAGGGGAAGATATCCAGTCAAACTCTTTTCTAGTCCAGTTCTTTTTTACCTAATGAAGCAGCTTTTCAAAGAGGCCTTCTGTGCTGATATTATATAAAGTAGCTAACACATCCTGCATTCCCTGTATCTTACTGCTCTATTTTCCTCCTGAGCTCTTAGCACCTCTTGACATTGTGTGTATGTTTCTATTTCTATTTGTCTTTCCTCAGAGAACAGAAGCTCCATGAAGGTAGGGGCCTCAACTATTTGGTTCACTACCAGAGTCCCAGGTCCTAGAACTGGATCTAGCATGCTGTAGATGTTCAATAAATGATAAATTCGTAAAGTATTTAATTACACTTTAGTACAGAATATACTATTTTAATTTAGCTGTCACTAAAATAAATTCACAGCTGTCTTTGGAAAAATAATAGAATTTTTATTACAATATCTCATATGGTAGAATAATCTCATTATAATTAATTTAATATTTCAGTTCTATTTGTAATTACAAGTCATAGAAAAAAAAATAGAAGTATTTTCTGGGGCCGGCCTGGTGGCGCAGCAGTTAAGTTTGCACATTCTGCTTCGGTGGCCCAGGGTTCACCGGTTTGGTTCCTGGGTGTGGACATGGCACTGCTTGGCAAGCAATGCTGTGGTAGGCGTCCCACATATACAGTAGAGGAAGATGGGCACACATGTTTAGCTCAGGGCCAGTCTTCCTCAGCAAAAAGAGGAGGATTGGCAGCAGATGTTAGCTCAGGGCTAATCTTCCTCAAAAAGAAAAAAGTATATATATATATGGTATCATATATATATATCCTGTTTTTCTGGAGAACCCTGACTAATGCAATATCCAACAGTTTTACCAAAGGTAAGAAGATTGTTCAACTTCTCTTTTCTATAGCTCTTTGTTCAAAATAACTTATGTCCTTAGGATTCCCAAGAAATAAAAGTTTAATTCAATGAGCCTCTAATTCCCTTTTGCTATAAATTTCCCAAACATTGGCGACCCCTAATTGCAGAAATCAATGGAAAGAATCAGAATCCATTCTGCAGGGAACTCGTACAGCACTCGCTCCTTTCATTCTAAAAGATAGGCACAGTGCGCTCGGAGGCGTGTCTGATCCGGTAAGGATCACACGCTCTTAGGGGCAGAATGCAGACTCAAACACTCATGCTCTAATTTCACGTGTAACTTTTCAACCCTATTTTTGAAATCCTTTTCTTTTTCCTTGAATTGTACCTTTTGTCCTTTCTGGGAATCCACACAGAAGAATGTAGGGGGAATTATGGAGGGAAAAACTTTTCTGGAGAGAGAGCAGAATCAATAATATCAAAAGAGGACAGAAGCGAGGGAATAGGAACTTACACAGATTCTTGGATTTGCAAGAAGAAAGATATTGTTAACTTTCCAGGGATCAAATTCTTTTTTCTTTTTTTTTTAAGATTAACACCTGAGCTAACATCTGTTGCCAATCTTTTTTCTTCTTCTTCTCCCCAAAGCCCCCAAGTACATAGTTGTATATTCTAATTGTAGGTCCTCCTGGCTCTGCCCTGTGGGACGCCGCCTCAGCATGGCTTGCTGAACAGTGTGGGGTTTGCGCCCAGGATGCGAACTGGTGCAATCCTGGGCTGCCGAGGTGGAGCTTGCGAACTTAACCACTGGGCCACGGGGCCGGCCCCACCAGAGACCAAATTCTCATGAATGGACATGGCAGAAGAAGTCAGATTGGAAGTGCCTGACAAAGAGATTGATTGTGAAGTTGTGGATAGAGCAGGTCCAACTGGTGTGGTCAACTGAGGTGAAAGGAAGAAAAGAAGAAAGCAGATAAAGGAGAAGATCCCAAGGCTCACAAATTCTCAGCAGTGCTGAGGTCTGAGCTAGAATGAAGGCACCCGGAGCCTGCAGAAGGCCACCCTTTCCTTCCCTTCCTCTCTCCATTAGATAACAATGAAGTCAACACACCTAACCCTCTGCCAGGTACTAAGGAGATTATCAAACAGCGCTTTGAAGAGCGGAAAAGAACTCATGTTTATTGATGTGTCAGATACTGCATTTGAATGATTCACATATGAAAACTCATTTAGCAAACAACAGGTTACTTGGGAACTACTTTACATAGTTTTTCTTTTCTTTTTTTCTTTTTTGAGGAAGATTAGCTTTGAACTAATATCTGCTGCCAATCTTCCTCTTTTGGCTGAGGAAGACTGGCCCTGAGCTAACATCCATGCCCATCTTCCTCCACTTTGTGTTTGGGACGTCTATCACAGCATGGCGTGCCAAGTGGTGCCATGTCCGCACCCGGGATCCGAACCGGTGAACCCCGGGCGCCGAGAAGCAGAACGTGCGCACTTAACTGCTGCGCCATCGGGCTGGCCCCACATATTTTTTTCTTTTAACTTCCTTAGCAACTCTATGAAGAGATACATTCTTACCTCCATTTTACATAGTATAAGGAGCCCAAAGCACCAAAAGGTTAAGTAACTTGTCTAAAGTTGCACAGTTGACAGACTGGACCTTTAATCCACGTGGTCTGATTCCAGGGCCCGGCTCTCCATAACCACACTGTATTGCTTCTCATGATAAAGTATTTCTATCTCTAATTAGTAGTGAGAAAAGGGAGGCAAATAGCATGAGCAAGGCCACACTTAGTTGTGACAGAATTGAGATTGGATCACAAGTCTCTCTAATTCCAATGTCACCAAGTTTCCACCATGCTATGGAGGCCAAGGACAAAACAGAGACCTAGTAAACTGTTTGCCGTGAAGGGTAAATCGAATACAGCATCTGAGATGGGCACTCAGGACAATAGTAGTGAGAGAAGTCAGTCCAGCCCTCCACGTACTCACAGGCAAAGAGAAAAGCTGTCTTTGGCATCCAAGATCTAGACTGGCACCAACAGCTAGACCATGATATTCTCCTGTTAAATATAAATAATTCCACAGAACACCAACATCAGATAAGATCTCTCTGCCATGATGGATCAAGACACAACAAGACCACTTAGTAATACTAATTGAGCACTTATACAAAAATGACCACTATCGGGGCTGGCCCCGTGCCTGAGTGGTTACATTTGCGTGCTCCGTTGCCGTGGCCCAGGGTTTCGCCGGTTCGGATCCTGGGTGCAGACATGGCACTGATCATCAGGCCACATTGAGGCGGCGTCCCACATGCCACAAATAGAAGGACCCACAACTAAAAATATACAACTATGTGCTGGGGGGATTTGGGGAGAAAAAAAGCAGAAAAAAAAGAAGAAGAAGATGATTGGCAACAGTTGTTAGCTCAGGTGCCAATCTTTAAAAAAAAAAATGACCACTATGAGTGACTGGTCCTCTTTTGCCAATTACAGCTTTGGCCTCACTCCATTCCTGCCATCTTCTAGATAAGGTAAACTACAGCCCTGCTGGCCAAATCTGGGCCTTGACTGCTTTTGTATAGCCTTTGAGCTAAGAATGTTTTTAACCTTTTCTGTGTGTGAGGAAGATTGGCCGTAAGCTAACATCTGTTGCCAATCTTCCTCTATTTTTTATGTGGGATGCTGCAACAGCATGGCTTGATGAGCTACACCACTGAGCAGGCCCCAAGAGCTGGCTTTTTAATTGTATGGCTAGATAAAATTGTCAAGGACCCACGTCATTCTTTTTTTTTTTTTTAAGGAAGATCAGCCCTGAGCTAACATCTGCTGCCAATCTTCCTCTTTTTTCTGAGGAAGATTAGCCCTGAGCTAACATCTGCTGCCTATCCTCCTCTTTTTGCTGAGGAAGACTGGCCCTGAGCTAACATGTGTAGCCATCTTCCTCTACTTTATATGTGGGACGCCTGCCACAGTATGGCTTGCTGAGCAGTGCCATGTCCACACCTGGGATCCGAACCGGTGAAACTGGGCCCGCCGAAGTGGAACGTGGGAACTTAACAGCTGCACCACTGGGCCGGTCCCCCAAGTCATTCTTTAAATCAGTTGTAAGTACATTCTTTTCGTGTGTGTACATGTTAAAATGGGTATTTCTACATCTAAATTTCCTCTTCTCTCTTTGCATAGAAAATATAATTAGCTTTTTACAGTAGTAATTTCATAGTTGTCTGAAACTGGCTTCTCATTTTGTTCTGTTTTTCTCTGTCTTGGAAAATCAGAAGGAGATCCCACATCAAACAAACAAAAACATTCAGTTATTTTGTGCTCACTCTAGGAACATCTAGTCCAGACAAACAGTCAAAATATCTAAAAGAAAAAAAAGTTCTCAAACTCTTAGTGTTTATTTTGTGAACTCTGGAAAGTATATTTACTGAATAGCCCTCGTGACATAGTTACAAGATAAGAAGACAAAGCTTTAATTAGTTTCAAAATAAAAGAAGAGCTTTTCAGGGCCGGCCTGGTGGCGCAGTGGTTAAGTGTACACATTCTGCTTCAGTGGCCTGGGGTTCACCGGTTTGGATCCTGGGTGTGGACATTGCACCGCTTGACAAGCCATGCTGTGGTAGGCATCCCACATATAAAGCAGAGGAAGATGGGCATGGATGTTAGCTCACGGACAGCCTTCCTCAGCAAAAAGAGGAGGATTGGCGGCAGATAGCTCAGGGCTAATCTTCCTCAAAAAAAAAAAATTGGTTAGCAAACATAATTTTCTTTTACTCTTATTTCTTAGAATGGCAATAGATTAACAAAATATGCAAATATCTCTGGGTGATATATATGTGTGTGTTTAATTTTTTACTACCTCAAAATTGTTAAAATGATATAAAGTGTACATTCATGGAGAAAAATTAGGTAAGCAATTATTGGTTTTCTCTGATATTCTCTTTTGTTTAGATATTCTAAATTTTTATTGTTTAGATTTTGATATTCTCTTTTGTTTAGAGAAAAAGTCAATGGTTACTTTGGTTAAATATGATAATTATATCATGTTAATTATCATATACTTATAATATAATGTAATAATTACAGAGAAGTACAAGAATGTACGGCAGACAACAGATATGACTTTCTGTTTATTAAGAGAATTATTTCTGTTTATCAAGACATTAAACTTAATATGATATATAGTTTTACTTAATATACATTTTAAGGTTGTAGTTAAAAACTTTAAGCATATTAATTATTTGTATATTTATATATTCATTTGTCTAAATAACATACATATACACGTATATTTATAAATCTTTTTTTGTTTTTATTTTTGTTTTTTGGTTTTTTTTGAGGAAGATTAGCCCTGAGCTAACATTTGCCACCAATCCTCCTCTTTTTGCTAATGAAGATTGGCCCTGAGCTAACATTTGTGCCCATCTTCCTCTAGTTTATATGTGGGATGCCACCACAGCGTGGCTTGATGAGTGGTGCACAGGTTCATGCCTGGGATCCGAACCGGCGAACCCCAGGCCACCAACGCAGAGTGCCCAAACTTAACTACTATGCCACTGGGCTGGCCCTATAAATCTTATATTGCCAACAGTTGTGTGAATAATGTGCAAAAAGAGTAAAAGTAAAATTAGGGTCTTTTTTTCTGTAAAAGGATTCAGTTATTCTGTGCCCAGATTGGTGGAGGTTTGTTTTTCTCACCAAAATATGTGTTTATTCTCAATGCTTTCTGATATATTCTTAAATCATTTTGAAAAGATTCCTCCCTACTTTTGAAAAAATTTAGTTCCTCTTACCATTGTTGTCTATTGCTATGTTTTTCCAAGGTTGCGCATAAATATTTCTTGTCTTTAGATACTTTTAACTTAATTCTTGTCTACTCTAACAAGTATGCTTAATTTTTGCTTTTTCTCAATTTAGGCTCCAGATTCAGAATAAACTCTCATCAGGTCTCCCCAAATGGCCATTAGGGAACAAAAAGAATTGCTCTTTTACCCTCAACATGAAAGGACAATCAACATAATTAGGTTTTTCTAGAATTGTTTAAATTTTAAAAAATTATTATGAGAAATCATTGTTTACAAAATTTAGGGATCAAACACATAGCAACAGAGATTGGATTGGTGGTTACCATGGGGGAAGGGGGGAGGGCAAAAGGGGTGATTAGGCTCACACGTGTGGTGATGGACTATAATTAGTTTTTGAGTGGTGAACATGATGTAATCTACATAGAATTTGAAATATATTACGATGTACATCTGAAAGCTATATAATGTTATAACCCAATGTTACCGCAATCAAAAAATAAAAATTAAAAAAAATTTAGGGAAAAACTGACAATGCAGAAAAGAGGTTCATCTTCTTAGGTTAGTGATACATAAACAATTTCTGTTAAGAAAAATATCTTCCTATGATTGTGTATTTTTCAAGTGAAAAGAAGCCTGTCTATCAAAATATTTTGTTTCCAGGATCCTAGATTCAAAAATCCTTTTTTGTTTTTGTTCATGAAAAGTCTGATACTTTTCATGGGGTAAAAAGCACTGGGGTTACTGACTTTTCAGAGGTTTAGTCCTTTTTCAGTCTTTCATTACATCCAGGGCACCCATCTTCCCTGAGAGCCGTAATGAACACTAGAAAAACACGTGCAAGCTTCAGGTGATTCTCCTAGGGTCTCCATTAAACCTAATGGTTCCCCAGGCCACACAGACCTTGTTATTGACCAAAACCTCTCAACACTTCTCAGCAACTTGCCTAACCTCCTACAAAATACTGTTGTTTCCCTCACACACCACTAGCCATTACTACCACAGTAAACTCAGTCACCCTCCTTCCCGTCCCACAACGAGAATCCCGTCGTTGCTCACCTCCGTTGGGAAACCGTCCATAACACACACGCGCCTCTGAGTCTCTCTTGGATGTCTCTGATTTAATTTTGTTGGTTGATGGTTCATGCATAAAAAGAATAATTAAAAATTGCCAAGAGGGCTATGCTATCACATACTGAAATTTACCTTTAAAATATAAGGCTCTCCCAGAATTATATCATTTTGGATATCTAATTTCTCTTACCTAAACTTAACAGCTGACAAAAGGTAACAGTATGTATGTATGCATTTGTAAAAATACACATTGTGTGTGTGTATATATGTATACATTACATATATATGTATATATATATATTCCAAAACATATATATATATATATGCTTTTGGATAAGTCTGTAATCTTGGAATGCTTTGAAAGCAAAGAGAACCCCCGACCTCTATCGTAACCTCTATAAAATGTTTAAAACATTTAGATGCTTTGCTATTATCTAACGATAAAGCAATTATAAAAATGGATTTTAACAAGAACGCATCATGATGTTAAACACAATAGCAGAGATAAGTTGACCACAATATGGAACCACCCCTAGCGGGGTAATTGTACAGGAATTGCTGAGGATGTTTCCATCGTGCATCCTATCAGCCAAGGACACAATCTGGGCAAGACTGTACAGGTAGGAAATGACGGAAGACCACGCCTCAAGGCCCCTTTGAACGCTGCCCAACGGATTTTACACAAATTCCTCTAGCGAAAGGCTGTAACTATGTTCAGGTTGTTGTTCGTTTATTCTCAGAATGAGCAGAGGTTTTTCCTTGCCGGGGGAGCTATGGCTTCACACCCTAACCTTCCACAAACTTTAGGAAAACTAAAGAGGATGAATGGAATCCTAAACCTAAAATTAGCAAAGCGCTCAGGAAACTTTGAACTTCTGTGACTTGTAGTATTGCCATTGGGCTTGACAGCAATAAGATTTACCTTCTCAGGGACCCACAGCTTATCCCCTCAAGAGTTAATAGCCACCTCCCTCCCCCACCCTCCCAGTGCCCCTTGCATTTGAACAATTTACTTCCAATCCTGGAATCCATCCATCACGGACTAACATGAATAAACACTACAAGTGATTACGATGCCTCCAGAATTATCACTAGCAGGTTCAGGTTGCATTTCTAAAATACCTACTTAACGGACCTTCCTGATCTTGACAAATAGAAAGGGCAAGCAATAGGATATATTGGAGTATATGAGGAAGCCATTTGGTGTAAACCTAATTCGGCCTGACTTTGTTTTTTCCAAAAACACAATTTATTCCCAAAGATGGACTGTTCGGTCACGTTATAGACTGAATATTTGTGTCCCCACCTCCCTTCACATGTTGAAATCCTAGCCCCAAGGTGATGGTGTTAGGAGTGAGGCCTTTGGGAGGTGATTAGAACCACATGAAAAAGTCCCCAGAGAACTCCTTTCCTTTTTTTTTACCACATGAGGATGCAATGTGAAGCCCAAGGTCTATGAACCAGGAAGCAGGCTCTGATCAGACAGCAAATCTGCTGGCATCTTGATCTTGGATTTCCCAGCCTCTAGAACTATGAGAAATAAATTCCTGTTGTTTATAAGCCACCTAGTCTATGGTATTTTCTTACAGCAGCTTGAATGAACTGAGATAGTCATTGTTTGTATATGAAATAGGTATCATTTGCAGGAACTGGAGTTGCTTTTCCTAATCCATCACAAAATCTTGACTTTGTTGAACTCATCTATCCATTTATTAATCTAACATTTTCTTTTCTTTTTTTTTAATGAAGATGGCCCTGAGCTAACATCTGTGCCAATCTTCCTCCATTTAGTATGTGGGATGCCGCCTCAGCATGGCTTGATGAGCAGTGTGTAGGTCCATGCCCGGCATCTGAACTCATGAACCCCAGGCCACCAAAGTGGGGTGCAAACTTAACCACTACGTCACTGGACTGGCCCCTAACATTTTCTAAGAGCCAGTAATGTGCCAAATAATGTGCTAGACACTAGGGTATGATGACACAGGTTTATTGCTCTTTAGTTTTGTAGGGTGAAGCAAGCAAGTAAACTAATAAGGGCAGTCAAGTACTATGGGGTCCTCTGATACAAGCATGAATAGAGTAGACAGTGTGGCGGATAGATAAGAAAGTAGTAAGTTCTTCATAGCGTGTGCGTTTGGGGAGAGTTTCAGGAAAATACCATACGGATGGGAACATTTGCAGAGCAGACAAAAATTCTCAAATCTAGTTGCAAAATGGCCATAGATAGTCTAGGAAATGAACCACACACTTCTGTATCTATAGCCCTCTGCAGTGCACATAACCACAATCTGATTCCTTTCAAAGCTGGTCAAGGAATTTGGTTAAGTGAATCACAAAGTTGGCTTTTTTTCCTCTCTGCTATGGTAAAAGGAATAAAAAAAACATCATGGGCCCCATAGGATATGTTTGATTTAAGGTATACAGGCCACAGCATATTGAATTTATTTACTGCTTCCAGCACAGCAAGGACCCCCTTGAGCCTTCTGAGTAAAAAGTCAAGTAATCTGAAAGCCTTCTAATTGGGACAGTTGGACTGTGTTCTCCAATCTTCCCATTAGCATCCTGGAACAGACCCATATACACGTAAACCTGGGGCTGGTCCTTAAGGCATAGCAGTTAAATTCCCAGCTCTGCTTCAGCAGCCAGGTTGGCAGTTCGGATCCCAAGCGAGGACCTACACCACTCCTCAGCCACGCTGTGGCTGGGACCCACACATATAGGGAAGGAAGACTGGCACAGATCTTAGGTCAGGGCTAATCTTCCCCAGCAAAAGGGTGGAAAAAAACCCCACATAGCCCTTTTTGCAGTTGGCAGGCAGGGAGGAAAAGGGGCCAGGATGGAAAAAGTTATCATCTAGAGAATTAAGGGGTGAGATCCAATATATATAATACATTGATTTGCTAGGTGCTCTCACTCTCATCTTATTCTCACAGTAACTCCACTTTCTCCATTAACCAACTGATGCCGTGAGAAGATATGGAACTTGACCAAGGTCAAACAGCAGCTAATAAACGTCGGTGCTCGGGACTGGTCTCCGCTGGACTCAGTCTCTTCCACTACGTGAAGCCACCAAAACCAAAAAAGCACCCCCAAACCAAACCTCTCCCCAAACCTCCTTCTAAAGGGGCTTCATGGCATCCCTACCACCTGGAGGCCATTTGCGAGGCCCAGATGGAGAGGAAACCCTAGGGCGCCGCACAGCTTTTGCCCAGCTCCATCCTCGCCCACGGAGGGACCCGAGCGCCGGGCCACCCTCGAGGCGGGCCCTGGACACGGACAGACACGCACCCTCGGGAGAGCCGCGCGTTCCTTCCGCGCAGGTGCGCGCGCACCTGTCGCCCGCCGCGTGCGCGCCGCGGGGCAGGAGGTGCGTGCCCGACGCGCGTGCGCCGGGCCGCGTCCCCGTACGTGCGCCGTACGTGGGCGCGGTGGCCGTGCGCTCCCAGTTCCGCGCCGGGAGTCGGCCCGGGGCCGAGGGGGAGGCTGGGAGGGGCGTTTTCCGGGGCGGTCTGGGCTCCCCCTGGCGGCGGCGGCCGGGCGGCGCTGGCGGCGCGCAGTCAGGCGTTCTCTGCGGGCAGCCGGCGGCGGGGCCTCGCAGGGCAGCGCGGGGTCCTCGGCGGCCTGGGTGGCTGCTGGCCCGGCTGCTGGCGTAGGCGCGGGCGGCTGCGGGTGCGGCGGCTGGGGGTTCGCGGCAGCGGCGGCGGCGGCGGCGAGGGCGCGGCGGCGGAGGCGGCGGGGGAAGGAGGAGGCCGGCGCGGCGGCGGCGCCCGGGGCCGGCGGCGGCGCGGGGGGGGAAGATGGCGGACGTGCTCAGCGTCCTGCGACAGTACAACATCCAGAAGAAGGAGATTGTGGTGAAGGGAGACGAAGTCATCTTCGGCGAGTTCTCCTGGCCCAAGAACGTGAAGACCAACTATGTGGTTTGGGGGTGAGTGCGGCCGGGCGGTGGGCTGGGGGCGGCGTGGGGCGCCCTCAGGCGACCTGGGTCCCAGCCCCTCCCCCCGGCTCCCTAGGGGACGGGGAACGACGGGTGCTTTGGGTGAAAGTTTTTCTCCGGAGCAGAAGTTAGACTTTTCGGTGAGGAGGGAAAAGGGGGGAGCAGCGTCTGGAGTGGTCCATCCCTTGAAGTCTCGGGAAGCCCCAGGGGAGGTAGCATGGGAGTTTGTGGCTTTTGGGATCACGTTCACCAGTAGGGACTGAGTGGTGGTAGTGTGTGAAGGTGCATCAAGGAGCACACCGTCCGGTCCCCGGGACGTCTCTTTTTGTTCTTTAGTTTCTCCTCTGTCTCCGAGGCTGCCCTGCCTTGTAGCTCTCTCTGCTGGGCTTTGCAGCTCCGGGTCTTGTTCCTTCTCCTTTCGTGCTTCCCTCCAGAAGAGCTGGAAGGGGAAGCACCTCGGTGGAGTTAGGACGGGAAAGAGGTCTGATCGCGTCGGGAGAGTCAACAGAATCTGTGTTAGAGGTGAAGGCAGGAGTTTCTGCAGGGAGAAAGTTGTTGTGAAATGGAGCGGGCTTTGCAGGTCTAAGTCAGAAATGGAGGGGGTGCGTGTTTGCAAGAGAAATGTTTTGGAACGTTGAGCCACGTGGGGTTTTCCGAATTGAAGTCATTAAGGAAAACGTGGAGAGAGAGGTCTGGTTGGCAATCGTTTGGGGTCTTTTTAGTGATGTCTCTCTCTCTTTGGTGTTTGGTTTGGATGATTAGAACCGAGGGCCAGAACTGCCATAGTCGTTTCGTTGGATTGGACGGGAGCAGTGGGGTTTATGAAGAGTTGATCAAAAGCAAGGGGAAATTTACTTTGTTGGTTGGCTGTTAGTTTTTTGTTTTGTGGCCTTGAGGGCTTATGATTTATTTAGCTGTGTGAAATGTTGATGAAATAACGTCATTCTGAGTTTCCTGTATTTTGTCCTTCCGAGAGAGTTGGCACAGACAGAATTACATTTGATTGGAGTCTTAACTTTTTTTTTTTCTTTCTCTTTAAAAAAATGGTTGAGTACTCCAGGTGTAGGGCAGCTCAGTTGAGAAATAGAAAAAATTGGTAGGACTCTGGTCCCTCTCTCAGAGGAGGAGAACTTAATCAGAATAGAGGTGATGAAACATAACTTGATCAGAATTGCGTTCTAGTTCTTAAGAAGAGAGCAGTCACTTCTAGCTTGGGGCATCAGGGAAGGTTTCATATAAGTGTGTTTTGCATGTCAAGATGCTACACATTTTTCTTGAATAAGTGAGAGAACAAATGAATAAGCCTTAAAGAATGGGTGGGAATTCTGAGGGTGAAATAAGGGGTTAGGTCCAGGACCAGGGAACTGTAGGCCTTAAAGGCGTGAGAGCTGGAAAGGAAATGTTTTGACAGCGGTTCAGTGAAGCCAGGAATGAAAAAGGAATGCTTAGAATAGTAGATTGCAACCTTTTAGGACAGTGTATTGCAGCAGGAAATAGGTTTTCATTTACTACTCATCCCTGTGTGCACGTGTAACCATGTACACATTCGTAACATTAAACAGCACTTACGCTTATTGCATGCAGTGCATTCTGTTATTTTGTTTTTCTATATCTTAAAAAAAAACCTGGTTGTTACCCATATGTTAGATTTCAGAGTACAATAATTGATAGTGGCGTGTGGTTTGAAATATGGTGATCTAGAGGAAAACTGGAAAGAGAGGCTAGGAAAGTAGGTTTGGGGCTGATTATACTGAGCTGTCTTCAGATGAATTCAAATACCGTGTTGATATTTGTAGATGGGAGAATGTAGTAGGCAGCATGGAATTGGACGCTAACGTTTGTTGAGCGAGTGGTAGTTTGTGCTTCTGTTACAGAGCTTGCACCCCGAGACACCATTGCTTTATCACAGGTAGAATTCCTTCTGGTTTTACACCACTGGTTTAATTATACCTCTGAAATTCATTATTATGTTTACTGTAAGAATGGTGTTAAGGATGTTGTTCTGCAGTATCTTACTTAGGAGACAGGATAAATGTCTTGTAAGCTTCGCACTGGTAATAGTGCTCTTCTCCTAAACAGGTTGATTGTCTTCTCTTATGGATCCTCTCCAGTCTGTAACATTAGGTTTCTCTCTCTGTTGACAAAGCCTAGAACCTAATTTGGGCCAAATTCTAAAAAGTGTGTAGTACCTTTGAGTATGAATATGATTTGCTTTCCTTACTTCTTGCTTTTGTTATTGTCTATGTTTGTGTTTCTTTTGCCCTAAGGACAGCTCCACTTATTAGGTTTCATACTTTGTGTGTTTTCGTCAGCCATGTTAAATCCATTGTTGGATGGTGAAGAGTATAGTTCAGTTAATACATACAATAGAGCCCAAATAGTTGAATTAGAATTGTGAGTAAAAAATTTTGCCTTCGGGGCGGGCCCTGTGGCTCAGTGGTTAAGTTCACGTGCTCAGCTTTGGTAACCCAGGGTTTCGCTGGTTCGGATCCTGGACGTGGACATGGCACCGCTCATCAGGCCATGCTGAAGCAGCATCCCACATGCCACAGCTGGAAGGACCCACAATAAAAATATTCAATTATGTACTGGGGGGATTTGGGGAGAAAAAGCAGAAAAAAAAAGAATTCCTTCAAAAAAAACTTTATGCCTTATTTCAGGACTGGAAAGGAAGGCCAACCCAGAGAGTACTACACATTGGATTCTATCTTATTTCTGCTTAACAATGTGCACCTTTCTCATCCTGTTTATGTCCGACGTGCAGCCGTAAGTAGAATCCATTTTAAAACTTTTTTGATTTGATAGTAGGTATCATTTGGCATGGATAACCTCCCTCATGGGTTTCATATTGAAGGAAGGAAAGGTTCGTCTGTATGAAAGTCTCCTGGAGGGTCAAAATTAGGCCACTGTGCCTTAGGCAGATTTTTAGTCTGTGACTTTTCCATGTAAAATCTGGGTAATGTGTACAAGAACAGAAGTTTTAACGACGTTTATAGAGATGTTTTACAAAATTATGAGCTTGTGGAAGGACCCTGATATTCAGAACTCTAGTTTAATCTCAAGAAAACTTTTTTTGTTTGGCATCAGAAAGAATCAAGATTAACAGACAACTTTTTAAAATTAATTTGCAATCAATTTAACAGAATTCTTTCATACTTTATTGATGAATTCGTTTTCAATTTTGCCTGCTTTGTGCATCTCAGTGTTTGAACACTGCTTTTCTGAACAAGAAATACATATTTAGTGTCAAATACGTATAGAAAAAATCATACCTAGGGGGAAATAGAAAAATAGTGGGATAAAATAGCAGCAGCTCGCTCTATAAAGCTGTAACTCAGATCTCTAAAAACTGAAAGAGGCAGTAATTTGGATATTTCGTTGGATATATCCATTCACTTTGGGGTGGTATAGATGATCCCGACAGTTGGTTTGGATTTAGAGATTCTCTTCTTAGGGAGTGGTTGTAGCACATGACTAGTAGCTATAACTGATACTGTGGGCCTTGGGACCCTTGGTCACATAAGATTGATCTCCTTTGCTTTTCTTAAATACATGATAGACTGAAAGGACAGAATTCTAAAATTCGAGGGTTCTACCAATTTTTTCTCCTCACTCCTTTTTGTTAGTTGCTCTTTGTTGTGGTCAGACCATTTCTGAAATAAGTTTTCCTGACCCGTAGCTCCTGTTTAGTGTGAGTAGACGTATGTCTTTTTCACTTGGCTGTAATGGGTATGGAATTCATTAGTGACTAAATGATGAAGTATGTTATCAGACTTAGAAACAGTAATTTAAAGAAAATTAATTCAAATCTTTTCACTATGATATTCCATGTAGAGTAGTTTTTAAAAACAAGTGCGAAAAACCTGTAGAGTCTTAAATGTTTATACTCATAAGCAGAAGTTAAAATTTAGCCTACGCTAAAAAAAAAAGAGTAATTTTAAGTGATTAAACATAGTTCAGGGGCTGGCCCTGTGGCCGAGTGGTGAAGTTCGCAAGCTCCACTTTGGCGGCCCAGGGTTTGGCAGGTTTGCATCCTGGACGTGGACGTGGCACCGCTCATCAGGCCATGCTGAGGCAGCATCCCACATGCCACAACTAGAAGGACCCACAACTAAAAATACACAACTATGTGCCAGGGGGCTTTCGGGAGAAGGAAAATAAAATCTTTAAAACAAAACAAAAGCATAGTTCATCTCTATCATGAGGGAGTGTGTACAGAATGGTTGGTGTGGTGCAATGTAATCAGTACTCAATATAAGATAATTAGCTAAAGATACCACGGGTTCCTATTGCTTCATTGTTTATATAAAGTGACAAAGGGATTTTGACTATTTAATTCTGCAGCACCAGTTTTTCCTGTTCTCTGTTGTTTGTTTACATTATAAAAATGATATAGGAAATTGTCGTAATTACAGGATTCATTGAATTCATGGCCTGATGATGATTTGGGGCCTCAAGTATATAGGTTTCTTTGTTTTGCACGCCACTTTACAAATAACTAGTGTGGAAGATTAAAGGAAAATTACCCATTTTACCAAAATAGATACCTTTTCTAGATTTAACTTTTTAATCTTTTTTTTCTGCTTACAGAATTTATACACACCCAAGAATAAAAACGAAATGTGTAATGTAGAAAATAAATCACCATTAACATTTTCCTGTATTATCTCCTAAATTTTTTCCCATGCTTGAACAACACATGCCTATTGTTAATTATGAAAATAGTTTTAGTGTCTATATTAGTTTATTTAAAGGGTTGAAGTAAAATATTTTGAGAAGGTCTAGTTTGTGTGAGAAAAGAAAGCACTTTGGAAGCATTGCATATGATGAGCAAGCAGTGGGACTAAAAAGATATTTGCCTCAAATATGCAAACCATCATGAGTAAAATTAAAAAATAGAGTAGGCTGAGGGAACAAAAAAGACTGGGATTGATAGTTTAAAGAGGGATAGGGTCACTGTTTTCATTTCTAATGATTATCTTTTGTATATCTTACTCGAATTTCAAGAATAAAGTTACCAAAAATTAATACGCTTAACATTTTTCAAGATTTCTGTTAGTTTCTTTTTAGCCTAGTCATTTTCTACAAATGTAATTGTAAATAAACGTTATCAAGATGTGTTGGAATACAGTTGAGACATTACATGATGTGTATCTTTACCAAGTTTCTTACAATTGTTATTGATTTGATGTTTAATTTAAAATTTTGACTGCAGACTGAAAACATTCCTGTGGTTAGAAGACCTGACCGCAAAGATCTGCTTGGATATCTCAATGGTGAAGCATGTGAGTGACTTTTGGATTGCTCCCACTCTTAAAGAGATGTTGTTTCTTTTTCTCCCCTGTAAGAAATCAGAGGCAGTGGGAAGAGAATCTGTATTCCTCCTGAAGAATGAACCCCCGTGCAGCTGTGTGCCTGTGCTCTCCTTTCCAGTTGTAGTGAATGCACTGTCTTTTCTCCTGAGGCCAGACACCCCTTCCTTGGGTCTGGCGTCCATCTCCTTTCGCACGGGCAGAGACTGTCTTTGTAAACTGTTGCTGCTTGCTTGCATCATCAGTTTTCTCCTTTCTTCTACCTTGTTCCCTTGAGGGATCTCTCGTTTAAAACAGTTTTTCGACCCAAAATTCCTACTATCTACTGCTCTGTTTGTCATTGTCTTTTCACTGCGAAATTCTTCGCAAGAGTTGTGATATCACTGCTTCCTCTTTACCTCTGCTTCTCTCTTGAATCTGCTCCACTCGGGCTGTCTGCCTCACCATCCCACCAAAATCACGCTTGTAAGGCCAGCACTGACTTAAGGATCGCTGGATCCTGTGGTCTCTCTTATCCACAGCTTACTTGACCTCTCACCAGCGTTTGGTACTGTTGATCGCTGTTTTGGAAAGCGTGTCTTCACCTGGCATTTGAGGCACCAGACTGTTGGTTCTCTTTCTACTCGTTGTCCACTTCTCGTTTTGTTTTGCTTACCTCCTTGTCTCCAATGCTGACCTGTTCCTGAGCTCCAGATTTATGAATTTACTGTCAGCATATTCCCTTGGATATTTAATAGGCAGCTGAAATTGAACATATCCAAAATAGAATGCCGATTTCCTCCTTCCCTTCTCCCTGCAAACAAAACAACAACAGTGAGTCTGTTCTCCTACTGTTCCCATCTCAGTAAATGGTATCCCATTCATGTAGTTGCTTAGGCCAAAAACCTGGAGAATTTCTCTTCTCTCATGTCCTTTTCATCAGCAGGTCCTTTTCTTTACCTTTAAAAGTCTGATAACTTGTTTACCTAGTACTCCCACCCTTCCCATCCTTCCTCTTTAGACTGTTTCGTAGCCCTCTCACAGGTCCCCACTCTGTATTTTCTACGGTGTAGTCTGCACCCATCAGTTAGAGTGACGTGTTTTTGAAAAAGCCTGTAAATTTGATCATGTCAGTCATCTGTCCAAGGCCGTCCTGTGGCTTCCCATCACACTTGGAATAAAGCCCATGCTCCTTGTGCTGACACACCTGATCCTGCTTCTGCTTAAATCTCTGTGACCTCCTCTTCTGCCAGTCTTCCTTTGCTCACAGCAGTCCAGTGTCCCTGGGTCTTTGAACTGTTCTGACGCTTAGAGCCTTTGCTCTTGCTGTTCCCTCTGTGTTCACTTCTCCTTCTCTGCATTGTCACAGGGTCACTATCATCACCTCATCCAGATCTGTGCTCAAGAATTGTTCTGTCAGAGAGGACTTACGTGACCACTCTAAAATATAAAGTAGTATTGCTGTCCCCATACTGCTTTCTGTGTGTAGTGCCATCCTGGTTTATTTTTTATCAAAACCCTTGTGTTGAGCTGAAATCTCATACTCGTTTGTGTGCATATCTATCGTCTGTCTGCCCCACTCGAGGGTAAACTCTAGGGGGCAGACAGTTGAATACCCAGCGTTGAGAACAGTGGTTGACAGTAGGTGCTCACCTGAGTAAGGGGGTCGTTGTTAATTTGCTGTCTTACGGAGTATGAGTAAATTGATGTAACAGAACTGTTGAGTCTTACCTTCCCTGGGGTGGCGTTTACTGCCTTTAAGGAATCAGTAGCGGTCTTGTCACTGTTCTGCTCCACAGTGAGATTGATTTGCCCAGAACCTCGTGCATGGTGGAAAGAGCATCGTCAGGAGTGTCTTCCTGTGCTGTCCTCATTGAGCATACAGCAGGCACTTACTGAGTGCTTATTTTCAAAGGCATCGTGTTGGGTGCTGTACAAAATGCAAAATCCCTGTCCTGGGCATGTTTCCCGTCACGCAGGGTAGACTGGTAAACTGATGGTTAGAACCCTGGGGAGGGTTCGGGAGGGGTCCTGATCCTGCTGCGAGGAGGATGGAGGTGAGGAGGATAGGCAAAGACTTTTTTTTTGAATCTCATGGTGCACTTGTTAAAACTAGATTTTTTTTTTGCTTCAGAAAATGTGTCATAGAGTTTCAGATTCTCTGTTTTTAGTGAGTATCTCAGGGGAGCCTGCTCCCTGGGCTAGTTGGGGGCACTGCTTTAGAGCAAATGGGTTTTCTTTTCCGAATCCAGAAAAAGAGTTGCCCTTTATCCATCCATGTCATTTCCTGTAGTTTCTATAGGACAAATAAGTTGTCATCAAGTACACTGCTTTGCTAATTTTTAAAAAATGGCTACTTTAATGATTTAATGAAAAAGTCAAGCAAATCTTAAGACATTCCATGTTTTTAGACAGGAGTACATAACAGCTTAAAGGTGTCAGTTCCTAACATAGTTTATACGTTTAACATGATCTCAATACAAATCCCTACAGTTTTTTCTTGAGGGAAGGGTGGAACTAGAGAAGATGGTTCTAAAATTCATTTGGTAAAAAGTTTTATAAAAATTTGGAGAAGACCAGTGAGAAAATACTAGCCATTCTAGAGTTTAGCACTTATAATAAAGCCTTCACAGTGTGAAAAATGTGAATGGATAAACTGCTGGAACAACTTTTTTATTTGTTACATGTTAAATTATGTGAATTTCACATGATTAACAAGACACGTCAAATCAGTGGGGAGAAGGTGGGATTGTTCAACTAATATGTTAAAATTGGAAAAGTTCTTCATTATATATAAAAGAAGACATGACAAGCTGGGAAAAGATTTCAACTCATGTAGTAAAAGGGCCAGTCTCACTAATATGATGAAGTGGTCCTCAAATAGATATGTAAAAGGTCTCCAACCCAATGGAATTATGACCATACAATTCACAGAAAAGGTGATAAATCATAGGAAACATGCTTAATTTCGTTTGTAAGAAGAGAATTGCAAATTTAAACTATACAGAGATAGCAAGTTTTTTTTTACCTGATAAAAAACTAGAAGTTCGGTAATACACTCCAGTGAGGCTATGAGGAAACAAATATTTTTGTGTACTGTTGATTGTAGTGTCAATTGATATAACCGCCACTGAGGAAATTTGGCAGTAACGTATCATCACAAATTTGACATGGAAATCCTACATCTGGGGCTTGTCCTAGACGTGTGTTTGGAAATGGGTGAAGCAGTGTGTATAGAAAGTTATTCATTGTGCCACTGTTTGTAGTTGCAAAAGTCTGTTTGAATTGAGCTGCTCATCCATAGGGAACTAGTAAAATAAATTGTTATTAATCCATACAGTAGAATACTGTGTAGCTGTAAAAAAAAGAAAAAAAGAGTTAATATGTAATGTGCTATCTTTTGTGTAAAAAAGGGGAAAATAAAAGTATCAGTTTGTATTTCTTGTATCTACAGAAAGACACCCTGGAAGGATATGTGTATAAAAGATTTAACAGTAGTTATCTAGAGGGGTGGCAACTAGGGGGATGAGGACAGGTACAGCCCTTTGTTATCATTTCATTATTTGAACCATTCAAAAACTAAATGGTTTTAATTTAAAAGATACGTGAAATTTTTTTTTACCAATTGTGAATAACTAAAAATTCCATTTTTAGAGTGAATGCTAACTTAAAAAAAACTTTTCCCTTATATACATATGTTTATTTTTTTTTAAAAAATTTATTTTATTTTTTTTGAGGAAGATTAGACCTGAGCTAACATCTGCTGGCAGTCCTCCTCTTTTTGCTGAGGAAGACAGGCCCTGAGCTAACATCTGCGCCCATCTTCCTCTGCTTTATATGTGGGACGCCTACCACAGTGTGGCTTGTCAAGCGGTGCCGTGTCCGCACCCGAGATCCGAACTGGCGAACCCCTGGCCGCCAAAGCGGAACCTGCGCACTTAACCGCTGTGCCACTGGGCCGGCCCTGTGTTTATGTTTAGATCCATTTTTATGTGCTTGTGTTGTGGTATTGGGGTATGCTCTTTGAAGTGACCAGTTGATTTCAGGCAGATTGTCTCAACAATTTGTAAGTTAAATTGTTAAAAACAGTTTGTCCTCTGGGCCGGCCCAGTGGCGTAGTGGTTAAGTTTGCACACCCCGCTTCAGCGGCCTGGGGTTTACTGGTTCACATCCTGTGTGTGGACCTACCCACTGCTCATCAAGCCATGCTGTGGCAGGCATCCCACATATAGAATAGAGGAAAATTGGCATAGATGTTAGCTCAGGGCCAATTTTCCTCAGCAAAAAGAGGAAGATTGGTGGTGGATGTTAGCTCCGGGCTAATCTTCCTCCAAAAACAAGAAAGTTGTCCTCTGATAGACTGTCTAATATAGATTAATCGTTTATAATAAAATGCTTTTACAAAGCTACTTTTAAAAGTTATTTTTTACCGGGGGAAATCACCATGTATAAAGTAAGAAATATAACAAATCTTGAGCATTTCACTTGTAATCATATCCAACATATGTGTTTAAATGTTGACCTTCTCACGTCAGTCTTTTTAAATCTTCAGCAACATCGGCAAGTATAGACAGAAGCGCCCCTCTAGAAATAGGTCTGCAGCGATCTACTCAAGGTATGTCTTACTCAAGGTAAAGTTGATCTACTCAGGTTTATGTTGGACTTTCAGAAACCTATGCCAAAACTGTACCTTTATTTACTTCTTTTTTCTTTCAGTCAAACGAGCTGCAGATGAGGTTTTAGCAGAAGCAAAGAAACCACGAATCGAGGTAACGGAACTTTAAAGGTGACGCGTGTTGTTACGGAAATTGGGATTGTGTAGCAGTAAGAATTCTTGCTTCGTGGTGGTCCTGGGAGCTTTTTTCTGGAAAAATTGTAGTAGAATGAAGAGTTGGTTAGTAAGTTAGCTTGGGCTGTAGTTTAAGATCTCTCACGTACAAGCTGTGTGATGCACAAATCGCTTTTTCTTTGCCTTTATATCCTTACTGATGAAAGTCTTAGGCTAGATCAGGGGTCGGAAACCTTTCTTTGTAAAGGGCCAGAGAGTAAATAGTTTAGGCTTTTCGGGCCATTTAGTCTCTGGCCAGCTCCTCCCGCCTGCTGCTGTGGTGTGACAGCAGACGCAGACAGTACATGAGTGCGCAGGTGAGGCTGGACTCAGTTCACTTGTACCACGCAGACGGCGGGCTGGGTGCGGCCTTTGGGCTGTAGTTTTCCTCCCCCTGAATAAGGTGGTGTGGGAGTTGGCTTCACTCTTAAGAGCTGTGAACATGAAGTGCTTGTTGTAATTACTGCTTAAAATATTGACATATCAGTCTACATATTTCTTGTAGCATTTTATAGCCAGCAAGTGAAATATTAATATTGGTAAATAAGGATAGTTCATGTGAAATAGAAGCCACCTAAGAAATGCAGTTACCTTTGGAAAGAAAATTTCTTGACCCATTGATGCACTGCATAAAACAGTTAAACCTTAGGTATTTTAATTGTACGATCATGATACTATTTAAATTTGTAAGAAGCTCCAGATCTGTTACATATAAAACCCCCTGAAATGGAGGACTATGCACTAGAGGCAACTGAAAATCTGAGAAATGACTAAACTGGTCACGTGTCAATTAACAATATAGGAATAACACTTGTAGTCATCACTAGTGTTAACGGTCCCATAAATCTTTTCATTTCACACTAGCATAAAAACCAAATAGGTGTACATTTGCCTGCTACCTAAATAGCAAAGCATCCACTATTAAGGACAAGAAAGGTAACTTCAAGGGACAGGCTTGGTTGGTAAGTACACACAGTAGAATCATTGACAACCATTGATACTAAAGTAATGTAATTTTAATTAAGCATACTCTGAGACATGGGCCTGAGTTTTTTTAGGTAAAGAGAATAATGGTAATGAGCTCATTGTTATTCCTCTGTGCTAGGTGAGGTTCTGTGTACTTTAACTCATGTCATCCTTACCACCTCCTGAAGTTGACAGTTGCTCATCTGTGAGCAGACGGGCTCAGACAGAATGAGCGACTTGCTGAGGTTCACACAACCAGGAGTAGAGCCCATTCTGCTACACTGGGTACAAAATTTTGTGGCAATAAACTGAACTCTCTTTGTATGAAAGGAGGTTATGACCCAGTATGAGCAAAACGAGTGAATTTATGGATACTATTTATTTGGCAAAACGTGAAATTCACAGTTTAATTATTTGAAAAAATTGAACATGTCATAAATGCTAATTTACTGGGAATTCAGTAACTTGAAAAATCAGCAGGAAATAGCATAATAAAATATCTTCTAGAGCATTTATAGAGTTAAACTGAGTTATGTAAACAGCTGTCTAAGATAAACAGGTTTCAGTTCAGCAGATACGCATTGAGAACCTGTGAGGCTCTACTGGGAGAGAGAAACCCTGAGGGCAGGGTTCCCATCTGATTAAGGTCTGGACTCCACTTGTCTGTAAAACCAGCCGTCTCCTAAGGAGCTTGAGTGATTTGTTATACTTTTATACAAAAGGCAAAAATTTAATGCGTTTGCTAAAATATTATCTTTGCCTTCGTGTCAACAATATGTCTGTTTTAAGAGTTTTACATGATAGATTAATATTAGAGCATGAATTGGAGCACATCTTTGTGGATATCTCGAATATAGTGATGCTTTTTCATGCAATTTCATATCCCATTAGTCTCAGACTCTGACTCTGATCCTCAGTTTTCTCATTTGTTGAATGTGGCATTGAACTAGATCAGAGTTACTAAGTTTGATTTTTAAGTAACCAAATGCTTTTCAGACCAAATTTTACCTGAAATTCTAATCTGCACATTCTCAAAGCTGAGCTACCAGTGTTGGATTCAGACAAGAAGTGACCCATTGAGCACTGTGTAGGAGCTCTTAATGTTCTGAGGAACGTGCTTTCAAAACCATTAAAGTTTCGTATCTTTTGTTTTGATCTCTGCTGATGGGTTCGGGACCTGGGGCAACAGATGGAAAAGATGTAGGTCCAAAAATGAAATTTTGATTGTGGTGAAGGCTTTGCATAAAATTTACTTATGCACTTTCCTGAAGAGCAGGCATTTATTTGTTGTATGATGTCTTTCTGAATAAAGATAGCCATGATATATTATGGGAAGAACATTTAATCATAGAAAAAAGTTCACTGAAGTTTTTTGGTAAGCTTATAGTCATTTCTACTCTTATGTTATCCAACATACATTTATTCTTGTTCTCTTTATGTAACTAAAAGTAATTTTAAAATTGACCCAAGGCCAGTAATGCCTGGAGCTTTATAAGTGGGAATTTATGTAAGGAAAAGTTATGTGCAGTGTTTCTTTCATTCTAAAGTTAAATAAAAATGTAAAATATTCACTAACCTCAGGATGAAGAGTGTGTGCGCCTTGATAAAGAGAGATTGGCTGCTCGCTTGGAGGGTCACAAAGAAGGGATTGTACAGACTGAACAAATTAGGTAAGATTTTCTTCAGTAGAAAGTGGGCAGTCAAGGTGTATGTAAGTGTATACGGAGCAAGCGATATTACTGTGCTGTCTACACTTAATTACCTCTTGCGCTCATGATATGCCTCTGGGCCTTAACTTCAAAAGAAGGTATGTGGGCATGTTTTATGATGGGGGATTGGAAGCCATTGTGCTCATTATACTTCTGGAAAGCTGCCCTCTTGATTCTATTACAATATTGATCTTTCCTCTTTAAAATTACTCCATAATCCAAGCCACTTCTTTATCACATAATCGTTTGTTGATTTACAGCAGAGGTCAGCAAACTTCTGTAAAGTGTCATGTGTTAAATATTTTTGGCTTTGCAGGTCAAGTTTCTTCTTTTTGCAACTATTCAAGTCTTTTGTGATAGGGAAAGCAGCCATATGCTGCTTTCATTCATAAATGAATGTGTGGCTGGATTTGGCCTGTGGTCTCTATTTTGTTGACCCCTGATTTTTACTATAATTTAGAATCACTTCATGATTTTTTTCTAGGCACAGTATATTGCTTTTGGAAGTTTTATCCAAACTTGAAAATTCAATGCAGATTTTTAAAAGCTATATTGAGGATAATTGACATGCAGTAAACTGCACATATTTAAAGTGTATAAGTTGATAAATTTTCACATATGTATATGTCTCTGAAACCATCATGATAATCAAGATAATGAATATGACATCCTCCCCATAAATTTCCTGTATGCTTTTATAATTTCACACTTCCATCCCTACATCCTTCTCTCACCAGGCAGCCAGTGATCTGCTTTACCATAGATTAGTTGTTTTTTTCTAGAGTTAAATATAAATGGAATTATGTAGTATGTACTTTTTTTTGGATCTCATTTCTTTCACTTACAATTATTTGGAGATTCATCCATGTCATTGGATGTGTCTGTAGTTCATTCCTTTTTATTGCTGAGTGCTCTTCCATTGTATGGATGTAACACTGTTTTCCCAGTCACCTGTTGATGGACCTTTCATTTGTTGTTTTTTGGCTCTTACAGCTAAAGCTATAAACATTCGTGTACACATTTTTGCATGGACATAGGTTTTTGTTTCTCTTGGGTAAATACCTAAGAGAGGAACGATTGGAACAGACAGTATTGTAGATTTAACTTTTTGAGAAATTGCCAAACTGTTTTTCAAAGGGATTGTACCAGTTTACATTTCTACCAGCAGCGTATAAGACTTCTAGTTTGCTCCCATCCCTGTCAGTGCTTGGGATGGTCAGGCTTTTTAATTTTAGCCGTTCGAGTAGCTATGAGGTGCCATCTCACTGTGGTTTTATCTTGTACTCACCTCGTGATTGATGATGTTATAAGTATCTTTTCATGTGCTTATTTGCCATCTTATATTCATCTTTGATGGAGTGTCTTCAAATTTTTGTCTTTTTTTATTGGATTTTTCTTTCATTACTGAGTTTTAGAAGTTTGTTGTATGTTCTAGATACAAGTGCTTTTTCAGACATATGCTTACAGTCATTTTTCCTGGTCTGTGACTTGCCTTTTCATTCTCCCAGCTGTGTTTTGAAGAGTGGAGTATTTTAATTTTTATGGAATTTCTCATTGTGTTCTTTTGTGAATTGCATTTTGGTATTGTATCTAAGAAATCTTTGCCTGAACAAAGTCCATAAAGATTGTCTCCTATATTTTCTTGTAGAAATTTTAGTTTCAGGTTTTACGTTTAAGTCTGTGATCTCCTTTCAGTTAGTTTTTTGTGTATGGTCTGCGGTATGGATCTAAATGCACTTATTTGTTGTGAGACAGGGATTGAAGGTCAGTCTCATGCATGTGGCCAGCCAGCTGCTTCAGCACCGTGGGTCTCCAGTGAGTTGTCTTTGCACTTGTGTGAAGAATCGGTTGTTCCTTCGTGTGTGGCTCTGTCTCTGGACTCATTCTGTACCATTGATTTGTCGTTTTGCCAGTACACACTATTTTAATTACTGTTTCTTTATAGTAAGTTTTGAAATCAGGTAATGTTAGCCTTCCGTCTCTGTTCTTCTGTTTCAAGGGTGTTTTTGCTATCTCTGGTTCTTTGCTTTTTGATATGAATTTTGGAATTAACTTGTCAGTTTCTACAACAAAGCCTGCTGGGATTTTGATTGGGATTGCATTGAGTCTGCAGACCAATTTGGGGAGCATTGACATCTTGAAAATATTGAGTCTTCTGACTTATGGACAAGGTCTATTTCTCCATTTATTAATGGAGAGAGGTTTAGGTCTTCTTTAGTTTCTTTTAACAACATTCCATAGTTTTCATTGTACAGGTCTTATACATCTTTTTGTCATATTTATTAACAAGTGATGCTACTGTTAGTGGCATTTTTAAAAAATCTCAATTCTTGATTGTTTATTGTTAATATAGAAATACAGTTGATTTTTGGGTATGGGTCTTGTGTCCTGCAATCATGCTAAACTTATTGATTCATTCTTGTAACTTTGTTTGTGGATTTCATTGGCTTTTCTACATAGCCAATCATGTTGTCAACACATAAAATATATCTTTACTTCTTTCTTCCCAACTTGGATGCCTTTTATTTCTTGCCTTGTTGCCCTGGCTGGACTCGCTGATCCAGTGTTGAATTCGGCAGTGAGAGTAGACATTCTTGTCTTACTTCATCTTAGGGGAAAGCAGTCTTTCACCAGTAAGCGTGTTAGCTTAGGTTTCTATGTAGATACTCTTTAACAGGTTGAGGCAATACCCCCCCCTTTTTATTTTTGCTGAGGTTTTATCAGGAAGGAATGTTAACTATTGCCAGATGCTTTTACTAATTCAATTGAAATGATCATATAGTTCTTCTTTTTGGTTAATGTGGTGAATTAAATTAATTTTTTGAATGTTTGCATTTCCTAGATAAATTCTCCTTGGTCCTTTTATTAGTTATGTATTTTGCTGCGTAACAAATTAACCCAAAACCTAGAGGCTTACATGACCCACGTTTGTCACCTCTCAGTCTCTGTGGGTCCGAAGTCTTGGGATGACTTAGGTGGCTTCTCTGCTTCAGGGTATCTCTCAAGGCTGCAGGTAAGGTGTTGGCCAGGACCGTGGTCTCCTGTGTAGACTGGATTGGGGAAGGATCTGCTTCCAAGCTCCCTCCTGTGGTTGCTGGCAGAGTTCAGTTCCTTACGCTCCAGTTCCTCAGATGTTACCTAGAGGACTCTGTTCGTTCTTTGTTGCATTTGGTCTCTTCATATACTATTTCACAATATTGCAGCTTGCTTCATCAGAGTGAGCAAGCAAGAAGGCAAGAGAGAGGTCAAGCAAGATAGAAGTTACGGTTTTTTATAGCCACATTTTTAGAGTGACACCCTGTCTCTTATACGGTACAGTCCTGCGTCACTTAACAACGGGCACACATTCCGAGAAATGTGTTGTTAGGTGATTTTGTTGTGTGAACATCAGAGCGTGCTTACACAAACCTGCGTGGCACAGCCTCCTACACACCTAGGCTATGTGCTGCTGATCTGAATGGGACCACCGTTACATGTGTGGTCTGCTGTTGGCTGAGATGTCAGCATGGGGCACGTGACTGTCTTCCATTCATTAGAAGCAAGGTGCAGCTCACACACACGCACGGGGAGGGGCTTACATGTGGGTGTGAATGCCGCGAGGTGGCTATCGTTAGTAATCATTTCAGAAGCTGGCTGCTACAGTGATGATGTATTACGCTTTTTACATATTATTGAATTAGATTTTAAAAAATTTATGTGGAGTATTATGAGGGATGTAGTTTTCTTAGAATGTCTTTGTCTTGTTTCATGTCACGATAATTCTGGTCTCAGAATGAGTTGGAAAGTGTTTTCTTCTCTTCAGTTTTCTGGAAGACTTTGTTTAAAATTGGTATTTTTTCTTCCAACATTTGGGAGGATTTACCACTGAAGTTATCTGTGCTGTAGTTTTGTTTTTATATATTTGTTTAAGGTAAAGTTTTTAACTACAAGTTTAATTTCTTTAATAGTTATAGGGCTATTCTCTCATAGTGCTATGGTTCTCTCTGTTTTTTGAGTGTTTCTTTGAAAGAATTTGTCCATTTCATGTAAGTTGTCAACTTTATTGGCATAAAGTTGTTTGTAATATCCTTTTATTATGTCTAGAATCTGTAGTGATGTCCCCTCTTTCATTCTTGATGCCAGTAATTTGTGTCTTTCCTGTTAGTTTCCTTATTAGTCTGCCCAAAATTGATCAATTTTATTGATCTTCTTAAAGACTCTGATTGGAGTTTTTTCCCTCAGTCTTTTTTTTTTTTCCTCTTTTTTGATTCTTTGATTTCTGCTCTGATCTTTATAATTTCCTTTCTTCTGTTTACTCTGGGTTTAATACACTATATTTTTATAATTTTTTTTTTTTAAAGATTTTTATTTTTTCCTTTTTCTCCCCAAAGACCCCTGGTACATAGTTGTATATTCTTCGTTGTGGGTCCTTCTAGTTGTGGCATGTGGGACGCTGCCTCAGCGTGATTTGATGAGCAGTGCCATGTCCGCGCGCCCAGGATTCGAACCAATGAAACACTGGGCTGCCTGCAGCGGAGTGCGCGAACTTAACCACTCAGCCACGGGGTCAGCCCCTATTTTTTTTATAGTTTTTATGGTGGAAGCTCAGGTCATTGATTTCCGTCTAAGCCCTGCTTTAATGGCATCTCATAATTTTGATATGTCGTGTTTTCATTTTCATTCACTTCAAAATTACTTTCTAATTTCCCTTGTGATTTCTTCTTTGACTCTTGGATTGTTTCAAGTGAGTTGTTTAATTTCCAAATATTTGGGGATTTTCTAGAGATCTTTCTGTTATTGGTTTCCAGTTTATTCCAAAATATGGTTATACTTTATATGACTTAAATCCTTTGAAATGTGTTGAAACTTATTTTTTGCCCCCAAATGTGATCTGTCTTGATAAATGTTCTGTATGCACTTGAAAAGAATGTGTACAGGCACACCTCATTTTATTGTGCTTCACAGATAACTGTATTTTTTACAAGACCCTCCACCAGCAAAAAGATTACAACTCACTGAGGGCTCAGGTGATGATTGGCATTTTTTAGCAATAAAGTATTTTTTAATTAAGGTATGTACCTTGTTTTTTAGACTTAATGCTATTGCACACCTTATGGACTACAGTGTATGTAAATGTAACCGTTATACGCAGTGGGAAACCAAAAAATTCGTGTGACTCACTTTATTGCCATATTTGCTTTATTGTGGTGGTCTGGAGCTGAACCCACAATATGTCTGAGGTATGCCTGTCTTCTGTTGTTTTGGAGTGTTTTACAAAGGTCAGCAAGGTCAAGTTGGTTGATAGTGTCAGTCAGTTGTCTTCTATATCCTTATTTGTTTTCTGCCTTACTTGTTTTATTAATTGTTGAGATAGGATTGTTGAAATCTCCACTCATGGATTTCTCTGTTTTTCCTTGCACTTCTGTCAGATTTTGTTCTACCTACTTTGAAGCTCTGTTATTATGTGTAAATGTTTAGGGTTTGTGGTGTTCTCTTGATGAATGAATCTTTTTATCATTATGGAATGACCTTCTTTATCCCTGGCAATATTCTTTGTTTAAAAAATCTACTTTTACTCGTGTCATTTTTGCAACTTTCTTTTGGCTTATGTTGTTAGCATAGTATGTCTTTTTCATCCTTTTACTTTTTAAAAAAAATTATGGTAAAATACACATAACCTAAAATTTACCATCCTAACCATTTTTAAGTTTACAGTTTAATAGTGTCAAGTACTTTCACATTGTTGTACAACTATCTCCAGAACTCTTTTCATCTTGAAAACTGGCGTCCTTTTACTTTTCATCTGTATGTCTTTATAGATTAAATGCTTTGCTTGTATGTTTAGATTTACACTTAATGTGTTATTGATATGGTTAATTTTAGTTGATCATTTTGCTATTTTCTATTTGTGTCTTCTGTTCCTTGTTCCTTTTTTTGGACTTTTGGATTAAATGAATATTTGTTGTAATTCCATTTTATATTTTTGTTGGCTTTGTAGTTATACCTGTTATTTCAGTTTGCCTATGGGTTTTTAGTATGCATGGTTTATGGCATGATAGTCAACCTTCAGGTGTTCCACCACTTCATAGAGAGGATAGAAACCTTACAATAGGATGCTTCCACTTCTCTCCTTTTGGCCTTTGTGATACTGTTGTCATGCGTTTTACTTACATATATGTCGTAAACACCAATATGCATTGTTCTTATTTTTGTTTGAAGTTTTGTTTGAAGTATTCTTTTTAAAGAGATTTAAATAATAAAACATTCTTATAGATGTACAGATAACATTTCCATTGCTCTTCATTCCTTTATGTAGGTCCATATACCCATTTTATTTTCCTTCTGCCCAAAAGATGGCATCTCTCTTTTTTTTTCTTTTCTTTTTTTTTCTTTTTTTTTACGGATTTTATTTTTTTTTTCCTTTTTATCCCCAAAGCCCCCTGGTACATCGTTGTATATTTTTAGTTGTGGGTCCTTCTAGTTGTGGCATGTGGGATGCTGCCTCAGCATGGCCTGATGAGTGGTGCCACGTCCGCACCCTGGATCTGAACCAGCGAAACCCTGGGCCACCGAAGCGGAGTGCATGAACTTAACCCCTCAGCCACAGGGCCGGCCCCAGCAAAAGACTTGTCTTAACTTTTTTTTTTTTTTGGTTGAGGAAGATTGGCAGTGAACTAACATTTGTTGCCGATCTTCTTCTTTTTGCTTGAGGAAGATTGTCCCTGAGCTAACAATGGTGCCAGTCTTCCTCTGTTTTATATGTGGGACACTGCCACAGGATGGCTGGGTGAGTGGTGTGTAGGTCCGCACTTGGGATCCAAACCCGCCAAATCCACCAACCCTGCATTGCTGAAGCAGAATGTGTGAACTTAACCACTCTGCTCCCAGGCCGGCCCCTAACATGTTTTTTGTGTGCAGGTCTACTGGTGATTAATTCTTTCAACTTTTTTATTTCTGAAAAAGTCTTTGTTTTGCCTTTTTTCTCTTTTGAAAGAAATTTTCACTGGGGTATAGAATTCCAAACTATATCTTTTTAAGTACTTTGAAGATGTTATTACCATTGCCTTCTTGATTGCATTGTTTCTGATGAGAAGTCTGCTGTCATCCTATTTTTGTTTCTTTTTAATGAAATGTATCTTTTTTTCCTCTGGCTGCTTTAAAAGTTTTTACTACTGCTGGTTGCGGGTCATCTAATTATCACATGACTTGGGGGAGTTTTTGTCATGGTTCTTGTGCTTGAGGTTCATTGAGGTTCTTGAGGGAATTTTTGGGTTCATAATTGTCATTGAATTTGGAAAATTTTTGGCATTGTTTCTTCAGATATTTTTTGTTTCCCTCTTTGTGGACTCCAGTTACTCCAACTCTGCTTGAAGTTGTCCAACAGCTTGCTTATGTTTGTTTCTTTTTGTGGATTCTTTTTTCTATAGTTACTATAGTTGTATAGTTCACGATATTTTCTTCTGTAACTGTATTTGCGGTATGTTTGCAGTCTCTAACATTGTATTTCTTATCTCTTGAAGTTGGTTAAATATGTAGTCCATGTCTCAACTTGTTGAACCTCTGAAATACAGTTACATTAGTTATTCTAATGTCTTTGCTAATCCTACATCTGTGTCAGTTTGCAGTTGGTTTTGATTTAGAATTCTTCTCATTCTGGCTCATATTTTCCTGCTCCTTTGACATGCCTTGTATGTTTGGATACTATGCATTTTACATTTTACCTTTTGAGTGCTAGATATTTTTGTATTTCTCTAAATTTTCTTTAGTTTTGTTTTAGCACATAGTTAAATCACTTGGAAATAGTTTGCTCCTTTTGAGTCTTGATTTTAAGACTTGATATTTCAACCATGGTACTTAGGGTAATTGTTCTGCCCCCACTGCTGAGGAGAGACTGTTTGGAGCACTCTCCCCAGTGCCCCATGAGTTTGAGGCTTTTCTTCTGGCTGGTGGCAACAGGTGCCGTTCTTCCCCTGTGTGAGCACCGGGTGTTGTTCTCTCTGATCCTCCGGGATGATTCTATACCCGGCTTTAGTTTCCTCTTGCTGGTGTGCTAATCAGTATTCTCTGGAATACTCGCAGAGGACCTTCTGTGGGGCTCTCTCTTCTCAGGTGCTCTGCCCTGTCACTCCCAGCTGCCTGGTCTTGCTGGACCCTCAGCTCCATTTTCTCGAATCAGGGAGTGCGTTGAGTTTGGCCTGAGTGCTCCTCCCTGTGCCCTGTTGGAAACTTTGAAGCAGTAAGCGGCAGCACTCATCGGGCTCATCTTACTTGGTTTTCATTTGTCAGAGATCACTGTCTTTGATCGCTTGATATCAAGCATCTAGAAAACTATTGTTTCATGTATTTTGACTGGTTGTTTCAAGGCAAGAGGATTAATTCAGTCCCACTTACCTCGTCTTGGCTGGAAGTAAAAGTCTGAGTATGAGTCCCATGTATGTTTGATTATGAATTAGAAGAGTATTTGAATTTTACTCAGGGTGTGCTGGTGTGCTTTAGATTTGGAGGGAAAGTGCACAGTATTATATAAAATGCGTCAAATACTAGATGAATGTTAAGCATCTCTTATAAAGGACTTTAATACCTAATACAAATAAACTGGTATACTATATAATACTACCACAGTTAAACCTACAGGAATTCCTGTCCTTTTTCCAGATATTGTTTAAATGTATTTCAGGATTGTCATCTTGTGATTAGAGTAATAATTTTGTCAACTGTTGTTAAGGTACCCAAACACTCTTTAACTCTTCTTCTCATTTTACATTGTGAAAAACGACAGTAAGCTTAAGATTATCGTCTTAATAAAATCTATACTTTCAGTGTTCAGTCTTTTTTTTAAAATAGTTCTTAAAGCTATTTTGCCTGTTGTTTGAAAAGCAAGTAAAGGAAAGAAAAAGAAAACTTCAAAATATGGTTTCATCTTCCAGACATTAAAAGAAGTATATATTTATGTGGCATATAAAAGTCTCTGTCACGTATAAAATTGATATATTGTGCGTTGTGACTTGTAGGTTTGAAACCTTGAAATAAATTTCAAGGAAAACCTAAACTTTGAATTCTTTACAGAATGAATTTTTCATCCTCCTTCCAGGGTGGCACGAGCACATGCATGTGTGTATGTGTGTTTGTATAATTTGCATAGATAGGACATTACCAAATAAAAGGCTCAGAAAATATGAAGACAGTGAGTTCTGAGACCATATTAATGAGCTCTGCTTTTTTGAAGGGGAAGAGATTAAAAAGCATGAAGATTTTTGTTGCATTGATCCTTCTAAGAAATTACAAGTTTGCCCATAGAGTATTGTTTCTACATGGACTCTTTTATCTGTAAAAATCTTATGTGATTATAAAATATCAAGTATGTCATTTTTGTAGGTAAAAAAACCTTAAGTATTGCCACTTAAAGTGCTTTTACCAGAAACTTATAAATGTAACAATATATTTATGTTGTGCTCAAGAGATCCTTGCTGTGAAAATTAAGAAAAAGAAATTGCTTTCAGGTCTTTGTCTGAAGCTATGTCCGTGGAGAAAATTGCTGCAATCAAAGCCAAAATTATGGCTAAGAAAAGATCTACGATCAAGACTGACTTAGATGATGATATAACCGCCCTTAAACAGAGGAGTTTCGTGGACGCTGAGGTAGATGTGACCCGGGATATTGTCAGCAGAGAGAGAGTGTGGAGGACACGAACAACTATCTTACAGAGCACAGGAAAGGTAATTAAAATATTTTACCCATTCATTAGAGATTTAACCAATCTGTGATTGGTTACAATTTGCTATTAGGAGGAGGTTTCAGATTTTATCTCTGAAAGATCAGTAATACTGTAGATTTTTCAGTGGCCACGTTTACCATTCCTTGCCAGCGTATCGTTGGTCATTGGTCTCCAGAGAAGCTGATGGAAAAGTCTGGAAGTGCAGGCTTCTTGATTTACAGCTCATCTGTCAATTCAAAGAGTCACCCAGTTTTCTCATTTATCTCATTTTTGCGTAAACCTAATAAATAGGAAATAATGATGGCAGGCTCTCTGGTCATTAATATCATTATTAATTTTTTCCCCCAAAAAGTAAAGAACTTATGAAATCCATCAGCAAACATTTATTGTGTGTGTATTTTATACATTCTAGTGTGTAGATGTAGCAATATTTATTTATTAGTTCCTTATTAATGGAAGTTTTCTTTTTTTTGTTTTTTTTGCTATAGGATTGTGGGATTTTCTTCCTTCCCTTTCTCCTCCTTTCCTTTCTCCTCTCATCTCCTTCCCTACCTTCCTATTCACGATTACAAATAATGCATTAAAAAATCCTTGCACATATACCTCTGTGCATTTATGTGTGTACAGCAAAAGGGTTAATTCCTAGAAGTGAATTGCTGTTTAAAGGAGATTTGTACTTTAAATTTTGAAAGATAATAATTTGAAAGATATTGGATGTCCGTTATCTTAATGGATCTCAGAAAGTTTGCGTGGATTCTGTTTCATTTATTTATTTTCACCTGTCTTTTCCTCCCCTCCCTCCTGATATTCTTTTAAATGTTTGTTTTCCCCCGATGCACAGTTGTTCATGGTGGGGATTTGGTAAGCAAGTTTGTAAAAGTGTGTAGGATTCCTGATGAAAGGGAACTTCAGCATTGCTTTAGGCAGACTGGGTTTGTTTGCAGATTTTGGATTCTGGCCTTAAATTTATGATGCCTTTTTAGTAGGAATAAAAGCTGCAAGGAAAGAGTGTATGAAGGAAAGAATTCTTTTTCTTTTGTACTTTGCCTTGTTTTAGAAAGTACTTGAGGTCAAGATTAAGAATTATTCTCCAGAGTAGAATTATAGAGAAATCTGAGAACATGAGTAAACTTTCATTTTTGTATTTACAATAAAGTGATCTGTTGATACTCATTTTCACTGCCTAATATAGCTACTAGTTGAATATTGTGACTTATATTGTTCTACCAGTGTTCATTGCAATTGTTGAAAAATCTGAATTTCATACTAAAGGAGTAAAAACAGGTGCTAGGCCTCACCTTACTTTTAGACCAAGCATGAAGTTTTCAGGTAACTGAGGTTGAACAATTTTCCTTGAGCTGTAGGTGGCAGGATTGTACCATCCTTTCAAAATTTAGCATTCTAATTTAATTTAGTGTTGTTTGCACCACTGTATAGTTTTAAAAGTAAGTTAAGTTAATAATTAAAGAATTGTTTGGTAGCTAGATTCGCTTCTATGAGTATTAATATTTTAAAAAATCAAAAGAACTATTTTGACTGATAGCCTCTCTGCGTACTGTTTCCACGTGCTAAACTCGAAAAACCTTTTAGGTACTCACAGCCCTAGAATGCTGTAAGATTTTAGACAGACCTTTATTATTACCAGGTATCAGGGCCTTCTTATTTTCTGAGTTTCCAGAATAAAAGGCAGGTTCAAGATCCCATGAGAAATATAAATACATCCTTTTGTAGTTATATTACTCTAGCAAGCAACCCACATAAAACAACCTGGTTTTATAGTGCCATTAAAAACACACTTTTAAGCGTATATAAATTATTATATGTTTTTAGTTGAAAAATGATAAAGAGAGATCACTAAAAGGAAGATAATCACCTGTAATTTGACCACACAAAATTAGGTAATAACATTTTGATTGATTCTTCTGGAATTTGTGTCTCTCACGCAATACTTTATTATTTTTAAAACAGTGAGATTTGATTTTCATATGTTTTCATGATAGGATTAAGACGTTGTTTGCGTGTGCCACCGCGTGGATCTTTGCGCTGCTGGTGCAGGAGCAGTGCTGGTGTAATGCCTGGCATCTTGGCCTGAATCAAGGCATTGGCACCACACTTTACTAGGAGACCTTGCATTCTTCATCCACTAATGATGTCCTTGATGAAAACAGAAATTACAAAATTTGTTAAATCTTGACTTTTGAGTAATGTCTTTCTATATTTTGTGTGGTGAAATCGGAATATATAAAGCACTTCCGCATACCAAAATCTGATGGCTGTCTCCACGAATAGCGCTTGTGCCATTGTTTAAGTTGGGTGTCAGACCAGCTGCTTATTCACAGAAAACCATTTTGTATTTGAATAACTATGTTATTCAGACTTGCATATTTGACATTTGTTTTTCTGAAAATGAAGGAAGTCTCTTCCTTCAAGGAAAACAACTGACAGTATTTCTTGCCAATAATAAAATGTTAGCTTTTATGAAAAAATTAGAATTTTGGGAAATTTCTTTTTGCTACCTTGACCTTACCAGCTTCCTAATTCTTAAAGACTTTTGTGATGAGTTCTGTGATATTAACAAATATAATTTATTGATAATTGTATAATACATGTGTTAATATTTGGAAAATCTTCATAACTCAGTGATGGGTATTTTCCAGATGACCAGGGTTTGCTGTTACAAAATCATGTGTGCATTGAAAAAATCCGTTTCAACTGCAAAAGAGACCAATGGATTTTAAAGTAACAATGCGAAAAGTTTATGGGTGTGGTCTCCGCATTGCAGTAACCTTTAAGAAACTACCACTTACTGAGTTTTAGTGTGATATCAGGGAACACCCACAGTAGTGTCTGACAAGCTTTTATAATACTCCTCCTTTTCCAGCTCTCTCTGTGAGGCTAGATTTTCTTTATATACTTTGACCCAAACAAAGTATCACAACAAATGTTGAATATAGAAGCAGATAGGAGAATACAGTTATCTTCTGTTAAGCTGGACAGTAAGGAGACTTGCAGAAATTTGAAGTAGTACCACTCTTTCATGTCATTACTTTTTGTGCAATTTGGAAATTAGTTTTTCATAAAAATATTTATTTTTACATGGGATAGTTTTTTTCTTATATTTGAAGGAATTAATACAGTCATGTATCACTTAATGATGGGGATATGTTCTGAGAAATGCACCGTTAGGCGGTTTTGTCATTGTGCAAATATCATAGAGTGTATTTACACAAACCTAGACGGTATATCCAATACACACTTAAGCTATATGGTACTAATCTTATGAGATCACTATTACATATGTGGTCCATCATTGACTGAAACGTCATTTTGTAGCGTGTGCCTGTATTTTAAAAATATCTCAGTTTTAGTTTCTAATGTGATGAATATTGTAACCTCTGTAAACCAAAGCTCTCAGTTGGGGGGGCAGTAATTTTTAAGGGTGCAAAGTGGCTCTGAGACCTTTATTTGCTGTCCTGAAGAACTATAGGAACTAGCAAGTATTGTCACTGGGGCAGTGGTAACAGTTATGTTTCAAGCTATGTCTCGTTTTGTATGCATATTTATTTGACATCTCCAAGCCAGGCCCTTCGTGGGCACTAACTGGACGTGCATTGGTTCTAGCTGTCACAGAGGTTATATTTAACAGAAGACAGAAAATTAAATAAGCAGTAATTGTGACATACGACATTGTAAGGTAGGCACCCAGCAAAGGCAGTCAACTTGGTCAAGAGTACAGGGGAGAGAGTGATAGGTAAAGAATCAAAAGGAGTGAGGTAGGTGAAGGAGTGAGGTGGGACAAAGTGGTCCAAACCGAAGAAACAGTATTCTTAACTGTCTAGAGAGAGAACTGCTGTTGCATTTGAGGTTTGTGAGGGCAGGGACCCGTGTCTCCCTTGGCCATAATTTTATCTGAGTGTCAAGCAGGGTGTTTGGCTTATAGTAATACCTATTGCTTAAAATGATAAGTAACTGATAAGCAGAATTAGAAGAGCCCCAAAGGAACTGTCAGACATTAGAGCAAAAACTAAGGGAGAGTCTGGGAGGTGTGAAGGAAGACTTTCGTGAAGAGAGGAGTAGTCAGATGAGTCAGCATTGTTGAATGTTGCTAAGACTTTTTTTTGTGGTTCATGCAAGAGTTTATTAAGTTTTTGAAAATACTTCCCAACGTATGAGTCTTTGAAAAGTGCACAGTGACTCCTAACAAATAGTATCTCAAAACTTTGAACGTCTCATAAATTGTAGCAATCTGAACTTAGCGCTGGAGTTCGTTATACCTAGAAGAGGGTGTGGTAGTTAAGAAGGCTCTTTGGACAACAGATCTGTCATTTTTATTTTACGTAAATGTTAACTGTTTCCTGGTTACGTGTTTGAATACATGCACAATATGAATAAATTTATAGCCGATTATGCAGTTTAAGTAAAATGAAAATAAATGAATAGCCCTGGGTGTATAATAATCGGTCTTTGGCTCAGTTTCCCAGTAGTAGTCGATTTTTAGTTATGTGTGTAACAGTAATGCCTCATCATGATATAGTAGGAAAGAATTAATAGGAAGAAAACTTAGTTTGAAATTGTTTATTAAGTAAACTTACTATCTTTGAGTATGTAATTTTAAGTGGGCTTAATTAAGATTCATTTATGTTTTAGAATTTTTCCAAGAATATTTTTGCAATTCTTCAATCTGTAAAAGCCAGAGAAGAAGGGCGTGCACCTGAACAGCGACCAGCCCCAAATGCAGCACCTGTGGTAAGAATTAGTACTGCTCATATAGTAATCTTGAGGGAAATGATGCTTGTTTTTCAGTAGCGTTGTTTAGAAGACATTGCATCTTAAAGTTTTGGTCAGTAGGTTCTAAACCTTTTGCTGCTTCAGCATACTTGAAAGATGTGAAAACTCTCTCCACCATTGAAAGCTCCTTACGTCAGCAGTAATTCTTAACTGGGGACATAACTGGGTCAGAATCTGCAAGAGGTTAATTAGGAAAAGCCCTCTGAGTAACTGGGTAAACTGTAGCTGGCCTTCTCATCATTGCTTAGGAGAATCTCTGACCATGGTGAGAAGTGTAAATCCCTATTACCATCCACTTCGGGGCTGTTTTTGAAATCAGTGGTGTCTGTGACTTCTTGGTGACTGTATTGTCTTTCTCCTGATCACAGGTCATTTGGTCCTTTCATTGTGCCTTAGTTTTAGCTATTTGGGGGGTTGATTGCCTCACCTTTTGAGGTGCCACTTAGGACTCTCCCAAAGTAAATTTCATGTATGGCGTATACCTCTATTTAAACTCAAACATATCCTGCAATTTTGTTGAAAATCCTTCCATTTAGTTTCATGTGATTCAACAAAGGAAAGAAACCATACATAGAATTGTTTTTATTTTATATGGAATTTAAGAAAGTATATCAAAATTTGGTAGAGTACTAACAGTCTTTGCAAAATCTAGTAGTTTTGTTTGTTCATGAAATCTTTCGTATTTAACCTTTTAGAGGTAGTGAATTTTTGCTGGTATTTAGAAAATACTTTCAGTTGACTTCCTAGCAAATGTTAAAGTGCCTAGTATTTGTCAGGCAGTGTTCTGACAAAGGTACAAGAGATACAAGAATGAAAAAGGTCCACAGTCCCCTCGCTCTTTGAGCTTACAGTCCAGTGGGATGTAGAGATGAATGAAAAGGTAGTGGGACCAGTGTTGTGATGGTAAGACACAGGGTGCTCATAATTATGAACTGGTTGACATTTTGAATAGCAGCTGGTAGGAAACTTATGTCAAATCTTAAAACAGTTTAACCATTATTATCTTTGTGACTCTGAATCTTCTCTGTATTTCCATAATCATTAAAATATTTGAGGAGTTTAATGGTTAGCCTTTGACTCTAGAAGTGTATACCTAGTGACAGTCTTGAATAACTATCTTTTATTTGGAATAACACCAGGGGTAGCATCCTGTTGTATCAAAATGAAAAGTATTTTAGTCTTCCTGAATACCACAAATTTCTCAAGCAATTTTGGAAATATTCTTTAAATGTGCTTTTTCTAGGTTATTACAGACTGTGAGTTTTGGATAAAGTATTTGTGAATTAAATTATACGTCATTAGATTGGCAACTTTTTCTAAGTATTTAAAAAAATAACACTAGTCTTACCCCGTACGTTTTCAATGGGTTTGTTGTCATAGTTGTCATATTCACTTAATTTAAGGATTAACAATTTGGAGAATGACTCAGTTTAAAAGGTTCTAAAATGTCAGCTCAATAAAGTCTGAATTAAAAGGTTATTTTTTTGTTAAAAAAATTCATAATTGGAGAGTTTATTTCATGAAGAAATTTAAGTAATCAGAATGAAATTACTAAGTACATCTGTTTTATTTCTGCAGTTCCTGAGAGTTTTGTTTTTTGCCTTGGTGTAGGTTTACTTGGGTACCTTTGCCTTCGTCCCTGATAGAGATGGTAATTTTCTAGCAGTAAACAGTGTCTTGAAAATAAGCATCAAATGACTCCCTGCTTTTGTCTACTTCCCGCTTTTGTCTTACTAACTATAGTAAGAAAAAAGCTTATGAAATAAAATCCTTCTTGTGGTTAAGTGACAATTTAAAATATTAACATGTAACTCATGAATTTTTCTACAGGATCCCACGTTGCGAACCAAACAGCCTATCCCAGCTGCCTACAACAGATACGACCAGGAAAGATTCAAAGGAAAAGAAGGCAAGTGACTTAATTTTTATCTTCCTTTTCCTGTGATTGTACTGAACTTAAGAGGCCGCGTGGCCTGATGTGTAAGAGCAGGGGGCGGCAAACGAGTGTGGGCAGGCCACACCTGGCCCACCACGTAACTGTAAATGAAGCGTTGTTGGAACACGGCCACCCTCATTCATTTGTGTATTATCTGTGGCCCCTTTGGTGCTGTGACAGTGGAATTGAGTTGTGACGGAGATTGTATGGCCTGCAAAGCCTAAAAATACTATTGGTCTTTTACAGAATAAATTTGCCAGCCCCTGGTTAACTGCATGGATTCTGGATCCTTAGTGCCTGGGTCACACTTACTTTTTGTGTGAATTTTGATAAGTTACTTTAACTGCATTCTCTCTCAACTTCCTCCTGTGTAACGTTAAAAAACTTGCAGTAGTAGTACCGGTGTCTTAGGGTTATTGTGGGGATTAAACTGGTTAATAAATACAAAGTCCCTAGAATAGTGACGTGTATATCATTAGCTATCTATGAATATTTGCTGTTATTAATATTCTGTTTCTCAAAAGTTTATTGTTGAGTGGATTTATCAAATCACATTTCCCAAATTCTGTATAAACTTGGGAAGCACAGGTTGGAGTAACCATGAGGACTTATCTTGTGAGGGCCTGCGTGGTCTACTGGCTAATGCAGTAGTGAGCCACTTCCACGTTAGCGAGGTCGTTAGTGAAGTGTGGGACTCATGTCAGTGTAACTTCTCTTATGTCTCAGCTTGAGTCATGAAAAAATGACATAGAAGCAACTGGAAGTTTAGCGTTTATGATTTTTTCTGCATAGTCTGAATTCTCCATTTAAGTTTCATTAAAGGATGTATTGCCTTGATGTAGCGAATTTTGTGTGCTGACTTCATTTACTGGTTAAAGGCATGTACTGCATACATGCCGAAGAAAGACAGCGGTCTGTTCTTTTATTCACTGCAATGTTTTTCTTGTGGAGTGAATTATATAAACTAGAGGTTGGCAGATTACAGCCCACAGACTGAACCTGACCCTCCACGGGCCAAATCAGGCTGTGTCAATTTGGTTACATGTATTATTTATCCTGCTTTTGCACTACAACTGCAAATTCAGGACTTGTGACAGAGACTTTGTGGCGTGCAATATGTAAAATGTGTGCTATATGACCCTTTACAGAAAAGCATATTTAGTATTCTGGAATTTACTGTCTGTCCTGGAACATTTATCCCTCGTGTCAGTGTTGCTTTTCTACAAATCATATAACATATGCCTGTCATTGTAATTTTGGAACACAACTTTTTATAAGTTAAGGACTTCTCATGATATTAGATGCTTTTAGTGGTACTATAATTGAGTATTAGGAGTAAATAATTTGGGGGTTATAAAATATTTTATTCAATCTAGTGTTTGATATTCACAAACAACTATATGATTATAGAACACAGTTGTAGAGATAGTCTTAACCAGCTTCTACATAGTGGGCTTGTTGGTGTGTACCAAATATATTTTTGAAACTAGTATCCCTTTAAGATTTTTCTCTTCGCAAGTATGTAATTTAACTTTAAATATGTAGTAGATTCAAGGCTTTGTTATACTTCATTGAACTGTCAGATATAATGTAGATTATTACTTGTTATTGATCGTGAAATACTTAAAATCTGATAGTACACCCTGTTTGTTTATAGAAACGGAAGGCTTCAAAATTGACACTATGGGCACCTACCATGGTATGACGCTGAAATCTGTAACGGTAAGTTCCTCTGACTGCGGAGCTGCTCTGTTCCAGGAATTTTATGTGAGTAGCAGATGTTGAAGGAAATCTCTGTTCTCTAACATTTTCTATTTCATACGTTTATCTTTAATACCCAGTTGTACTGATAGATCTGTGTGGTGGGTATTTGATTCATGGATGTACTTTTTTTAACTGAGTTGAGTGTGTGTAAATAAAATCTGTTTTGATTAACTTGCAAGTAGGATGCATGCTACTTGGTTAGGGTATTTAAAGCCAGTGAGGAGTTACAGGGCCCAGTTTGGGAGAGTTCTTTGCCATAATATCTTTGGGTCTTTAAAATGTAATGCCGTATGCTCTTTAAACAGACAGATTGCTTTGGTTGAATTTCATACTTGGCAGAACCAAGTATGTTCTTGGATGTCCATGATTATAAGCCTTTGCCTCACTTTTAGCAAACTTTCTTTTTTATTTTTTAACCCCTGACAGTTATTCCTAGATGTTCTGCTCTGACTAAGCCATATTTAACCCTTTTAATTTTTATTTAGTCGGTGATAGGACTTAGTGATTTGGAGCAGGAATTCTGTTTACTTCATTTTGCATATTTGCATTATTGGTCATTATACCTTTTGTACTTTAAAATACTTTGTGTACGCCCTAACTAGAGTACCTGTGTATTTAAAACACTAATACCAAACTGGCTTTGTCTTTGTGAAATCATCAGATCTTTGAGGACCCAGTATGACATGGAATCATTAAGTATTTGCTGTGATTTCTCAGAAGTAAGACATATCTTGCCATGCTTTCCTCATTTCCAGAAGCAAATAGCAGATAACTGTGGAGAATCTGATTTTAAAAGTTGACTTTTTTCTTTCTCTGGACTTCAAATTGGAATTGAGTATTAGATATTTTGCTGATACACTTGTTTTTAAGTTGTCATCAGATTTATTTCTGTGTTATTGAAATTGTATGTGGACTCATGAATTCATTCAACAGATGCTTATTGAGCTTGTTGTGTTAGACTCTCTTCTGGTTGCTGGCACTGCAGCCTTGAGTAACACAGACAGGGCTTCGTTAGATAGCGTAGTGAGTGGGCTCTCTGAGGCGCTGGCAGTTGAGCAGAGACGTGGCAGAAGAGCATTCCATGAAAGGCACCGCAGAGCAACAGCAGGAAGGCCAGTGTCTCCAGAGTCTAGTGAGTGAGAGGAAAGAGGTCAGAGATTAAATACACCTGTCTTATGAGAGATCTGCCTGACTTCAAAATGTAACTCACAGCTGTAAGAGTTCACTTGAATTCTTTGAAGATGTACTTATTGGCATTTTCTTGGGTTCAGAACTTGCCTCTGTCCATTCCCCAAGTGGACTGTCGTGGAACTGAGGTGGCGGTGTCCTTAGGTATCTGTCAAAGTAAGTGTTTTGTGGTTATTGTTGTTGTCATTGTTCTTTTTACTTTTGTCTCGTCTGAAATGCCATGAACTTGGTTCCATTACTGAGCTTCTGTGCGGATGATTTTACAATCGGGTGGTTTTTGTAGAGATGCTTTTTACAGAACAGTTTTTCTAAAATCCAAGGACAGCTTCTTAATTAAACAGTATGAGAATGAGATGACTCTGCTTCCTCATCAGAGACTTTGTTCCTAAGTATGCTTAAAAGAGATGAATTTAAACAGATTTATGGTGTGTGATTTTACAGAAAGAATCACAAAAAGACATTGTGTAGCAGTGCAACAGAAAGACTAAAAATGGTCAAATTGTTAGTGCTTTTAATATTTTAATACTTAGTTTGAATCATTGTGCTGCTTGTGACCTGATTCGTTTTAGCAGTTGATAGAAGAGAATGCATAGAGAAGTTTGAACTTGAAAGCTTTGAAGTAGTCCCATAATAGTTGCTTTTTAAAAGTTGAACCTCAAACTTATGCTTCTAGTTTAATGTTTTTTTCCTCTTCGTTTTTTCTTTTGGAATTAATACCTATTTGTGAACTTGTGAGTTTCACCAACTTTCTAACTTATTCTTTAATTAAGAGAGTACTTAGACGTACAGAGCAGTTAACTGTATGTTAAAGGCTTTGTTGCACAGCTGTGGCTTCCTTTCTCATTTATGTGTAGCTCATTTTTGCTACCATTGTTCTTCAGAGTTTTGATATGCCTCGTTGATACACAGTTACTCAAATTAGGATTGATCTACATATCTTTTAAGTTCAAGACACCAGAGTTCTGTTAGATGTAAGACTAAATAAATTGACTTACGCAGACAGCTAGAAAAATTTTATACAAATGAGTTTTTTTATATATGTTATAGAGAAGTGGTGTGTGTTTTGATATTTCATAAGAATCATAAGCTGTTGAAACTTACAGAAATTAAGGCCCAGGCAGGATATTTTGGTAATATTTAGTAGAAATACATTTCATAGTAAAGGTTCTAGAGGCACAAGACATGAATGTTTAAGAGTTGTTAGAGGGCTTTTCTGAGTGGTAAGCCTTTCCCCAAAATGTGTTACTTGGGTCCTATAATGTTTTAGAAATAGTAGGTTAAACAGATTTCGATGTACAGGAGTCTCATTGTTTTTAGTATGTGGATATCTGAGTTGGAAGACGAGAGTATGCCCTCTTTCCCAAGCTTGTTTACCCCCAGAGTTTGCCCTCTCCTCCCTCCTGTGGAGAACACTAGAAAAGAACTAGTGTTGTGTAGAATTACCGTAAGGGAAGCTATCTTAGGTGTTATGCATTAGAAGTAGAAACCATTCAGTATGGGGAAAACCAGAATATATTTTCCTGGGTTCCTTTTGTGAAATGGGCCATTGTAGACTAAGAAAATGCTACTTGATGATGCTTTTCAATATATAGTAAGAGGAGATGAGGAAGACCTCTCTCTGTTAGGTAGTGGCAAGGAGCTTGCCTATGGTTCCACTCGAGAGGCAGTAAGAAGATGGCATCACACTTCGCTATTGTTATTTATAAGGATTTGGTAAATAACTTTGAATTGAGAACTGTTTCATTTTAACCTCCCAGTCTAGCTTGTTCCTGTTCCGGTGGAAAGGACACATACTTGAGCCTTTATTTATTCTTTCTTCTGTTCTTATGGAATATCACTGACTCTTGATTATCTTGCTGTCTTCATTTTTGAGGAAACATTTTGCACTCTGAAATTGTACAGAATGCTTTCCTTGAAGATCATTATTTGAATCGACCCCAACAGACATTGTAGTTCCTAGAAGTCTTTTTGGGGAACCATTTTCCTGATAGTAAGTACACTTGGGTGGATTTTCAGTATCTGTTTCAGAGGTGTAATGATATCACCATCAACCTTCACTTTTCAGAAGGATCTGGAATCTCAGTCTCTCTGTGAAGTTACATTCTTAAGCAGGAATGTGTACATGAGTGACTTCCCCACCCCTGTTTTATGCAGCTTCCCTCATTCTCTTTTGGGTGTTGATGCACTTGGTCGTCTCTGCTTCCAGTGGTCTGGGAGGGCTCTGGTTGCCATAGTGCTTTGGAGTAGGGTCTAGAGCCCAGGCCAGCAGAAGATGGAGACGATGGTTAGGGCTTTCTTACTGGGACTCGCCTTCTTCCTTTCCCTCCTTCTTCCTTTAGCAAATATTCGTTGAGTGCTTGCTGTGTGCCATGCACTGGGCTAGGTGCTGCGACATCAAAGACGAACAAAGCCAGACTGTTCTCATGGACTTGATTTGTGGTCTTTTGGAGGAGAGGCATGTTGGTCAGTCACTCAGATACCAAATTGTGACTGTGCCGAGTGTGTGGAGATACATTGTGCCAAGGGAACCTAAAATTGGAGGATTTTTTGGTGGGAGGCAGAATGCTTCTTTGAGGAGGATATGCTTGCAGTCAGATCTGAACTTTGAGCAGGAGTTAACTGGAAAATTGGAGGAAAGCACGTTTCAGGAATAGAGTACAAAAAGCAGGAGTAAATGCCTGGTGAGGAGAGCATGCTGGGTAGAAAGATCTGGAAGAAGACTGGTTATTGTGTAGATTTTAAGGATGCCTCTGGGAAGATTTTGCCGCAGCCTGCCTGTTCATAATGCCATGCCTTGACATCATGTGCCTCTCTTAGCAGACTGCTAGGGTCCTTCACTGTGCCAGTCTAAATGGGGCCCAGATATATTTTCTTAGGCATCCTTTGTGATTTAAAGTTGTCTCATTTAAAATTGTATCACCAACATTAAAAAATAAGAGTGTCACATAAACAGTCTGGATTTCCAGCTTCTTTCAAGAAACTGGCGTGACTGAGTCTACAGTCTAACAGAGCAACAGCCACGTGGATCTGAGTAGTGGCTGTCTTCTTGAGATGGGATGTTTTCTCCAGGTTGCCACCGGTCTCACTGCTGTTTCTTTTATCTAGCCTTCTGCACTTATTTATACTACCTTCTTAGACTGTATTGGCTTTTCACTTTGAAATTCCTGGTCTAAATAAAGGCAGTGGTAGCTTGTTAAAGAGAAGTTAATCCGTTGGAAATACTACAGATTTGGGCCTTTGAAGTCAGTCCTGGCTTTGAATCCCAGCTCTTCCATTCATCCTGTCACTAATGAAGTTGAGAAGGTTGTTTAACCTTTCCATCAGTGATCTTGTTTTTATTTTATAATAAAGATAATAGAAGTTACATTGTAGTATTGTTGAGGATTAAAAGAGACACTGTAAAATGCCTAGCACAAAGAGGACTCAACAAGTAAATGATGGCTACTTTTATTATGGATTTATAATTTTATGTATAATCTCAATTTGACATATATAAATTTAGGCAACTATAGCTTCATTGATGTATTTAACATTTCGTGTTTAATGATGGAGTTTTCATTCAAAGTTATGAAGACTTGTTTATTTAGATATTATAGAATTTTTTTCCTCTCTAGGAATTGGGATATTTTTACTATAGCCTTATATGTTTATCTTATAGTGTAGAGTTCTTTATCCTTTGAGAGAAAATTGCTGCAGAGAAGTTACCATATAACGCGTGTGATAACTTAGCTAAGTTAGGCTTTTTCATCTACCTGTTGGGACTCAGATATAGAAAGAAATGGAATTTATTTAGATTTAAATTATTTATTTGGATCCAAAAAAGTATAGAAAGCGTTGGTATTTAATAATGTGGTCACAGAATTATCAGTAGGCATATTACTTTTATAGTTTATGATTTTCGGCATTCTGCATTTAGATTGACAAGTGAGTCTGTTTAAGAATATTGTATTAGACTTGAAATCATTTTCAAAACTTGTTCACTATCTTGATGTTTCAGGGAACAGGGTGGTTCTGTTCTGCGTCAGCCTGAGCAATAGAAAGGTGTACCCCCAACAAAGGAAACATTATTTGGTTTCTATCAGTAACCCAGTATATGTCTTAAGCTTTGAAAGTTAATTTTATATGTTTCTGTCTGTTCCATGAAGTAATAACTTGTGTTAATGTATTAATATTTTGTACACAGTTTTTTATTATATGTGCATTTTCATGAACTCTTGTAAGATTCCAGCACTAAATGGAATGGACAGTACTTTTTTGTCTGTTCTCAAAACGTCCCCTATATCCCTCTTGTAGTAGTTTTCCCCTAGGGATTTTTCCAGTCTTCTGAGGGTTTTTTTGATAATGTGCTCATAGATTTGGACCATTGCTTGATACAAGGGAGTCACAAGAGACAGCCTTCTGTTATAATTTGGTGTCCTTTTTGTTGCAGCAAATTATGCATCGGTTTTCTCCTCTGAAAAATGGGATTATAATAACTTCCTCTGGGATTTGTCTTAAGGTTTAAATGTGTACAGGTATACCTTGTTTACCATTGTTCCTTTCAGTGCTCTTTGGGTGTAGCACTGAATTAATTGTAGTTCTTGCAGAAATACTTTTATATTAAACATATTTTATAAACTTTTTTTACTGAATAATACAGAAACAGCCCCCCCCCCCCTTTTTTAGTTGGGTATTTAGTGTGAACACCTGGGTTGGTATTAATCTCCTTACACACATATCTTCTTTGTGGTGAGAAATATTAAAATCTTATTTTACCTTAATATTTTGTCAACATAATCAGCATTTTGATGCTAATATACTTCAAGAAAAGTGAATTAAAGCAATAGAACATATTAATAGGTGTCAGGGAATTTTAATTCATGTAAAGTAGAAGTTTTATCTCACTGAGATTTATTAAAAATCAATTGCAGAGGCCAGTCCTGTGGTGTAGTGGTCAAGTTCACCATGCTCTGCTTAGGCAGAGTGGGTTCGCGGGTTCAGATCCCAGGCATGGACCTACACCAGTCCTCAGCCATGCTGTGGTGGTGACACACATATAAAAAATCAGGGAATATTGCCATAGATGTTAGCTCAGGGCTGATCTTCCTCAAGCTAAAAAAGAGGAAGACTGGCAACAGATGTTACCTCAGAGCTAATCTTCCTCACCAAAAAACAAGAAAAGAAAAAATCCATTTCACAATAAATAGTACTTGTGGTGTAAGTCTGTAAATTAGACTCCATTAATTTAGCTTTGTATTTCATTGAAGAGTAGTTATTGGTTTATATGAAATATCTTAGAGATTTTAATAATGTCTGTAACATACCCTTTAGGATTAGTCTTCCAATGACCATGTTGTTAATGCCGTGATTACAAAACTCCTGAGATTTGTCTTTGAAAGAAGCGTAGATAAAGTTATTGTTGGTCATATGTCAGAAGTAATTAAGTCATTGTGTAAATTTTAATAAAAATGTTAACGTCACCTTGTTTCAAAGTATTTTCATATTGGTCATTGTAAGAACAGGAAACAAACCATTTTGGAAATATAATGGTATTTTGTTAAAAACATGGTAAAAATTTGTATAATGAAATTTCAGTTTGATTGTATATGCTCTGTTAATTGTAGTTCCATGTGTAATGCTATAGTTATGTATGACTCAGATATGCATAAAAGGTAACTTTAATTTTCTTTACATTTAATATTCTCTCTTGGACATACTACAATAAAGCTTTTTATTTCAATGTCTGTATCTTCATCAATACAACTTTAATCCATTCAGTTTTAACAAAATTAGTATCAGCATTAAATATATTTCATCACTTTTAAAATCTCACTCCTTCTTAGTATATTTTTAGACTAACCAACACTGTTCTTTAACATAGACATGATTTTATTTTATATATTTCTCTTCGTTACTTGGAGGAAACAAGATTAATATTTCCTTTAATTTCATGACAGATGATTTGAATCAATTCACTTGTGTGAAAAAACCTCCTGTAATGGGGTGTTTAGATATATTCTGGATGGGTACTTTTCTTTTGGCTGTTGTTGGCTCTTTTAGTTTGCTGTATCAGTTTCTAGGTCTTCATAAATTGGTTTAAATCTTCAGTAAATTTCCAATCTTTTATATAAATCCTACATTCAAATTTTATTTTGAGTTTAACATTTTTGTCTTAATATTCATTGGATTGTCTAGTTAGTTCATCCCCTCCCCTTGCCCGACCCTGCCAGACCTCATTTGATCTTTAATTCTAAGTTTTGGTTTCTTTTCCAGGTATTTTTCTTGATGGATGTTTCTTTTAGTGTTGTTGTTCTTGTCTTTCCTGCTTCTCAGTTCCTCTGTGAGTGACTGTTCCCATGTTTATTTTAAATATCTGTTTTTAATTAAACTCTTACTTGCTTCTGGTCTGGACAAGTCTTACTATTTAGAAACTAAGTTCTTGTTTGAAATTTCAGAATGGTGCTTTGCTGTGAATAAGTTGAAGGCATGTTCATTTGAAATGCTAAGGAATTAAAGCTGTTTAAGATTTTGATTTTTGTTTTAATTGGAGACAAAAGTTATGGAACTCAGGTAATTGTCTAACTGCTGTTCTTGTCATATTTTATGTTGTCATTCAAAAAGCATTTGTCCCTTACATTTAGACTTTTGCAGTAGTATATAGGATCAAACAGAATTATTTTAACATTTTCACAAATTACAGTTTAAGTCAGAAAGAATTGATTCAGTATTTTATCATCATCTGCAAACAGTGAATTTTGGACACTATCGACCTAATCATTTACCTCCTTAAATTTGATATTTTTAGATAGATGCGTCAGTCTTCTTGCAGTGTCTTTTTGTCATTTATGTCTTACGTGTGTTGCCATGAACATTCTGGAATTGAATTCCTTATATATTTTAATCTACCAAACTTGAGAATTAAAATTAAGCAGGACTTTGACCTTTCAGAAGAATTTAACTTCCTTTATGTAGAAGGCTTTTAGTTTTCTTTATTAAAAAACACCAAAAATTCAGCTGCTGATGTGATTAGAATATTATCATTCATCTTAAAAGGCTATCCAGAATACTTCATAGTGTCCTTCAGAATTGAGTTTTTACATAGAACTACATCATCATAGCCAACCTTCTGATAGTAAATTTGTGGGTGCAGTATAATTCATCAAGAACTTTGGTATAATCACATTTTTCCCCTATAAAAGTTACTTTAACAGGAAAAGTAAACATTAAAAGCTTAACAAATAAATTGCTTTGGGGAACATTTTCTCTTTGGATTAAATGTAATAGATATAATTGACCTAATACCTTCTAATAAATTGATAGATACCAATATTTGGGAGACCTGTAATAACCATTTGATTTATTTCTAAACTTCCAAAGGCATTATTGGTATTTTTGAAGAGTTTGTGTGATTTTCTTTTAAAGCTTTCCGTATCAGCATAAAGGTCATAGTACAGTCAATCTTATAGGAACATGCTGGAGTATGGCATACTGGTAGTATTACATTTATATTTTATATTGGAACCCTCTTGTAGATCACTGAAGACCAATCCATAGTCATACAGTCTGGTTCTAAGTGTCTGAAGAGTTTTCATCACTGTTATATAACAGATCAAAGCATAAATAACTGCTGGTCATGAGCATAGTGCAGAAGTGATGGTCCCTGGGAAAGATCAACTGAATGGATCTCAAGTTGCCTAATAGGGTGGCATTTCCTGTGGCCCAGGAGAAAGCTGAGAAACTGAGTAATATTAGTATACCATGAGAGATTGATTCATTATTTAAGCTGATGAGAGTAGCATTTGAAATGCTAAATGTTAAATACTGATTTATTAGTTTACAGTGAGAAATGTAATTGCCAAGGCCACTGGACGCTCAAATTCTCTATCTAGCACTTACGTGTTCTCCATGTAAAGAAGCTACATGAGAACTCACAGTCTGATCATATGTTTGCACAGTGAGCACATATTAAATTGTATCCTTCAAATGTTTGATGGTATTAGAGTAAGATGGCTTGATATTTGCATCTCCTCAACAAAGACAGCCCTGTTGCAAGGCCAGGGAATCTTTTGCCTTGGTCACTGCATGGACAGGGTTTGTCATCATTTGCAGCTGCGACTTCCATTCCTGATTGGCCTGGCTGAGTAATCCCTCTCCAGGTGGGTATGATGTCTTCTTCAGATGTTGTGTCAATGACTGATTCAGCTTTAGGACTAACATCTCATTCTGTTCTGTTGGATGTGTTGAAAAGTATTAGTGAGGGAACTACCTCTTTCGAGTTTAAAATTCATAGTGTAGATGTTGAAAGGATCTGGTTTGTCACTAGAGAGGAGAGGCGGTGGTAGATGACCTGGCTGGCAGTCTGAGCTGTAGGTCTAGTCCCATTTGGTTTTGTTGATTTGGAAGGGGAGACATGGGGCAAGGATTTCCTGCTGGATTCTGGAAATCACTTATTTCTGTCTTTCACTCGTTCTCACAGGTAGATAATCAAATTAATGAAGCTTACTTAAATCCCACCCTCCTGATAAATTCAGTAATTTCAATTCTACATTTGTTTGTAATTACACCTACAAACAGATTTACACTTTGTAATTACAATTGCAAACAAATTTACAGTTGTTTTCTTGACATTACAATTTGTTTTCTTGACGCTGTGTAAAAGCATTTAAGATTTAGAATGCCGTCAGAATGAGTACAGAAACAAATATAAAGTCAAATAGAGAGGTACTAATATGAGTACCATTATAGAAGACTTTGTATGTATATAAATAGATACGTAATTCTGTCTTGGGATGAACATTTTATACAGCTCAGTGCTACCTTGGCATATTTATTTGAAAGATGTGAATATGTACATAGTATAATCCAAAGTATGAGGGATTTTTTTTCATTGAGTTCATTATTGTTTACATCAATGTGAGATTTCAGTTGTATATTATTTCTTGACTATCACCACATAAGTGCTCTCCTTCACCCCTTGTGCCCACCCCGCACCCCCCTTCCCCTGGTAACCACTGAACTGTTTTCTTTGTCCATGTGTTTGTTCGTATTCCACGTATGAGTGAAATCATCTGGTGTTTGTCTTCCTCGGTCTGGCTTATTTCGCTTAGCATAATTCCCTCCAGGTTCTTCCATGTTGTTGCAAATGGGATAAATTTGTCTTTTTTTTTTTTATGGCCGAGTAGTATTCCATTGTGTGTGTATGTGTATATATATCACATCTTCTTTGTCCAATCATCATTCACTGGGCGCTTGGATTGTTTCCATGTCTTGGCTATTGTGAATAGTGCTGCAGCGAACACAGGGGTGCATATGTTACTTTGGACTGTTGATTTCCAGTTGTTTGGGTGGATACCCAGTAGTGGGATAGCTGGGTCATGTAGTAGTTCTATTTTTAGTCTTTTGAGAAATCGCCATACTGTTTTCCGTAGTGGCTGCACCAGTTTGCATTCCCACCAGCAGTGTATGAGGGTTCCCTTCTCTCTACACCCTCTCCAACATTTGTTATTTTTAGTCTTAGTGATTAAAGCCATTTTAACAGGCGTAGGGTGATATCTCAGTGTTTTGATTTGCATTTCCCTGATGATTAGTGATGTTGAACATCTTTTCTTGTGTTTATTGGCCATCTGTATATCTTTGGAAAAACTGTTTGTTCATCTCCTCTGCCCGTTTTTTGATCGGGCTGTTTGTTTTTTATTGTTCAGCTGTGTGAGTTCCTTATGTTATGGAGATTAACCCCTTGTTGGATATATGATTTGCAAATATTTTCTCCCACTTGGTGGGCTGTCTCTTTGTTTTGATCCTAGTTTCTTTTGCCTTGCAGAAGCTCTTTAGTCTGATGAAGTCCCACTTGTTTATTTTTTCTTTTGTTTCCCTTATCTGAGAAGATACAGTATTCAAAAAGATCCTTTTAAGTTCAGTGTCAAAGAGTGTAGTACCTATATTATCGTCCAGGAGTTTTATGGTTTCAGGACTTATCAAGTCTTTGATCCATTTTGAGTTTATTTTTGTTTATGGTGTGAAATAGTGGTCTACCTTCATTCTTTTGCATGTGGCTGTCCAGTCTTCCTGGTACCTTTTATTGAAGAGACTGTCTTTTCTCCATTGTATGTTCTTGGCACCTTTGTTGAAGATTAGCTGTCTGTAGACGTGCAGTTTTATTTCTGGACTTTCGGTTCTGTTCCAAAAATTCCAGTACCGTGTTGATTAAGAATGGTGATAGTGGGCATCCTTGTCTTGTTCCTCTTCTCGGGATGGCATTCAGTTTTTGCCCATTGAGTATGGTGTTGGCTGTGGGTTTGTCATATATGGCCTTTATTATATTGAGGTAATATCCTTCTATCCCCATTTTGTTATGAGTTTTTATTATAAATGGCTGTTAGATCTTTTCAGATGCTTTCTCTGCATCTGTTGAGATGATCGTGTGGTTTTTATTCCTCAATTTGTTGATGTAGTGTATCACATTGATTGATGCGTGTGTTGAACCATCTGTGTCCCTGGTATAAATCCCACTTAATCATGATGTATGATCCTTTTGATGTATTGCTGTATTCTGGTTGCCAAAATTTTCTTGAGGATTTTTGCATCTATGTTCATCAGTGATATTGGCCTGTAGTTTTCCTTTTTTGTGTTGTTGTTGTCAGGCTTTGGTATCAGAGTGATGTTGACCTTGTTGAATGTGATAGGAAGTGTTCCATCTTCCCTAATTTTTTGGAATAGCTTGAGAAGGATAGGTATTAAATCCTCTCTGAAAGTTTGGTAGAATTCCCCAGGGAGACCATCGGATCCTGGGGTTTTATTCTTTGGGATGCTTTTGATTACTGTTTCAATCTCTTTCCTTGTGATTGGTCTATTCAGATTATCTGTTTCTTCTTGATTCAGCTTTGGGAGGTTGTAAGAGTCTTAAGAATTTATCTGTTTCCTCTAGATTATCCATTTTGTTGGCATATAGTTTTTCGTAGTATTCTCTTATAATCTGTTGTATTTCTGTGGTGTCTGTTGTTATTTCTCCTCTTTCATTTCTTATTTGGTTTATCTGAGCTTTTTCTCTTATTTTCATTGTCAGTCTGGGTAGGGGTTTGTCAATTTATTTTCTCAAAGAACCAGCTCTTTGTTTCATTGATCCTTTGTACTACCTTTTTTGTTTCAATAGCATTTATTTCTGCTCTGATTTTTATTATTTCTCTCCTTCTGCTGACTTTGGGCTTTATTAAATGTTCTTTTTCTAGTTCAGTTAGGTGTAATTTGAGATTGCTTGTTTGGGATTTTTCTTGTTTGTTAAGGTGTGCCTGTATTGCGGTGAATTTCTCTCTTAATGCAGCTTTTGCTGCATCCCATATGAGTTAGTATGGTATGTTAGCATTTTCATTTGTCTCCAGATATTTTTTGATTTCTTCTTTAATTTCTTCAGTGATCCATTGCTTGTTCAATAGCATGTTTAGTCTCCACATCTTTGTCCCTTTCTCAGCTTTTTTCTTGTAATTAATTTCTAGCTTTATAGCATTGTGATTGGAAAGATGCTTGTTATTATTTCAATTTTTTAAAATTTATTGAGGCTTGCCTTGTTTCCCAGCATATGGTCTGTTCTTGAGAATGTTCTCTGTGCACTTGAGAAGAACGTGTATTCTGCTGTTTTGGGATGGAGTGTTCTATATTTGTCTTATTAAGTCCAACTGGTTTAGATTTTCATTTAATTCCACTGTTTCCTTGTTGATTTTCTGTCTGGATGATCTGTCCATTGATGTGAGTGGAGTATTAAGGTCCCCTCCTATTATTATGTTATTAATATCTTCTTTTAGGTTTGTTAATAGTTACTTTATGTACTTTGGTGCTCCTGTGTTGGGTGCATAGATATTTATAAGTGTTATTTCTTCTTGATGGAGTGTCCCTTTGATCATTATATACTGCCCCTCTTTGTCTCTCTTTAGCTGTGTTATCTTGAAGTCTGCTTTGTCTGAAATAAGTATTGGGACACCTGCTTACTTTTGTTTGCCATTAGCTTGCAGTATCAACTTCCGTCCCTTCACTCTGAGCCTGTGTTTGTCATTGGAGCTGAGATGTGTTTCCTGGAGGCAGCATATTGTTGGGTCTTGTTCTTTAATCCATCTCTCTACTCTGTGTCCTTTTATTGGAGAATTCAATCCATTTTCATTTAGTGTGATTATTGATGTATGAGAGCTTAATGCTGTCATTTTATCACTCGTTTTCCAGTTTTCCTGCATTTCCTTTGTTTCTCATCCTGTGTGTTTTGGTCTACCCATTGAATTATGTAGTTTTTTATGATGTGTTTTTTTGTTTCCTCCTTATTTATTATTTGTGTCTCTACTCTGCTTTTTTGTTTACCTTTGGTTACCTTGGGGTTTGTATTCAGAATCTTGTGTATAAGATAGTCCATTTTCTGATGGCCTCTTATTCCCTTAGTCTAAACTGATTCAGTCCCTTTCCTCCTCCCCTCCTAAGTTGTTTTTCTCTCATCTTATTCCATCTTGTGTTGGGGGTTTGTGGTTAAAATGACAGGATTATCTTTCTTTTTGCTATTTTCCTTCCCTTTAGCTTAATGCTATACTTGAGTATGTACTTCCTATTCTGATTCTGTCTACCTATTTATCACCTTACTCTGTGTTTTGTAACCCTTTTCTGCCTTTTTTTCTTTTTTCCAGTATGAGGACCTTCCTGAGGATTTCTTGTAGGGAGGGGTCTTGTGGCTACAGACTCCCTTAGCTTTTGTTTGTCTGGGAAAGTTTTTATTTCTCCCTCATATCTGAAGGATATTTTTGCTGGATAGAGTATTTTTGGCTGAAAATTTTTGTCTTTTAAAGATTTAAATATGTCATGCCATTCTTTCCTAGCTTGTAAAGTTTCTGCAGACAAATCTGCTGAAAGCCTGATAGGGGTTCCTTTGTAGGTTATTTTCTTCTGTCTTGCTGCCCTTAGTATTCTTTCTTTGTCATTCATTTTTGCCAGTTTTACTACTATATGCCTTTGCAGTAGATCTTTTTACACTGACATATCTAGGAGATCTGGAAGCCTCTTCCACACAGATTTCCCTCTCTTTCCCTAGGTTTGGGAAGTTTTCTATTATTTCTTTGAACACGCTTTCTGCTCCATTCTCCTTCTCTTCTCCTTCTGGAATACCTATAATTCTTATAATGCATTTCCTAATTGAGTCAGATATTTCTCAGAGACTTTCTTCATTTCTTTTTAGTCTTAGTTCTTTCTCCTGCTCTATCTGGAGCATTTCAACATGTCTGTCTTTGATTATGCTGATATGCTCCCCTATGATGTCCACATGAGCATTCAGGGAATCCGTATTTTGTTTTATGTCTTCCATTGTGTCTTTCATCTCTGATATTTCTGATTGATTCTTCTTTATAGTTTCAATCTCTTTTGTGAAGTAGTTCCTGAACTAATTTAATTGTTTCTCTACATTCTCTTTTACCTCGTTGTCTTTTTTGATGTTAGCTATTTTGAATTCATTGTCACTTAGATTACATATTTCTTGTCCTCAAGACTGAATTTTGGGTACTTGTCATTTTCTCCCTGGTCTGGAGATTTGATATAGTGTTTGATATTGCTAGAGGAGGTGGGGCAGATCTTAGGCATTTTGATATTATTTGTTTGCAGTTACCGCCTATCACCACTGGGTGGGGGTCAAGAGCTGCATATTCTGAGCCATCTCCCTTTAGCCGAGATCCCAGGCAGCGGAGTGGGTGTGGGGCAAGTGGGGGCTGCGGTGCTTTCTCCTGCATCCTCTCTGGACTTTCTCGCTCTGCTCTTGCCATCTCGTCTCCTGTGGTGTTGGCTTGATGAGGTCACCCCTCGCGAAAGCTCTTGCCCCGCTAGAGGTCGCTCAGCTGCAGGGGCCCTCAGGAGTCCTTTATGTTCCCATGAACGAACTTCCCCTCCCCTGTTCCTTCCCTCAAGGAGCCTCCCATGGTCACTTACTGCAGTCTTTAGGAGAGGGAGTGAAGTTCTCTCCTGCCCCGTTCCAGCTCCTCTGAGAGGGGCTCCAGCCTCTCCGCCCTCTGTCGTATGGCTGTGTGTCTCTCCGATGTTTTTATGTTGTGTTAGGATGCCCTGTGTTGGAGTATGGATGCCCCTTTTCCTTGTATGTTGGAGGGGAGAGAGTCCTGGGCAAGTTCACTCTGCCATGATGCTGATGTCACTGAGTCTGCAGTGATTTTAAAAAAGCTTAAATGTAATGATTTAAATCGACGATTGGCAGACGTTTTCTGTAAAGGACCAGGTAGTAAATATTTTAGACTTGCAGTCCTATAGGCAAAATCAAAGAAATTATATAGATACTTATGTAACAAGAGAGAAATCAGATCTCTCCAAATTTTTAATGACAAATAAAACAATAATACAAAAGTAAAATTTTTTGTAATAATGATCTGCTAATGAGAAGAATGTAATTTCTTGTGGTGGCGGGATGACATTTTGTGATTCACAGTGTTTGTTCTCTATTACCAAAATTGATTGTAAATGTCAATCTGTTAATGCTGATCTGTAATGAAATTTTATGTATTTCATCTTTGAAAAAATGTCTTTTCATGCAGATAGATACTTCCAAATACTGATATTAGTCCATGAGTGTATGATAGTAACTGAGCATCTTCATCACTTGGAATGCATTTCTAGAATTCTCTTTGGTTATTTTCTTGATGTTTATCTTTTTAGCATGTCATTACATTTCAGATTGCACTGTCATTGAAGTTTAGGTGGAAGTTCCACAGTTGCACAGTAGACTTCAGATGTTGCTGTGTGGCAGAATATGTGGCACACAACATGATGTGTTTTGCATTCATTCAGCCTATATTTGTTGTGCACCTGCCGTATGCTGGGCAGTATTGTAGGTCCTGGGGATACAATGATAAACAGGAGGGGGGACAAACAAACGGAATAACGGTGATATATGCTGTATAGAAAATTAAAATAGGGTGACCAGTATAACTGCATTCTTGTGATTTGTAGTGTGCCAGTCAGCAGTGCCAAACTGTGAGAGTGCCACATAAGGTCTCTGTCTCAAATACTTAACTCTCTGTTGTAGCCCAAAGGCAGTCATAGACAATATGTAATGAATGAGTGTGGTTACATTGCAGTAGAACTTTCCTTATGGATACTGAAATTTGAATTTCATATACTTTTTACATGTCAGGAAGTATTAGCATTTTTAAATTTGAAAAAATTTTTTTTATTTTTAATTAATTTTTTTTTTTTTGAGGAAGATTAGCCGTGGGCTAACATCTGCCACCAATCCTCCTTTTTTTGCTGAGGAAGACAGGCCCTGAGCTAACATCCGTGCCCATCTTCCCCTACTTTATATCTGGGATGTCTGCCACAGCATAGCTTGATAGACAGTGTGTAGGTCCGCATCCAGGATCTGAACCAGTGAACCCTGGGCCACCGACGCAGAACATGTGAACTTAACTGCTGTGCCACTGGGCCAGCCCCTTGATTTGTCTTTCAACCTTAAAAATGTAAAAACCAGTTTTGGCCCAGGGGACATACAAAAATAGGCAGTGGCCTGGGTTTGGCCCACATCTGTAGTTTGCTAACTTTTGGCTTAAATTTTTTTTTTTTAAAGATTTTATTTTTTCCTTTTTCTCCCCAAAGCCCCCCGGTACATAGTTGTGTATTCTTCATTGTGGGATCTTCTAGTTGTGGCATGTGGGACGCTGCCTCAGCGTGGTCTGATGAGCAGTGCCATGTCCGCATCCAGGATTCAAACCAACGAAACACTGGGCCGCCTGCAGCGGAGCGCGCGAACTTAACCACTCGGCCACGGGGCCAGCCCCTGGCTTAAATTTTTATCAACTGATATAGAAGGCAATAAATTATCTGCTAGATCAAGTGATCAATACTTGAGTTGAGGAGCTGACTCAGTGGCATAATGGTTAAGTTCGTGTGCTCTGCTCTGGCAGCCTGGGGTTTCCAGTTCAGATCCTGGGTGCGGACCTGCACACCACTTGTCAAGCCATGCTGTGGCAGTGTCTCACATAGAAGAACTAGAAGGGCTTACAACTAGCTCATCCAACTATGTACTGGGGCTGTGGAGAGAAAGAAAATACTTGAGTTGAATTTTAGGTTCTTAGGAATTGATATTTAGGTGAATTTTAGGAAGGATGCTATTTAAACACACACCTGGCATGTGCATTAAGTAAAAATCCAACTTTAACGATAAATTTGTAAGATTGGAGGTATTTGCATAATGGGTATTGTTTATGTACTGTGGTTAAAACTATTTCTATTTGTCTTAGGAAATGCAAGAATGTTAAATGGAAACTGGTAATGTTGGATTTGGATTTTAGAATAACGGCAGTGAGAAACTGTGTTACAGTATAAGATGTATTTCCTAGTACTAAGGAATTAAAATTTTATTAATAAATCTTTTATAATCAGGAATTTTCGATTGCTTAAAGCCAAATAGAATAGATTTTTGGTATTTTTTTTAAAAGGAGGATTTCTCATAATGAATAAAAGTATCGATTTTTGTCAGGTTTGTGACAACATATGCTATTTGGGAAACAAAGTGATAGGGTGTTTTGTTTGTCAGCCAGGCTGAAGAGCCATTACACGAAGACAAAGGAGAGGTTGATGGGAGTCAGCTGATTAGAAGACACTGAGGAGAGCAGGACGGTGTGACAGGCCTGGGGAAGCAGAGAGGGTTGGCCGACCCACCTTCCTGCTGGTTGCAGAGCCTTGTTGGCGTTCCCCCCTTAGATGTGGGAAGCCCGAGAGGCATAGAGCCCGCTCTAGTTACACGAATGGAAAGGGTTCCTTTTCAGGGACAGTCATGTTTTTGACAACCTGGGAACCGTCTTGTTTGGTCCAGTTGCCTAGATATGGCATCCTCTGACCCCTATCCAATTTATTTGCTTTCTACTGATTGTGAAGACTGTAGTGACCTGGCATTGCATCATTTATGTGCATTTGCAGCTACTGTGCAGCTTCCCTCCTCCTCCTTCCACCCTAGTCACCCGAATTTCCAGATCTTCCTAAGTATAAATCTAAACTGAATCAGTACTTGTTAGCTTAAGACTGTAGCATATTTTTCCTAAACGATCGCTATTTCTAATGCCAAGAGTGCTAGTTTGATCAAGGACTAATTTTCTAGGCCCAGACGGCTGATATAATGGGAATAGGTTCTTTTTCCTTTCAGGTGAGTGCCATTAGACAGAGAGCACAGGCGCATAAGATATGGCTAATACCCGAGCGGCTTCCTACTGTCTTCCCTGAACAGAATGGGGGAAAAAAGAGGAAAATCCCTATTTAGTTTCCACCCTTATCAAATCAGGTGACTTGGTCTAGGACATCATCAGCCTAGAGGAAGGGGCATCTTTCTCTCCTTTGTTCTCCAACAGACAGTACCTCTTTGTAATTTTTTTTCCTCTAGGGGACTCCTTTTTGCAAAGCAACTGCCAAATGCTTTCCCCCCTTTTCCTTCTTAATTATGAAAAATTTCAAACATAAATATAACCAGAGAAAATAGCTTATGATTTTCTATCTGCCCATCACACAGTCTAATTATCATGTTTTCACCACTCTTATTTCATCCCTTGCGCATCTCCCCTTTTCTCCCAAGTATTGTAAAGCAAAACCCAGACACTGACATTTTGTTTTGTACTTTGCACTTGTAAAAAACATGGGCTTTTTTTTTTTTTTAACCTAGCCTCAGAGGCATTATCACACATAAGAAAATAAATAATAATTTGTTGCTATCATTTAATACCCAATTCATTCTCCAGTCTCTTGAGTTTTTCTGAAAAATGTCTTTTTGTAGTTCATTTGTTGGAAATAGGATTCGAACAAGCACCAAAAGTTGCGTTTAGTTGTTAGGAATCTTAAGTTCCTTTACTTTAGGTAGAGGTTCATAATCTTTTTTTGTGCCATGGACCCATTTGGTAGACTGGTCAATCCTATGAGTTCTCTCTGAATAATCTTTTTAATGCATGAAATAAAGTATGTAAGATAAATAAAACCAACTGCATTGAAGTATAATTATCAAGGTATTTTATTTTTTCTCTCTTTTTTGTTTATTGAGGAAGATTAGCCCTGAGGTACCTGCTGCCAATACTCCTGTTTTTTTTCCTGAGGAAGACTGGCCCTGAGCTAACATCCATGCCCATCTTCCTCTACTTTATATGTGGGACGCCTACCACAGCATGGCTTTTTGCTAAGTGGTGCCATGTCCCCACCCGGGATCCGAACTGGCGAAACCCGGGCCGCCGAGAAGCGGAACGTGCGAATTTAACCACTGCACCACCGGGCCAGTCCCATCAAGATATTTTAAAAATGCAAATTTATGACATGGTAGTTTGTGCTTCTTTACTAAGCTCTAGCAATAAATCTAATAAATGCCAGAATTTTAAAGTCACGTGTCGCTTAATGACGAGGCTGTGTTCTGAGGAATGCTTCATCAGGTGACTTTGTCATTGTACGCACATCATAGCGTGCACTTACATGAAGCTCAATAGTATGGCTTACTACACGCCCAGGCCACATGGCACTAATCTCATGGGACTACCGATGGATATGCGGTCCGTCGTTGACTCCAGTGTCGTCAATGCAGCACGTGACTCTACGAGCATACACAGTATTTCAGGATATGTGTACCAGTTTTAATGTGATTTGAAAATACCTGATTTCTCTTGGTGATAGAGTCACAACAGTTGTTAACAGTACTGTTGTTTGTTGCCCTCATTCTTGAAGGAAGGAAATGTTAATTTCTCTTAGAGGTTGGTGAAAATAAATAATACGTTTTTCCCCCCATCCAAATTAAGGGCTCTCTGAATTTTATCCACAGCCCCCTGCTCTAGAGTAAAGGTGTTAAGAAAGGTCCTCACTGCAGTTCTAATTCACTGGGTCTTTTCTGTTTTTCTACACACTTGTCAAGTTCTTCTCAACCTCCTAGCCTTTGTTTTTGCAGTTCTGTTTGCTTCAATCGTCCTTTCTCTTGCTCATGATGACACTGGCTCCTCATAATTCAGATCTCCATTCAAAGGTCACTTTCAAGAAGACCTCTCAGTTTTTTCTTGTAGTAATCTTGTTTACTTTGACGATTTTCTTTGAATATGAGAGTCTGAAGGGAGGAACCACGTGTTCATTGCCCTCCGTTGTATCCCCAGTGCTGAGAACAGAGTACTGGGCATGTAGGTGTTGCTTGAAAAGTATTTATCAAATGAATGATTCTTAAGCTCATACTTTTTAGTTACTTTCCATTCTTTCATATGTGTATAGAGTAGTAGTTAACATTTATTATTATTGTTATTGATTCTTTGTAAGACATAGGCCCCCCCCAGTGCCACTTGACAGGCTTTTTATACATTTTTGATGGCTCTTTATTACTTTATCCCTGGTGAATCAGGTTCTTCTTGTATAGTGTTTCCTCTCTTGGTAAATGGTGCCGTCATCCCCTCAGTGCCCAGGCAGGATCTTAGGCTTCATCCTTGCCACTTACCTCCCTCTCCCTCACCTCCAATATCCAGATGAAGGCCTGTTGACCGTACTCCTAATGTCTCTGGAATGCCTTATCTCCATATCACTACCATCCTTCCTGGTCCAAACTGTTCTGTTGTCTTGCCTGGATTGTGGTCTCGTAATTGGTCTTCTCACATCACTCATATGTCTCTTCAGTCTGTTCTTCACATTGTAGCTAGTGTGCTTCAAACTTCAAGAAGGTAGAAGCCATTAGGCGTGAAATAGCCTCAATTTTTTTTATTTCCCAAATATTACTATATCTTGGCTTTCTGTTACTCTTAGGATTAAAAAGCATAATTCTTAATAGGCACTACAAGTCCTCCTATGGCTTTACCTTACCCTTTCTTTCTTTACCTTTCTGGCATCAGCTCATGCCAGTCTTCCTCTTTATTGTTGTGCCATGGTTTTTTCTCACCTCAGGGCCTTTGTACCTGTTGTTCCCTCTTCGTGGCATTGTTCTCCTTTTGCCTGATTAACATCTAGTTATTTCTTAGATGTTAGCTTAAACATTTCCTCAGGGGAGGCTTTTCTGACCACAGGCAACAGAGATTACCTCAGATCCCCTGTTACGTGCTTGCTAAGTACTGGGTATCTTTCCTTCATGGCAGACAGCACATTTGTCCTTTCCGTTTATTTGTATCAAGATTTGATAAATGGCTTTCTCTGTCAAAGGAGTGTTATCACAACAACTTAATGATTGTTTTTGTTCATCAGTGTATCTACAGCTCATGTCTCAATGCCTGTCAGTAAATATTTATCACATGAGTGGACTTTTGGATGTTTCTTCAACTTGTAAGGAGAACTGGGCTCAAGAATGTCGATTAGCCTAATGTTAGCATTCTAGAATTTAGAGTAGTAAAACTGATCTGTTTGGGAAATGATGGCTAGCAGTTTCATCTGTATTGATTGCGTGAGGAAGGTTAAGCCTCATTTCCTGATCTTAAGTGTCATACTCCCTGCTTAGAAATGCAGTGTAATATGAAGGACCTTAACACATATGTGGCTTTTGGTAAGTTTGATCATCAGTACTTTCGCTATTGCTTCCCTATACATGATTCAGTTCCAGTAGCTTGTTTGTAAATCTATTTTTGTATAGTCCAAGATGATTGAGAAGGATTTAAAGTTTGTGTAACTGATGATAGTTATTATTTTCAGAATACTTGTACTTTCTTTTTGTCAATGTATATTTACTTATATGTTGCTTTATTTGTGCATATCCCAATCAATGGATGAATCTTGTCACTACAGAGAAAGATTGACTTGATACCTTAAAAAAGTTTCTTTTCAAGTAAGATGAAAATGCTTTAAACCCAAAAAAGTAAGGCTCTTTTATTGAGTCAAATTTCAATTCACTGTTTTTAATCTAGGATTTTTGTTTCTTTATTGCTTTTAAAATCAATTTTGAGAAAGAGAGGGTAATTTATAGAATGAAGTAGAAGGCAGGAATGCCATCAAGTGATTGAGTAGTGAGATTAGCCTTCAGGGAAGAGAGTCATTCCTGGGCCTTGAGCTAGCGCGGGATTGCAGGGATTTTGGTATTTATTGTGTGAGCATTGGGAAGCTGTCGAAGCTGTGAGATGATGCGAATAGCTTTGTGTTTTGTAAGTACTGTTCTGGCTATAACATGGGGAACACAGTGCAGGAATTTGAAAAAACCAGCTGTAAAGGGATTGCAGCAGTTCAAGTGAGAGATCCTCATTGGAACTACTAGAGGGGTAAGGTGAAGAGAAGCAGATGGAGTCCACTGGGAATCCAGGTTTTGGGGAGAGATAGATATGGATGAGAACAAGAGAAGGAACTGGCAGAGATGACTCCTGGTATTCTGATGTGGCCGCTGACTGGAGATAGCCATTCGCTGAGACATGAAATGATGAAAAGGTCTTAAATTTGGAGATGAGAAAAGATAACTTGGGTTTAACAATATACTGTTAAATGTCTGTGTGCTTGGCAGACAAACAGACATACGAATACTTTAAATTTGGGGTTATGCATTGAACTTTGATTAAAAACTTCATTTTATTTTTTTAAAAATTAGGTTTACTTGTCTTTTTTTGCCCAGTTGTTAGCTTTCTTTCTTCATTGTAGAGGACTCCTTCATTCTTTTCCTTCTTTTACATAAATCTATCAGGAAGAAGAAGTTTGTAGCTTTTTTCCCCCCTTGTCAGGATATCTCTGATAAAGGAATGCAGTTTTAAATGGCAGATGTGAGACCTGGCGGACTAGTCCTCTCTGCTCACTGATTTCTAAGCTTGGACAACATTTTACAGCGTATCAGGCTCAGGCAGTCAGCATTTGCGGTTGCTTTGGAGACCTGTTGGCTCTCCCTCATTGTGGGGTGACTTTAGGAACACAGCTCCCAAACCCTGTTGCCCTGGTCCTCCTCAGTAATAAGGCGTTTATAGTACTCTAAGTCTCGGCTGTATTATGTTGTACGCACAAAGTCTGCGTTGTTGCTCCTCTGAGGCTTGGCCATGGATATGGATTATGAACAGCTGTGAAATTTTCAGCCTGTTTTCTTTAACAGAGAAGTTGTTCTTGGATTCCTTTGGCCTCCTGATTTGTTCGGGTGAGAGAGCACACAGAGGGCATGGTCTTCTAGAGCGTCATGGAATCATCATAAGAGCTAGGAACCGTTTTATTACTGCACAATTTGCTGGTAGTAGGTTTTCTGTCAGGATTCTTTGGTGACAAGCAAAAATTAACTAACTGAAGCAAAAAAAGAAAAAGTATTGGACAATTTGGATGAGCTCGTAAAATTGAAGAACCAAGAGGTTGAAGGGACAGGAGCCGTATCAGCTCTGGCAGTCTAGGTAGCAAGAGTTAATAGATAATTTCTTCACGGTGCTCAAGTTCAAATGAATTAGTTCCGGCTATTTTCTCTGTGAATGTGCGTGTGTACCTGTACCTGAGTGTGTGTGTGGGTGAGCGTGCCTGAGTGTTTGTGTATGTTTCCCTCAAGATTCAAATGACTAGAAGAGAGGGTCTCTGATTATCTTAGCTTGACCAGTGCAAGGCAGGGTATCTTGATTGAAAGTCTTCCTAGAATTTTTTAAATTGAGTGTAGAGTCTCTTCCCAAAGGAAAATCTGCCAGTGCTGGAAATTTTCTGGAAATTTTAAAAGATCATGATTCATTTTTTAGGAGTATGCCATCTCCAGCTGATGGAACACCAATCTTCTGTAGGAGTAGAGTTTAAGAATCACTATACACAGGAGTAACTGAAATTTGGTGTCCTCAGTTTTATCTTTTTTCTTTTTAATGACCTAAGAGGCAGCTCATCTTTAGTAAGTCTCTGCTCTGTTTTTTAGTAAGTCTTTGCTCTCTTTTTCCATCCATCTTGAGCCTAAGATTTTTGTAAGCTTGCTACTTCTTGAAAAAGAGGATTCTCTGCTTTTCTCTTGTTGAGGCATGATAGTTATCCAGATTTGAGTCTGCTGTTTTTCCTTTTCTGATGCTCAGAGTTCCCCCTAATTCTCTTCCTCTTCCTCTTCTCCCTGCTCCCCCTGCCAGCTGTGTGTGTGTGTAACCAATGCACCTGTATTCATTATTTCTTTACCCCATTGTTGGTTACATGGTGGTATTCTTGAGAATAAGTAAAACTATTCTTTTTCGGTAACTCTGGTTTTCCACATCTATTCTAGTGAAGACATAAGCACAGGGTTATAAGTGGAGAGAAAATATTTTCTTAAACAATTCAGTTCATAGCATTTCCTAACCGTATTGGCATAATTTCTTGTTTGAGCTTATATTTCAAGAATAACTTCAAAATAACAATACTAGCGTTACTATTTACCATAAGATAGTTGAATGCAATTACATAGGTTGTGGTGTGCTTTGATTTAAGCAGTGCCGTGTGGGTGGACATTTAGGTTGCTTTCTGTCTTCTGCTATTACAGATTCTTGCCTCGATTAGTTTTATATGTACCTACTTTATTTCATATCGTTATCACTGTATTTTGGGAAGAGATTCCTAGATGCAGAATTGATGAGTAAAGAGTGAATGCTTATCTAATTTTGCAGGGTGTTACCAAATTCCCCTCCATTAAGAGTTCTACCATTTGCATTCCCACTAGTATGTATGAATGTGCCTATTTCCCCGCAGATCTATCAAAAGAGTATGATGTTAGGCTTGATTTTTGGTTAATCTAATAGGTGAAGAATGGTTTCTCAGTGAAGTTTTCATTTGCATTCCTTTTATGGCCAAAGTTGATCATGTTTAGGGGTCATATCATTTCTTTTTCTGTTAAACTATTAATACTTCTTCCCCATTTTTCTGTCAGAAGTTTGATTTCCTCCTTCTCCTTCTCTATGTTTATCTTTCTCTTTTTAATATATTGAGGATATAAACTTTTATAGGTTACAAATGATCTTTTCCCAGTGTGTCATTTGTCTTCTGTTTTTGTTGATGTTGTTTCTGTTGCCATGCAAGAGTTTTGTCCCGAATTTTTATGTAATCACAGTTATAAATATCTTACTGCTTTTGGGTTTTGTTATATTTAGGAAAGTTACTTCTCCCAAGTTATAAAGGAATTCACTTTTTTCCCCCCTCTAGAACTGGTTTGTTTCATTATTTACATTTGAATCTTCGATCTGTTTGGAAATTATTCTGATATATGGTTGATCTAATTCTTTTTTCTTGTGGCTGTTGAGTTACCCAAACATCGTTTATTAAAGATAGACCATATCTTGTCTGATTATCATCATAGTGTCTATACCTGACAAATTGTAGGCTCTCAAAAAATGTTTGAATGATTGAAAAAAATTTCTCTTAAAGATCTTCTAGTTCACTTTATCAAAACTTTGATTATCATCTGTAACTCTAGAAATTCTTTAAAAATATTCGAAATTTATTAAATTTGAGTAGATTCAGTGAATATGTGCCAGTTATACAAGATATAGGGCAAACTTTGGTATGATGCTAATCAGCTTGTTAATGACTATTTTTCATTAATTGTAAACCTGGAAAAATTGTTAAAAACAGAAAACTATGAAGAAGAAAAGACCCATTATTCCATTTTCCAGAAATCACCATTTGTTTTTTATGTATTTTCTAGGATTTTTTTTTGAATGTGTCTGGTTGTGGAAAATGAACCGTGTTACGTTGTTTTGTGTCTTGATTTCTTTTTTTGGCTTAATAGAATATATGAGTGTTTTTCTGTTATTAAATAGTCTTTGAATCCAAATTTTAAATGACTATAATATTCCATTATATAATTACCACAGTTTATTTAATTTCTATTTTGAGAATTTAAAATTTTTTCCTTGTTTTGCTTCCTTGATTATTGCCTGATAATAGATTTTTAATTGAGGGTGGATGGTTGAAAGGCTCTTGTTAAATATTTTTAAGTTCTTTTTCAGAAAGGCTTTACCAATTTACACTGCCATTTGGGGTACTTTCTCATTTTCATTACCTGAATAGACTATTACTTTAAAAATTACCTTCCGATTTGAAAGATAAAGATGGGACCTGGTGCATTCTAAGTGCATTTATCTCACTACTCTTGAGGCTGAATATGTTTTATTTATTGGATAATTTCATTGTTTGTGATTTATTTATGACTTATGATTGAATTTCTTTTGGAGTATTGATGTTTTCTTCTACGAGTTCTTTATCAAGACACTTACCCTACTGTCCATTATTATAAATATTTCCTCAGTTTGTCTTTTACCTTTTGTCTTTTAATTTTGTTTATGGTAGAAGTTAATTTTACGTAGCGGTTAGTATTCTGTTTATCTTTTCCTGCTTGATTTCTTTCTCTCTCTGTTTGAATTCCTTCTTACTCTGTGATCAGTAAAATAGTCCCCTGACCCCCGCGTGATAAGTTTAATTATTAGTACAGTATTGTACTTATTTTGCTGCACCTGGAATTTATTTTTGTAATAGTATGAGGACTTAACTTGAATTCTAAAAGATTAAATCCTAGACCTTAGCCAGTTTTCCTATTGAATAATGAAATAGTAAATTCTAATTTGTTCATAATACCAGGTTACTATAAATGGTACGGTCTCTTGCAGGTCTAATTTTTTTTTTTAATTTAACTGCCTAATTCTTGTACCAGTACAAACCAAAATCATTGTTGCTTATGGAAGTTCTTTATTGTCATTTAGAATATTTTCTTAGCTACCGATACTTTTTTTCCGTATTACTTTTATAATCATTTTGTGATTTCCATTCACACACTCTAGAAACTTAAAAAACTATTTATTAAGATTTGATTGGGCTTACACTGACCCTATATATTAAAACAGCTTTTCCCCCTAGAATATTTAGAAAATGCAGATGAACAAGATATCTTAATTGGGGGAAGAATGTCCGTTTTAAAAGTAGGTATTCTTGTTACCTAAAAACAAGTCTCACCTTTAATTGTCAGAATTTTTATATCTCTCAGTAAAAGTTCAGTATTCCCCATAGAATTCCCTCTTACTTGTTGTAGTGATTATTCTTTATTTTTAAAATGTTGTTTTTGTGAGTTAATTTTTTTCCATAGTATTGTATAATGGGTTATTATGTGTAAGACTCTTGTTTTAGTGTTTTAATCTTGTTTTTGACTGATTTTCTGAGTTCTTTTTATTCTTTGAGTCATTCGCTCTGTTGGGTGTTATATAATAATTAAATATATATTTTTTTCTCTTTTCTGTAGTTATATTTCAGTTCAAGAGTCATTAAGATCTCAATTAAAAAAACAAAACAATAGAAACTCTTTTCAAATGAACTTTGACATAGAATCTTTTCATGTATCACAGAAAAGTGCAGTTGCTGTTAAAGTGAGGGCGGGACTCTAGAATGCCACTCTTGGGTTTACTAACTATTACTGAAACAGCTAAGGAAATTAGTTTGGAAACTACTGTTAAATCATAAAACAATGTCTATTTATGGCCTTAGTGAGCGTTCTTATTTCTACTCTTAACTTTTTCTGACAATTAAGTATGATTTTGGGTATGGTTTACAGTGATTTCCTTTAGTTTTAATTTTCTAATAGTATTTACTTTTTAAATCACAAGTGGGAAAAGTTTTATTAAATCCCTTGAAAGAAATTTATTGTGGTGGTTATAGTGTGATTTTATTAACTTGTTTCAAATCTTCAGTGTGTTAGAAAATTCTCATTGCTATCAGAATCCCATGTTAATTCTGTTTTTATCTATATTCTAATGTATTTTTAGTAGCATTTTAGTTATGACAATGAAGCATACAACCCTTAAACATTTCATTGAAAACTCATACAAACATGAATTTAAGATTTTGCTATAATATTTATAGCTTTCTGTTCTTTAATATTTGTTTTTTATGATGTTATTGATCCGTTTTCCTTTTTTTCAGTGTTTAGGATACTAAAGTGAGATTCAAATTTATAATCTGTAGGATTCATTTGGAAGTTGAAATAACTGGATTAATACACAGACTAAGCAACTGCCTTAGCCCCCATTGTCCTCCAGCTCCGACATTGGCTGTGGTAAGGGAGAGGAGATTCCTGTAGGTGCAGAAACGTTTGCCTGCCTCCTCTGGCAGATTGGATCTGGAACGTAGTAAGGTTTATGTTACAGCATGCTTGGAGGAGGGTGTGCACATGTGTTGATGGAGTGTACAGTGACAGGTTTCTTCCTGAAACTCAAGATGTCCCTTTTTAGTATTTGATGTACATTACCTGTCTTCTGAGAGTAATGTTTAAGTGATACACTGTTATTCTGGGAGGTATATTAGAAATGTGTAGTGGGGATCTTTTTTGGCTTCTTAAATCTTAAGTTTTGTAGTTAAGCAGTAAAAACTGAAAACAACCCCCAAAGCTTGAATCAGCTGGCTGAAAAGATTTTACCACCTTATCAACAAAACAGAAGGTGACTAACCAGAAGCACGGGTAAATACAGTGCTGCCTTTGTCTATTAACAATGATCACTTGTGCTTCAGAACAAGCACCTTTTAATAATTTCTGAGTGCCACCTGCGTCTTGTTTACAGATGTGTCTCAGAGCCCAGAGGAGCAAGAGATAAGCCGTAATTCTTAGGCTTTTCTAAGGTTTTGGCCACCAGTCATCACCAACTACAAAGGAGAAGAAAAGATAACTGAGGGATCGGATTTCCTCTCCTTCCCCTTCTCTTTATTTGCCCCTAACATCAGATGCCCCTCCAGCGTGTGAAACGGTTGTGAAGCCTGGAGGCCCTGGCAGAAGATGAAGAGTAAGTGGAGAGTAGGAGAAGAGACAGGCCATTTTTGTTGAGCTTTTTTAGACCTTACAGCAGGTGTCATGTGTGAAATATCCAGCAGAATAACATAATGGCTGAGAGCATGGTCTTTGAAATGGAACCCTGCTGCTTTCCTAGCTGTGTGATCTAGATATTCAGCCCTTTGTGTGAGTCTGTCTTCCCTGTCTCTCAGTGTTTAAGAGGATTACGTGAGATCATGTCTGTAAAGCGCTTTAACACAGTACCAGGCACACAATTATGCTCAGTCTACTGATAGCTCCTGCTGCTGCTGCTGTTATTTCTACAGGGGTTTTGGATAATAGATATTAACTAAGATTCCAGTTGAGTTATATGTGATTATGTTGTAAACTAAGGTGAGAAATTTAAATTACTTACTTGAATTAGAATTTCATCACCTATAATGTTGGTCAAGATAACCTGTTGTAAATATTGAAAGTTTTGGTATTTTTATCTTCTAAAATATCTGTTAACACTTTGAGTATAAAGATTACATAGTTGATGTTCCTATAATTTTTTCTTTGACCAAGTGCAGTGCTGTCATTTAAAATTATATTTTCATGCGTAGTAACTACATAGTAGGGCATGAAAAGGCACAATTAATACTTGGTGAGATATTTTTAAATACCATAATATTTGCTGAAGAAATCAGCTTGCATATTGTTGTAGAAGATCAAAAATAAATTAATAGAATATTTATTTTAAAATAAGGGTTTTCAGCAGTATTAAGAAACTTTATTTGATTCAGTGCTCTTTGAGACCTCTGAGTGTCATCAGATCACCATCAGTTTTCCAGATATTTTATCAGGAATATAGAAATGATTTTAAATTGATGTCTGAGATGGGAGGAATTTGTTAAGAATTCTGTTTTTCATATGTCAACTTTTTAAACTTGAATTTTTCCAGAAGGAAAGTGCTATCTTTTAAAGATCCTGCACTGGAATCGTAATTTGGACAAACAGCACCTGCATTCTGTTTCTTGTGCCTACCTGTGCTTGCACATGCGTGCACATACCCTCGCCCCCCCCCCCCCCAAGCTTCTGAAGTATAATTGAGAGCATTATTCTACACTGAGGGAAGATTCCTTCTGTCTTTCATCAGACTTGCTCATCTAATTTGATACATCCTCTAATATGTGACTTTTATTTAGTAATTGTAGTCTTTTTGTAATCATATCGAATAAATTAAGTGAAGAGCAGACTTAACCAAGAGCTGGGGATGTTATATAGCTCAGCTTTCAAAGTTACTCTGTGTAGAATAGAAAACGTAGACTGCCGAATTGAAAATGGGAGATAAATCGAGTATAAACAGAATTCAACATATTAGTAAGTACTTAAATAGTTTCTGTGATTCTGAACTTCTGCAAATGTTAAAATTATGTTTTGGTGCAATATCTCTTCAAAATAGAATCAAGGATAAAAATGATTGTCTTTAAAATTAGGATAAGTAACATCCTGACTAAATTAAATTCATAAATTTTACATACTTGTATAAAATAAAAACTATGTTAAAGTTAGTGGGTTAGTATTTCTCGATTTTAAAATATATAATGGAGCCAAACAAAATTACTGTGAAAATATTTGTACCATAACACTCAGTAAAGATTTTTCGTTTACTTTTTTTTATTAAAAACTTGATAAAAGTGCATTGTATACATTGTTCATTCTAGAATCAAGTTTTCATCAAACATTGTAGTTTTCTCCCATCCCTCCCAAAAAGGTTTTTAATTGGTGATGTGGAATATTTGTCATCTACCAAGTTAAAAACTGCAGGTTTGTAAACTTGGCACTCTGAGAAAGAAGTCGGTGCCATGAAATGATGAAGTATTGGCATGTGTACACCTGCTGTCAGGAAATAAACTTCCCATATGGTGCAGTTTGGCAGACATGCATCTTAAAAATGTATTGAATGAAACTGCTGCTTCGCTCTTTATCCCTTATCTTTTTCCAACAGTACATTCTCTTTGTGCCTGTAAGTAATCACTTCTACTTCAGTTCGAGGAACATGATACACTTTTACAGATACGCTTGAAGTGAAGTGGTGGTGCTCCTTAAGAGTGCAGTAACTGATCTAATTGGATAACTCATTGAAATACTAGCTTGGCCCTTAACACCAACAAGGAAACAAACTTTGTCTATTTTGAAACATTTAAATTTTTTTTTATAAAAACTTGAGCCTGAGACACATTGATTTTTCACATTTTATCACATCATGTCAAAATAATTTTCCCAGATATATGTGAGTATTAATAAAAGAAAATATTTCAGATGTTTTTAAAAAGTAAGGACTTAGATGAGAACTGCATTGATGAAACATCTGAACTTTATAAATGTGTTTATGATATTCAACTAAATCTTATTGCATGGAATATAGCTTTTAGAACCCTAGAATAGTCAGGTCAGAAAATTTGTCCTTTGCACAATTACAAAGTTTCCTTAAAATTGACAGTGATGTTTTATTTACATTTAATTATTTATGTGATATGAAAAACTGAATTTAAAATGAAGGGTGTTTTGAATGTCTCCATTTCTTAAATTAAAATTTATGTGGACGATATATGCAAATACATCTTGTTGGCCCCTAACATAAATCTTGAACCATTGATGTGTGCATGCTTGTTATTGCATGTTAATACACAGAATCCCTTTATACAATTTTTTTAAATAGATTCTTTTGGGATATCTTTTTGTTATATAATGTATTTTGGAGAATTACCTTCTTCAGAAATTAAAAAAATAATTTTTTGAATTCCTGTATGTGATGAGTTTTAACTAAAACTTGTCCTATGGATGTAATCAGTTTTAACTATACATGCTTTTAGCAATATTTTACAGATTGCACGTTTGAAAAAGAAAGTTGTCTTTCCTAGTGTAGTTTACGGTGGCGATACCTGCCTGCCTTTTCTTTTGCTGCGTTGGCACAAGCATTGTGCTTATTTTGTTGTAAATGGTTCCAGTATTTTATCAGTTCACTAGGCTGGAACTGATGAGAGGTAATTAGGTGGCTGTATTTACAGCTTGAATAAGAAACTCGCCAGTGGTTGAACACAAACTCATTGGGAGGGGGCACAGGATCAATTCTCAGCTTGGCAAGACAGATCCCTACATACACATCTTCCAAGTGCAAACGACGGATGCTTAAAGAAACTTTAAATATCTTCTCTGCTAGATCACCAGAGAAAACATAACCAGTCCCTGAACAGAAGACAGGGTAGCGCTCACTTGGGTAGAGTTCTGGTGGCATGTACCACTTGCTGTCTTTGTTTCGGTTGGGTGCGTATCCTCTCATTAGGTAACCAGTGAAATAGTTATGTCTGGGAGGCAGGTCTGGCTTCAGTAACTTATGTATTAAATATTCAGTGTTGACAAACATGTCACTGTCAGTTTTCATGACATATGGAATATGTGGACAGTATGTTGCAACCCAGTTCATGCCCATTAGTGTTTTAATGGTCAAATTATAGTATGTATCTAAATATTCCTGTTGAATTATATCATGATATTGTCTGCTTTCTTCCAGTATTGCACGTTGAAGGTAGCCATTTAACTTAATACTTACGCCCAACAAAAAAATCCGTGTCACTTGGATACCAGGTGCTAGACTTTCGTTGCCCCAGGTTTGCCGAATCGCTCTTCTAGCTTCTATCTGTCCAGGTTCTGCAGCTATTAGTAGTATTAAAAAAGGGCTTTTCTCCTGGCATTTTTCAGGTTCATTGATAATATATTTGAAATGGTAAGAATTTGGATGTCCAGTACCTTTCTCATTGTAGATACTTCCATTGGCACTAAGTGTGTTCTCCAGCCCTGTAACTCCTTGTGGAGACAAGTCTGTGTTATTGGAATTAATTGCTGTTTGAGGCCTCAGAGTTTGAGGGACTGTTTCTTTCCAAAGGTTCCGAAGAGAGCTGTGGTTTGTCTCACTTTTTGTAGAACGAAATCCTCGGAAAGTGTATGTTACAGGGTTTTCTTTGAATCCAGCTCTGCCTGGCAGCCAGTCGTGATGATTGAAAAACAAAAACATAGCAAAAAGAAACACTAGAGAAAGTACACCAATAAGATGGGTACGGAACAGAGACCTCTTGGCATTCCAGCTCATCTTTGCAAAGCAGCAGTGTCTTCTCCTCCACTGAAGCATGTTGTAAATATCCACTAATGAGATATGCAATATTGGTGGCTGAAAGTGTTTTCTTCTCCTGAATCAATACTGTTCTTTGGTAATCATTTTCTAATTCGGTCACATTGTTTCCCTCGCAGTCATTCTGTAAAGATGAAGCATAAAAGTTTATAAAATGGTAAATGTTACAGAACTGCCTGAAAGAGACTTTGGATGCTAGTAAAATTAGGACACATGAGAATATTTAGGCTGTGAAAATATAATAACCTGGGGACAAAGTTTATAGTTTGTTTCTTGTTGGCAACATTCCATCACTGAGAACAGGATTAATTTCATTAAAAATGTACCTTTGTCGCACAATGAGCACTTTAAAGAGAAGTGATGGATTGATTTTCTTCCACTTATTTCATTGTCTCAGCTCTGATGATCATTTATACTTTTGACCCGAGTTAAAGATTTAGTTTTATGCATGTAGAAGAGAAGAATGTTACTGGATTCCTGAGAGAGGCCGTGTAAGAAGGCCTGAGAGCAGATGGAAAATTTATTGGCATTAATTAAAATGGATTTGACATACCATTGGTGGTATGGAGCACAGTCAGTGGCCTTTTTTGTAAAATGGTCATGTATCAGTTGTGGGACAGACGGTGCAAGGTTGATGATGGCAGAGTTCTGTTAGTCACAGTACACTGCTTGGCGTGTTTCCATTGGCCCCTACTGTGTTGAGAAAGTCAATGAGAAGATGCACCTGTCAAAATTAATTTTCAGGGTCCAGTAACTTCAGTGCAGTATTTTAAGACAGTAATAAATGATGAACATTTTCAAGCACTCTTATCTAATTTTTACCTTCCATCTCAAATATGAGGTATTCAGGAGATCATTGTCCTTACTTAGACTTAAGATTGATTTTTAAAATGTGGCAGCTAGTTATCACTAGTTATCTGTGGCCTTGGCAGAGCGCTGTCATGTCTCAGTTGAGTCTCCATGTTAGAATTAAACAAAGAGTTACTTTGAACGGTCTTCAGATTTATTATAAAATTATAGGCACTAGGTACTATCATATCCAACTGTTTAAAATGGAAATTTCACAAAATGCATTTTTAAAGATTTCTTGAGTTGTGCTGTGTTCTGAATTTGCATGTAGAGAACGTGTTATTTTTAGGACTTCTGCTAGCATGACACTTAGAGCCTTAGATTTTTAAAAAGATATGAGATGTCAATATGGAAGGTTCATGATGCCACATGTTAAGAACTGGTTGTGTTATCTTTGAACAAGGTTTTTCAGTGCATAGCACAAATTTGTTCATGGTTTTCACTTCTAGGTTTTTGGATCAAGGCGTGGGGGTTGAGGTGGGCAAGGAGCTGTAGTTTTATTTCTATTGAGAGAAAAAACTTTTTGGGAAGGTGGCAAATGTGTAATTTTAATTTTTTCAACTTTTTATTGTGAAATTATTTCTTTAAGCAAAAGAAAACTAGTCAATTAAAAAATATAGGAACATTTGTTTATTTGAAATAATAATGTATACATACATACGTATCTGTTTATTTAGCCTGTGGTATTGGGAGATTTATGGTTGATACCACATTTGTTTAACTTGACATGACGTTTAATTACTTTTGGAAAATAATGGCATTTACATGCAAGTCCTCATATAATTGAATAATTGTAGACTAAAAATCACGTATATAATGTGAATTACTTTGAAAATATTGATTGAAAGTGTTAAGACATACCTATGAATGAAAGCACTACTATTCTAGTAACAGCCACTAGGAGGAGCAAGTAGATGGGAAATGGGACGAATTTCTAAAGTGTAATAGGACAGGCGCCAGCTTTTAATAATTTCTAGTATCTGAAATTATGTAGTACTTTTAGAAGTTATGGTATTTCTCAACTGTAAAAAATTATTTAATCATTTTGTGAGCTAGGAACAGGGATTTTTTTAAGTTTGGGATTTTAAAAACATAGAATCTACTTTTCTATTTATTAGAGTTTATTTACATGAATTTTAATTTCACATACTCTAATGAAGACCAAGGCGATTGACTGTATGAGTAAAACATAGTTCTGCTGTGAGCTAAGCTGAAGGTAATAGAGCTGAGTGTTCTGATGTAGAAACTCATGTTTTTCCTTCTTGCACTTATAAATAGTTTGCCATTCTGTTTGGACCAGGACACAGTTTCTAAGCTTTTATTTCAAATGAAATATTTGATAAATAGTAATGATTCTTCCTTCACCTCATAAAAAAGCCAGTAGATGTAAGGGTTATGTGTGTAAATTTAAAAGAAACAAAAACTGCTTTATAAATTGACTTGATAATGTATTTTAAACATTCCAAAGCTAAATTAAATGTATCAGCTCTCTGTTAATGTAATAGTGCTTGGAATCTGGTTGAAGTCCAATCATGTAGATCTTTTAAAAGTGTAAATTTGGTGTTAGGAAGCAGTAAATACAAGGGCAGCTGTTTGAGTGAATGTTTGAATAAAGGACTGAAGAAATGAATGAAAGTAAATACTATAGTAGTAAATTGTGATATTTTTATGAAAACAGTATACCTGAAGTGATGTCTCTAAAGTATTTCAGTGTTATAGAAAACAGCAAATTATTATATGTTGTAATCTAGCACAAATACATAGTTTATGGTCCTATGTGATTTTGTAGCAATAGGTGATAGAGATGCATCTTAATTTAAATTCATCATATTTGTGTGTTTGTAAATATTAAGCTGCTCAGGCTTGAAATCCATGTACTATTTGTTAATCTCCCATTGATAAATGAAGTGCATGTGTCTAGCCTTAAAAATTCTTTCTTAAAAGTTTCTCAGGTATTTATCATAAAATTTTGTTAAAAGGAGAGTAAACTAAAAGTAAACTGTTCCTCCTTTTATTAAATAATAAAATTATTCTCTAGTTACTGCCTGTTGTATTTAATTCTTAAAAGTAGGAACAAGACAAGAAAGTTACAGTATTTTGGTTTTCTAAATAGTTTGACTTTTACATCTCAGCATGGAAGTAGCTTTGATTTATCTCCTGAGTTTTTTATGGCAATATTTTCCAGTTATTAATGTGTATTTACATCTTATGGATTGAAGTTCATGGAGAGAGCGTTACTGTAAAATGTTCAGTGACTTCACACACACAGAGTTTTCATTATTTGGCTTCTAAAAGTGTTGATATCTTTAGTCTGTTTGAACAGTTTTAGATCTAAGTGGCGCTTGAATAAAATAATCCTATACTTTTGAGATATCTAGCTTGTAAAAATGATTGGTGACTTTAATCTGAGAGACTTGAGATTTTTTACAACCATATTTTTTTGTTTAATACCATCTGATTTCATTCTTTGGTGGAATAAAAATTCATGGTATGAGCGAGTTGATGTTGCGATGTAATAATAATAGGGCCTGATAAGCTCGTTTAATTTTAGAATGGAATGCTTACATATGTCTTAAAATTGTTTGCCTTTTGTGGTTATTAAATAAGTTATTGAGTTGTGCTGTGAAATTGAGCAAAAATCAGGATCTTTGATAGATCAGCAAGAAATACTAGAAATATCTTTGAGTTCCTGAGCCATGAGTTGCTATTCTAACTATGATTGTTGCTAAAATAGTTTATTAGGTTTATTTCTGCCCTGCACACACATAGCATGGCAGTAGTTCCTTACTACATATTAATATAGCCTGGAAGCACAGTAACTACGTTTATGTTTAATATTTTGACCTTGTATTGCTGTTCATGTATATTTTTATATCAAAGTAATTTTATACTATGTTTCTGATTTCATTTTAAAAATGTTCACCAAGAACAGCCTCATATTTGCTCATTCAGAATCAGTCTGTTGCTTAAAATAAAGGCTCACTATTTCAAATGAGGGAATCTTTTAGCAACTATTGATATTTCTTTGTTTAAAGTTGTCTTCATGGACACTGTGATCACATGCAAATCTACTGTGGTCTTGTCCTTTCCATAAACTCAGACTGCCTTATGTGATCCTCTGCAAATGCTTTCTTTTTAGTATCGTATACCTCGATAATACTTAAAATTTGTTCATACTCTCTTAGTTTGTGTTCTTTATCTTTATTTGGGGAGATACTGGAGGGAAGATTCTGTTACTAAAAGCTGTTATATATTAAGATTTTATTTTAAAAGGACTTTGAAAAAAGCTCTTAATGTTAAGATCATCTTTGATAATATTTAATGAAATTTCACTGCATTGTCTCTTTTGATAGCCATTTTTAAGAAAGCACTTTAATTTACTAGATAGGATTCAATGTGACCTAATTTGTTAGAGGATTTCTGTGTTTTCTTTAGAGGGCTACAGAGTTTTTTTTTTTTAAGTTTAATTTCTCAGAGAATCCTTTAAGCACATCTTGTTACTATTTGCTTTTTCTCTCTCTTATGTCTACTAATCCGTAACTACTCCAAGCTACATATTTACTTGAATAAACCAGTGACAGCTTGTTTTCTAAACAATGACAAATTTTAACATCATAAATTTAGAAACCCTGTCATAGTTTCAAGGACAGTGAACTGTATGAACTTGTTTATCAGATATTAGTGCCTCCAGGGCAATGAAAAGGTAACAGACATTTCACTGAATATCACACACAAGATATCGACATACCTTCCTTGGTCAGGCCATTTATGTGGAGAGGATTATGCCCACTGAAAATACTTTTGGCACGCCATCACTTCAGCAAAAAAGATGCTATCGAACATGCGCACATCCCCCAGTAGTCTGCCTCCTGCGATTGCTTTTCACAGTATCCAAAGTGTCCATCTGTCTGCTTGTCTTCAAGTTACCCCCCTTGTTCATAGGGGTCCTAGTCTTCTGAGGTTTTTCCTTTCTTTCATTTTCTTTCTCTTTGTTTAAACAAAAGAGCTGCAGTTGCTCGTTCTGTTTGGAGCACTGTTGACTCTCCCCGACAGTTGATGCATCGAGGCTTTTCACATCTGCTGTTTTCCTGGTCGGACAATGCAGTGCTGTATTCTCTTCCCAGTATCCATATTTCTAGTAATAACACTGAGCTGCAATGTAAAGCAGCCAGAGCTAGAATGTAGGGCTTCGATTGTCTTGGAAAAGAAGAGGGTTTAACTCTCGTTGTTGCCTGGCAGCTGCAGGAAGGATTTTAAGCAGTTTTACTGGGGTTTTAGTCTGTAATATGAAATCCACGGTTCCTCAGCTGCTGCACAGGCAGGCAGCAGTTTAAATGTGGGCTTGACAGATGCTCTCTCTGACAGAGCAGAATTGAACGTCACTGCTTGGCTGAATCCCACGTGATTGTTTGCATTCATTTTGACTAAAATCCTAAGGTAGGGAGAAGCTTAGAGATTCTGCTTCTATGTGATAAATTATATATATTCAGTACAAGTGCAGTGATGAGTGAATAATACAAGAAAGGGATGATTATGAAATGAATGGTTATAATTTTATTTTTTCCAGCTTATTTCCTTTTTTTTTTTTACTTTATGCTTAAGCACAGGCTTTCTAAATGTTTTCAGTGTTAGATGCTGGTTTTCATGTTTCTTACATGATTTTATAGGGCATAAGCAATTTAAGCTTTTATATGTAACTTGCTGTAATTTAACCCCTTACTGTACTCCTTCCTTGAAGTTTTTTTCCTCGCATTGCTCTGATTTTACTAATATCTAGGTAGGACTCATAGACCTTTATCTGTAACTTAGACCCTCTCTCCCACCCCCCTATTCTGGGTTTTGTAGAAACCAGCTGATGGATTGCTTTACTGACATGTGATGTGATAAAGCCCCCTCCTTGCTTTCTCTCTTAGGGTTTCTAGTGGTCTTAAAGGCAGCAAAACTTTTTTTTAAATCACTTTTTAATGTCAGCATTTATTATTTATTTATTTTCCCTTTTCTTTAAAACTTCGTGTGTGGTAGAATTCAACAAATACAGCACACTCATACAGGATCTTCTTGGTGGGTGATCATATTTACTTGTCCTAATATTTCAGGGTGCTTTAGTAACTTGCCATGAGGCAGATTTTCAGTAAGCAGTAGATACTCACCCTGAAGTATTTCTTTGTATGGTTAGTCTCCTGGGCACCTTGCTTGCTTCTCTTTTTCTAGAGAATACTGAAATGTCTCTCTCTCTTTTTTTTTTTTAGGTAGCCTGAATTATCTTTTTCCTCTGAGACTTCAGGGACATTAACTCCTAGAAATTGATCGCGTTGGAACTTAGGCTGTATGTTTGTAGTCATGTGTGCTCTTCATCCTACCTATCTTCCCCAGTAATGTCTATTTCAAGTATAGATTTACATTTTCTCTAATATTTTAAATTTTTTTGTCCTCATTATATTTTTTAATGTAGCTGATGGAATGTGCTTTGGAGTTTTAGGAGTCCTATGACTGTTTTATAGGAGTGTATGTGATTTTCCTAGAAATGTCAAAAGGAACATTAAGAATTTTATAAATGGGAAACCTTGGGCTAGAGCTTTGACTTTCCCTAGTTAAGTGTGGAGGAGAGAACTAAAACCCAGGTTTCTTGGCATTTACTACAGAAATGTCCACCCATGCTATGTGTTCACTACTCTTTTTTTTTTTTTTTTAGATTAAACTTAGGTAACAGAGTAATGCTTAAGTGCATACTTAAAATAATTTTTTTTACAAAAGTAGAAGTGGATTTTAGTAGATTAGTATTTTTCAGTAATTCGTTATATAAGATTTGGCTATGCAGCTATCAACAGAGACCATTTCTTGACTATTTATCCAAAGTCAGATTGCAGTCTAAAGCTTTTTGAGCTGTTATATAAGTGACTTTTTTTCTTCCTAATAGTTTTATCATTGTAATACCCATTTTAAAGATGAGGAACCAGTGCTTAGAGTTGTAAAATAATTATCCCAAATACCAGCTAATGAGAAAGATTCCAGCTGGGAATTAAAGCAAGATTATCCAAGTCTTTATGCTCTGTTCTTAACCATTGTGCTACATGGCACTGCTAGAGAAATTGTGGGATTTTTTTGTAGTACTGGCACAGCATACCCAGAAATCATTCATAGAAGTATATTCTATGTATGGATGTTTATATTTTCACTTTAAACTTGTTCAACAAATACATAGTGATCAACTATTGTGTGCCAACATTTGCAGTTAGGGATACAAAGATGGTTTAGACACATTCCTTACCCTTTCTCCAGGAAGGATTAAAACAGTTATTTTTGCCAGTGCTTTTGATTGAACTCTCTTTTGATGCCCCGCTGGATTTATTATGGATCTTGAATGTTAAGAGAACTCCATAGATAACCTGCTGCTTAGTGGTTCTCTCCAGTATTGGGTTGAGCCCCAGAATTCCCAGTGGGCTGTGGTCTCAGCTATGCTTGCTATGAGGCAAGTGTTTATACAGCAAGAGAGACCTCTGAAAACTAATAAAAAAGGTGCCTGTGTACTTAATCAGAATTTGCTTTAAACTTTTAGGTATACCTGCAATCTGTTTCTTAAGTTTAGGTTAAGCTGGTTAAGAATTTTACATAAAGTACAGAAAAACTGAGCAGACTTGAGAGAACAGTTCCTGTAGGGACTTTTTCTAGCAACCTACGTATTTCCAGCCAAGGGAAACTAAAAATCTTACGACAGGCAAGCTTGTAGAAGTTCTGCCTTTAGTCTAGTTTCTTTTAACATCTGAATTCTATGCTTAAACTTTCTCAGTAAATGTGACAGTTTCCTTTGTCAGATTCTGCAAACTGGCAGCTGTTGTGTTAAGTTTTATAGTTCTAACTGTCTTGTAATTTTTACTTGCATAGGTCTACCTTTAAATCTTATAACACGTTCTCGATGCGAAAGTAGGTAGTCATTACTCTGTGCCTTATGGCCAGAACTGTCCTGGCTGGCTCTAGAATTTTCTTGGGCATGTCTGAGACAGCCCTCAAGAAGCCGGAATTTGAAGACAGGTTTTGCAGCACCTCCTAACTCTTAGTTTCTACTGGGGACAAAAGTATTACTTTATTCATGTACTTAATAGTTTTGGAGTGATTATCCCAAGATGAATCAGGTATAGATTTGCTCACTGTCAAATAGTAAAGACAAGTACTTTCATGGAGTTCTAATATCATATAAATTCAACTAAACATCCTCGGTGAAAAGAATGAGGGAGACGGGTGTGGGGAGAACCCGTCAACCGTGGCAGGTGATTTCCATTCACTGAGAATGAGCAAATATTGTGAGAAGGGAGATGTGAATCTGGTTTTTGCTATGTTGGTCTCCATTCCTGTTTGTGCTTTAGTGTGAGTAGTTGGCCCCTAAGTGCAAGCCATTGATTTCAGCTAGGGCTCACCTGAAGAAAATGCTGGAGAAAAATCTTGATATTGTGGATCGGGTGTAATTCCCACCATAGTACTCTGAAGAATGCCATTTAACATAGTTGTTTAGAGACCAGTTTTAGTTTTATTGAGATCAACAACTTTGCATAGTAATGTTTGCTATATCTCTTCACTGTTTTGACTTAAAATCAGATGAAATTCTTTTCATTACGTAAAAGATTTGGATGAATGGCATATTTTTGGTTATTTACTATTAGTAGTTTTCCCTTTTTGAAGAAAAATTATTGTGTTTATTAAGAGTTTAGAATTTTCCTTTGAAGCCAGTAGATGATTTATGAACCAGTTTTACTTTTCTTTGAATTCACAAAGCAGGAATTAGCCTGGTTGCAAATTAGCAATCTCAGAATGACCACAAGTGTCAGTGTTCGCCTGCCTTATTTTTTCCCAACTTGTGCAGCAGATACTCCTATTGTTTAAGAATTTCATTTGACTTGAAAGCAGAGCTAAATTTAAGTGTCTCTTTCAGAACTAATTGTAGACACCTTTATCTATTTTAATTCATACAAACTATTAATGATCCTAAGGGAAAATGTAAGCATTTAAAATCAACAGTGATTTGGTAAATCCTTTAATAGTGTGCTTGCGTGTTCTTTGGTTTCTCAGTAGCATGACTGTTTCAGTTGAGCACAGATCAACTAGACCGTCTCAGTTGTTTGGCACACCAGGGGCTCTTGGTTAGAGCTGTGGTTCTCAGTGGGGGTGGCACTGGGGGTAATATTACTTTCTAGGAGGTGTTCTAGAAGTTTATGAGGGTGTTTTCGGTAGTTGAAACAGTTGAAGGGGATTTAGTGAGTGGGGCCAAGGAACATAGTCTGTAGTGTGTGGGACAATCTTTGAAAACAACAAAGATTAGTCCCATGTTCTGGAGGGCTTCTGAATGTCCCATTTGGATATCTGTGTGTGGGTGAAAGGCCTTCTTTATAATTAAATGAACCTAAAAGCATAATTGGAATGCCAAGTATACTTTGTAAAGTTTTAACCTGTTCTGAATTTTCCAAGTGCTGTAACTGCAGTGTACATTGAGGGAGGGTCTAGTTAATTTTGTTCTGAGCTTTGCCAGTAGTTCACCATTTGAAGAACCATGCTGCCCATGGCACTGATGCTCGTAGTAATCAAATCGCCGGTACAGTGTACCAGTCTGGACATTGGAATGGTTACATTCACTGTGATTTTATGTGTATGTGCTACTGTCTCATTACTTCCTTGTGTCTTCTGGTGTGATCAGGTCTGAGACTCACATATTGAAATGCATATTGTTATCATAAATCTCTTAAAATTTCTCCTTTGTACTTGTTAGGGTATTGATTTTCATTAAAAAAATTACATACATAGGTTGGTTATTTTATCTGTGCATTCATTCAGATTGTTGGAGGGGTCAGTGTAAAGTATTTCTTACGTAAAGCGGGGTGTGTTGAGTTTCATAGGGTTGTGCAGCCCACTAGGTCAGCATTTGAATAAGTCATCTCAGCTGCCTTACTCCGTGCTCCCCAACACACTGACAGTATTTAAGTATTTTAACACTATTAATTCATTACAGAGTATAACAGACAGTTTGTAAATACAGGTAGATGTAATATTTTGAAGCTTAAAACTCCACTAAAACTTCACAAAGAAGCATAGTTACCCACATATAAATTATTAGTATCAGAAAATGCTTCTTATTTCATTGCTTTAGTAGATAAAAGTCAAAAGTAAATAAATAGAATGTTTTTCCTAAAGGGCGTTTTAATTGTATTTTATTGAGGTTATATTGGCTTATAACACTGTAAATTTCAGGTGTACATTATCATACTTCAGTTTCTATATAGACTGCATTGTGTTCAGCGCCAACAGTCTAGTTTTTATCCATCACCATATGTACGTGCCCCTTTACCCCTTTTGCCCTCCCTGTACCCTCTTCCTCTCAGGTAACCACTAATCTGTTCTCCTTATCTGTGTGCTTGTTTATCTTCTACATGTGACTGAAATCATACGGTATTTGTCTTTCTCTGACTTATTTTGCTTAGCATAATATCCTCAAGGTCCATCCATGTTGTTGCAAATGTCAAGGTTTTCTTTTTTTATGGTGAAGTAGTATTCCATTGTGTATGTATACCACATCTTTCTTTATCCATTCATCCGTTGATGGGTGCATGGGTTGCTTCCAGGTCTTGGCTATTGTGAATAATGCTGCAGTGAACATAGGGATTTATAAATCTCTTTGAATTGTTGATTGCTTGTTCTTTGGAGAAATACCCAGTAGTGGGATAGCTGGATCATACAGTATTTCTATTTTAAAATTTTTGACAAATCTCCCTGTGTTTTCCATAGTAGCTGTACTAGTTTCCATTCCCACCAGCAGTGATGATGGTTCCCTTTTCTCCACATCCTCTCCAACTCTTGTTATTTCTTGTCTTGTTAATTATAACCATTCTGATTGTTGAGAGGTGATACCTCATTGAAGTTTTGATTTGCATGTCCCTGATAATTAGTGATGTTGAGCATCTTTGCACGTGCCATCTGTAGATCTTCTTTGGAAAAATGTCTGTTCATATCCTTTGCCCCTTTTGGTTGGATTGCTTGTTTTTTATTGTTGAGTTGTATGAGTTCTTTATATATTTTGGAAATTAGCCCCTTGTTGGATATATGATTTGCAAATATTTTCTCCCAGTTGGTGGGTTGTCTTTTGTTTTGTCGATGGTTTCCCTAAAGGGCTTTTTTAAAGAAAGCTGGGAGCATTGAGCGTGCTTGATTCTGAATTCATGTAGCTATCTTCAGAATGATTGTTTAGGTCCCATTGGAAATAGGGATATTAGTATAAAGGAAATTTGCAAAGCAGAAAAGAGGCAGGCAAAGGTTATAGGATTTAGGAAGGGGGAATGTTAGACTTTAGGATTTGAATCACCCCCCCAACTTCTTAGAGGATGCCTAAGTTATTCACTTACATTCAGATCACATTGAGCATATTATATGCAAGTTGCAAGGGCATATGAGATACATCATTAGCTTCCTTTCTTTCAAGGAATTGATAGACTTGATGGGATACCTAGATCATTTTAAAGATAGCAAAATAAGTGGAAGTCAATGTTCTATGGTTAGTATTTAAATTTTTATCCTTCATGGACAAATTGTCTAGTGCAGGTCATTGTGGGATCGTTCACCTCGCTGCTTTGATACTTTGATCTTCCCAGTTGTAGTGGGTTTGTATTACATTTCTCTCCTTTTAATTTTTCATGCATTTCTAATAGTTTTATCCTCTTTAAATAAGACGAGATCTCACAGATAATTATAGTTGCTGAGTTTTAGTGAACCAAAATTAAAAAATGAAAATTTTTATATTTGTTTGGACCCTCCACTTTTGATTATCTCCCTGATTGCTTGTTAACGTATTGAGTCTCTTTTTCATAAATATCTTCATAGTTGACTTTGAGTTTTATCTATATTTCCTTTGTAACTTTTCACAGTTAATATTTATTAATATCTCTAGAGTTTATAATGTTCCAGAACATTTCTCTTGACTGTTTCAGAGTGTGTGTGTGTGTATGTATGTGTATGTGTGTAGTTTCAAATAGTTAAGTATGTACAGGTCTTTGTTTTGTTTTAGCTTCTCCAGTCAATTTATTGAATCATATTAAATGGTAAAACATTGACTATATTCTTTCAAAGCTTACAGTATTGTTATTTCCCTTTCTACCTATTTTGCTAGTATCTATAATTCTATGATTCCCAAAACAACCAAATTAATATCTAACTCCAAACATGTATCCTTTGATAGAGCTCAGCAGCAGAATATTATGTGTTTATTCACATGGAATAAAAGAAGAGCAAATTTATATGGCTGTATCATAATCTTTGAAGAAACCCATATTGAATTATGTCTTCAAACTTAATGAGTTAATCGGACACTTCAGGTTCTATTGTAATGGCATTGTTCCTAGTGAAAAGGCATTACTCACATTAGAATAATGGGATTTCAGAGCGGAATTGGACCTTTGAGGTCATCTAAAAATCTAGTTTTCTCACTTTACAGGCAAAGTAACTAAGACCCTGAGAGGTTGTGGTTTTCTCAAAGCTCTGCTCTTACTGTGGCAGAGCCAGAACTAGAACCTAGAGCGCAAGACTTCTAAATCAAGTTTTTCGTGGTATTCATTTTTAGTCCTTGGACCCATAAGCTATGCAAAAGGGTCCTCCAGACCTTCTACCTCATCCCTGTCCCTATGCCACTCTAAAAACAGTTCTGCCAGTTTTAAATGAGAAAGGTAGTGCTTTTATTAAACCTCAGTGAGATACATAAAAGAATTGTTCATCTGCTCCAGAAGGTAAGTTATGTGATCATTTTACAGACTTTGGTATTAAATGAGATCAATGCTCATGGTTTGTTTCTCATTGCTGTCCTATGATTAAACGTTTCCTCTACGTTCACATGGAGATAATTTTTTTATCTGTAGATAAATAAATGAAAAAACCCCACCATTTTCCCAATATACAAGATTTTAAGGATTTTGTGTTCTCTCTCAGTGTCTTTTCCTCTCTTTGGATTCAAATTTTAATTGCTGTATTAGTCTGAGTTCTCCAGAAAAACAACCAATAGGATGGATGTATGGATGGATGGGTGGGTAGGTAGGTAGGTAGGTAGGTAGATTATAAGGAATTAGCACACATGGTTATGGAGTCTGAGAAGTCCCAGGATTTGCTGTCTTCTAGCTGAAGACCCGGGAGAGCTGATGGTGTTGTTCCAGTCCGAATCGGAAGCACTGAGAACCAGGAGAGCCAGTGGTGTCAAGTTCCAGTCTGAGTCTAGTCTAAAGGCAGGAGAATACCCATGTCCCACCTTGTCTACAGCCAGGCTGAGAGCGAATTCTCTTTTCTTTTTTTTTTCTTTCTTTTTTTGGAGGAAGAATAGCCCTGAGCTAACATCCACTGCCAGTCCTCCTCTTTTTGCTGAGGAAGACTGGCCCTGAGCTAACATCTGTGCCCATCTTCCTCTATTTTATATGTGAGATACCTGCCATGGCATGGCTTGATAAGCAGTGCATAGATCTGCCCCTGGGATCTGAACTGGTGAACCCCAGGCTGCCCAGGCAGAGCGTGCGAACTTAACCACTGCACCACCAACTGTGCCACTGGACCCAGCCCCTACTTTACCTTTTTGCTCTGTTCAGTCCTTCACTGGATTGGATGAGGCCTACCCACATTGGGGAGGGCAACCTGCTTTACTCAGTCTACCAATTCAAATGTTAATCTCATCCAGAAACATCCTCACAGACACATCCAGAATAACGTGTTAGCCAAATAGGCAGGCACTCCATTGCCTAGTCAAGCTGACACATAAAATTAACCATCACAGTTACCTTCATGCATCTTACATAGCTTCTGCCAGCTAGAGCAGTGTACACCCTGATTCCGTGACACATAGAACAACTGGCTTAGCGTGTTAACTGCTTTAGGATGTGTTTAGTGAATCTGTGGAGATGAGATTTTCGTGATCCCTCTATTCTTCCTTAAACGCTTGGTTTTTATTTTTGTCAAAAATTAATTTATACTTGTCTCTTTTTGTTCAATTCATTCATTTTTGAACCAGTTTAGTTTTCAGCCAAGAAAGCATTCTACAGAATGAGGAATGGAAAAGCTGGTATTTAGTTTTTAAATTAGTGAATATCATTTCTTATGTTACTCATAGCACTTGTATTCCAATTTTGTCTGTGACTATAGAGAAAATGAATGTTACATTCTCAGGTTGAAGTTTTAATTACTGTGGGTAGATTTGGGTAAGAATAGAATTTTTCTTTTTCCTTCATTGAGATTAAAATATTTACTTTAGTGTAGTCCCTTTTGGTTTCAAGTAGCAGAAGCTTACTCAAGTCGGCTTAAGCAAGTAAAGGAAATATATTATAATGGTATAGGAATATTCCTCAGAACCCAATTCTGAGAAGTATGAATTGGCCTTTAAAAGAACACAGTGAGAAATTGGAAAACTGTCAGGAATCAAGGACGCTTTTCTCTCTTTCTAGCTGATGCCACGTGATTACTTGTCGTTTTGTCTGCGTCTGCACACCAGCTCTCTGGTCTTTGTGCGCAGTCTTCCTTAAAGCCGACACCACTCCAGGTGACTGTAGCCCAGACTGCTTGGCATATCTTAGCATGGATTGCAACCTCCCAAGGAGAGGAGGTCTGAGTGGGTCTGCTTAGTTCATGTGTTTGTCCTTTGTGGGTAGTGTCCTGCTCTGATGTTGGCAGATAGGTTGTTTTCTGAGCAGCCCTCCCTCAGAGTCTGCTGCAGCTTATAATTGCACTTTGTTTATTCTTTTACAAATATTTTTTGCTTTTTAAAAAAACTTTTAAAATTGTGGTAAAATATACGTTAAATATACCATTTTAACTGTTTTTAAGTGCGTACAGTTCAGCGGTAATAAGTACATTCACAGTGCTGTGCATCCATCACTGCTGTGTATCTCCAGAACTTCTTCCTCATCCCAGACTGAAACTCTGTACCCATTAGAAAATAATTCCCCATTGCCCTCTCTCCCCAGCCCCTGGTAACTACCATTCTACTTTGTATTTTTATGAATTTGATTATTCTAGGTACCTCATGTAAGTGGAATCATACAACATTTGTCTTTTTGTGCCTAACTTATTTCGTTTAGTGTAATGTCTTCATGGTTCATCCATGTTATAGCATGTATGAGAATTTCATTCCTTTTTATTTTATTTATTTATTTATTTTTGAGGAAGATTAGCCCTGAGCTAACTGCTGCCAATCCTCTTTTCGCGGAGGAGGACTGGCCCTGAGCTAACATACGTGCCCATCTTCCTCCACTTTATACTTGGGACGCCCACGACAGCATGGATCCGAACCAGCGAACCCCGGGCCGCTGAGAAGCGGAACGTGTGCACTTAATGGCTGTACCACCGGGCCGGCCCTCATTCCTTTTTAATACTGAATGATATTCCATTGTCTGTATAAATCACATTTTGTTGCTTTTTTCCCTTCTTTTGACTGTTGTGAATAATGCTGCTGTGAACATGAGTGTACAAATGTCTAAGTCCCCGCTGTCAATTCTTTTGGGTATGCATGTACCCAGAAGCGAAATTGCAGGATCGTATACTAATTCTATGTTTAGTTTTTTGAGATACTGCCATTACTGTTTTCCACAGCATCTGCACCACTTTACATTCCCACCAGCCATGCACAAGGGTTTGAATTCCTCCACATCCTTGCCAGTACTTGTTAATTTCTATTTTTTTTTTTTGTTTATTTGATAATAGCCATCCTAATGAGTGGAAAGTGGTATCTCATTGTGGTTTTGATTTGCATTTCCCTAATGATTAGTGATGTTGAGCATATTTTCATGTGCTTATTGGCCATCTGTAGATCCGCTCCAGAGAAATGTCCACTCAAGTCCTTTGCCATTTTTGATTTGGTTGTTTTTTGATTTTTGAGTTGTAGGAGTTCTTTATATATCCAAGATATTAATCACTTTATCAGATACATGATTTGCATATATTTTCTCCAATTCTTTGGGAGAATTGCCTTCTCACTCTGTTGATAGTGTCCTTTGCTGCAGTCCAATTTATCTATTTTTTCTTTCGTTGCTTGTACTTTTTGGTGTCATGTCCACGAAATCATTGCCAATCTAATACCATGAAGCTTTTACTCTGTGTTTTTTCCTAAGCGTTTTATAGTTTTAACTTTTAAATTTAGGCTTTTGATCCATTTTGAGATAATTTTTCTATATGATATAAGATAATGGTCCACCTTCTTTCTGTTGCATGTGAATATCCAGTTTTCTCAGCCCCGTTTGTTGAAAAGACTGTCCTTTCCCCCTTGCATGGGCTTGGCACCGTTGTCAAAAATCAGTTGACCATATATGTGAGAATTTGTTTCTGGGCTCTCATTTCTGTTTCATTGGTCTATATGTCTATCTTTATGCCATACTACACTGTTTTGGTTACTGTAGCTTTGTGGTAAGTTTTGAAATCTGGAAGTTTGAGTCCCCAAAATTTGTTCCTTTGCTTTCGAGATTAGTTTGGCTGTCTGGGATCCCTTGAGATTCCATATGAATTCTAGGATGGGTTTTTCTTTCTGTAGAAACACCATTGGGATTTTTTTGGGGGGCAAGATTAGCCCTAGCTAACTCCTGCCAGTCCTCCTTGTTTTGCTGAGGAAGCCTGACCCTGAGCTAACATCCGTGCCCATCTTCCTCTACTTTATATGTGGGACACCTACCACAGCATGGCTTGCCAAGTGGTGCCATGTCCGCACCCAGGATCTCAACAGGCGAACCCCGGGCCGCTGAAGCGGAACGTGTGCACTTAACTGCTCTGCCCCCGGGCTGGCCCCACACCTTTGGGATTTTGATAGGGATTGCACTGAATCTGTAGATCGCATTGGGTGGTATTGAAATCTTAACACTATTAATTCTTCCAGTCCGTGAACTTAGATGTCTTTCCATTTATTTATGGCTTTAATTTCTTTCAGCAATATTTTACAGTTTTCAGTGTACAAGTATTTTGCTTCCTTGGTTAGATTTACTCATAAGTATTTCATTCTTTTTAATGCTATTATAAATGGAATTTTGTTAATTTCCTTTTCAGATTGCTCATTGTTAGTGTGTAGAAATGCAGCTGATTTTTGTGTGTTGATTTTGTATCCTGCAGCTTTGCTGAATTCATTCATTAGTTGTAACAGTCTTTTTGTGAAATCCTTAGGTTTTCTACATATGAATCTTGTCATCTGCAAACATAATTTTATCACTTCCTTTAAATTTGACTGCCTTTTATTTCTTTTTTCGCCAAATTGTTCTGGCTAGGACTTCAGTACTATTTTGAATAGAAGTGGTGAAAGTGGGCATCTTGTTCCTGATCTTAAGGGAAAAAGTTTCAATCTTTCATCATTGAGTATGATGTTAACTTTGAGTTTTTCATATATAGCCTTTATTATGTTGAGAAAGTTTCGTTCCATTCTTAGTTTGTTGAGTTCTTTTTTGTTTTTTAAATCATGAAAAGGTGTTGAAGTTTGTCAAATGCTTTTTCTGCATCAATTGAGATAATCATGAAGTTTCTTTCTTTTTCTTTTTGTTAATGTGATTAATTCCATTCGTTGATTTTTGTATATGTTGAACCATCCTTGCATTCCAGGAATAAATCCCAGTTAGTCCTGGTTGTACAATCTTTTTAATATGCAGCTGAATTTGGTTTGCCAGTTCTTTTCTTCTTATATAGAGAATGTTTCTTCTTGGGAAGAAGATGGTTTAACAGTTATTAGTCTCTATTTTGGGCACTGATCTGAATACACATACACATATATACATACATACATACATGTTTACAGACAAATACACATATGTGCACATTACAAATAACTAGGTTATGTTTATAATTATAACTTTTAAACTTTCATTCATTCATTCAGTGGCATCCTCTGTGAGATTGCAAACCTCATGAGAGCAGGGACCACCTTGCTCTTGTTTATAATGCTGCATTCAAATTCTTGTTTGGCACTCTGCTCTTGATGAATGTATGTGGAATGAATGAATGAATGTTGTTTAATTCTCTGAGTAATCTCTTCTGATGTTTTTACCATCTTCATTTAACAGATTAAAATAGTTTAACCAGTGTAACAGTGGTGAATCAGTAATGCTAAGGCAAGTGAATTTGTTTTAATTAATTAGTTAATGTGTATTTATTAAGCATCTACCATGCACCTGGCTCCCTATAACTGGCATTGGAGGTGTAATAGACAGTCCTTGACTTCAAGTAGTAGCTTACAGTCTGGTTGGGAGAAGTGGACAAGTAAATAGAGAATTATATAGCATAGTGAGGGATTTCATAGAGGTATCAAATCTATATATTTTATAGATATACTTTATTTTAGAAATGAGTTAACTATTTTCTGTGTTGAAAAACATTGTACACATATACCTCCAGGTTATGACAAGTCTAAAAATATTAATTGTGCTTACAATCTGTGTTGAAGTGTTTTGCTCCAGAAATCTTTTGTGTTTTTCAGCCTCACTGTGATTTGTCTACAGAGTTAACAGTTTCCTGTTAGTTTTTCCGAAGTACTTTCTTTTTAGAGACTCACTCTCAGTGTACTTGAAAATTCAGATACTTTAAAAAAAAAAAAAAAATCCTAGTATCTGAGAATTCTAAATATCAAATCCAGATTTCATGGGAATAAGTTACTTTTTAAAAAGGCGCAAACATGCAAGGGTGCAGTTAGTATTTATTTAATTTTTAGAACATATGTTACTTTTGCTCTCATAAATACAGTAGTCAAAAATGTAGATTATAAACTCCTAGAGTCTGCATGTATATTCTGTATGTTTTCTTCATTAAGAACTTGCAGTATTTTACTGTTTCATATAAACAGCATTTTTCAATATTAACTAAATATGGTATATTCTTTTTCATACTGACACTTGTAATAAATGCTTATTCTTATGATATCATATATTATGGTATTATTTCCTACTTAAGTAGCAAATACCAGTATTCTCTCTCCCAGTACCAGATGATTTTAGATTGTCTCATTTGCCAAAATAACGCAAGTAAGGAATGTAAACAGCAAGCCTTGTTTTGACTAGTTATGTTTTGCAAATGTGATTCTGTCGCTAGTTCCCCCTTCCATTTTTATTAGTTGTTTCTTTTCCAGAATGCCTCAAGTTTTGGTGAAATTGTAATGGTTCTGGCTTTTCAAGAGAAAGCAGGGTTTCCTCTCCAATTAGCACCCCTTGTCAGCTCTTTTAGTTATTTTTGTGCTGGTACCTTTCTTTTCCCAGCTGGGTAATATTTTTTCCCCCAATCCAAATATCTTTAAAAAAAAGGAGAACTCTCAGTTTATTCCATATTACTGCCAATTATTATTCCTGTTTCTTAATATATGCCAGATGTTCTGCTGTGTAGCCTTTGAAAAACTACTTCACCTCTATCTTAGAGTAAAGGGTGAGGGGATTGGATTCTGTGATTTCTGAGGTCCTTTATGCAATGACTTCAACAATTTTATTTCAAAACAATGCAGATCAGAGTAGAATGAGCTTTTAGCTCTTAGTGTTGGCTAGAGAGTCCTGGAAATGGACGTGAACTAATGACATGATTGGCAAAGACTTTCCCATTTTTCTTTCAGTAGCTCATAGTCTACTGTTGCATCATAGCTGTGTAGCTTTTTGTGTATGTGTGTGTGCATGTGCATGCTTGTGTTTATTTGTGTGTATTTACTAACTCCAAAATTAAAGTTATATGAGTGACCTTTGCAACTCAAAACTTTCAAGAAACCCGAGAAGATAAAATTACTCTTTCAGTTGCAACTAACAGAAATTCTTCAACTAATTGAGACAGACAAATGTTGGGAGGACGAGTGGTGAGATGAGGGGCTTTAATGGCTCACATAATCAGAAAGGGTTAGGCAGGGAACAGGCCCTGCAGGCTATTAGAACTAGATTGTAGGTGTTCTGAGGGATGTTGTCTTCCACCTCTTTTCTTGCATGCCAGCTTCATTCTGTCCTTCTGCACATGAGTTTTCTCCATCAGTCAAGAGACATGATCATCTGTAATTATAGGCTTAACTCCTTGTTGCCCTGTGGCTAGAGGTCTCACTAGCTAGTTCCAATTCACCAAACAAATCCCAGAGAAGAGCTCTTGACTGACCTAGCCTAGGACATATGCCTTCCCGAGTGACCAGGGGCTAGGGCTTATTGCCAAAAGGAATGATTTGGAGCAGGAAAAGATTGCTTACTTGGTAAACAGAGAATGCCTGTTATTGGTATTTAAAGGATTCTAGTTTTGAGTTTATTTAAAAGTAGAAAAAATACTTAAGCATTATTATTTGTAATGGAAAAGAGTTTTTTTATATTACTTATCTGCTTGCACCTTTTGCTGACAAAAGGTTGCTTTTAAGAGCCATACTCTTTATTCTTATAGTGTAGGCATATTTTAGTAGTCAGCTGAATCAGTTTTGGTTTGGATGATTTTCTTACTATGCATACAGTGCTGTATTCTAGTGATTTTGAACTTAGTTAACTCTATTCAAATGAAGAGGGCTTTGATTTGGGTCTAGCCAACCTTATAGTCAAATGGAGACAGAAGGATGTCTGCATATCTATGTGCTCACTGTTTTCCTTCCTGTCTTATTTCCTTTATTTTTTTCTCTCTTTCTCTGTGTATTTAAACCACACCCCATGAATCAGTATTTGCATGTAAGAATTTGTAAGTAATATGGTTAAAGTTTACTCTTGTTATTTTAATATGTAATGTCTAGTTGATTTTGTGCAGAAACATGGGATAGCTAAAATTTGTTTAACTGATTTCTATTTAATGATTACCCCTTGGCTTCTTACTTTTAAAAATCTAGACTCAGTTCAGCACAGCAAACATTTGTTGAGTGTCTAGTATGTTCTAGGTACTAGATTTACAAAGAAGTATAAAAGCAGTTATGTCTCCTAACGTGAACTTAGAGAAAAAAATAAACAGAAAATTTCAGCACGTTATAATGAAGTTAAACGTGTAATATGCTCTCCACCTTAATAAGAGCTCACCTTTTTTACATTTAAAATTTTACTTAAATATAATTTACTTGTAGAAAAATGACCATATCATAACTAAGCTTGACAAATGTTCACAAACTTAACACATCAATGAAACCAGCACCCAGAGTGACTCAATTTTAAATACACCAATATATAACTAAATGCATAATAGTGAAAGTAGTGGAAAAGGATTTTCTGCTGTCCTCAGGTGCTTTTTTTTTGTTTGTTTTTTTCTTTTGCTTCAAAGAGTATTTGCTAGTTGCTGCTTCTGCTATTGTGTCTTCCGATAAAGAATGATTTCTTTGGTATTTTAGCTGAATGCTAGCAATACCACTGTATTCAAAGTGAAAAATGCATTCTCTCTGTCAGTACTAATTTTCATAGTCATTTATTAAAAAAAAAGATGCTGTGGGATAGTCTACCATTCCAAATGGCTTAACCATGTAAAGTATCAAATTTTGAGGAGAGTATAATGTGATTAAAATTAACATTATTTAGCAGGATTTCTTTAGAAATATTTCTGTGATTCTAACATTGATTTTTATTATTGTGGATTTCTGTAACTTCCTGATATTTGTCAGATTTCCTTCAGTTGTGTACTAGCGTAAAATCTCCATGAATTACTGTTTTCCAATTTACATTTTTAGTTTTCTATAAAGGAGCATATTTTAATGAAAAATTTAGGGTGAGTATAATCGAAACTATTGCACTAAAGATAGACAGTTTTTTAAGTATCTTGAGCATTTCAGAGGCATCTCTTCCTGAGTATCTAATTGATATACCTCAACATTTAGCGTTTTTCCTTGTTGAGATTTGTTACTCAGTTTTTAAGATATTTTCAACCACTCTTAAATGTGTGATTATTTTCCCTGAATATTTTAAAGACATTTAATTTGAAATGTTTGTGGGATTTTTATCCACTCTGAAGTAACAGTGTTTACATCTTTCTAATGTGAGGTTATGTGTTATTTATTCATTTTGAGTCTGTGTAAGGGAAAAAGCTTGGCTTGATTTTAAAACCAGTAGTGACACTTCTGAGAATATTAGAATTGTCAGCAATTAAGCAAATCATTGAATATTTGAAAAATATTACCTTTTTACAATAACTGCTCTATGGTAACAATTTAAATTTATTTTCCACTATAGAGTCCTATTATTACCTCATGATGAATAGCATAAAAGATAAGTAGTGTTTTTCTTAAAAACTCTTAGGATGATAGTGTGTTAGTGGAGTGATTGAATGAGAGATAGAGAGATATGGAATTTCTTTGCCCTAATTAAATGAAAGTGTTTAACTATTATATAAAGGAACTTTGACATCATATATCAATTTTTGTTCTTTTAAAGGAAGGAGCATCGGCCCGTAAGACTCAGACTCCTGCGGCACAGCCAGTAGCGAGACCAGGTAAAAATAAAAAACTTTGGTTTTTGGTTTTTTCCCTAAATGATCACAAGAATGAAAATTTTTTGATATGTATAATGCTTTAAAGGAATTGAAATTTTACTTAAAATATTTCTAAAGTAATATCATAAGAACCTTTACTTGAGTAAATAGGTATATTTGAACAGTTAAATCTTTTTAGAAAATATTTTTAAAATTTTAGAAAAATGTTTCAAAAAGCTGTTTATATGTAGCCATCCCCTCACCGGTTCCTTCTTTGAATTCCGTGATAGTACACGTGGATGTGATTTTTTTGTCCCCTGTAGAACCATAATTTTAGTAGACTGATATGCAACCTTGATGCTTAGAATTTCAGATGTCTGTGTTATTGAGCGTATAAGGTTCTGTAATCATTTCTTAAAAGTGTGTGTTTAGCAAAGGTCATATTGAAGCTATTTTAGAAATATTTTTCTTCCCTCTTCTTCCTAGTACATAAAAAGATTGAACTTTATAAATGCACCTAGATACCAACACTATATTCATTTTAGCTGTTTTAGGTTTGGTTTTGATGTATGTTTGTTTTATTTTTGCATTCAGCATAATTTCAGTGCTAGGCTGTACCACCTGTCTTTTCTACTGCATTAGCGCTGTTGAAAGTGACTGAAGAGAATGAGGAGGGTTGGAAGGGCACGGGCAAGAACTTACCTGGGTGACCTTCCTCTCACATTTGGCAGTATCAGTAGTGCAGATTTGGATATCTGTTATTCGTAGTATGTTCACGCAGGCTAATTCTAAAATTGTGTAGATTATAAATATTAAATATTTCTGGAAGCACTTTTAAAGTGTAGTATTAAGATTATATGGGGCTTGTACTGGAATGGTTTGTAGGCTAATTCACTTTGTGCTGGATCCATATGCTTGGATTTTGACATGACTAGTATTTACTTCTTTTTCTTCCTTCTGTGAGGAAGATTGGCCCTGAACTAACGTCTGTTGCCAGTCTTCCTCTTTTTGCCGAGGAAGATGGTTCCTGAGCTAACATCTGTGCCAGTCTTCCTCTATGTTGTATATGGGATGCCATCACAGCATGGCTTGATGAGTGGTGCATAAGTCTGTGCCTGGGACCCAAACTCGTGAACCCTGGACCACCAAAGCAGAATGTGTAAACTTAGCCACTATGCCATGGGCCAGCCCCTTACTTTGTTTTTTTAATGACAGTGGGTTTGTTTGAAATCTTTGTCATTCTTGATTTTGAGGAGAAGTGGAGAAGAGGAGTTCTGTCAGCCACATGAAATTTGGAGCACACTGGATCTAATTTATTTCAGATGACAGGACTGTCGCCTATTTTTAAGTAGAGAGAACCATACCAAAAGCCACTATGAGAGTATAAGGAAGAGCAATTAAATTTAGTAAATATTACTTGAATGCCTTCTGTGTGCTCAGTGCCAGAAACTAGGAGAAGCTAAAGGAGCTCTTTTCAGGAAGGAAGAAAACGATGAAGGAGATAGGGACGGGCCGACTGAGTTGGGCCCTGAGAATGCAACCTACCAAGCAGAGGCCTGTTGTGGAGGCAGTTGGATGCCAGGTGCACAGTCGTTTGTTTTTCTTTGGAAAGGAGGGGTAGGAGACTATAGTTGGTTAGTCTAAAGAAGATCACATGAGACACTCAGAAATAGTGTAAAAGGGGAGAAATTCCCACCCCAGGATTCTAACCCAGTTTTGTGTTGTGTGATGTAACGTCGTCTCCACTTGGCATTTTTTCAAAACCATTTGGCAAACAAAAGGAAGGGGTGGGGGAGGCACTATTGCCGAAATAAACCGGGCTGTTCAAACCAGCTCGTCCAGGGAATGTGGTCCTGGGGAAGACCAGATATAAAGTAGGAGCTCTGTGTCTTTTCAACTCTTAATATCCGATCATTCTTTTTCACTCCTGCCGAGGTGCACTGGCGATTGAACTGATAGAAGTTAATCTGAACTCATGGCTCCTGATATAGCAGATATTCTCATGCCTTCCATGTGCGGTCTCCTCTTCCTTCTTCCGCTTGCTCCTTGACTCTCATAGGTCCGCAGTCCCTACCCGCCTTTCTAAAGGCGAAGATTATTTTATAAGCTGTTAGCACTTCTTTGTCAGTAAGACCTGATATAGGTGGGTGTTAGCAGTTTGTCATCTTGGTTTTGGTTAGTGAATTTTTGTTTTGCTGCAGAAATGTTAAGTGTATTTGCTTATGGGGTGCTACCCAATTTTGAGGGAAAGTTGTATGAAATGTGACATGTTCACCCTGTGTTATCTTTTTAAAATTGAAAAAATGTCAATGCATGAAACACATCTGGCAAGGTGATATGTTGTAGATGAGAGATGATAGCTTTATGCTGCTATTTGTTAGGTGGAGTTGGAATCATTTGAAAATGGGGGATTGAACCACCTGTTCTTGTTTCCTTCAGTGAAGGAACTCGAGGATGGAGTTCCATTTTTGATCATTTTTTGTTTTTAATTTTTCCACCGGCTGGCCCCACGTGCATATGTATTTTTAACCTCGTCTTCTGCCACCTTCTTTTGTCCCTGTCGTCTGCACATCCGCAGTTCCATAAGCACAGCAGTTTCTTGTGGCCTTTGGCGTTTGCCCACATTCCCATCTCTTATCTGGACTGTTTGTCCACTTGTTCTTTGCAGGTTGGCTCCTTTTCATCCTTCAATCTCAGCTTAAATGCCACTTCCTTTGAGAGGCTTTTTCTAAGCGTTCTGTCTACAGGACACTTTTCTGTCAGTGTACACTCCTTTGTTCCTTAATATTACATATTCAGATTTGTTTATTTGTATGTGTTCTTTGCTTCTTTGTTTATGGTCTGACTCCCTTACTTTGCTGAAAGGTCTTTGAAGGAAAAGGATTATTTCTGTTTTATTTATCATTATAATAATAAGAACCTAGCAGAGTGCCTTGTACTTAGGCTCTGAATAAATATTTAAGTGAAGACTATGATTATATTTGAAATCAAACATAACAACAACAGTTGCTTATCCTCAGCTTGTAAAGTGTGCGTCGTTGCATTTGCTGAAGTCGTGGTAGTGTTCGTGGTGCTCCAGGCAGTCGCATTTAGCATCAGCTGTAGCCACAGGGTCAGTAAATGGTAAACGCGAGCCAAGACCCGGCTAAGGACTTAACGTGCGTTGTTGTTTTTAAAATTCTTACAGCAATAGCAAGATGGAAACAGCGTTATTTCTGTTTGACAGTTGAGGACAGCTGAGGCTGAGCAGTCAGTCAGTTCAACTTAGGAAGTGGCAAAAGGGGGATGTGGGTTGAGATCCCCTGAGTACAGCCTCTTGCTTTTAATCTCTCAGCTGTAGAGACCAGTGTTACTCTGCCTTCTCCTCCCCGCCCCCTTAAGTCAAGCTTATTTGTGTGTTTGTCACACTGGCCTGCTTTGGTTCTCACTTACCAGGGAATCTATTTATAGTCTTTTGTAGTTACTTTTCACCAAGCCTCTAACTTTATGTTTAGTACGTGAGCTTTTATATTTTGTCTTTTTCTTACATTGGGTCTTCTCAGCCTTGATTGTAGTGCATCTTTTCCTAAATTCCTGAGTGTGTTGTGCGCTCACTTACCAAATCAATAATATTTCAATCAAAGATTTCTTTTCCCTTGTTCTCCTTAGTCATTCTCATAGCAACTTGTGTCACCCGTTTATCTGTATGTCTGTCCATCCTGTCATTCTTTTATCCCTCTAACAAGTACCAAATATTTATTTGAGACTATATTATATTGCAGATGATGTTCCGTCAGTCCTCTGTCTAAAAATGATTTAAGAAAGTTTTAGTATTTTTTTCTCGGGAAGAAGAAAGATGAGAATACTATAATAAGTATGTATGTATGACCTTGTATTTGTGTATATCTTTCTCTGCTTTATGTAGCTGGAAGAATCATGCTACTGAACTTGATAATACTTTATCACAATGCAATAGCTATACAAAGAAGTACAAAGTAATAGTTCAAATGTAGCATTTTTCTGCTTTCAAAATGGAACATATTCCAAAAATGTGTGTGCTTCCCTTTAAGAGTGGTGTCTGTTTCTAAGAACTTATGGTTAAATTAGAATTTTAAATCTCCTTAGTTTTCATCTATTTTTGTGATTAAAAAAAGAGAAATTCTAGCACAGCACATGGCACATAGAAGGCAGTCAGTAAATTTTTATTGTGTGAATAAATACAGAAAATTGAACATACAGCATTTTTATCCTAAAATATTAATCTTGAACTAGGCTGATATTATCTCAACAAATATTTATGTGCATTAAACAGTCTGTTGTGTATACATATAATAAAAAGATAGGAATATTTATATTTTTATAACATATATTTACAATTGTTAATAGTGTGGGAAATTCCAGATAATATACACCTTCACATGACTCATTGCGTATAATGTTCTCTTCTAATAAAAAAAAAATTTTAAAGAGAGAAAAAAGGTAAGAAATATTTTAGATCTTAGCTCTCAGTAATTCCTTTCTTTTTCCTCTGAAATGGCTAAGCACATTTCCCCCTCCCAGCCCTTCTGCCAGTGTTGTGTGCTCTTGTAGTACCTGTTTGTGCATTTATTACAGCAGCAGTCAATTATTTATTTGCTTCATTTGCTAGATGTTAACATCCATGAACAAAGATACTCAGCGCCTAGCAATGTAGTATATCCACTTTCCTTGTCCTTACAGATTGTTGACTAATGCTAAGGCGTTTTAATGTTTTTTGTGAAGCAGAGATGTAACAATATTATTTGAGAAGATTGCAATACCCTTTAAATTTTATAACTAGTGATGATGTAAATACAAATAATTTTTAGGCCTTATTTGCTTTGTAAGTTTGAAAATAAGAATATGATTTTTATAACTCAAAATTTTGCTTTTTTCTCATACAGTTTCTCAAGCAAGACCTCCTCCAAATCAGAAGAAAGGTGAGGTTGTGCCTGTGATTCTAAACTTACTGTAAAAAGTACATCCGAATAAGCTAGATGACAAACCCAGGGCTGCTCTTATGCTTGTGCAGGTGTGTCACGTGATTGTGCTTGGGATCCATTCTGATTTGTCAGTGCTCAGGTCCTGTTGATTATTCAGTATTTTCAGTATCACTGCTGACTTAAAATATTTTTTAGCTCAAAAGAGTTAAAATTACAAATTTATAAACTTTTAATTTATAATTGGGAAACTAACTATAATTCCTTTTATAGTAACATATTTGCTACCTTGAACCTTTTGTCTTCACAGGGTCTCGAACACCCATTATCATAATCCCGGCGGCTACTACTTCTCTAATAACCATGCTTAATGCCAAGGACCTTCTGCAGGACCTGAAGTAAGTCATTCGTTCCACTGTTCTTTTCAGAGGACATGGAGACTCCTTATTTGGAGAACACACAATTTCCGTTCCTGTGCTTTACAGATAGTCTGAAAGACAATTTTCCAAATAGAATATATTCTTTAATATCTGGACCCTGTGGGGAAAATTATAGAAACTTTTGGCTGAAGTCCTAATTAAAAGGATGCTGTTGTATTAATTTTTAGTATGAATTGTTTTGTTTTGATTTTGCCCTGAAGAACTTGAAGAGGTTCTAAAACAAATTCAGATTTTTTTCCCTCTCCCTCCCTCCAGGTTCCAGTTGAAGAATGGGAAAAGTGATATGAACTTCTGTGTGTTAGCTGTAAACCCCGGGGGAAGAGCTTAGGACCGTAGTTTTCTCACCTAGACATTAGTAAAAGTTAGTTGAAGAGTGGAAATGAAACCATATACTATGTTAAAATTTCCAGATGCTCAACTTTCTGAAAAAAATTTTTATTGAGGTATAAATAACATGATTATTATTTTCAGGTGTCCAATGTAACGATTTGATATTTGTATATATTGCAAAAGGATCACAGCAGTAAGTCTAGTTCACATCCATCACCGTAAATAGTTAGAATTTTTTTTCTTGTGATGGGAGCTGTAACGATGTACTCTCCCAGCTCCTTTCATACATGCAGTACTGAATTAGTAAGTACAGCCTCCATGCTGTGTATCACGTTGGGATGACTGACTCATGACTGGAAATTTGTGCCTTTTCATTTTCTAATTGGAATTTTGCACTTGAAGTTTTTACTGTCTCTCCTTTCTCATTTCCTCTTTAAAATGAATATAGTCACCATTGTACTCAGTTTGTTCTGGTAAACATGCATCATGGTAATGGGTACAAAATAAATCTTTTCCCCACCCAACCAGCTCCACACTTAAAATATCAGTAGTGTACCTATTTTCAGCAGCATTTATCTTTATATTAATTAATATGAGTAGGCGTGCTGCTTTTAGAGATCATGACTTTGTTTTAATCTTTATACTTCTTGAATTGGCTGTTATTCACAGAAGAAAAATGGCAATGTTAAAATTGTTTCAAATAATTTTCAGTGATTTGTGCATTAGCAAGGTTTAAAATGAGCCACAGTTAAATGACTTTCAGAATGCTGTCAGCTTTATTAAGGTTATTAGCAGCGTGGCAGATGAGTGGTGCGGTGATTTCTGGATGTCTGCTTGTGCTCGTGACGGAATGAGGCCCACCAGGCCCTCCTCTCATTTTGAATTTCGTGTGCCGGTTCTCAGAAGGTGTTCGTGCTGTCAGTAATGTGCTGTTTGCGTCTGAGTTGTGGATGGATCTTGTTCTAGGTCATTACATTTTTACATAGTATATGTTAATTTCAAATTAACTATCTTTTTTCACTAAAAACTGAAAAGTGTGTGTGTGTTGGCAAGCCTGTGCACGGGGCACATGTGTTCCCAGCCACCTCGCTCAGGTGCGTACTGTGTTTGCATCCTTTTTAACAAGTTCCCTTTCTCTTTGCCAATGGTGGTACTAGGCTTAATAGGTTAAATACAGTAATTTTTTTTCTCCCTTAAACATTGGCACCTGAGCTAACATCTGTTGCCTGTCTTCTTTTTTTTCCCCCTTATTCTTCTCCCCAAAGCCCCCCAGTACATAGTTGTGTATTCTAGTTGTAGATCCTTCTAATTGTGGCATGTGGGACGCCACCTCAGCATGGCCTGGTGAGCGGTACCATGTCTGTGCCCAGGATCTGAACCGGTAAAACCCCACGCTGCTAAAGCAGAGTGCGTGAACTTAACCACTCTGCCATAGGGCTGCCCCTGAATGCAATAACTTTAATACAATATTTTCAAGGGGTAGAATGTGTTTTTCCTTTCCCCACATGTAGGCACATGAATTAAGACAAGAATAATTTATAAACATTTGTTGACATAGTATAAATATAGTAAAATGCTATTCAAAAGAAACAGTCACCTTAGCCTTTAAATAAGTAGTGTTTCTCAATAAATTGTTTTTCAGTCATCCTGATTTTTAAAATGGGTAAATATTTTACGTATCCAGTTAAACACTGCTGGGTGATTTAGGGATTTAAGATAGTTCATTCTGCTTTTGATTGAAGAAGTGAAATAAAAATGGAGGAACCCAGCGTTATAATATATCATAGTTTGGAGGCCAAGAGAGGTATCGTGGTCTCTAGTTGGAGAGAAGGGGGCTAAACTGTATTCTGCGATGCTGTTTTCCTGGCGTTTGGTGCGTTGTTATGTGAGGGACCTCTTAATTAAATGGAGGTTGTCGAAATTGTCCAGTTATGTCCTCGATCATTAAACCTTGGCATTTCGTGTGAATTTGGACTTTTGCTCACTAAGCTTTAACATGGCTTTCTTTGAAGCAGTCTTGGATTGAAGGCACGCCCTTACAGAGTGACTTTGTGCTTGCTTTGCCAGGTGCCTCAGGAATATTCCAAGTCTAACGTTGATTGTTTCATTAAGTTCTCAGCTTGGGGATTTCTGGTCCCCCAGCATAGTATAAATTCAAATTGAGGTCCGACCTGTGTGGCATTTGGGTTGGCCCGTGGCTGACAGGTTATCTAGGATCCCTTTTTCTTCCCCTGCTTTAGAGCCAGATGAAGATGGATTCGCTTCCTTAACAGTTGAGTGGAATTTTTTTTTTTTTTACCTAGTTGATCCTTTGGTTGATTGTGCACCTCTTCTGATGTTCCAGTTCTAGCTCCTTTGTGCCCTTCCTCATGTGGGTGGAAAAACCAAGTCTCAAGAAGGCATGCCCCATCTTCCGTTTTCCTCTACTGTAGCATGAGTGATTTCTAGCCCATTTCTGTTTTCTTCCCAGCTCAGCTGTGCATTTCAGGTGTGTGTTGTTTTTTTTATGCAGCGTTTCCTGGTGTTTATAGCGGGAGGGTGTTTATAATGTGTGGTACGCTGCGTTATTGGAACTGGAAGTTTATGAGGTGTATTTAATCTAGCTTAGTAGCAGCTCTCAGTCTGCCACATGTACATTAATCTGTTAAGACAACAGCACATTTCTTAATTCATTCTTCTTAATTGTTTGAGTTCTGCCTCAAACTTTCTAGAAGTTGAGACCTGAAAAGGAATATGGAATACAGTAGCTTGACCCACTCTCATCCTCAATGAAAATGCTGAGAGAGAACCTTAAAGGCTCCTCTGGAAGGTAGTTGCTTAGCAGGAAATGCAACTTGCTCTCCCAGTGACCAGTTTCGTTGTTTTCACCTTTGGACAGTGGAGATTCCTTTTTTTTTAATTGAAGTCATAATAGTTTAGAACATTGTGAAATTTCATTTGTACTTTATTATTTGTTGTTCATCACCCGCCTACCCTCTACCCTCCTCCCCTCTGGTAACCACTGATCTGTTCTCTTGGGCAGTGGAGATTCTTAATGAACGTTCAGGTAGAGAAATTAGCTTTTATTTTGGACTTGTTTTGGGATAACTCAAGAACAAAGCAAGCTCTTCTTCAACATTCAAGACGTTACGTTCACTGTTAGAATTACCATAATATTTTGTAATTCTAGTGGTCTAATGTTGAAAGTTCTTGTTAAATATTTTTAGTGATAACTAGGAACATATTTTCACTCAGTAACATAATTAATATCCAAAAGAAGAATGTGAGTGAATACTCTGCCTACTTTCTCAGTAAAATAATAATGACAGTTGTTGAAGAAAGAAAACAAAAGCAACCTCACCTCTGAAACAAAATCACACTGCTTTGAAATAATTTATGACGAATTAAAAACAAGAAGCAAAATAAGTTGTAATACTTGCCCGTTTCAGGTTTCACCAAACGCAGAATCAAATTTTAGTGCTTATGACTTAAGTGGATGTATAAAAATCTATGTAACCTGGCACGTACAAGTATATCCATATATTAAGCATGTTTCTTTAGTCCTTTTATTATTTTATTTTATTTTATTTATTTTGAGGAAGATTAGCCCTGAGCTAACATCTGCTGCCAGTCCTCCTCTTTCTGCTGAGGAAGACTGGCCCTGAGCTAACATCTGTGCCCATCTTCCTCTACTTTATATGTGGGATGCCTGCCACAGCGTGGTGTGCCAAGCGTTGGCATGTCCGCACCGGGATCCGAACCTGGGAACCCCAGGCCGCCGAAGCGGAATGTGCGCACTTAACTGCTGTGCCGCTAGGCTGGCCCCTCTTTAGTACTTATGAATGAAATTTTCAATGAACTTTTTTCCTTTAACAGTATGGAAAAAAGGAATTATGTTTTATATTTTAGTAGGCTGTTACAGTGAAGTTTAGTGTTCTCACAGTGTTGTGGATTACTCAAGTAATTCCTGAAGTAATCTACAATTGCTCAAGTAATCTATAACTGGGTGAATAAGAAATATAATCATTTTGGCCTGCCTCTTGAAATAGATTTGACAGTATAACTGAGACTGTGTCAGACCCAGGCAAAAATGGATTTCATTAACTGCTTTAAAATAATGTTTAGTTTTGGTTCGAGCATTTATGTATCTCCTTTACTCCTCCTAATCAATATGCAAGAGTAGTTTTTCATCATTTATATTCTTGGAGATATGATACGCATCTGTTTTTTGTTTTGTGCTGTAGTCTGTGTCCTGAATCTGATACCCAGTCTTTCCAACTAAACTGTGAATTCCTCAGAGAAGGGGGCTTGTTGTTGTAGTTACTTCTGTCTCCTGTATTTTATCTCCTGTACCTTTTCCAGTGTTTACAAAACACTGAATTTTAAAACAGTGTTTGCCTAATGATGGTATTAAGTAAGTGTTTAGGAAGGAAAAGAACAGAACGGGGGAGCACAGTGAGAAAATTGGAAAATGACAGACTTGTGTATCACATTCAAACTTTGTATTTTTGTGTCTGTGAAATCATTGCGTGCATGTATTTCTAATTTTAAATCCATTTTTTGGTATATGGTAGTTGGATCTGCACTGGGACCTGATTTGCGTTCCCATGGAGCATCGTTATACTTGGTGTTGCGGTGTTGGCACTTACTGCATGGTTGGGTGTTGCTTAATGACGGGGATGTGTGTTGTGTTAGCCAGTTTCATCGTTGCGTGAACATCATAGAGTGTACTTACACAAACGTAGATGATATGGCCTACTACACACCTCGGCTGTGGTGCTAATCTCATGGGACCGCCATTGTATATGCTGTTCATTGTATATGCAGTTCGTTTTGCAGCACATGAGTGTGTTGGGATCAAGTGATCTTTAAGGCCCTTTCTAGCTCTTTGGTTTCTGTGATTTGTGAATTTGGTATTTCCAGTTCTCACAATTTTTAGTAATTGACAACTATTTATATTTTTTATAAATATATCTGAATGGTTACAGAAAATTTACAGGAAGTTTTTGAAATGGTAAAAAGGTTCTGTCTTTAAATTTTCGTTCTCCAGAAACTTTGTTGTTCATCTGAATGTATTACAAATCTAATACTTAAATATTGTTTAATAATAGAAGAGAGTAAATACAGAGCAGGGAGATCACACATTTTGGCGTCTTTCTCCTTCGTCTTCCTGTAGAGAAGACAGACAATCAAACAGAGCACAGTCCTAGGATGGACCAGGCCTAATTTTTCTTCTGAGTTTCAAACGCTCCCTTCATTGTTTAACACCTCATTGCAGCTGACATGTCCCCTACAATTTGAGTCAGCTGGAGGCTTTGTCGTGTAATTAATGCATAATTGAATCCTCCTCCACACAGTTAGAGTACTGGCTGAAACCAGTAGCTCGTGTTGGCTTAGATTCTATTTGGTTTCATGTAAAACTGAGGATTCTTCACTTTTCGAGCCCTTTAATAAGTAAATGAAACAAAACAAAATAGAGCCCATCTTAACCTTTAACATCCTAAATAACAAAATTAAGATTATATTATAAAGTATTAAAAAGCACATTGTACATTTCTAAGCATGATCTTAAGAGAAGTTTTAGTGAGACTGTAAATTTATTTAAAATAAACTGATTGGGTGGCATTTGTGATTCTGGCCATGACGGCAGCCTCACAGGGCAGAGTTCAAAGAGGAGACGTGCACTGCGAGAGTGCTCCAAAGATGTGCGGAGGGCTCCCCTTGCACTGGTCAGATACTGTTGAGCACGCGTGTGAGGAAACTCCTGAAGGCCTGGGCAGGGGCAGGGAGAACAGGGGACTGGAGCTCACCCTAGGCCTGAGGAGTTCACGCTCGCAGCAGCCACAGGCAATGCAAAATGATTCAGCCACTTTGGAAAACAATGTAGGAGTTTCTTAGTTTTTTATCATTGCATTGAAGATGTTATTGTACTATTTTCTAGCTTTCCTTTGTTGATAATATAGGTCAGCTGTTAGTGTGATAATCAGTCATGAAGGAAATCTGATTTATCTGGGCATTTTAAAGATCATTTTAAATTTGTTTATCTGCTATAACTAGATGTAGATTTCTTATATACCCCACTTTGGGATTTGTTAGAAGTAAATCTGTGGATTTGTGTTTTTCTTCAGTTCTGGAAGTCTTGCCCCTTATCTCCTTAGATATCACTTCTTTCTCCCCTCCTCCCCTTTTTTTCTTTTTCTCGAACTTAAATGAGGCATCTGTAGAGCTTCTCATTCCATCACCCATGTCTCTTAAGCAATCCCCGTCTGTTTCTCGTCCCCTGGAATTCTTGATCGTTTCTTGAGATTTGACGTCTAGTTGTCTGTCTCTTTGGCCATGCCTAGTCTGGTGTTAAGTCTATCCATTGCATTTTAGAATTGGGATATCTTACTTTTCAATTTTAGTGATTCTGTTTTGTTCTCTTCCAAATCTTTGGTCTTTTCAAAATGATTTTTATCCCTGTACATATTTGCGAGCTCATCTTAGGGGCTTTGATCTCTGACAGTTGTGTCATTTGAAATCCTTAGTTATCTTTTTCTTTGGACTGTTGTTTCACTCATGATACCTCATTTCTGTGTGTATTTAGTTTGTTACTATTCATTTAATGTTTTTTCATTTACTCATTTACTGTTCATTTTCCTTGGAATTTTTTCCTGTGGAAATTCTTTGATTTCCAGAATGAAGGTGGAAGTACTCCAGAGAAGACTTGTATTTGTGTCTGCTGAGCACCCGGGAGCATTGACATCAAACATTGCTTTTAAATTCTCAGTTTGAGATTTTTTAATATCCAGATATTATTGTTAATTCCTTTTTTTTTCAAATTTCAATTTCTTTTATTTAAGAAAAAAGAAAACTATATTTTTAACTTGGGAAACATCCATAAACTTGTTCTGTTTTCAAAATAATCTTAAAGTCTAGAACTAATCTTGCTATATCGTCTCATGTGCATTTTTTTCTTGGACAATAGTAATAAAGTTATTTCAGTAGAACTTTGCTTGTTTAAACACTAATGACTTAACCATATCACCCATACTCCTTACACTCACGGAATGTAAAGTGGAATAAATAAATGGCAAATATTGGATAAGTTAGTGGACTTCACAGTATTTCTCCAAATCACGTTTGTCCATTCACCATATCAATTGTCCAGTCTCAGTTGTGCAATTCTGGTTGTATTTGTTAGACACTTTTAGTTGTAAGTGATAAAAACCAACTCAGAGTAGCTTTATCAAAAAATAATTTATTGGTTCAAGATAACTTGAAAGTCCTGGCTTCTGATACAGCCGGACTCAGTGCTCAAACGATGTAATCAGGAGTTGGTCTCTCCGTCTCCCAGGCAGGTTGTCCTCCGTCAGGGGCAGAGGTGACTGTCAGAAACTCCAGGTAGGCAAACACAGAAGACAGACACTGCTTGTTTCCCAGTACTTCCAGCAAAAATCCCAGGATTAAGTTTCATTGGCCTCGCTTGGAGAACATGTTTATTTCTCAACCAGTCACTGTGGTCAGAGTTGTTAATTCTGGCTTCAAGTCCAGGTGAGGTACAGTTGCAGTTCTGAGGTTTGATTTTCCTTACGATTGCCAGGGTGTTAGTTAGGGCTGGGGTGAGGAGGGCAGGAAAAAGAGTGGGCAGTGGGTTTGTTTCTAGTTTACCATTATACTGAACTTGACTCCTGAGAGTCTTAGCTTTTTAAAAGATGGAACTGCTGTTAGATTCCCTACCTTGAGCAGAATTTGGCCTTGTTTCCTATTTCAGGAGCCCAGTGAAATAAAGTAAAACCAAGGCTTAAGTTTAATTAGTTTGCCAGTACCTTTTATGGATAGAAGTTTGCAGTGTTATTCTGACTTCTTTGGGTTCCCTTCTTTACTCAGTCTTTGGTCCAAGAATTCTTAACTTCTTGCTAGCTAGCTTAGAGATGCCTTTAAGATGTTCTTTATACTTTATCCTACTTTGGAAAACTTTATGACAGTTTCGTGTAAAGTTAAATGTACCCTATGACCCTACAGTTCCACTTATAGGTATTTATATAAGAGAAATGAAAACATATGTCCACAAAGAGACTTACACAAGAATGTTTATAGTAGCTTTATTTGTAATAAGCCCAATTTTGGAACCACCCAAATGTTCACCACAGGAGAATGTATAAATATTGTGGCATATCCACACAATAAAATTCTTCTCAGCAATAAGAAAGAATGAACTACCTCTATGCCCCACAGCATGGATGAATATGAGAAACATTAAATTGAAGGAAAGAAGCCAGGCACTAAAGAGTATGTCCTGTACAATTCCACGTACATGAAGTCATAGAACAGGCAGAAGTGATCTGTGGTGATGGAAAGAAGAATAGTGGTTGCCGATTCGGGGAGGGAGGATGGGGATTTACTGAGAGGGGCACGAGGAAACTTTTCTGGTTTCTTGCAGATATTCTGTATCTGGATTGGAGTGGTGCTTACTCTGGGTATACGTTGATGCAAACTGATCTGTTTGTGAATTTCACTTTGTGTAAATTTTATGTCAATAAAAATGTTGCTGTGTATGCAGAAATACACTGAAATGAAGCAATGAGGCATAAATTTGATATTTGTGAAGCGTATATTCCTTGCAGGAATGACCTCACTCCCATGTTTTCTTACAAAGCAACAGCCAAGTGCATTATGGAACCCGAGAAAGGAAGATCCCTGTAGATGAAACTGTGTTGCTTTCTTGTTCCTGAGATGCATATGAAGGGATCAAGCAGTACATTTGAAGCCAAGAGAAATGACGAGTATCTGTCCCTACCCTCCGCCCGCCCCATAATGCCTCTAATTTACCTGGAGTGTCATTAAGGCATTATCCTAGTTTAATTGGGAGTATTTTTTTTTAATTCTTTCTTAGTAGTACAAAATGGCATATCCAGTAGTCATTGGGGCCTTAGGTTTGATGAACTACAGTAGGAAGAATGGCTAAAATTCGTATTGACTAGATGTGTAGTAGTTATCTTTTTAGTGGACTCAAGTTTAGGGGAATAGGTAGGAAGTCTGTCCTTGTTATCAAATGAGATCAAGGCTGAAAGGCATTTTGAAATACAGCTACTTTTTACTGCTAACAGAGAAATCTACTGTTTTAAGGAAAGGCCTAGATATATGCAGAAATTAAAACACTAGAGCATGTAAAAATTCTAGGACTATAGTTAAAGAACCATGTTAGTGACTCTGAACTTTAATAAAACTTAACATCAACAAATAATATAAACATGCAAATGCTGTATCTCTCATTTCTTATGCATTAAAAGTTGAATTTGCTGTGTAATAGACTTTTTTAAGTTGAATATTATAATAGATCACTCATTTGTATATATAATTCATTCATTATTAAACTTTATAAGTAATTTTATACCTTTACAACATTAAAGTTCAAAAGCTAGAAAAGAGGGAGATGCAATATTTAAGAATTTAAACATTTTAATCCCATCTAAATATAGACTAAGATAAATTAAAGCAAAGCGCCTTTCTCTTGGCAGTAAGACCCGTCTGTTCTGTGTGTCTGAAACATGAGCCTCAAGAGGGCAGGGGCTGTATTTGTACAACTGTGTGTATTGTGTGATGTAGCACAATGTGTTGCGTATACTCTTCACGTAATATGTCTTTGTTATTTGTGTCTTTATATTAGGACGGCTTCCATCAATGCAAGTCTATTAATTTCTAAAAAAATTCGTTATTCAAAGTGTTAGTATTGTATCTGGCATTTTCTAAGTGGGCTTGGTTAATAAGTAACCGGAATCCATCAGGAGTAAAATGATTATCTGGGAGAAATTTTTAGTGATACGTCTGTCAGTCTTAACTTTTCCATCATATGTGATATGGATGTGAAAACAGTGAGCTCAGAAGTGAAGTTCAGTATAATCCCAATCTCCATGTACTGGTTATCACTGCATGGTGAACCAGGGTGTGGTATTGAAGTTTTTCAAAGGACCCTGCCAAGTGCAGCCTGTCATGCATCCTCTTTTGTCTCTTATCCTTAACTTTAGAAGCAGAGTGCTATTCAGTGCCGTGACTGCATTGCCTCCATTAAAGTGGAGAGGTCAGACCATAGCTAAGAAAGTATGCTGATACATTGTGTATTAGAAGTGTGTATGTTTAAAAAAAAAAAGTAAGACTGTTTTAAAGTACTTTGTGAGCACTAACAAATCTAGAGCTGGCAACAGCTCTGCAGATTGCTGAACTATTTTTGAGAATATCTGTTGATGGTACAGTAGAGAATTGAACCACAGAGTTGGTAATTTACTGAAATAGACAATTGACATACACTGATTTAATTTCCTTACTTTAAAATTTGTGAAGTAACCCTGAAATTTGATGGCATTTTTCTAGTTTTGCTGAGGTATAAATGTGAAAAGGAGTGTTTTGTGAAGCTCCTGGATAGGCTAAGACACCTACCCAGGAAGAAACCTGGCTAGCCACATAGCTTCATTTCAGGTGACCCGTTGATTTATAGGAAAATTTCCCTCTGAGAGCATTTGAGAAGTCAAGGGTTAGTGTGGTCGTTCATGTAGGCTTGGAGAAGGCTGAGCGCGAGATGAATAAATAGAAATCGTGTGTGTCTGTGTGAGAGACAGACGCAGAGAGAGACACATACACACACATACACACACGCACGCACACACACGCACACCCACGCACACACCCACGCACACACACATACACACGCGCACACACATACATGCACCCACGCTCACACACACACACACACACGCGCGCACACGCACACACACGCGCACACACACACGTGCACACACACACACGCGCACACACACGTGCACACGGGCTTATGTGCAAGCAAAGCCCCATACTGTTCAGGCATTATAATCTGTACATGCAGAGTGGGTTTATTTTAAAAATAAACATTTTTGGTTCAAAACCATCAATATTTAAAAAATGATTTCTAAATATAATTTATTTTCCTATTTGTATCACATTGAAGCACTTGACTTTTTCTCATCTGTGTTTTTTCAAAGATTTGTCCCATCCGATGAGAAGAAGAAACAAGGCTGCCAACGAGAAAACGAAACCCTAATACAGAGAAGAAAAGACCAGATGCAACCAGGGGGCACTGCAATTAGTGTCACAGTTCCTTACAGGGTAGTAGACCAGCCCCTTAAACTTATGCCTCAAGACTGGTAAGATAATCTATATTGTTTACATAGTCATTAATTTTTTATACAATGAACAAATATCCAGTTTTATGATGAAGTGTTAGAACCCGTCCTTGAAAGCTATGTTACTGTCTCATTTAGTCATCAGTAATGTTAACATTCTAGTACTACGTAAATGAGTTTATATTTTGGATACCTAAACTTCTGTTTTACTTATAAGAAGAAACGCTTCTGGAAAACGTACAGAGTAAAACTTCTTTGCATTTGTCCATTTGTTCTGAATAAGCTTTTAGAACAAAACTTTCAAACAGACTAATGTTATTTTGAGGGCCTATATTTTAGATTTTTGATTTGGAGAATTCAGATTTTCTGATAGGAAATGTTAAGTGAAGGCATTGTTACTTTTATTGTAAGGGAATAATTTAATAAAAAGAACGTTACCCTGGTTTAACTCTTTTATTGCATTAAAATGTTTAAGAAAATACTAAGCTATTTATAGTATAAAGTACCTATAAATTTGTATATATGAAGTATCTTAAATTACTTCGTTAATCGAAGCTGGAGTGAAAATACAGGGTCTGAGAGTGCATCTCTGTGACAGAGATGCAACGCATTGGTGCATTAAATGAAATTGGCCTTTGAAGTACTTTTTAGTCTTCAGATATTAGGAAGTCAGCCGTTGAGAATATTAGTATGTCAGAAATTTACTAAAGAAAAAAGGGTCTTTAACAGAGATACCTTGAGTAATATATGAAGTGAATAAGAAAAATTTTAGATACCAAGTTTAAAACGTGTGGGAAGTAGGAAAGTTACACCATTTGTATTATATGTTTGCAAAAAATGACAGTACAGTGTGTACAAGCGCCATCACTTTGCTACAAAATATTGCTTATGTATGTGAGTTAGGTTCCTACCCATTGGTGTCATGATCTAGGAATAATATCTCCCTTACCTTTCTTCTTTTCTTTTCTGTTAATTGTCCTTTCAAGAATTCACTGGGAAGAGTTTTTGTATTCTCTTACTCCTCTACTAGCCCTATGAGACCTACTAGGAGCCATGTGACCCCTATCTAGCAAATTCCCTTTAGTTTGGCAGGCATCTTGGGCTTTCAAGTATTGTATGGTACAAGTTACATCATGAAGTTGAGGCCATTTAATAGTGTGCTGCATTACCAAAGATGGTTTTGGCAGTACGGGGCATATATCCCGTGAAAGGAGGAAATTTTTTATTTAAGATTTGATTTTAACCTTAGGGACTTTGAGAAGGTTAAGATCTAAGCTGTGGTTTTTCACAGTACCTTTGATCGTTCCCATAGGTCTTTTACTTGAGTAGAAGGTAACCATTGTTTAATGTTTTGTTGAGGGTAGAGAGTCTCCATTTAATGCAGTGTTTATGAAAGTGTGGTCCATGGACCTCTGGGCATTCCCAGGACCCTTTTAGGGAGTTGTGTGGTCAAAACTATTTCCATAATAATAGGGCTTTTCTCATCGTTTGCCAGTCCTCCCTCAGGGGCAGTAGCATAACCAGTGCACAGGCTTGATCATTTATTTCCCTCTCCTCACACCCTCTCTCCTTGCCCCGCTTCCCCCCTCCCTTGCTCTTCTGGCTGGTGGACTGTTCTCTGGTATGCCCGTTCACTTCTGCTTCCTCACCTGTGAAATGGGGATGATGATGCTACTCACTCCTTTGGATTGTTTTGAAGATTAAATGTGTTAACAGAAGGAACGTGTAAAGTGCCTAGAACAGCACTGGCAGCTAGTAAATGCTCGGTGATCTTACCAATGTTAACTCTTCCTGTCGATGTTGTGGTTTTGTCCCCACCTCTTTACTTGTAGGCTTAAGCTGTTTATGGCAGTTAGACGTATTATAATTTCTCAATTTAATTAAATATATTGTAATCGAGTGAAATATGAGGGCCTAGAAAGAGATTCGTTCTTTTAGGAAAATGAAGTTGAATCGTTGGAGAAACAAGTTACTTAAAAAAAAACTTACAGAGTTTAGGGTTAGTGAAATAGCTCTAAAACAGTTGGAAAAATTAAAAAATCTAGATGATTTCTGTACTCAGATTACTTTCCAAATAATTGGAGGAACTTAAGAGTAAGGCCTTGGGGCTTCATAAAATGGTTGGTGAATTACTATAGAATTACCTTACTATATAAGGTTTTTAATGTAAAATATTTAAGATGTCTTTAAATTTTTTTAGTGAAGTATAATTGACATGCTATTATTATGATTAGTTTCAGGTATACAGCATAGTGATTTCGTATTTTTATAGATTATGAAATAGCACCACGCCATGGCTAGTTACCGTACGAAGTTATTCCAGTATTGTTGACTGTGCTCCCTGTGCCACACTGCAACCCCATGACTTCTTTATTTGATGACTGGAAGCTTGTACCTCTTGGTCCTCTTCACCTATTTCACCCATCTCCTCTCCCCGCTCCGCTCTAGCAACCGCTAGTTTGTTCTCTGTATCTAGGAGTCTGTTTCTGTTTTGTTTGTTCATTTGTTTTGTTTTTTAGATTCCACATATAAGTGAAATCATGTGGTATTTGTCTCTGTCTGACTTATTTTCATTTAGCATAATACTCTCTAGGTTTATCCACATTGTTGCAAATGGCGAGAGTTCATTCTGTTTTATGGCTGAGTAATATGCCTTTGTATGTTTCTACCACATTTTCTTTCTTTATTCATCGATTGATGGACACTTAGGTTACTTCCATATCGTGGCTATTGTAAATAATGCTGCCGTGAACATAGAAGTGTATATATCTGTTCAAATTAGTATTTTCATTTTCTTTGAATATATACCTAGAAGTGTAATTACTGGATCATGTGGTAGTTCTATTTTTAATCTCTTGAGGAACTTCCATACTGTTTTCCATAGTGGCTGCACCAATTTACATTCCCACCAGCAGTGCCCAAGGGTTCCCGTTTCTCCACATCCTCGCCAACACTTGCTCTTTGTGGTCTTTTTGATAATAGCTATTCTAACAGATGTGAGGCAGTATCTCATTGCGGTTTTGATTTGCATTTCCCTGATGATTAGTGATGTGGAGCATCTGTTCACGTGCCTCTTGGCCATCTGTATGTCTTCTTTGGAAAAATGCCACTTCAGGTCCTCTGCCCATCTTTTTTTTTTTTGAGGAAGATTAGCCCTGAGCTAACATCTGCTGCCAATCCTCCTCTTTTTGCTGAGGAAGACTGGCCCTGGACTAACATCTGTGCCCATCTTCCTCTACTTTATATCTGGGACACCTGCCACAGCATGGCTTGACCAGTGGTGCATAGGTCTGCACCCGGGATCTGAACTGGTGAACCCTGGGCCACTGAAGCAGAACGTGTGAACTTAACCTGTGTGCCACCAGGCTAACACCTCTGCCCATCTTTTGATCGAATGCTGGGTTTTTTTTTTGAGTTGTATGAGTTCTTTATGTATTTTGGATATTAATCCCTTATCAGATAATATCATTTGCAAATATCTTCTCCATTCAGTAGGTTGCCTTTTTGTTTTGTTGCCAGTTTCCTTTGCTGTGTAAAAACTTGTTAGTTTGATGTAGTCCCATATGTTTACTTTTACTTTTGTTACTCTTGCCTGAGAGGGCAATCCAAAAAAATATTACTAAGACCAGTGTCAAAGAGTTCACTGCCTATGTTTTCTTCCGTGGTTTCAGATCTTACATTTATGTCTCTAATCCATTTGAGGTTTTTTTTTGTATGTGGTGTAAGAAAGTGGTTCAGTTTCATTGTTTTGCATGTAGGAGTCCAGTTTTCCCAACAAAGATGTGTTTGAATTTTAAATGATTTTCTTTTAAAACCAACTTTTTTGATGAACAGATCAACTGCTGTTCCCTATTGCATAGGAAAAGTGGGCTCTTACTCCAATTCATAGAAGGGAAGAGAAAAAGGCTGAAAAGATCACATATAAGGATTGTGCGTATAATTATGTTTAAAAGACTTATGCGCAAAAAACCGATGCATGGGCAGTATAGCAGTCATTAATGCACTCTAATGGTAACGGCGTAATGAACAGTTCTGGTAACGTACTTGGCTTGCCTCAGAGAAGTGTTGACAGGAGGCTGCATCACATGCGTAACTATGAGACTCTCCTTAAGGACTTACCCTGACCAGAGCTCATGTTTGAGATGTTCTCTCTCCACTCCCCCCCCCGCCCCACCCCTCTTCTATGTTCAGGGACCGAGTTGTGGCAGTTTTTGTGCAAGGTCCTGCGTGGCAGTTCAAGGGTTGGCCATGGCTTTTGCCTGATGGATCACCAGTTGACATATTTGCTAAAAGTAAGATTCTCTTTATTTTTACTGCTTATCCAATATAGAAATGCTCTTACTTTGTTTAAGAGAAAGAGCCATCCACGGCTCTGTGTATATGTGTCATATCAAAGAATTCCTATTAAGTAGCATGTATAATGTTAATTTTTAAGCACTTGTGAAATATTTTTAAAGCCTTTTTTGAACATTAATATTTCCTGTGTATTCATATCTAAAAATGAATTAGCACCTATTCCCCAACATTAATAATTACTTTTTAGGTCACTTAAAAATCATTAATATTGTTGCATGTCCATACAGTTTTATTAAAATTGATGGCCAGTTTTTAAGTGGATTGACTTGCTGAACCATAGTGTGTAGCTGTAACTTGAAGTGCCGTGTGACTTTGCCAGCTCTCCCATTGCCTGGCATGATTATAGCTGATTGGCTGCTTCTCTTCGTTCAGGTCTCAGCTCATGTATTCTCTCCTTTTAAGAACCCTTCTCTGACCGCCCTGGAAATAGCCATCACCTCCTCCCAGTTACTCTCTCAGCTGTTTCATTTTCATGATAGCACTTAGCAACGCTTCATCTTACCCGTTATTTTTATATCTTTGTCATAAGTCTTCCCTGGTTAGAATGCAAATTCCAAGGTGGAAGGAGCCTTCTCTGCCTTGTGCGCCCTTGTATCATCAGCACAGAAGAGTGCCTTCAGTGGATATCTGTTAAATGACTGGATTTCATGTGGCTTATCTTTTACTGACATATATTTTTATATATTGGTATACCAGAAGTAGATGAAGGTAGCCTGTTGTTTTGCTGGTAGGGGTATTCCAATTATTATTCAATTCAGGTACCCAATTAAGTTAGTAATATTAGTAAAATTACTTTTTAAAAAGCATTCTCATAAGACAAATATGTTTATTAGAAACGACAGCTTTTAGTTATTATGAATGTAGATTGTGCTTTGAAAGCCAGCCCTGTTTTTGGCAACTTCAGGTTTTGTTAGTGGTACTACCATTCTTTCCAGGCTAGAAACTGCCCAGGCTGGAAAGTTTGAAACATTTATTCTCCTACCTTCATTCATTTTTAAACATGAATTCTAATACTACTAATATTATGATAACTTTTTATATGTTATTTCTGAAACTTGAGTAGTGCACAGAGTTGATAAATAGAAAATTAAAGATATAGAGAGAATGAGAATTTTAGTGAAAGTAAAATATCAGTGAACATGAGTGTTGTGTTTAGTCTGCTTGCTTGCCTTGTTGAATAGTATTGTAGTAAGAAATGATCAGAATGTCTTCAAGATGTAAATGCTCTCTGAATTTCATTAAGAATATAACAAACTGTTTTGTTCAGATTGTTAGTCTTCTGATTTAGCTAAGAACTTAGAGACTTTTTTAAAAGTTATCAATTATAATTTTCTTCTATGAATTATTCTTTCTCTTCAACCTTCCTCGTTTACTGATCCTTTCTATCATTATTTAAGATGAAGATATTCTTGCCCCTTCCATCTCAAAACAAACAAACAAAACAAAACTCTTTCGGAGCTTGACCTCCCCTTTCCTTCCAGCTCATTCTCTTTTTCTTTTACAGCTCAGCTTTTAAGAGAATTGCCTCTGCTGACTCACTTTGTGTTCAATTCTCAATCCACTGTAGTCTGGCCCTCTTGCCATCCACCGAACTGTTCCCACCAAGCTCACCAGTGACCAAATGTTGGCTGCTTTTGACCTCCTCATCCGAGTTTGACTCTCTTGACCCATTTTCTCCTTTTTAAAATGTTCTTTTCCAAGAACTTATTATGCTTTCTCAGACTCTCTAGCTACTTATCCTCTGGCTTTCAACAACATATTTATGTTCCCATATCTCTTCTCTTTTAATTATAATTACTTTTTCAAGGAGATCTGATAGCTTTTAATCACTCGTTCTAAAAGTTGTGTCTCTAGCTTGATATTCTGATCATCTCTCTCGATGATTATCAGATAACTCCTCTGTGAGGTCGCATTTGTACATCAAACTCATCCTGTTCCAAATGGAATTGTCTTATACTCTCTGTCATCCCCAGACTGTTTTTCCCTCTCGATTAGTTTTTTAAGTAATTTGCTTAAGCTAAAAATGTAGGAATATATTATGTCTTAGCTTTTAGTTGGTCGCCTTGCTTTCACTCTTGCCTCTTCCAGCTTCCCACCCTTTTCCCTGTAACACACGTTGAGAATGATAATGTCCATGTAGCATGGTGGGGCTGAGGGTATTTGGGAGCATCTGTATAGGCCTTGGTAAAAAATTGTATTGTACATAATAATAAAATACAGGAAAATAATAAAGTACATAATAAAAAATAAAATAAAATAAAATGCAAAATAATAAAATAAAATAAAATAAAAGATACTAAACATTGAATAGTATAAAATTGCCAAATAAAATCTTTTCAAAATTATAATGAGAAATTTAAGCTTGTAACTGGATATAGCTTTTTTCAGTGTTATCTTTTATTCTTGAGATGGCTACGTACATTTGTTGATCAAGATTTTTAAATGATGATGTCTTCAAATTTTTGCTACTTATCATTGACAAAATTTTTTCATTTAATAATCTTCTGTATTAGATTGTTCTTTTGTCGTTTGACATGCCTTCATTTTATCTACTAAATATTATTCAAGAGCACTGTTTCTGTTTCTTTTTGTTCCCACAAGAAAATGTTGACACGGTTCATGCTGTTTGCAAAAAATGAACCATTCTGAATTGTGTGAAGTATTTTGCTTTAGTATTCATTGTGCCACCAGATAACTGGCTAAGTCATATAAAAGAACTTTGTTTCCTTTGTTTTTTACTGAGGCTTAAAAACTTTTAAGTCTGTCTGGATAAGAAAGATGTTTCATAGTAATGTCTTGGTGTAAGTTTGCGTGCCACTATTGCTTCATGCTAACACAGTATTTTCTATGATGAGAGAAATCTTAGGTTTCCTCATTTGTGACTTAAACTTTTTGGACTGTGATATTTTAGCTTTAATTTTAAAAGATCTCTATTCTGGTGGGGAAATAAATACTATATAAACTAAATCTATTGAAGTTTTTAAGGGGGACTGTAGGCCTTTGTAGCTTTAGATAAATCATTTTTAAAAGTCTAACTCATATATTTTTAAGAATGGTTTAAAGTGATCATATTGGGAGAATAGAAAAGTGAAACGTGGGGCCAGCCCGGTGGTGCAGCGGTTAAGGTCACTCGCTCCACCTCAGCAGCCTGGGGTTCGCCGGTTCCGATCCTGAGTGTGCGCTTATGCACTGCTTCTCAAGCCATGCTGTGGCAAGCGTCCCACATATAAAATAGAGGAAGATGGGCATGGATGTTAGCTGAGGGCCAGTCTTCCTCAGCAAAAAGAGGAGAATTGGTGGCAGATGTTAGCTCAGGGCTATTCTGCCTCAAAAAAAAAGAAAAAAAAGAAAGAAAAAGAAACATATAAGCAGGATAAGAAGTATTGAGGTGTTGCTTTTATTTAATTTAAAAATTTCTGAAAATTCAAAAAGTATTTTTTACGTACATAAATATTTTGAAAATGAGTTTTCTGAAGCCATAACATATAGCCCCTGTAGTGAATTAAATTCAAAATGAATACTATATCTGATGAGGGTACCTTTATTTATAAAAGCAAATAATTTAGAAATAATCCTTATGTCTTTTTTCGTGGGCACGACTGATTCATTTTGGATTTCCGTCAAGAATTAGACCTTTATTAGTTGTTAACATCAAAAGCTACGAAGCCAGCAGCAGTATGGAACAAGCAACTCATAAATAGCTATCAGCAAAAACAAGAAATAAACCATTTTCTTTTTAGAAACTCCTAATACTGGCTGATAGTGATGATAGTAACAGTCATCTTATATATTAGAAAAAAAGTAAAAAGTTGAAAGGAAACATCTTACATGTGCACGTGTAAAACAAAACTCCGCTGATGATAAACTGATTGCAAATGCAGTAATCAGCTAACTAGCGTGATTCATCACGATGATCAGGGAGCGAGATGGAAAGTCAGTGTTTGAAGGCCCACCTACTAACCTTTCGCAGCACACGCCAGTTGGGAAGTTTTGCCCAACTGTCTTTTATCTGCCCAACACCCAGAGTTATCTTTTAAAAATAAAAATCAGATCATTTAGCCTTCTTACTTTAAACTTTCCAGTGGTTTATTATCTCATTTGGAATAAAAGACAGATTTTTTTTACCATAGCTGAAGCGTTTCTCCATGCATACAGAGCATTGCCTACAATACAGGTTATACTTGTTTGTAGGGCATTCTGAGGTCGTTTCTATCTCAGGGCCAGTGTATCAGCTGTTCCCTCTGCCTGAAATCCTTGTCTCCTAGGTCTTTGCTAGATTCACTTTTTATATCATTTAATTATTATCTCCTTCTGGGTAACCTTCTCAAGAGGCTTTCCAGTTTCTTCTTTTTCCCTTTTCATCATTTCTTACCAATTTCCATTTGTTCTCACTCCCTAATTATCTCTTGAATCTTTTTCTTGCTGTACATGTATCTTCTCCTCAGTTGATCAAATCTGTCTCTTCTCTAGATTACTAAATTGTATCATTAGTCTCTGCTCAACGCTTTTTAGCGATTCTCCATGTCTCTGAGGTTGAAAGTCGAACCGTGTAATGTGGCCAACAAGGCCAGCATTGCTCTGAGCCTCTTTGGTCTTCCCTCTTTCCGTTCCCTCCACTCCTTTGCACAGTGCGGTTCCGTTCAGTTTCTTTGGTTCCAGACTGACCCGTTCTCTCCTGGAGCATGCTCTTCTTGCTAACTGGGTCAGCTCTGCTCTGTGTTTGCCTAATTCTTCCTTCACCTTTAGGTCTTAGGTTAGACATCACTGCCTGTGCAAGCCTTTTCTGAATTCCATGGTCTGGGTAAGGTACTCTTTTGTGTTTCTCTGATACCCTACTACCTTTATCATACTGTATGTGAATAGTCTTTTTCTTATTATTATCCTTCATTGGACCATATACATTTTATCTTACCTTATTCCTCATTTCAGTCGCCAGTGGCTAGCATGTGTAAACCCTCAGTAAATACTTGTTGGCATTAAATGTTTTTGAGGATACCATGGTGCTTAGCATCTATTTCAAAGATTTGGTTATAATAGAGCTTCTTGTGGTGAAAGATTGTTTTTTTGCTTTTGTTCTTTTAGTTAATGTTTGTGTTGGGTATTTTTATTTTTATAAAATATTTTCATAATTTTGATTGCAGTGTGAATAAAAAATATTATTTCCCCCCATTTAGTTAAAGCCTTCCATCTCAAATATGATGAAGTTCGACTAGATCCAAACGTTCAGAAATGGGATGTAACAGTATTAGAACTCAGCTATCACAAACGTCATTTGGATAGACCAGTTTTCTTACGGTTCTGGGAAACATTGGATAGGTAATTCTGATCCTAAAATGCACTTGCTTCTGCTTTATTGTAGTAATTTTCCTGTCTCCTCAGTTAGATTTTAAGTTCCTTAAAGTTGTGCACCATATCCCCCAATTCCCCTTTTCGAAGGTTGTCTAATTTAATGCTGATCTACAGTAGATAATTAACAAAAATCTTTGGTATGTTGACTTTAGCAACAGATGGAGAAAGGGCTTCTAGCTTAGTAGAAAGAATACCACACTCTGACTCAGAAGACCTAGATTTTAGTCTTGGTTTTGTCATCTGGCTCTAGTGAGCTATGTGACCTTTCTGAACTGTTTTCTGTCAATCCAAGGAGCTTGAATTAGGTGATGCCGACATTTTTGGCCAACACCGAAGTCACTCTGACTCTAGATTGCGTTATGGGTAGCTCATGAAAGGAATTCAGGTTTTGAATTTAATTTCTAATATAAATAGAGTTCTTAAAGCCCTTTACAACAATACCGGTTTTGTAATTGGAAAATTTAAGAACAGTACATGATCATAATTAATACCCCTGAATCTCTTGTTGTTGTTGAGGCGCCCTTTAAAATCTGTAACTGTCTTGGTGTAATAAGTCTTTCACTGAATGTTATGGGTTTCCTCAAAGTCAGAGGTGATTGGTATGCATTATAATTGATAATAGATTAAATTATTATAATTGATATAATTGTTAATATTATAATCAATAATATAACAATTATAATTGATACTATATTATATTATTCTAGCCAGAAGCTCTTACATTATAGAATTTAATAAGGGGAATGTTTAGGTTACTTCAGAAGTTCTTGTATTCCCAAAGGTTACAGTGTCAGGTTTCTAGTTTTTTAGAAAACAAAACATCCTATTCCACTGTAGATTGTGAATTTTAAAAAAATGTCAACTTATTTTTACATATAATATTCTAAAAATTCTTAAATTCCTATTATCATTATAACCTATTATAATATTATTTTTCAGGTACATGGTAAAGCATAAATCCCACTTGAGATTCTGAATTGGTTGGTTTCCCCTTTTTCTGGAAATCTGGATTAAGAAGCATGGATATACCTTGATCAAAAGACTGAGACTCAAGCTTTATGAATTTATCAAGAACTTACAAATGAAGAAGGTCACAGATCGATCTTTTCTAAGACCTTACTTGATGCTTTATGCTTCAAAGGGATGATGCCTGTCATCCATATAAGCAAACTTTTTGGCTTATAACTATTTTTTTAACATTAGCCTTCTAGTATGTAATGGAAATTGTATATTTTGATAGAAGTTTTTTCTCCATTGGTTAAATTAGCGTTACTTAAAATTTGTTTCTTTAGAAAATAAATACAGGTTATAAATGTGTATAAATTTAGAGGTTATAAGGCTCTCTCAGCCGTCTTGCTTCTGATTTTTCATTGCTCTATAATTCCTTTTATTGAAGATACTATGTGATGAATGGTATTAAATTTTGGTCTCTGGAACTTCCAAAACCAAGCAAAGGGATGTGACTATTTTGAATGAATCAAAATGTCAACCTGTATGTATACTATATCTAGACTTACTCTTTATTTAAAAAGGAATAATGAAAAATCGAGAACAATTCTTCAGCTTTGGTTGAACTGTTCAGCCTTTTCAAGCCTTCTTTACTTATAATGAATACATCTAATGAATGTACATTCTTCTCACTGACTTTGGTGATTTTAAAACCTAGAATGGTATATTTCTATCTGTGATATCTTTCCACTTGAAAAATCTCAAAACACAGATTAAAAACCTAGTAGGCTATAGTACTTTTTATTTTGGGAGCCAGAGTATGATTTGGGGGAAGGAAATGTGTTAGTCCTACTGCAGTATAAGTTTAACTTCCTTAATCTTTTCTCATAAGCCCACCTTTGATTCTTACTTTATATGGCGTAGGGTTTTGAGTCTCCTATTTCTAGGCATGTTGATCTTGGAGTTCTTATCATCTGTTTCCCCTAAATATTGAGAAACTCTCCCAGGCACCAAAGAACACATTTGCTTAACTAAGTGTCTGAACAGAAACAAGATAAAAACACTGGTATTTTTATGTGCGTATTCAATATCATATAAAATATGAAACCTCTATTTTAACCTAGTAAAATATTTTACTACTTCTCTAGTTTAGACAGAGTGGTGTTGCATCCCAGTTACAATGAGTGAACGTTTTCATTGAGTCCTGATTTCACCTGTTACATAAAAGCAGCTTGGAACCTTTACTTTCCTAAAGAGTTTTTGTCATTAGGATTGTTGCTGATCATTCAACATATGTCATTTTTTCTCTGTTTTCCCCCCAGTGATCTCTCTTAGGTTAACATAGTTTTTGTAGCTCCTCCTTATGTTAAGCTGACGTTAGCTGGCCTCATTTTGAAATTTAATGCTATCAGAAAAATGAGAAGCACTTATTATTTATTTTTTATGTAGCCACAAAAATCCATGCCAATAGTGAATAGAAAAAAGTATTTATTCATATGGAAGTCACTAGGTTCTTCAGAACAAAAGCAGCCAGCATTTTAAATTATTAGATTTTAGGATATTTATAAGGTTTGAACAGATTCTGCCCCCATTATCTTCCTTTCTCTGCATCCTCTCTTCTTGAAAATAAAAGAAAACTTGAATTCGTTCACATTAGAATTTGTCAGCATATAAATCTGTTTTCAAAATAAATTCTGTATTGTATAAACGTTCTCCATGATGAAATAGTCCAGGACTAGAGTCTGTGATATTTTAATGTAAGCTTACTTGTTAAGACTACTGCAGGTGGCCGTGAACTACCTTTCTAGAAAGATTTTTAGTATTTATACGTATGTGTGAAATTTACTTGATACAGAGTATGGTTCAAATTTGAAACATCTACTTTAAACAGGGTTTATTTTTCTATCTTGAATTTGCCTTATGTATATTCAAAGGCTTCTGGAAATACTGTAAGGAGCGTTAGGAAAAGTACAAATATGTGACGTATTTTAAAAATGAGACCCTTAGTATGTTCTTACTTTGTCTTTTTCTTTTTTTGGCAGTTCAGTCCCTTATTTAGGTCCGTGTGATTAATTTCATAGCCATTAATTCTCAAAATAAAACCTTTCGGCCCATCACTGTTCATTCTCTCGTGACTCCAAGTCCTGTAGCAGCCCCTGTCACAGTGCCTTGCACATAGTAGGCATTCAGTAAATGTTTCTGTGTGTGAGTGAACGATGTGTTTTCAGTGTAACTGATTTATTACAAAAAACTGCTTTGACTGTACTTGGTCTTGGAGTTTGAAAATAGAGACCTACAGGGAATGAAGAGGCATATGCAGATATTTTAATGGAAATGAAGTACAAGTTCATAAACTTGACTTACCCATAATTTATTGTTAACTGTAGCCACCCTTGTCTTGTCTTACCTGTAAAAGAGAGCTCCATGCCTTTATTCATCGGGCTCTCTTCTAGTCAGGCTTGTAGGTTTCAGTCAGTCTCTCTCAACCCTGACTGCGCGTTAGACTCATTTGGGGACCTTTTAAAAATTCTGATTCAATTCATCTGGGACGAGATGCGGTCCTCAGTACTTTTTAAACGTTCTTCAGGTAATTTTATGTTCAGAAAGGATTGAGAATCACTGGTTTAATTTGTTACTGAAAACAAAACCAGTATTAAATGTTGTGTGTCCTCCTGTTTTTCTTCTTCTTTTTTTTTGTCGCCACCCATTGCACTAGACCATCCCCGTTATTGGTGGTATTGGCTGATAGATCCACATGACAAATTCAAGTCTTATTTATTTAATATAGGAGTATTTTGCTGTTTAATATTTAAACAATGTTTAATATATTTCATTATAAACTAGTATCATAGTTTATGATCTGTTTCCCATGTGTCCATAGTCTTTACTAACTTTTTTTTACCAGCAGCATGACAGCAATCCATACAGAAATAACTAATTCATAATAAGGAAAATTTTATAATTAATTTTTAAGTAGGAAGAAAGTAAAGTATTAATTTCTTATCTGCCATGCAGAATTAGACAAATAGAGTTTGCTTATGAAAGGAAAGAGGCATACTTTTTAATTGGTCTACAAAGAAAATTAAAGGTAAATTATTCATTTAAATAAAATTCATTATCTAATAAAATTGAAGGAAATATTTTTCCTAAATAAAAATTTTTGTGACTCTTAACAAAATGAAAGTGATGACATTGTTCTTGTTTGAGGGTGGGAAGGTGGTATTTAGCTGCCATATTTCTTGCTATATAACCATTCCATTTTATGGGTGTTAACAATAGGAACGATGATAGAATTTATACTTGGGGCCAGAAGTGAAGTGCCACTTTGCCAGGTAACCATTATCTGAGTCTTAGTTGTTGAACTAATTAGTTTATAAAATTCTTTGAGACCAAAAGTATATTTTATAATATTACAGATACAGCAATTACAAAAGCTAGTCAAAATTAAAACATGAAAAATAAATTTAATTATATTAGCCTTAATATTACTTGACTGGATTTTTATTATTCACTTGGATTTAATAATCAACTGGTTACTCTAACCATAGTATATTACCTTTAGGAATAAAAGGGAGAGGAATGACTGAATTTCACATAAGAATTGGATTAGAGATTTTGAGATGCCATGTCCTGTATGTTCTGGCCCAATTCATTGTCGCATTTGGATTTATATTGACCCCAGCATGGTTTCTATATTAATACGTTGGAATAATAACTAAGGAAAAATTGAAAATGTATAATAGGTGTATAAAGAATTATATTTAGTAAATGCATAATAGGTAATTAATAATACTTTCAGGTTATTGATCTGTTTGGGTTTATATATATTATTTTAGGTAGTGTTTATAAGAGTATCTTGGGAGTTATAAATGTGTGCCATTTAAATGAGTAAATCTAATGAATAAAACTAGTTTTATTGCCAAAATCCAAAAAGTGGGATGATACTATGTGAAATTTAAGTAAATGCTCTCTCTCTCTCAGAATTTTGTTTGCCGTTGAAATTTCTTTCTATCCACTTTAAATTTACTAAAAGCTACTTAACCTCCAAGTTTGATTATAGTGCTTAATAATGTAATGCAATTTATGTGCAGCGTGTAGGCACTATAAATGATTGTCTAGCCACCAATTTGTACTGTTTCTCAAATTGAAGCGGTTCTTGAATGGAGCTTAAATTTGGGCCATGTGACCTGATAAATGTTACACTCATTCTGCTTCCATTTCAGTGGATTTTTACATTTCAGGTTTAATTGTAAATAAAACATTTTTAGCACTTTACATGAAGAGTCTTGGGGACATTCTCACCCCCGCCCCATCCCCTAACCTCCCAACCAAAAACATTGCCTTTAACCAGGAAGACAGAAACTATATCGTGGGGTAGGATATGGATGACGGAAGTCTTTACATAAAGTGATTCCTGAGGTTTTCAGGCATTGTATTTCTCTGTTTTGGAAATAAATGCAGTATAAGTTTTCACTTTAAAAACGAACGAGTTAAGTACATTTGTAGTATTCTTTTCTGTTAATGAGTTAAATAATGTAAAGAATCATAGTTCTTCATAAAGATAACAAGCTACATGCTCTGCTGAACTTACAGTTGGGTTATGGTCAAATTTCCTGTGTCCTCATTGTTGTAATAGGATGAAGAGCGTATCCTGGCAAATTATATTATCTTTACAGTTTGAGGTCCTGATTTTAACATTTTATAGTTTCAAAACAAACTGTACTCCCATATAATCAGATCATTAACAGCGTCATCATATTGGTGGTGCCAGTAATAATGTGTGAATCTTCTGCAAGAGAATTTCTTTAATGAGGAGTTTAATGGGCCATATTCGAACTTAATTTCCATTCAATTCATAAGTGCCCACTAAATATGTATTTTATTCTGCTCTTCTGTTCCTTTGATCATCTGCTCTTGAGTGAGCATCCACATAACTGAAATTGATACAGCATGAGTTGTAAATGCTGTTGGACTTTTTTTAAGGCTCAAAGGTGCCAGTATATAAATAACAGCACATTGCCAAATACGCTTGTTTCTCTCGTTTGCTAAAACACTTTCCTTTTATATTTAATCATGTAATGATCAGCATTTATGGTGGGTTGGAAGACTTTTCCTCTCAATTTTCTTAAATGACCATTAAAAAAAGCCTGGAAAGTACTCTGGATAAGGCTGTGTTGTTGGGTCTGTCTCCTGCTTATTTGTAGATCTTGGGCACAGAATCAGTTATAGTTTATAATTCACCCTCATCCAGAAAATGTTGATTTATGTCACATAACTAATGTGAGTAGGGCTGAGGACATATGAAACAGAAGACATCTGAGAGATTGTGTTTATCACATTTGGATATTTTATTGGGCTGTGCTCCATTTGCCAAAAAATTCCAAGTGGAAACACATTGGGTTCTACAACGTTCGCTGTGATAAAATGTGGTAATGTATTTTCCCAGAAGAACTGCCCTCATGGAGTTTACAGTGTTAAAAATGTAACTATGGTAATGGCATCTGTTTCTCTTTTTAAAATTGTTAAATAATGTGAACATCTTTTTCTTGGAATAGTTTGAAAGTTTATCAAGTCCTCGTGTGTGATGGTTGGGGGAGATGACATGAGCTTCCTCATGGCTCGTTGTTTCAGCGCAGTTGGGCATCACTAATGTTGATGGCAGTTTTGACTGTAAAACAGTTTTAAAGTATTTGTATTGTTAGTTATGTATTTTTATTTCATAATGCGCCATTGAGCACCAAAGGGAAGTGTGAGGGTTACTGATGGTGAAATGAAATAAATGGAGGAGCATTAATGTAGTTCAAAGCAAGTTGATGTAGGAATTTGAGGAGAAGAAGAAATTATTGGGGAACTCCAACTCAAGGAGAAAATATAGTAGGATTTGAGCAACAATGTACCTTTTTGGGGTTTTGGTCATAAATTTAAGTGGAACTAGGCAAACTTGTGGTATGATTTTCCTCCAGAAGCATTTAGCTGCTTGACTGCAGATGTAGAGAAAGCACAAAGCTAGACTTTTAACTTCTGAAGGAAAGTAGAAGCAGCCCAGGGAGTTGAAGATATTCCTAAGGTGATGATTATACTATCGAATCATGGAATCCAAGCTGTTCAAGGATTGAAGGATCGAAAGGAGGCGGTGGCTTGTGAGAAAGTGGTGCTGGCCCAGGAACTGAAGCTTCGATGAAACGAGGCTAAAGTGAGCCTGAGAGATGAGAAGGTCAGAGGGTTGTACGTGTGAAATCAAGGTTTCAGAGGTCAAAGAGTATTGGTGAGAAAAAGTCAAGACTAGAATTGGCTGAGATAGGAGGAGATCTTTGAAGCGAGTCAAGGATCCGTTCCTGTGAGTGCTGAAGTAACTGAAAATGACAGGAATAGGGGTGGCAGGAAGACAGCCACAGGCTAGTGACTCAGGTTGATGGCATCAAGAAGATGGTAGCTGGATGGCATGAGCTTTCAGGGGTCCGTGCTCAAACCAGAAATCTTTGTCATTATATCAAGAGATCCATGAAGGTTCATTTAGACATTTTAAGATTTTTAAAAAAGGGATAGATCATTTCAGTGCCATCTTGAACATGCTTTAGAGAACATTTATGTCCTTGTCCCATTCTCACAGATGGAGAGGGCTTTTACTGTGTATACTAAGTGTAGGTGCTTCCTGACGGCCTTCCTGCCTTCTCCGAGTCTTCCTGTCTGCCTGATCTGCTCCTGCGTGTGGCTAGTTCTCGTATTCTTTTCCTCTCCTGTAGCCCGACGGTACTTGGGTTGGGTCCAGCCCTTGTTGGAAGACCTGAGCTATGCTCTCTGGAGGATTCATAAAGTACCCGAACCGAGGTCACTTCCCCTCCCCCTAGTTGTATGTGCCTCTCATTACTGAGGGAGAACACCAGGAACGCTTGCCAGACTGGGCCCGGGAGCTGGACAAAGGGAGTCCCTGGAGATACTGGTGGCGGGAAAGGGTTTTTCATTGACTTTCTCAGGCAGCCTCTTATTTCCTTAGTTTGATTTATTCTGGATTTTGGATGAGAATTCTTAGAATGTCGTCAGCTTTGTTTTCCTACCGTGAGGCCTGGGTTAGATGCTATTTTGAGCCTAATCTAAATCTTACCCGAATCTGTGTCTTTCCTTGGTTTCCTTGTTAGCTTGAGGTTGTGTCCCTTTTTGTGTCAGGTGGCTGATGATTTTATTGTGAGTTTTCCTCCTCTGCCACTCCCCACCAATTCTTTATTTGTTAATCGTGATCCAGCTTCATCATCTTCTCCCAGAAGTGACCTTACCTGTTCTTGATAGAGGAAACGGAAGCCATGGACTTCCCAGTACTGCATCTCACAAACATGTCTGCATGTAATAAGCATCCTCTCGTTCCTCTTACAATGGTTTAAATGTCCTGTCACCCATCGGGGACTGTCCATTCATATGTGTTCTCCTACAACCTCTCCCACTGTCACGAGCTTTGCACTATTGCTGTTTCCTCTCCTTCTTGTATCTATTCTGTCACCGTGTACTTATCCCTTTCCACCCACATTTAAACTTGGTTGCCCCTTTCATGTTAAACAAGGTTCTAGGGCGATGGCGTGACTGTGTGAGAGCCTCGATCTCAGCGGTCCGTGGACTTGGAGGAAAAGCACTGCAGTCCAGGTGGGCGGTGCTGGGAAGACCAGCTTCAGAGGACCTGTTGGGTTGCTGCCTGATGGGCTCAGTTCTACATCTTCCCGTGAGGCTGGGACAGGGCAAGTTCTTGTAAAAAGAGGAAACAAGGTGGAAGACATTTTCCTCCTGTCTGTTGGGGCCTGGTAACATGATCGGCCCACAGAAACAGAGAGAACTGGCTTTTATTGCTCATGGATTTATTGCCACTCAGAGTATCTCGCAGTTTGACTTGAGTCAAAGGGAGAATGAGTAGACAAAGGAAAATAGGCTAAAGAAATCTAAAAAACAGCCTGCATCTAGAAAGAAAGAACATTAAGAAATGAGCGGTGGTGAAAATTGCTGGTGGAGATGGAAGACAACTTTAATCTTGAAAAAGCACATGAGGAAGTTCAATCACAGTGTAAAATCAACTTTCCTAGAAATTAAAAACCCAACACGTTAAACAGTGGTAGAAAAAAAGGGAAATGGCTAGTCCTGAGGACCGAATTAGTGACTTGGAATATGTGTAATGCTAGTTATCTCCGGAAAAGCAAAACCCACAGATGTGGAGATGGTCGCAAAAATGAAAACGCCTTGAAGACACGTTTAGGATATTTAATGTGAGTAAGTGAAGAACCATGAGGAGAAAAAGGCAACAGAGTTGGAAGGCGCAATGACTAAATACTAGAGGAAGATGTCACTAGTTTGAAAGAGCTCTCACTGTGTAGGTTCCAGGCAACCTCAGGGGAGTAGAAAGACACCGAGGCAGACATTTCATTCAAGTATTTATTGTCTACCTCGTGTCAGTGACCAGCACTGTTTCAGTTGCTGGGATTACAGGGTGGACAGAGCGCCTGGGCATGCTCTCATTGAGTTTGGAAGAGAGACACAGTGAGTAGACAAATATGTCAGATGGGAACAAGTGATACAGAAGAAAATGAAGCAAGTAGAGTAAGGTAGGCCCGTGTTGTGATCAGGCGGAAGCAGGGTTTACTATTTTATATGGGTGATCGGAGGCGCTCAGATGAGGTGACGTTTGAGCAGGAAGTTGAAGGAAGCAAGGGAGCCAGCCTTGTAAAATATCTGGGGAGAAGGCGGTCCAGAGGGGACAGAAAGTTTAAAAGCCCTGAGGTGTATCTTAGCTGCTGTTCCAAAGACTGCAAGGAGGCCACTTGGCTAGAATGAGGGAGCAAGAACAGGGAGAGCGGAGTGCAGAGTGGCAGCAGGAAGCAAGTCCCGGGCGGGAGCTTTGTAGACCGTCGGCAGGCCTTTGGCTCTCATTAGGGAGTACGGGCGGAAGCTGGGGGACCAGATCATTGGGTATTGCGGTAATTCAGGTACGAAATGATAAGGGCTTGGATCAGTGTGCTATCAGTGGAGGAGTAACAAATGGTCAGATTCTGGAAATACTCTGAAAGTAGATGGATTGGGTGTGGTGTGTAATAATAGAGTCAACAAGAAGTTTTGTTTTTCTTTGGCTAACTAGAAGGATGGAGTCTGCCTACTGTGATGGGAGAGGCTAAGGATCAGCTGTGGGGATGGTAACAGCTGACGGAATCAGGAGTTTAACTGGGAATGGTGAAGTTGGTTGCTTAGTACACGCGCAGGAGGAGATGCTCAGATTCCTGCATGTCGGGGTAAAGAGAGGACTTTATAAAGGGGAAAAAGAGAGAGGGAAAGAAATCATCTCTCCAGGCTTTGGAGAATGACTACAGGTAAGAATCCCTCTCCCAGGGAAGGCCCTTTATCTTGAGGATGCGCAAGGACCCAAAGAATTTGTCTCCCACGTAACTTCAGTTGGGGAAAATGCAGTAAGAACGTTAAACAAACAGCAAATAAAAACACAGATTTGTGTTTTGTGATAGAGTGACTGGAAGTTTGTAACGTTAAGTGTTAAGTATTCTTCAAGTAGGAAAGACGTGCCACATGGAAAATCGCACGTCAAGAGCTGCCAGGACTAAGCTGTGAGCAAAACCCGGAGTGAGGGCCGAGCGGGAGGTAAAGGGAGGAAGAACAGTTTAAATTTCTCATCCCTGGAAAGAGGAACGACTCACGGAAGATGAACAACACTTGTTCTTGCAACTGATCAAAAGTTATATATTTTTGACAAATAGCTTTCTAAAACCCACTGAAGCACTTTGGAATATTTTTTTTAAAAAGTATTAAGGTTTTGGAGATTTTTAAATAGGTCAGGAAATTATTTCGAGGTTGTTAAATTGTGAAGATATGAAAATTTTGATAGATATTATACTTATGTTTTCAGCCGGAAAAGCACAAAACAAAAAGATATTTCCAATAACCGTTTTCAGAATGTTCTTCCCATAACACAAGTTTTTTCCAACAGTAACTGCTTTCTCATTCACAGACTCCTGGTACCTGATTTCATGATAATTTTAAATTTCATAATTTGGCAAAGAGCTAATTTAGGTTTAGGAGAAAGGTCAACTGTCGTTTTCTGGTTCTCACGTGCTTCCATTATTACTGTTATCTTTAACGTGTGGGTGTGTTTTTTTCTCAGAGGTCTTTTTATGCCACTGTTCGTTCTGTAAAGCGTCCGTAGCGTGTGTGTGTCACAGTATGCTGGAGGAGGGAATGGCAACTTCACGGTCAGGTCTGCTCTTCCCTCAATTCACCTTGTATACAGATCAAGTGAAGACATCTGTATCAATGCGTATATTAACGATCAATAAAGCTTAATTTTAAACACAAAGAGATTTTAGTGTCTTCTTCCAGCACCCCGCTGAATCAACTTGCCTGCTCCTTGGGGGGTGTGTGCCCTCCCTTGGAGACCGACAGCATTAGGTAGAAATATTCGTAGACAGTGTATTTATCAAATAGTGATGTGTGGATCGGGAACATGAGCTTCCCACGGTGGGGGCGGGGCAGGCTGTGCGATTGTTAAAATGCAGATTCCTTGACCCTTGTCCCAAATTGACCGAACAAGTGTTGTTGGGCTATAGCCTAGGAATCGACGTTTTTAACAAGATTCTCAAATGGTTCGCCGATGCGCTATTTTGACAGTCAATGACTTTGAAAACCTGAAGCCAAATGATCTTTTCCACCTCGTCTCATGCTTCCGTCCCAACGACTTAGGGGCAGACAGCTGTCCCTTCCACACCTCCATGTCTTAGTAAGTGTTCCTCTCCCTGCCTGGAAAATGCGTTCTTTCCTTTCCCGACTCAGTTCAGGTTCACATCTGTACATATCAGATAACACATATGTTTTTTGTGACTTCTTCAGCCCATTGTGAGCAGCATAAGGAATTCGCCATTGTTAGTATTATCCCACATGAGAAAAAAATTCAGACCAGACCTAATGCTCTTGAAACCAATTGCACCAAGCTATGTTGGCATCAATGTCATCTACATACTGACTGATTTAAAAACAAAACCAAATCGTCATTTCCCACACACATGATACTACAACTCACTTTAAAACCTTAAAGAAATCTACACGTGTGAGGATTGTCACAGAGACTGTCTCTGGAGAAATGACACATAATAAAACTGAAACAGAGAAGACAAGTGAAGGTATACTGATAGAATAAGGAGGAATTAAGAATTCACGTTTTCCTCTTCTGTCCTTTCATCGCTCCAGCACGCCCTTCTCTCATAGCACTCATACACTACAATTCATCGTATTTCAAGATGGCGGAGTGAACCGGTTATCAACTTATTGTCTCTCTTCTCCAAGTCCACCCTTTGTCCTGCTTTGTAATGTTGAAACGACCCTGGACAGGTTTCTCCTTTGCCAGCAGGCTTGATGTTAGGCTTTGTCACTAGAGGCACGCTGTAAGGCCATAACAAGGAGAAGGGGCTTCTTTCTCTGGCTGTGGTGCGCTGCGTTTGGCCTGCCTGCCAGCAGACTGGCACACACAAGGTCCAGTGGCGCCCACTCAACAGCCTTCACAGATCAGCTGCAGCCTACACCTTCCTGCACATCGCTCTGCTGACTGTGAGCCGGCCTCCAAACTGGCTGTGGCCCGCCCACAGCCTCCAGTGACTCCACCACCTGCCGAGGTGCTCCAGCCGGGCCGGCCCTGGCCCTTCTGCTCTAGCACGGTTCTTCCATCCACGGGCCGTGTTCCTGTGGCACCCATGCCCCCTCCCATGACTTTGAATCTCAGTCCTCGGGTGGGCATTGGGGGTGGCTCTTAGAAGTTCTTAGTTTCTTTTTACTCTCCTACAACCACAGAGGGAGTAGCTGCTTTCTGCCTTATTTCTGTATCCATTGGAGCCGTCTTTTATCCCTGTTAGTAGTTAGGCACCTTTTGTTAACAGTTCTGTATGTTGAATTTCCTCTATTGAGATGACGGATGGGGTTTCTGTCTCCTGATTCGATTCTGCCTGATGGATGCGGTATGCTCCTCAGGAGAGATTTCTTTCAGCCTGGGGAATGAACTACTTCTAGAAGCTGTGTGGCATCAGGAAGGGCCAAGTGTTAGAGGGAGGGCTTACAGGAATGTTTGCTGTGTCACAAGGAGCAAGTGAAGAGGGAGATAACATTGTGGTAAAGCAATTATGTGGAAAGCAGAGCGAGAGAGGGTGAGAGGGACTGATTTAATAGAGTTTGGTGGCAGCGTGCGTGAAACCTTGGTGATGGACGTGGGGACCTTTAGATCAATAAATATTTATTCACATGCCACACAAGGCAATTCAAAAGGTACTCAGTTCCTTCTGCTGGAGGTGATTACTGTGTCAAGATTCCTGGGAACCTTCCAGAACTTTTCTGTAGATAGGTGAACCAGTATATAAATACATCTTTTTTTTTTTTTTAAACATATTTAGCATTCTTTTGCCTCTTGCTTTATTCACCTAATAGTATATCTTGGAAATCACTCTGTTCGTTCAATTATTTGTCGTTTCTTTAAAAAAAATTTTGTTGGGACCAGCCCGGTGGCATAGTGGTTAAGTTCATGCATTCCGCTTCAGTGGCCCAGGGTTCGCAGCTTCGGACCCCGGGCACAGACCTAGCACCACTAATCAAGCCATGCTGTGGCAGCATCCCACATACAAAATACAGAAAGATTGGCACAGATGTTAGCTCAGCAACAGTCTTCCTCACACACACACACACACACACACAAATTGTTAATTGAAGTAAGTGTCATACAATAAATGTCTTTTCCTTTTACCTGGCTGCATACTATTTCACACTATGGCTGTGCCAACACTCTGGAGGGGCATCTGGGTTGAGTACAATTCTTTACCATTATAAGCAGCGTTGCAGCAAACATTCATATATATATATATGAATATATATAATATATATATATATATATATGTGTACACACATGTGACTATATCTTGGATAAATTCCTAAAAGTGGTACCACTGGCTCAGGGCTCATGTATTTTTGTTTTAACTTTTTATTTTGAAATAATTATAGATTCGTAAGAAGTTCTCAAATTACTACGGAGAGGTCCAGATCCTGCTCACCCAGTTTCTCCCACTGGCAGCATCTTATAAAACTGTCATACAATATCAAAACCAGGACATTGGTACAAGCTACAGATCTTACTCAGATTTCACCAGTTTCCCAGGCCCTCATTTGTGAGTGAGTATGTGTGTGTGTAATTCCGTGCAATTTTATCACCAGTAGATTTGTGTAACTGCCACCACAGTCAAGATGCGAACCTGTTCCATCAGCGCAGAGATCCCTTGTGCCAAAGAGTCACCCCACCCTCCTCCCTTCACCACTACCAGTCCTATTCCTGGCAACCAACGCATCTGTTCTCCATTGCTACAATTTTGTCATTTGGGGAATATTATATAAATGGAATCAGACAGCATGTACCCTTTGAGATTGGTGTTTTTCACTTAGCGTAATTCCCTTGAGATCCATCCACGTTGTTTCATGTATCAGTAGTTTTTCCTGTTCATTTCTGAGTCTGTTCAATGATACGGATGTCCCACAGTTTTTCTAACCATTCACTGATTGAAGGATATTTAGATTGTTTCCATTCTTGGGCTGTCACAAAGAAAGCTGCCATGAACATTTCTGTACACGTTTTTGTGTGGACACAAATTTTTATTTCTCTGAGCCAAATGCCCAAGGATGCAGTTGCTGGGTTGTATGGTAAGTGTATCTTTAGTGTTTTTAAGAAACTGCCAAACTATTTTCCAGAACGATGGTACCGTTTTACATTCTCACCAGCTGTGTATGAGAGATCCAGTTTCTCCACATCCTTGCCAGCATTGGATATTGTCACAGTTTCCTTAATTTTAGCTGCTCTGATAGCTGTGTGGGATATATCATGATGGTTTTCATTTGGTTGTCCCTAACGGCTGATGATGTTAAACATGTCTTAAGGTACTTATGTGCTGTCTGTATATTCTCTTTGGTGAATGTCTGCTCATATCTTGCCCATTTTCTAATTGGATTTTTTATTTTTACTGTTCAATTTTGAGAGTTTTTTAAGCAGGCAGTTCTCACTCTGCACAGTTCCTATATGCATAATTTTTGTTTGTAAGAGTTCTTTTTTTTCCAGCTTTATTGAGAGATGATTGACATATAACATTGGGTAAGTTTAAGGTGTACAGTGTGATAATTTGGTACATGTATGTATTGTGAAATGTTTACCACAATAAGATAGTTAATGTATCCTTCACCTCACTTAATTACCATGTTTTTGTTGTTATGGTGAGAACATTTAAAAAATACGTTCCTAGTAACTTTCAAGTAAACAGTACAGTATTGTTAACTGTAGTCACCTGGCTGTACATTAGATTCCAAGAACTTATTCCTCTGGAAGTTTGTACCCTTTGACCAATATCTCGTAATTTCTCCCACCCCCCTAGTCCCTGGCAACCACCCCTAGTCTCTTTCTCTGACTTCGGCTTTTTAGATTCCACATATAAGTGACATCATACAGTATTTGTCTTTCTCCGTCTGACTTAATTTCACTTAGCATAATGCCTTCAAGGTTCACCTGGGTTGTCGCAAATGGCAGAATATCCTTCTTTTTTATGGCTGAATAATATTCATACACCACAACTTCTTTACTCACTCATCCCCTGATGGACATTCAGGCTGTTTCCATGTCTTGGCTATTGTGAATAATGCTGCAATCAACATGGGGGTGCAGATATCTTTTAGGGTTAGTGATTTAGTATCCTTCGGCTATTTACCCAGAAGTGAAATTGCTGGACCATATGGTAGTTCTATTTTTAATCTTTTGAGGAACCTCCATACTGTTTTCCATAGTGGCTGCACCAGTTTGCATCCCCACCGTCAGTGCACAAGAGTTCCTCCTTCTCCACGTCCTCACCCACACTCATCATCTCTTGTCATTTTTTATAATAGCCATCCTAACAGGTGTGAGGGGATATCTCACTATGGTTTTGATTTGCATTTCCCTGATGATTAGTGGTGTTGAGCACTTTTTCATGTACCTGTTGGCCATCTGTAGGTCTTCTCTGGAAAAACAGCTATTCAGGTCCTTTGCCCATTTTTTAATTGGATTACTTGTTTTTCTGATGCTGAGTTGTATGAGTTTGTTATGTATTTTGGATATTAACTCCTCATCAGATATGTGCTTTGGATATATTTTCTCCCATTCAGTGAAATGCCTTTCTCCCATGAAATGCCTTTTCATTTTGTTGTGTATTTCTTTTGCTGTGCAGAAGATTTTTAGTTTGATCTAGTCCCGCTTGTTGGTTTTTTGCTTTTGTTGCTTGTTCTTTTGGTGTCATATCTAAAAAGTCATTGCCAAGACTAATGTTGAATTGCTTTTCCCTGTGGTTTTCTTTTAGGAGTCTTAAGGTTTCAGGTCTTGTGTTTAAGTCCTTAGTCCATTTTGAGTTAATTTTTGTGAGTGGTTTAAGATAGGAGTCTAATTTCTTTCTTTTGCTTATGGATATCCAGTTTCCCAGCACCGTTTATTGAAGAGACTACCTTTCCCTAGTGAATCATCTTGGCTCCCTTTATCAAATATTAGTTGACCGTATATGCATGGGTTTATTTCTGGGCTCCTGATTCTGTCCCATTCATCTATGAGTCTGATTTTATGCCAATACCACTGTTTTGTTTACTATAGCTTTGTAATATACTTTGAAACCAGGAAGTATGATGCCTCCAGCTTTGTTCTTTCTCTTGATTGCTTTGGTTATCTGAGTTTTTTTGCAGTTCCATAAAAATTTTAGGGTTATTTTTCTATTTCTGTGAAAAATGCTATTGGAATTTTCGTAGAGATTGCATTGAATCCGTAGATGGCTTTGGGTGGTATGGACATTTTAACAATATTAATTATTCTGATCCATGAACATGGGATATCTTTCCATTTATTTGTGTCATCTTCAATTTGTTTCATCTAGATCTAACAGTTTTCAATGTCTACATCTTTCACTTTCCTGGTTAAAATTATTTCCAAGTATTTTGTTGTTTCTAATGCTGTTTTAACTGGAATTGTTTTCTTTATTTCTTTTTCAGATAGTTCATTGTTAGTAAATAGAAACACAACTGATTTTTGTATGTTGATTTTGTATCTTGAAACTTTACTGAATTATTTTATTAGACCTAGCAGTTTTTTGGTGGAGCCTTTAGGATTTTCTATATATAAGATCTTGTCATCCGCAAATAGAGACAACTTCACTTCCTCCTTTCTGATTTGGATGAATTTTATTTCTTTTTCTTTCCTAATTGCTTTGGCTAGGACTTCCAGTACTGTGTTGAATAAGATTGGTGATAGTGGACACCCTTGTCTTGTTCCTGATCTTGGAAGGATGGCTTTCAACCTTTCACTGTTGAGTGTGATATTAGCTGTGGGCTTGTCATATATGGCCTTTATTATGCTCAGATATGCTCCTTCTATACACACTTTGTTGAGAGTTTTTATCATGAAAGGATGTTGAATTTTGTCAGATGCTTTTTCTGCCTCTATTAAGATGATTGGATGAGTTTTATCATTCATTCTATTAATGTGATGTATCACATTTATTGATTTATGTATGTTGAACCATCCTTGCATCCCAGGGATAGACCCCACTTGATCATGATGTGTGATCCTTTTAATGTGCTGTTAAATTTGGTTTGCTAGTGTTTTTTTGAGAATTTATTCATCAATATTCATCAGGGGTATTGGCCTGTAGTTTTCTTTTTTTGTGGTATCCTTATCTGCTTCTCATATCCCGGTAATCCTGGCCTCGTAAAATGAGTGTGGGAATGTGCCCTCCTCTTCATTTTTTTGGAAGAGTTTGAGAAGGATTGGCATTAATTCTTTAGATGTTTGGTAGAATTCACCAGTGAAGCCATCAGTCCTGGGCTTTTCTTTATTGGGAGGTTTTTGATTACTGATTCAATCTGTTTACTAGTAATTGGTCTGTTCAGGTTTTCTATTTCTTCATCATTCAGTCTTGGTAGGTTGTATGTTTCTAGGAATTTATCCATTTCTTCTAGATTGTCCAATTTGTTAGCATATAATTGTTCATAGTAGTCTCTTATAATCCTTCATATTTCTATAGTATTTCTTATACTGTCTCCTTTTTCATTCATAATTTTATTTACTTGGGTCCTCTCTTTTCTTGGTATTTCTAGCTAAAGGTTTGTCAATTTTATCTTTTAAAAAACCAACTCTTCATTTTGTTGATCTCTTCTATTGTTTTTCTATTGTCTATTTCATGTATTTCTACTCTGATCTTTCTTATCTCTTTCCTTCTGCTAACTTTGGACTTAGTTTATTTTTCCTTTTCTAGTTCATTGAGGTGTGAAGTTAGATTGTTTATTTGAGATTTTTTTTTTAAATGTAGGCACTTATTTACAATAACCTTTCCTCTTAGAACTACTTTTGCTGCATTCCATAAATTTTGGTATGGTGCCTTTCCATTTTCATTTGGTTTAAGGTATTTTTTGATTTCCCTTTTGAATTCTTCTTTGACCCATTGGTTGTTCAGGAGTGTGTTATTTGACCTCCTCATATTTGTGAATTTTCCAGTTTTCCTTCTATTATTGATTTCTAGTTTCATACCATTTCGTTTGGAAAAGATATTTGGTATGATTTCAGTCTTCTTAAATTTGCTGAGACTTGTTTTGTAACCTAACATATCTTGGAGAATGTTCTGTGTGCTCATGAAAAGAATACGTAATCTTCTGTTGTTGGATGGAATGTTCTATATATGTCTGTTAGGTCCATTTGGTCTAAAGTATAGTTTAAAGTTTCCTTATTGATTTTCTCTCTGGATGACTTATCTGTTGTTGAAAGTGTGGTATTGAAGTCCCCAACTATTATTATATTGTCTGTTTCCCTTCAGATCTGTTAGTATTTCCTTAATTAATTTAGGTGCTCCAATCTTAGGTACATATGTATTTACAGTTGTTATATCCTCTTGATAAGTTGACCCCTTTATCCTTATATAATGGCCTTCTTTGTCTCTTGTTACAATTTTTGACTTAAAGTCTGTTTTATCTGCTATAAGAATAGGTACCTCTGCTTTGCTATACTTTCCATTTGTATGGAGTATTTTTTTCCATCCCTTCACTTTGAACATTTGTATGTCCCTAAAGCTGAAGTGAGTCTCTTATGGGCAGCATCTAGTTGGGTCTTTTTTTTATTCATTCAGCCACCCTATATCTTTTGATTGGAGAATTTAATCCATTTACATTTAGAGTAATTACTGATAGCTAAGGACTTAGTAATGCCTTCTTGTTCATTGCTTTCTGGCTGTTTTGTTCCTTTCTCCCTCTCTTCCTGTCTTCCTTTTGTGAATTGATAATCTTTTGTAGTTATATACTTTTATTTCCTTCTCGTTAACTTGTGTCCATCTACTGTAGGTTTTTGCTTTGTTGTCACTCTGAAGCTTACATGAAACCTCTTTTAGATATAATAGTCAATTTTGAGCTGAACATCATAACTTTGCATACAAAAACTCTACTGTTGTACACACACCCTCACATTTTGTATTTTTTATGTCACAGTTTAAATATTTTTATGTTGCATATCCATTAACAAGTTATTGTAGCCATGTTATTTTTAATTCTTCTGTCCTTTAGCCATTATACTGAAGTTAAGTAATTAGCACATCACCATATTACAGTATTGGAGTATTCTGCATTTGACTGTGTACTTACCTTTACCAGTGTGTTTTATGTTTTCATGTTACTAATTAGTGTCCTTTCATTTCAGCTTGAAGAACTCCTTTCAGCATTTTTTTGTAAGGCAGGTCTAGTGGTGTTGAACTCCCTCAGCTTTTGTTTGTCTGGGAAAGTCATTTTTGAAGGACAACTTTGCCAGATAGAGTATTCTTGGTTGGCTGTTTTTGTTTTTTTTCCCCCAGCACTTTGAATATATAATCCCACTTTCTCCTGGCCTGTAAGCTTTCTGCTGAGAAATCTGCTGACAGCCTTATGGGTAAGTGACAAGCTTATTTTCCCTTGCTGTTTTCAAGATTCTTTATGTTTGTTTCTTGACACTTTTATTATGCTGTGTTTTGAAGTAAATCTCTTTGAGTTGAATTTGTTTGGAGACCTATTAGATTCATGAACTTGGATGTCCAAATCTCTCACCAGTTTTGGGAAGTTCTGAGCTATTATTTCTGTAAATAAGCTTTTCCCCTCTTTTCCCTCTCTTCTCCTTCTGAGACTCCAATAATGTGTGCATTATTTATTCTATTGGTGTTCAATTAGTCCTGTAGGCTCTCTTTATTCCTTTTTTCTTTTTTTCCTTTTTGCTCCTCTGACTGGATAATTTCAAATAATCTTGTTTTCAGATTTGCTGATTCTTTCTTCTACTTGGTCCCTTCTGCTGTGGAAGCTCTCTATTGAATTGTTCAGTTCAGTCATTGTATTTGGCAACCTCAAAATTTCTTTTCGTTCTTTATGTTTTCCATCCCTTTGTTGAACTTCTCATTTTGTTCTTTTATTGTTTTCCTTGTTTCATTAAATTGTTTATCTGTGTCCTCTTATAGCTCTCTAAGCATCTTTAGAACAATTATTTTGAATTCTTTGTCAGGTAATTCATGGACCTCTGTTTCTTTGTCCTCATTTACTGGAAATTTACTGTGTTCTTTTGGTGGGGTCGTGTTTCCCTGATTCCTTGTAATTGCTGGAGCCTTGCATAAGTGTCTACACACTTGAAGAAGCAGTCACCTCTTCCAGACTTTATGGACTAACATTGGGAAGGAAAGGTGTTTATGTGTGGGTGGGGGCATGCTGGAGCATGCGGTGACCTCAGGTCTAGTGGTGCATGGTGTTAAATATTGGGGCATGTGGCAGCTCTGGGTCCAGAGGAGCATGATGTTTTTTGTTTTTTAAAATTTTTTTGTGAGGAAGATTATCCCTGAACTAACAGCTGTGTCCGTCTTCCTCTATTTTGTATGTGGCACACTACCACAGCATGGCTTGATGAGCAGTATGTAGGTCCACACCTGGGATCCAAACCCACGGACCCCAGGCTGCTGAAGCAGAGTGTGCAAACTTAACCAGTACACCACTGGGCCAGCCCCGGGGGCAGGATGTTTCGTCAGCTCAGGTTGCTAGGGTCCACGGCATCAACAGCTGTGAGATGCTTGGTGAGTGCTGTGGGGAGTCCACAGTGGCTGCAAGAGCTGTTGGAGTCCTCAGTGGTGCCTCCAGGTCCAGTGGCCAGGGACTAGGGCAGGCAGCAGTGATGGCCAGAGCTGGTGGTGTGCACATACTTGGCTGCAGGGGCCAACTGCAGGTGCCTAGGTAGTGGCAGGGGCCTGTTGCCAACACACACATAGTGGGGAGGGCCAGGGCAGTCAGTAAGGGCCAGGGCCAACTGTGGGTGCCCAGCAGCTCTGAGGTTCCTGGTTGTCAGCATGTACTCCTGTGGCTTCAGGGTCTTGCCATGTGCATGTGTATGGAAGTGGAGGCCTGTGATGGGAGTCGGGCTGGCAAGGTGCAGGTGCACAGCAGCAGGCGCTAACTGCAGGTGAGTCCAGGGATGCAGGCCAGTGATGGGAGAAAGGTCCAAATCCAGGCCCACAAGCAGCTGTGGGGGCTTTGGCTACTGATGTGCACTCCTGTGGCTGCAGGGTCTCACCACAGATGCAGCCTTGGCACTGGAGGCTGGTGACAGGAATTGGGCCACTGGTGTGCAGATGCACAGCTGCAGGGGCCACCCTTGAGTGCATGCATGGCGATGGGAGTCAGCTGATAGGAGTCTAGGCTGGCATCTTGCACGTGGGCAGCCACAGAGGTTGGGGCTGGCTGCCAGTGCAGATCTGAGCTCCAGTGGGGAAGTGGAGTAGAGAGAGACTCAGGCATCTGACGTCTGCAGACCTGAAAACCTGTGTGGTGAAAAGCTCAGTGGCAAAATCTGCAGAGAGTCTGAGGCAGCCATGTTGTTCATTGGTTTCTTCAGGGGTGAAGAGCAGAGCAGACCTCTGGGAACTGTGATTGCTCCCACGTGTGCCTGATACTGGTAGCCCCTGCCCTTCTTCCTTGTTCCTAATATCTCTATACTTCTCAGCTTCGCTGGTCTCTGGGTGGGGTGGAACCAAAGTGGGTGCTTCGTGCAGTGCCCTGAAAGGTTGGGGAAGCTTGGCGCTTACCCTACCCTTTCTTTCCCAGCGAGGAAACTCTTTCTAGCTGAGATTTTCCCTCTGGGCACTGGGCAGTACCGGCCTGGGGGATGGGATAATGCAGGTCAAATGAAGCTGTTCTTCGTTTCTTTTATGTGAGGTTATTTTTTTGTTCCACTATGTTGCTGAAGCTTCTTAAGTGGACTCCAGAGCTCTCCCAGGGCTGTTTTTGGTCATAGTTGGCTGTCTAATTGTTGATTTTTGTGGGGGGACAGAGGCTGGGGTCTCCCACTCCGCCATCTTGGTGAGGTTGCTCTCTATGGATGACTGTCAGTTGCCATGGTTTAGCTAAATAACGTGGTTCAGGTTTCAGTTACCATGGTATGCTAACAGTGAGTGGTTACATGAAGTACAATCTTTGTTGCTAGCTCTTTGGTCACAGATTGCAGCATGAATAATAGATGCGCATCATGGTCAATGACCAATCACCCCACTTCTTCCAAAGTCTTGGTAATTGATCATTGCACATTTCTTATTCAGACAGAAAGCAAAATGTGTGCTTGTGTGGCGTCCTTGTCTCCCAGTGATAAGCTGGGACATTTTACAAAAGTGGGTCATTGAAAGGGGGAATTGGCCAAGAGAGATGCAAGTTCAGCAGAGAAACAAAAAATTATCATACCAGAAATGAAACTCGAATTACCCATAAATGGAATTTTAGAAGAACTAGCTGACTATGAAAGCGTTGATGCTGCCATCATGCAAGAGACTCCAGGTATGCAGCCAGAGGAATTCAGTGACAGCAAACCTCTTGATGTTAATGAGGAAAGTGGTTGTGAAGAAAGGATGAGGATGTCCCGGAGGAAGTGGCAAAAATCTTGACATTAAAGGAACTCTCAGGGATATTTCAAGACATTGAAAACAAAAGGTAAAATGTTGGGAGGTGATCCAGACTAAGAAAGGATTATGATAGTTCACCAAGGCAGAGAAAAGAGCTTGAACGGTATTGTAAGTTGTATCCTGAGAAGAAGGTAAGCACTGTTCAAACTACTTCTGATAAGTTTTTAGCAAAGAAATAAAATGCTTTAAATTACAATGTACTACATAAATGTTTTCGTACTTTTAAAATTTCCCTATAGATTTATTGCCAAAAATAAGAAAGTTTTTAATGTTTTGACAAAAATGTTTAAAAGTTGTGGAACAGTTGTTAACTTTTCCTGCTGAGTATTAAGATTGCTCTGTATGGTTTTAAATTGTGTGGTCATTGTTATGACTACTGTGCAAAGTCCTGACTGCCTGTGTATTCTAGATACAAATCCTTGGTTGGATCTGTGTTTGCAAAGATTTTCTCCCAGTCTGCTGCTTGTTTTTTCATCCTCTTCACAGGATCTTTCATAGAGCAAAAGTTGGTAATTTTGTCGGAGTCCAATTTCTTGATTTTTTTTTCCTCTTATAGATTGTGTTTTTGGTGTCATATCTAAGAACTCTTTATCTAGTTGTGGGTCCTGAAGATTTTCTCTTATGTTTGCTCCTAAAAGTTTTTTAAGTTTATGCTCTGCCTTTAAACCTATGACCCATGTTGAGTTAATTTTTGTATAAAGTGTGAGGCTCATGTCCAGGTTTCTTTCTTTCTTTGCCTGTGAGTGTCCAGTTGCTTCAGCATCATTTGTTGAAAGGAATCATTTCTATACTCACATTCCTTCCTTTGTACCTTTCTAAAAATCAGTTTTCCATCTATGTGCGAGTCTATTTCTGGGTTCTCTGTTGTGTTCCGTTGATTTAAGCATCTAGGCCTCCACTGATGCTGCACTGTCCTGATTATGTAGCTATATATTAAGACTTAATATTGGGTCAATCGTTGCTTCCTATTTTATTATTCTTTTCCAAAATTGTATTAGCTAGTCTGATTCCTTTCCCTTTCCATACAAATTTTAAAATCAGCTTGTTTATATTTACAAAAAAAACTTGCTGATTTTTGGATAGGAATTATGTTAAACTTATAGTTGAATTTGGAGAGAACTGACATCTTTACTATGTTAAGCCTTCTAATCCATGAAAACAGAGTGTATTTCCACTTATTGAGGTTTTCTTTGATTTATTTTATCAGCATTTTATAGTTTTAAGCATACAAGTTCTGTTAGATTTATACCTAAGTATTTCTCTTTTTGTAAGCAATTATAAATAGCATTTTGTTTTTAGTTTGTCTCGTCATGTTTATTCCTAGTGTATAGAAATACAATTGATGTTTGTATTGTGATTTTGTATTCTGCAACCTTGCTAAACTCACTTAGTAGTTCTAAAAGTTTTTTTTTTTTTGGTAGATTCATTGGTGTTTTATGCATAGATCCTTATGTCATCTGCAAATGGGGCCAGTTTTATTTTTTCCTTTTCAGTCTATGTACTTTTTATTTCTTGCCTTCTTGCATTGGTTAGAATTTCCATTGATATGTTGAATCAAAGATGCACTCTTTTTTTCGCTTACTCCAATTTACTGATGTTCTTTATTTATGGCATTTAGGGCACAAAGCTTTCATTGTGACAATATTAAAAGGTAAACGTGTTGCACACTGGCTGTTCCTTTAAGGGCAAATGTTAAATATGGAACTGTGGCGTTTGATGTCCTCAGGCTCTTGTCTTCTTCTCTTCCTCCTGCTCCTCCTTCCCCATCTCCGCCTTCCTCCTTTTGTTGGGTAAACACCCAGGAGTGGAATCGTTAGATGGCAAAGTAAGAGTATGTTTAATTTTGTAAGAAAGTGCCAAATTGTCTTCCAATGTGGCTGAGCCTTTTTTTTTCCTTCTTCTCCCTAAATCCTCCCGGGTACATAGTTGTATATTGTAGTTGTGAGTGCCTCTTCTTGTGGCATGTGGGACCCCACCTCAGCATGGCCCGATGAGTGATATCGTGTCCGTGCCCAGGATCCAAACCAGCGAAACCCTGGACTGCTGAAGCGGAGCGCGCAAGCCTAACCACTCGGCCACAGGGCCTGGCTAAGCCATTTTGCATTCCCACCAACAATGAATGAGAGTTCCTGCTACTCCACATCCTTGCCAGCATTTGGTATTGTCAGTGATTCACATTTTAGCCGTTCTAATAGGTATGTAGTGGTATCTTGTTTTTATCTTCAATTTCCAAATTACATATGATGTTGATCATCTTTTTGTATGCTTATTTGCCAACTTTATATCTTCTTTGGTGAGGTATATGTTCAAATCTTTTGCCCACATTTTTTTTTGAGAGGGAGATTGGCCCTGAGGTAACAGGTGTTACCAATCTTCCTCTTTTTGCTTGAGGAAGATTGTCACTGAGCTAACATCTATGCCAATCTTCCTCTATTTTATGTGGGAGGCCGCCACAGCATGGCTTGACAAGCGTGCACTCATTTTTCTAAAAAAGCCTACAGTCAAAGTCTACACCAGGGATTGTGACCTGAAATACTTTGAGGACAAAGCAAATAACATATATGTAGATTGGGCTGATGAAGATCGTAGAAATTGGTGGGAATGTAGCATACTGGAGAATATGTGTGCTCCTAAAGAGAATCAAATCCAAAGACTTACAAAGCACGAAAACTTTTTGTTGCTGGCCAAACAAAATGTATTTTCAAACAGGATTTGGTGGAAGATAGTCCTTGGTCTGAGTTCTCTGCATGGAGTTTCCTTCAAAGAAAACACAGATCAAACTCCACAGGCTTGAGTAATCATTTAGATTGTACATGTACCAAATAAGGGCCCTGCTTTGGGGAATTACACTCAGATCGTGTTCTTGACATGAGGGTAAGACTAAGTTGGCAGTGGATGTTATATTGGTTAGTTGTTCATGCATAATATGCCACCCAACCATTTATTCTTGCATTTGTTATTAGTCTGTGGGTCGCTTGCTCACTTCTGGGCTTGCTGTTAATCGGGGCCCTGTTGGGCTGACCTTGGCTGGGCTTGCTTGCGCATCCATATTCAGCTGGCAGGTTGGCTGCAGTCTGGCTAGTCTTAGAGGGACTGGTTCTTATGTGTGGAGTTGGCTGGCTGACAACCAGAGCAGGAGTGAGTAAGTAGGCTGTGTCTGCTTATCCAGTGGGACATTGTGGGCATGTTCTCCTGGCAAAGACTTAGGAACCAGAGAGAGCAGAAACATGCAAGGCCTCCTGAGGCCGGGGCTCAGAGTTGCTCCTCTTTCCCTCCCACCGCTTTCTGTTGTATGTAACAAGTCCCAAGTCCGGCCTGGATTGGAAGTGTGGGGAAATAGATTCCACCTCTTGAGAAGATTTGCTTCAAAGGCCTGTTACACGTGGTGTGGATACAGGGAAGCCATTAATTGGGGCCGTCTGTGCGACAGTCTACTGTGAGCATGTGGCGTCTCCTTAAGGTTAGATTCATTTCGTCTCCTTACCTGGCAAAAGGTTAGGTTCATTTCATCTCCTTACCTGGCAAAATGCCTTGCATATTGTAGTACGTATTCATCTGTATTTGTCTGTGTTTCTTAGAACCCTATGGAGGTTCTTATGAGGCTCTTATTCGCATTATGTGGGTAAAGCAAGTAGGCACTGAGAAGAAACTTGCCCACAGTCATACAGCCAGGAATCACATTTCCCGTGTATTGTCTATAATTATTGCCGTATCTGATGAGTATTATAATATTATTGATAATAGTTGTTGTTTTCCATTTCCATATCCAAATAGATGCCATTTGACTGAAAGAGTTGCCATTCTATTGTGAAAATGTAGGAGCTTAAGTTGACTATTTGCTAGCTATGGCTTTGCATGTTCGTATGGGAGTGACAACAAAGATGCCACCAAGTATAGTATATGTCCCCTGGCCCCTTCCCCAAAATATAGCTGTGAGTCTGCTTAAGAACTTGCATAAATCCTTGGTTAAACCACATCATGGAAGTGGAATTAGAATTAGCTTAAAGTATTTTAAGATAGGTGTTTACACCTGACCTTATCACCTATGCGAGAACTTCAATATGCGTACTGTGCAGTTAGTAAACTTTCTGACAGAACTTCCTGAATAACTTAACTGAAGAAGTGTCCCTGAGTTAATGAGTTAATTGGCCTGGTGACTGAATTTATTAAAGACAGTCCATTAAATGTTGGCTAACGCCTATAAAACACCAGGATTTTAGCTTGAGCGAGCTCTCTCTTTAACGGTAGCTGTGCCACAAGTCCAATGCATTTTAAAAACCCTTTCTAATCAGAGACAAATCATGTCATTTGAGGTTTTCTACAATAGTTGAACTGCTTCCCATTCACTAACTGTTCTGAGTTGTTTGCCGAAACACTAGAAACAAGTAGAAAGTAGACTGTGAATTAAAATTCAGTCCCAATCCTGTGTGATATCAAACCTGATTCCTCTGGTAGCAGGTGGGAATGAGATTTCCAATCTGGCCCCAGCAGGATGTGTTGCTGTTGACTCCACGGGAGCCCCACCGTGTATCCACACCTGAGTGATCAACAGAGATGGTTCCTGCTTATAGAATCAGAGAGCGGCGATAGCTCCAAAGGGCCGTAAATATTTTCTCAGAGCAAAGCCTGCAAGAGCCGTGATGAATGCGAGAACAATTGTACTTGAGCCTGTGTTTTCATACTTGAGAGGGAAAAGAGAGGTATAGTGGGTCAAGGCAAAATTTTAGAAATGCACTTCAGCCTGAGCAGATTTCCTGCAAATTACGAACTCCCTCTTCTCTCCCTGTTTGTGTGTGTGTTGTGTTAGTTTTCCAGGGCTCCCATGCAGAGTCCTCCAGACTGGGCAGCTTGAATAACAGAAACTGATTTTCACTATTCTGGAGGCTAGGAATCCAAGATCAAGGAGTTGGCAGGCTTGGTTTCGTCTGAGTCCTTTCTCTTTGGCTTGTAGATGACCGTTTTCGTCCGGGGTCCTCACATGGTTTTCCCTCTGTGTACGTTTCTGTGTCCTAATCTCGTCTTCTTATAAGAACACCAGTCAGATTGGAGTGGGACCCACCCTAATGACCTCATTTTAACTTACTGACCTCTTTAAAACCCTATCTCCAAAAACAGTCACATTCTTAGATCCTGGGGGTATAGGACATTGTATGAATTTTAGGGGACACAATTCAGCCCATAAGAAGTGTTGAATACAAAAAGTCGTTGTACTTTCCTACAGCCCCTTAGAAGCTCTCCACATCTAAATATTTACAAAATGTATTTCCGTAATAGCATATATGAACTGAACATATTAATATAATCAATATGTTGAACAAGCCCAACCTGTGATGCTGTCAAATTGCAATTTTTTTGTGGGTGATTTTTTCATTTTTCTCCAGATGAAACTTTCAGCAGGCCCTTTGCTTTTGTGCTCCCTCTTACATGACAATACTATAGTTATTTAAGTCCTGAACACAGATATTAAAATGTGCAATCAATCAAAACTCAAATGGATTTAATGCCACACCCCCACCTTCTTTCCTGCTGGTTGGAAGCGCTGACTGGGGAGGGGCAGTGGTTGGCGGCTTCTCGGTTTCTCCATTGCCTCCCCTCTAGTCCTCTCCCCTCTTCATGCTAACTGCCCCAAGCCTGGAGCTCGAGAGAGGAACGGTAAGAACATGGAAATTCCTATAGGAACTGGTGCCCTTGGGAGCTGACTTGAGACTCTTTGAGCCCGGCCTAAGTTTGAAGCAGGATTTGGGTCTCGCACGTTTCTTTTGGGGACTCTCAGAGTGCTTGCTGGGTGCCTCTCTCCTGCAGTTCACGTGGCCTGGGGAGCTGCCTGTCTCTGTTCCTGGTGGCCTCTTCAAGTGCCTTCCTGCACTCCCAAGAATACAGGGCTCACCTCCAGCTTTTCGTTTTCCAAGGTCACTCTACTTCTCCAGGAGACAACCCACACCAACTCCTCCTTCCTTGTGGCCCACATCTGGTCCATGGGACACACGTGCCCAGCCGTGGCTTAGGCCACCATCTGCATTAGCTCTCTCTGGCGTGAGGTAGCACGAGTTCTCTAAAACCTGCAACTGCAAGAAACGTTGTTCCAGTTCTCTTGGGGTCCCATGAGAACCCCCATCACTGTCCTTGAAGTGGGGGGAAGTAGCACTGCCCCCTACACCTCAACCTCTGTTAGCCCGTCATCCTCGCCCCCCAGTCACAGCATGGCCACCAACTCTGGCTAAGGTGATCCTCTCAAAGGTATGTCTTCTCTGCAGGTCCTTTGACATTCTCTTACCGGATGAGGCAGTTCAGGACTCCAGGACAATGTCCCAGTCCTGCCTTTGCAGACTATGCAGATGATGGTTGGACTTTGGAATTGCACGTCTATTGCATCTTCTGTCTCAGTCGGAACTTTAATTTTAACATCCTGGTACATCATTACCGGTCTTCCGCAGATGAAAATCATCAGAATGTCTAACGTTGTCAGTGTGGATAATAGGAGCTGAGCCGAGCTCTCCTAGGCTACAATAAGAGGCGTAGGATACAATCTCTTCTGGGCTATAAATGAGAAAAAAATGTTCTTTCACTGCAAAGCCCAGAAAGTATTATTAGTGGCTTGTACCAGCTTGCATTGTACATGGTCACGCTAATATTGCGTTCTGAAGCGTTGGGAGATTAAATTTATTATTTGGCCTGCCAAATGGGATGATGGAAAAAATTCAGTTCTTTGCCTAATCATGCCTCGCTTTTAGGATCATTTCTAAGAGAAGAGTCTGATTTCTTGGTCACTTGAGAAAACAAATCCTGCCTATTATCGCAAAACAATGTCTGCTTTAAAATGTGGAAGTTAGCCATCATCTTAGCAAAGTTATCAATAGTATTGTTCTTTTCCGTGCAACATATTTTTCCAGAAAAATGTAGTTAACCTTTTTTTTAAAAAAAAAAAAAGGAATTCCTGGGCCTTTTTTTCTTTTTTTTAAACTGGCACCTGAACTAACATCTGTTGCCAATCTTTTTTTTTTCCCTTCTTCTTCTCCCCAAAGCCCTGCAGTACATAGTTGTGTATTCTAGTTGTGGGTCCTTCTAGCTGTGCCATGTGGGACGCCACCTCAGCGTGGCCTGATGAGTGATGCCATGTCCGTGCCCAGGATCCGAACTGGTGAAACTCTGGGCTGCTGAAGCAGAGCACACAAACTTCACCACTCATCCACCGGGCCGGCCCCTTAACCTTTTTTTAAATAAAGGGTATTTTGATTAGTCCTGTAAAGAATTTGAAGCCCTAGAATTTAAAATTAAACTTAAAAGAGTCATCTAAGTTATCTTGTAAACCCCACTCCAATTTATTACTATGCTTTTCCAGTTATTTTATTTCTAACTTCAACCTAAAAGATTTCTCACTGCCTCAGTAGCGTGCCAGCAATTTCATTTCAGAAGAATAGAAGCTTTTAGTGTATAACAAACCACAGCACAGCTTAATGGTTAAAACGATAACCATTTATTATTTTTCATGATTCTCTGAGTTGGCTGAACAATTCTTCTGGTCTGGGCTGGCTTGGCCAGCGCTGGATGGTCTACAAAGGCATCACTCACATGACTGGCCATTGTTTGACTGGTTAGTCTTGGTTAAAAGCTTCTCTAGAAGCTTCCTTGGTTGGAAGCTTGGTCCAGTTGGGGGAATGGGGCTCAGCTGAGACACCTTGTCTCTGTTCCATGTGATATCTCATCATCCAGTGGGCTATCACAGGCTTCTTCACATGGTGGTCTCGGGGTTCTAGAAAACAGCAAGAAAGTGCACGCCCTAATGCTCAAGCGTTTTTCACACATCTGCTGACATCGTGTATGTCGATGTCTCACTGGTTGAAACAAATTACGCACCTAGGGTTAAAATATGAAGATGTCGGCCATATTTCTGAACGGGAGGAGCTGGGAATTCTCACTGCTAAGGGGAGGGCATATGGGAACAGAGAGTTTGTAGCCGTTTTCATAATCTACCACAGATGTCTTGGCCTCATTTTCTCTCCTGGTTTTATCATGAGGCTGTCACTGGAAAATAACCAAAAACAACACCTTGGTAAAGCAAATATACTCAGTTTTAGAGTGTGTATTTTTTGCCTTCTGAATAAAGTCATATAATCTCATTACCTATTCTGTGCTTTCCTTGATATCCACCCTTAATCAGCTTATCTCCTTGATCTTTGCAGGGTTTAGAGCCCATAATCCATTAGTAATTATGATAACCACAATGAAGCTGTAGTACTTTTTTTCCCAAGTACTATAGGGTGGCAAAAATAAAATTTTGATTTACAGTTGAGTTAGAAAATGAAAATAAAAAATTGTAGTAGTTGTTTTCAGACACCATGTCTTCTCAGAGAAGGGAAACAATAGAAAGAATAAACAAATGGGACTTCATCAGAGTAAAGAGCTTCTTCAAGGCAAGGGAAAACAGGATTGAAACAAAAAAACAACCCACTAACTGGGAAAAAATATTTGCAAGTCATATATCTGAGAAAGGCTTAATATCCATAATATATAAAGAACTCTCACAACTCAACAATAAAAAATCAAACAACCCGATCAAAAAGTGGGCTGGAGACATGAACAGACATTTCTCCAAAGAAGATATACAGATGGCCGATAGGCACATGAAAAGATGTTCATCATCACTGATCATCATGGAAATGCAAATCAAAACTACACTAAGATATCACCTTACACCCATTAGAATGACAAAAATATCTAAAACTAATGGTAACAAATGTTGGAGAGGTTGTGGAGAAAAATGAACCCTCATACACTGCTGGTGGGAATGCAAACTGGTGCAGCCACTATGGAAAACAGTATGGAGATTCCTCAAAAAATTAAAAATAGAACTACCATACGATCCAGCCATCCCACTACTGGGTATCTATCCAAAGAGCTTGAAGTCAGCAATTCCAAAAGTCCTATGCACCCCAATGTTTATTGCAGCACTGTTTACAATAGCCAAAACGTGGAAGCAACCTAAGTGCCCATCAACAGATGATTGGATAAAGAAGATGTGGTATATATATATATACAATGGAATACTACTCAGCTGTAAAAAAAAGAACAAAATCGTCCCATTTGCAACCACATGGATGGAACTTGAGGGAATTATGTTAAGTGAAATAAGCCAGTTAGAGAAGGATAATCTCTGTATGACTCCACTCATAGGAGGAATTTAAAAATGTGGACAAAGGTGGGGTGGGGGGTGGGCACAAAGGGTGAAGTGGTGCACCTACAACACGAATGACAAACATTAATGTACAACTGAGATTTCACAAGATTGTAACCTATCATTAACTCAATAAAGAAAAAATTGTAGTAGTTGGTAAATCTGCTTAAAAACTACTGTTTTTAAAAACTGTATGCTGAATCTACCCAAATGAGTTTCAGTCAGTTGAACAAATATTTATTAAGGCTTTCTGTGTGCTAGACACCGTTCTAGATGCTGAGAATGTACTGAACCAAATAGACAATGACCCTGTTTTCACTAAACTTCATCTGGCGACAAAGGCAGATAATAAGCAACTAAACAAATAAATGAGTGAGATCATTTTATAGTTTTATAAGATAAACAATAAAAATAATGCTGGAGAAAATAAGAGTATGAGATACCCCTGCCATGAATAGATCAGGTGCTCATTAGATTTACTAGTTGAATTGCTGATTCTATAGAAAGTTGAAATGTGCAAAAGTTAATTTTGGATTTACACAAGTAAAAAAAAAGGCCCAACAAACAGAGTCACATAGTGCTGAAAATAATGGTTTCTTATTCCTGTTTTAGGGAATCTAAGGAAATAAAAGATTACAGCTGTGTATATAGTAAGCATGTTACATGGAACTTAAAGCTTACATTAGTGTTCTTTGGTGGTAAGCAAGCAAAATCGATTTTAATTAGCTTAAGAAAGGGAAAAAGCTTGGAGGGGCATGGGGGAGCTCACAGAATTACAGGGAAGTAAAGAACTAGAATGAGGGGGCTGGCCCAGTGGCACAGTGGTGAAGTTAGCATGTTCTTCTTCGGTGGCCCGGGGTTTGCCGGTTCAGATCCCGGGTGTGGACATGGCACTACTTGGCAAGCCATGCTGTGGTAGGCGTCCCACATATAAAGTAGAGGAAGATGGGCACAGGTGTTAGCTCAGGGCTAGTCTTCCTCAGCAGAAACAGGAGGATTGGCGGCAGATGTTAGGCTCAAGGCTAATCTTCCTCAAACGAAAAAAAAGAAGAACTAGAATGAGGAAAGAGGAGACGCTGAGGAGCTTGGGTGGCTTTGGGTGGTGTATGTAACAGATAGATTACATTGATGGCTGGGATTCTTCGTCTCCTCTTGTATCGACGCCCCTTGCAATGTAACATTGCTCTACCCTCCCACTACAGATGGGGCTTTCTCTGCCCCATTCCATCACTTTGGGCTCAGTTTTGGGGCTTGTTTCAGTCACTGGGATGTTAGTAAATGTGACATAAGCAGAAGCTTGAAAAGTGCACAATAATGCTCGTTTCATCTTACTACTCTGTCGTCACCGCGAGAACACACCAGGCTAGCGTACTGGGAATGAGTCACATAGCCCCGTCTCCTGTTACCACGGTTAACAGCCCGCTCCCTGCCAGACGTGTGGACAAGCTCAGGCAAGAGAAGAAGAACCACTCAGCCAAGCCCAGCCTACATCACTGATCTGCAGGTTTATGAGCCAGATAAATGCTTATTCTTTCCAGGATTGGAGGTTTAGAGTTCTTGGTCACACAGCATAGTCGCAAAAACAGCTGATGTAGAGAGGATCTCAGAAGAGCGGCTGATGGATGCCCATTTTGGGCACAGCCTAATTTTCAGTCCTTTTGTTATTTTTCTCAGGATTCAAATTCTATAAATAAAGAGATAAACTGACCTGGTTTGGGTCATGTGTTCACGCTTTGGCTCGAAGGGAGCAGGTCACCTTGAGTGTCATTCCCACCAGTTTTTATCCGATGGAGAATGTGCTAAATCCCCTAAAAATGGCAGAATGAATATTGGTTTGACAAAAATACTTACAGAGGTCTTTACTGAATAACACTGAGTTTTTGTTTAAAAATTGGTTTAGGATATTGACAAATATTTAAATGTTAGAGTGTTTAAAAAAGAAAAAGGATGATCTTTTTTTGAGTCAATTTGATTAGGAATTCATTTATTCATTTAACAAGCACTTATTGACTTGGTTGGATAAGGCACTTTGCCATTGCTAGAGATCCAGAAATAGCAAATCTGTATTTTTTCTATTCTCAGTACCATCACCATTTGGAGAGAGAGGCAATGAATCCTATGATTATATTGCAGTGGAGAGCTAAGGTGAAACACGTATCGGGTCAGATGAGAGAAGGGGGTGGTGGGTCTTGTCTCAAGCTAGGGGTCTCAAAGGAGGATACAAGAGAAAGTGATGTTGGACTGATCTTAAAGGGGCATGAGAACCAAGAAGATTGTTCCAGGCAGAGGGTACTTCATGTGTAAACACAAGAAGGAGTGAGAGAAAACGGTGAATTGAGGGAATTCCTTGTATGTGATATAACCAGAGTGATGTGACCTGATTGACAATGAAAAGCAGACAGTGGGCAGATCATGAAAGAGCTTGCTTGAAGTGTTAAGGTGTTTTGACTTTGTCCAAAGGTCATAGAAAACTATTGAGGAATTTTAAATAAAAGTGGCATGCTCATTGTTTTAAATTATGATAAAAACCACATAACATAAAATTTACCATCTCAACCACTTTGAAGAATACAGTTGAGTAGTAAGTATGGTCACAGTGTTGGGAAACAGATCTTTTTTAGCTTTTGCACTTTGCCAGTCTGAAACACTATACTCATTAAGCAACAGCTCGTCTTTCCCCCTCTTCCAGCCCTTAGGAAGTTCCATTTTACTTTGTGCTTCTATGAGTTTGACTTTCTTTGATACCTCATATAAGTGGAATCATACAATATTTGTCTTTCTGTAACTGGCTTGTTTCACTTAATGTTCTCAAGGTTCATCCATGTAGTAGCATACGACAGAATTTCCGTCTTTTTTAAGGGTGAACCATATTTCATTGTATGTGTTTGGTTTATCCATTCATCTGTCAGTGGACATTTCTTGGCTATCGTGAATAGAGATGCTGTGAACATGGGTGTGCAAAGACCAGCAGGCTCGTTTTAAGAAAGCACTCTGGCAACAGCGCAGTTGGAGGATAGACTGGAGTGGCTGGCACCTGGCCATGGGAGGGTGAGCTGGTGAGTTCTGAACTCAGATGGTGGTAGCTGTAGAAATGGACAGACTGGGACAGAATTGAAAAAGACTTAGGCTTATAGAACTGAAAATACTTCCAAATTGAACAACTGGATGTGGGTGGGAGGAGGGAGCTTAAAGGAGGGATTGCAGTTGGCTGGTGGGTAGAGTATGCGTGAAGCCGTTGGGTTTTGACGCCTATGTCAACCTAGGGGTAGATTTGTGAGAAGCAGCTGTACCTGACGAAACAGGAAGAGGAAAACACTGGAAAGAAACAGGGGGACCCCCAAGTTCCTCCAAGTCCAGGTCTAATTTATGTGCGGGGTAAAATATAGTCACAGGAACGAAGGGGTTAGTGGTGGCCACATTCTTTTTGTGAGCTTGCCACATGAAAGGAGCACTTAGAGGAGAAATATCAAGGGAGGTTTCTGCACTGGATGAAGCAACTTATAGATAGTCTGGGGTGAAGTGCTGTTATTATAGGATCGAAGGCTGCGTATAATGCCAAAATACTCAAGTTTATGCCGAGCTTTGAAACTTGTGAACCTTAAATGTGCGTAGAGTATTGGAGTAATCCTAGAGATCATAAATCAAAGAGGCTGCACACATCAAAATTATTTTAGCTGAAGTCATGCATGAAAGCTGGAGTGGTCTAGGACTTAGGAACACCCGTTGTGTAGAGAAGTTAGCATCCTAAAAATGTACATTTTTTTTTAATATTTAAAGTTTTGCTGCATTAATCCTTTTCTGTATATTTGGATTTTAAATAAAGATTTTTATCTGGAAATAATTTCAAATTTTCAGGAAAAGTGCAAGAAAAATATTAAGAAAACCCAAATGTCCTCTACCCAGATTTACATAATCTTGATATAGTTTAACATTGTTAACATTTAAATGCTTTAACATTTATACTCTCTCCCTTTCTCTCCCCTCTCTCTAAACACACACACACAGTTTTTCTGCCATTTGGGATTAAATTGTATGCATTATTATCCTAGAACTTCTGTATGTTTGTTAAGAATGGGGATATTTTCTTATAGAACCACAATACAGCTTTCAATGTAAATAAATTTAGTATTGATGCAATACTTTTATCTAACTGCCATCTATATTCCAATTTTGTCAATTGACCCGATGATGTCCTTTTTAATACCATTTTTCCCCTCCAGTGCAGGATCCTATCTAAGGTCATATATCAATTTAGTGTCCTGACTCTAAATCTTCTTCAATCTGGAAGAGTTCCCCAGTCTTTCATGACCCTGACAGATTTCAAAAATACAGTCACCTTCTTGTTTCAAGTAGAATGCTCCTCATTTGGGGTTTGTCAGATATTTCCTCATAATTATGATCAGAAAGTATTCCTCGTAGGAATCCTATGTAAGTGATGCTGAGGTTTCTCAAGGTGTCACATCCGGAGGCACACGATGTCCATTTGTCGCTCTTTGGTGGGCACTCTCTTGATCACCTGGTCAAGATGTTGTCCACTTTCTTCACCATATATTTACTATATTTTCCTCTTAGATTTAATAAGCAGTTTGGGGGGACATACTTTAAGACTGTGCAAATATAGTGCTTCTCATCCAGAATTTCCTCCTAGATTTAGCAGCCCTTGCCGTTTCTTGCCTGACCTAATCTTTCTCTTGATGGTTGTGAAATAGTAGTTTTCCAACTCCAGCTCTTTCTCCACATTGACCAGCTGGCACTGAGCGCTCTACTGAGAGCTGAAACAAGAGTCCTTCCTTCTCCCAATTGTCTACTTAGATTGAATCTATTCATTGTCAGTTCGGACTCATGGAGTCGTGTTTTTTCAATGGCTTACAAGTCATAGTGTCCCACATTTGGGATTTCTTGCACCCTGTGTCCTGTGTCCTGTGACATTCTCCCCTCATATTTTTGAGCAATTTCTTAATTTCTGGCATAAGACTCACAAGAATTAGGTTTGATTGTCTCAATCATGCAATTTCATAAGTCTAATATAAAATCTAATCATTTGTCCACATATGGAATTGTCGTGGTGGAAATTAGCAAAGAGCTGCGTGCGCTTAGGCGCCCAAAGACAGACAGACTGTCATCTGGGGATCTATTGTTGCTGCGCCAAGCTTAGAGCAATCGACAGAAAGATCAGCTCTGAATCATAGAATAAGAAAGTATTTTAATAAATTCTTGCTTTGCAAATGCTAAAGTTTTTATTTGGTGGCCCAATTTAAATAGCTTATTGCCTATTTTTAAACAATCTTTGTAGAAATGTCATTAAATAAACAAAGCTTTGAAGGTAGTCTTTCTGGAAAAGGGCACTGAACTAGTGGGTCGCAACACAGAAAAGTCTTCACCTTGTTTATTATTCTTCTGTCTTATTTGGCTATTTTAAGCAAGATATTTGAGACTTCTTGCGAACTTTTGCTCCAGATATTTCTTTTTACATTTCTGTAATTCAACATCATATCAATATTTCACGTTAATTGTCAGATGCTTCCATCTGTGTCTTTTTATTTCACGCTCTTGCTTCTCTTCTCTCAACACATTTTCCTGTCAACTTTGGCTACAAGAAAGAGAAATCAAAGTTATCGAGATCGGAGGTCCTTGTCAGAGGTCTTATTTAATGGAAATATCCCTTGTGTTAAATTATTCGGATAGTGTTTAGAGTCAGTTCTTCAGAGAAGTGTTTTCTTCTTGTGTTATTCTTTTTAACTCAGTTCATAGTATGTTGAGCAATTTTCTAACTGCAGCAAGATGAACAAATGTGCAATAATATGCTCTATAAAAATGCAGCTTAAAAAATTAATTCAGCAAGTATTTATAGAGTGCTCACCATGCACTCGGCTACATGCTATTTTAGCGGCATCAGAAAAGTTCTATAATATTCATCCCCATGCAAAGCTTAAGACTTTTGGGAAATATAAGACAATCACAAGGAATATTAGGTAATAGTACCGCTGAGAACCACTGGGTTAGATGATACAGTAGGGCTGCTACTTTGAGAGGTTGTGCTTGAAAATCATTTTCAGAGTGTACTACTTATCTGTTGGTGTATAGCAAAGTATCCTGAAACTAAGCAATTTGAAACAACGAATGATTATTATCTCACACAGTGTATGAGGGTCAGAAATCCAGGAGCGCTGTAGCTGGGTGGTTCTGGCTCAAGGTCTCACTTGAGGTTGCAGTCAAATTGTCAGAGTGGGCTCCAGGCATCTCAAAGTTTAACTGGGGGTGGAGAATATGCTTCCAAGATGACTCACATCAAGATGGGCACACCTCAGTTCTTTGGTGGCTGTTGGCTGGAGGCTTCAGTTCCTCCCATGTAAACCTCCACAGAGGACTGCTCAGGACGTGGCAGCTTGCTCCCCCAGGGAAAGAGAGTGGGCGTCGAAGGTGGAAGTCACAGTCTTTTTTATAACCTAATCTTGGAAGTGACATATCCTCTTGGTCACACAGACTAATCCTGGTAAAATGAGGAGGGGACTACACAAGAGGGTGAGTACTGGGAGGCGGGGTTTATTGGGAGCCATTATGGAGGCTGTCTACTGCACAGAGATGGGTCCACTGTGGGGAGGAAGCTTTGCTCGTCATCTAAGGCAGCTGGTGGAGTCCCTTCCTGTGTGCTCACGGAAAGGCCTCAGAGATCTTATGTGTTGGCAGCTGGACCATTTACAGTGGTCTGCTTGGGCCCCAGGAGATGGTTGGGTGAGACAGCCTTAATTCCAAGAATCTTGAATAGGTGTGGAGCGTCCAGTAGCAGGAAGTTGGACATAGAAGATTTGAACCATCCCTTTGGTCTTGCCTTTCTCTAGCACCATAGCTTTTAAGAAACCTGTTTCATATTTAGTGTTCATATTTAATGAACCTTGGGGATACAGTGGTGAACAAGTAGAAACGATTTTGATCTTTACAAAACTTTTAATGTGATAGGTGAGATAGTGAACTAATTTCACAGATAATCATTTAATTGAAATTGTGATAATGGCAGCAGTTTTTTTTTTTCTTTTAAGAGTCCGTGGACAGTGTCAACTCCTCTCCCCCTGGGCGGGGACACAAGGTCAGCTTGGAGCAGATCTTTAGAGGCCTTATAGTTAAGCAGCCTTAAAATGAGTGGACAGCCTTCCCTGGGGTTTAGAATACGAGGGGCTTTTTTGGTCGAGAAGGGGCATTGCTTCAAGGTGTCACATCCGGAGTCACTTCTTTTGTTGGTGTGACGCCTTCTGAGAAGCCACCCAGAGGAGTTCTGAGAAGCCACACATCCTCTCCTATGACTCGACCTTTAGGTTCTCACTCTATCTTTAGCATGTTGAACAACAGTATTTCTGGGAAGACTTGTAATTAGAGAAGTGTGTTTCTGTTCAGAACACATAATTTCTGCGGCAGTCCTTAGGCACATTAAAAAAAATAGATTTTAAGGGTCCGACCTGGTGGTCGAGTGGTTAAGTTTGCATGCTCTGCTTTGGTGGCCCGGGTTTGCAGGTTTGGATCCTGGGCGTGGATCTCGCATCACTCGTCAAGCCACGCTGTGGCGGCATCCCACATAAAAAAGATTGACACGGATGTTAGCTCGGTGATAATCTACCTCACACACACAAAAATAAATTAATTAATAATCCATTAAAGGGATTGATGCTCAGGCAAATAGTTTATTTAATATTTGATATGCTTCATATCCTCTAGTTTATTCATATTAAAAAAAACCTCAGTTGAGATTTTAGTCTTTTTTTAGTGCATTAAGATTTCGTCTCAAACCTTTTAGGTTTATTGGTCACAGTTCTTTGTTTCCATGATGGTGTCATGATGGTATCTTTTTTTTATTTACTTATCCATTTATCCATCGTTTTTCATTTTTAGATAAAATAAATATTTTGTATACTAAGAAATGTACAAATCTTAAGTGAACTGTTTGATAAGTTTTGACATAAGCAGGCACCTGTATTACCCACATCTTTTTTTTTAATCTAATTAATTTTATTGGGATTATAATGGTTTATAACATTGTGTAATTTCAGGTGTACATTATTGTTCATCAATTCCTGAAAACAGTTCATTGTGCTCACCCCCAGTAGTCTAATTTTTATCCATCACCACACGTATGTGCCTCTTTGTCCCTTTCACCCACCCCCCCCAGCCCCCTTCCCCTCTGGTAATCATTAATCTGTTCTCTTTATCCATGTGTTCCTTATCTTCCATATATAGGTGAAATCATGCAGTATTTGTCTTTCTCTGTCTGGCTTGTTTCGCTTAACATCGTACCCTCAAGTTCCGTCATAATGGTATCTTAAATTGTCTTCTTTTGATAGAGATGTGCTTTTTTGTATCATAAATATATAGGAATATTTTCACATCCTGAAATAAATATGCTTTTCCCATTTTCCTTGAAACACAAAGGTGCCTGGTCCACCTTTTGTTCCCCCACATCTGAGAGAAACAGATGTAAAGAAATAGTACACCTTTTTCTTGATTCTTTGAAAAGAAAAATGACAGTAAACCACACTGATAAGTGGCAACTGACATTTGGCCTCAAGTCAGAGAGGCAACAGGGACTAGTAGGGACTGTGGCAAACTGGAGGGTGCTTGCCGTGTTCAAGGGAGCAGCTGCTACTCAGCCTCACCCCATTATTGCCATTTGGGAATGTGAGTCCATTGTTGGAAGAGCTTCTAAAGTTTCATGAGAAGCTGGAATTCCAGATTTTCATGTGAAATCTGGCATATAAAGGTCAGTCGTAACAGACAGACAGAAAACATCATGTGAGGCAAACAAAATGTATCTACAAGCTGAGTTTGACTTGTGGGCTGCTGCAAACTGGAGCTTAATAGGATGTGGAAGGATCGATACAGGTAGCCGAGGTTCCAGCACAGTGTGCTTGTTTGGAGAATGATAGCTGTGTAGGGAAGCTGAACCAAATCTGGGTGCCACTACATGTGGCCAGATACTGGATCCACAGGATGAGGCCCAAGCTGTTTGGGTCCAGTCCTGGGCAAAGATGCTAAAAGAGAGAGAGGAGATGCTGTGGTGGGCTACACAGACCCCAGTTTGCTCTTCGCTTGGAAGCAAGCACCTTTGGACTGACTGAACCCCAATGTTCCTGGATCATTTAGAGGAAGACCTCAAGAAGGAGACGGTGGACTTTCTTCCTAATGGTGCTGGTGGGTTCCTGAGCAGTTAACTGGAGAGAGAGCGAAAAGAGACTGTGTTTAGATCTGGTTGATGAAGCAGCCTGTGAAGAAGAGAAGGCGTAACTGGAGGATAGGACCCAGTCTAGGGGATGGGGAAGCCTCGTTGTGAAAATAAATTTAAGCTGAGATCTGAACAGGGGCTAGAAGTTAACCAGGCAGAGGGCAAGAGAAGAGACCACCAGGTAGAGGGAGCAGGTGAGGTGGCCTCAGGTGGGAAGGATCATCATAAATTTGAGGAAACGAAAAGTATGCAGAAAGGGAGAGTGACTCATGATGTTGGAGCCATGTTGTAGAGGTAATGTTGTAATGTGGTAGTGTTGCAATGGTTTGACTTTTAGTTCTAAGACTAATGTTAAATAGGAGCATGGCATGATCAGATTCGTGTTTTTTTTTTAAGTAGACTTTTTGTTGAGGTATAGTGTATGTAGAGAAAAGAACACAAATCATAAGTGTGCAACTTAATGAATGTTTACAAAGTGAACCCCCCATAGCCAGTGCCCAGATCAAGAAACAGAAGCCCCAGTATGCCAACCTTTCCCCTTCCAGTCACTATTTCCCCCCAGGGTTACCAGTATCTTGACTTCCAACATCAAAACTGGTTTTGCTAAAAGGACCTGAATAGATGTTTTTCCAAAGAAGACATGCAGATGGCCAACAGGTGCATGAGAAAGTGCTCAACACCACTAATCATCAGGGAAATGCAAATCTCAACCGCCCTGAGGGACCGCCTCACATCTGTTAGGATGGCTTTTATAAAAAAGACAGGAGATAACAAGTGCTGGTGAGAATGTGGAGAATAGGGAACCCATGTGCACTGTTGGTGGGAATGTAATTGGTTCAGCCACTATGGAAAACAGTATGGAGGGTCCTCAAAAAGTAAAAAATAGAACCACCGTGGATTCAGCAGGTTCATTCCTGGGCATATTTCCAAAGGAAATGGAAAGAAGATCTCGAAGAGATAGCTACACTCCCATGTTCATTTCAGATTTATTCAAAATAGCCAGGATATGGAAACAACCTAAGTGTCCATCAGTGGATGAATGGATAAAGAAGATGTGGTATACGTGGAAATTCTGCCATTTGTGACAAGACGGGTGACCTTGAGCGTGGGGAATCTTGGGGGGAAAAAAAGTCAAACTCTTAGAAACAGAGTAGAACGGTGGTTACCAGGGGCTTGGGAATGGGAGAGATGGAGAGATGCTGGTCAAAGGGTCCTAGTCTTCCATTTTAAGATGAATAAGTTCTGAGGAGCTAATGTACAGCGTAGTGTCTAGAGTTAATAATACTGTAGAGTATACTTGAGATTTTCGAAGAGAGTAGATCTTAAGCATTCTCACCACACACGCACACAAGAGGTAACTATGTGAGGTGATAGATATGTGAATTAACCTGATTGTGATAATCACTTCACAAAGTATACATATGTCAAGTCATTGCATTATCCACTTGAAATATATACAGTTAGGTCAACTATACCTCAATAAAGCTGGACGAGAAAAAAACAAGTTGGTTTTGCCTAATGTTGAACATTACGGAATTATAAATATGTATTTCTTTATGTCTACTTTACTTCCCTCAGCATCATGTTTCTGACATGCATCCCTGTTCTTGCTCCCAGTTGTAGCTCATTCTGCTTTCTTTGCTGTGTAGCATTCCAGGATGCTCTTTTTACTGTTCTGGACATTTGTGGTGTGTAAGTTTGATACCAGCGCAAACGAAGCTGCAAGGAATGTTCTTGTACGTGCCTTTTGGTAAACATAGTACATTTATGGATTTCCATTGATTGTAGTTAATGTTTTACTTTTTTATTGCAGTAACATTGGTTTATAACATTATATAAATTTCAGGTGTACATCATTATATTTTTATTTCTGTGTAGATTACGTCATGTTCACCACCCAGAGGCTAATTACAACCCATTACCACACACATGTGCCTAATCACCCCTTTTGCCTTCCCCACTTCCCCTTTCCCCTCTGGTAACCACCAATCCAATCCCCATTGCTATGTGTTTGTTTGTCGTTGTTTTTATCTTCTGCTTGTGAGTGAGATCATATGGTATTTGACTTTCTCCCTCTGACTTATTTTGCTTAGCACAATACCCTCAAGGTCCATCCATGTTGTCACAAATGGCTGGATTTCATCATTTCTCATGGCTGAGTAGTATCCCATTGTGTATAAATACCATATCTTTATCCATTCGTCCCTTGATGGGCATCTAGGTTGCTTGCAAGTCTTGGCTATTGCGTATAATGCAGCAGTGAACATAGGGGTTTCGTGTATCTTTACACATTCCTGTTTTCAAGTTCTTTGGATAAATACCCAGCAGTGGAGTAGGTGGATCATATGGTAGTTTTATTCTTAATTTTTTGAGGAATCTCCATACTGTTTTCCATAGTGGCTGCACCAGTTTGCACTCCCACCAGCAGTGTATGAAAGTTCCTTTCTTTCCACATCCTCTCCAACATTTGTTGTTTCCTGTCTTGTTAATTATAGCCATTCTGACGGGAGTGAGCTGATACCTCATTGTAGTTTTGATTTGCATTTCCCTGTTAGCTCATGATGTTGAGCATCTTTTCATATGCCTGTTGGTCATCCGCATATCTTCTTTGGAGAAATCTCTGTTCAGATCTTTTGCCCATTTTTTAATTGGGTTGTTAGTTTTGTTGTGGTTGAAACATATGAGTTCTTTGTATATTTTAGATATTAACCCCTTATGTGATATAGGGTTTACAAATATCTTCTCCCAGTTGTTAGGTTGTCTTTTCACTTTGTTGATGGTTACCTTTGCTGTGCAGAAGCTTTTTAGTTTGATGTAGTCCCATTTGTTATTTTTTCTCTTGTTTCCCTTGCCCCGTCAGACATGGTACTTGAAAGTATGCTGCTAAGACTGATATTGAAGAGCATACTGCCTATGTTTTCTTCTAGAAGTTTCATGGTTTCAGGTCTTACAGCCAAGTCTTTAATCTATTTTGAGTTAAATTTTGTGTATGGTGTAAGATAATGGTTACTTTCATTCTTTTGCACATGGCTGTCCAGTTTTCCCAACACCATTTATTGAAGAGACTTTTCTTTGTCCATTGTATGTTCTCAGCACCCTTGTCAAAAATTAGCTGTGCATAGATTGTGTGGGTTTATTTCTGTGCTCTTGATTCTGTTCCATTGATCTGTGTGTCTGTTTTTGTGCCAGTGCCATGCTGTTTTGGTTACTATGGCTTTGTAGTATATTTTTGAAATCAGGGAGTGTGATGCCTCCAGCTTTGTTCTTTTTTCTCAGGGTTCCTTTGGCTACTCAGGTCTCTTGTTCCATAAAAATTTTAGGATTCTTTGTTGTATTTCTGTGAAAAACGTCATTGGAACTTTGATAGGGATTGCGTTGAATCTGTAGATTGCTTTAGGAAGTATGGACATTTTAATGATGTTAATTCTTCCAATCCAAGAGCATGGAATATCTTTCCATTTCTTTGTGTCTTCCTCAATTTCTTTCAACAATGTTTTATAGTTTTCAGTGTACAGATCTTTCAATGTTTTAAAAAGGCTATTATATTATGTTATATGACAGCCTCTGTGGCAGAATGAAATGGAGGGAAGGCGAGAGAAGCTGTGGAGAGGTGTGGAGGATCTTTTGTAGTTGTTTTGGTACTGAGGGGGTGGTGACTTGGACTAAGGTATTGGCAGTGAAGATGTCAAATTGATGGATCCTAGAGCGTTTAGGAGCATTGTCGCAACTTAGTTACTGATTGGATATGGAGGATGTAAGCAGGGCAAATGTCAGTCGTACCCGCAAGATTTCTGACTTGTTTAGTATGGAAGGTGGTGTTTAATTCATCATTAAGCCATTCTGGTTTTACTAACTTGGAAGCCATTTGTGAAAGTATATGAATTATCACGGCTTGAGTTCAGAACTTTGAATTTAAAAAAGTAATGATCTTAGAAAGTCAAGTAGGGGCCTGCTCCATGGCCTAGTGGTTAAAGTTCAGCACACTCCACTTCGGCAGCCTGGGTTCAGTTCCCCAGGCATGCAGCTACACCACTCATCTGTTAGTGGCGATGCTGTGGCAGCAACCCACATACAAAACAGAGAAAGACTGGCACAGACGTTAGCTCAGAGTGAATCTTCCTCAAGCAAAAAGTGGAAGATTGGCAACAGATGTTAGCTCAGGGCCAATCTTCCTCTGCAAAAAAAAAGTCAACTAAAAGAGGGTATAATTATCTGCGTGCGATTTTTACAAAAATCTGATTACTGTAATCTTACATTTACAGAATAGATACTTATATATTCTCCCTGAAGTGGTTTTAAATGTGCTCGTTAGTGATATTCCAATTAAAAAAGTGTTCACATTAAAAAACATGTAGATGGGTAGGGAGTGGATTTTTATTCCTGAGAGAATTCAAGCATTTTTCTGTCTTGTTGTGGTTTAATAGAAATTGAATTGTATCACTTGGTGGCTGGCTATTGTGTAAAATGAATTGTTCTCAGTGCAATTTCTTGTAGACCAATGGCTTCGTCCCCTAAATTGCTATTGCAATAGCTACCTTATTGGCAGTCTTAGCAGCTGAGGCTGAAGCTGAACGAGCAGAAACTCCATCATTGGTTTATCCCCGGGCGTGGATTGGGATACAGGGTAGAAAGCTTAAGTAGAAAGTGGTGTGGGAACTCCCAGACCTCAGCTGTTGAAACAAGGGTTTCCTTTTCACAGCATCAAACTACATCTGGTACCTCCCTAAAATTCAGGTTAATAAGAATGATATGTGATGCCAAGATTCCTAGAGTCCCATTTGATTGTGCTCATCTTTTTTCTCTTTCCTCTCTCTTGAAATGATGGTACCTTGTAAGTGGAAAAAGAAAACAGCTAAATTTAAAGACAGCTGTAACCTTTGTTTTAGGTATCCGTGATGTTATTCCTTCAGTGTAATATCGTCATTGAAAAGACTTCTAATATTCCTCATCTTTAAGTCCAGCAGCTGGTTCTGGTTTAATTTCATGGCCCATCTTGTTTTTATTGTGTTTCATTTGTATTCTGCTTTTTCATCTGTGACACGTCACTTCTGGTCCTTGCTTTGCCCCTAAGATCCCTTGTACCATTCCCTGTTTCTTTTCACTGACATGACTCATTGGGCAGAGTACTGGCTGCCAAGGAAGATACGAGTTACGGAAACCATCATCTTTGCCCTCATGTTCTCCAGCTTTAAATGTCCTTCATATAGAAAGCCAGAATAGATTGTTTGAAAACGTGTATTCTCTGCATTGATAAAAGGCTGGCTCCAAGGTGTGAGATGCTGTTATCGTGGGTGTCATCTGGGGCTCCCTCCACCTCAGGGCAGCTCCGTGGACAGAGCCCCAGAGTACAATCAAACCTCAGCAGGAGTGCCAGGGGGGTGGGTGGCTAGCCATCTAATCTTTTGACAAGTCTCAGAGACGCTTTCAGCCTTGGTTTCGCCATCTATAAAATCAGGATAGTAGCATCCGCTCCAGTGACCTGATGGAGCTGTTGGGAACATCCAATGAGACACTGAGAAATGTTTGAAAAATTGAGATGTGCTATAGGAATGTACCATGAAATTGACGTTTCATAATGATCGGTTGTGTTTGTTAAATTATTGTTTTGACTGCTTGCCACAGAGACCCGAATTAACAGTGCCTTGAAGAAGATTGAATTTTATGTCTGTCTCATGGATCAGTGTGATCTGCACAGTCGCTGGGTGATCAGCCTTCTTTCGGATTGTTGCTCTGCCATCCACAGGCTTTTGTTCTCATTTGCAAGGTCAAAGGTGGTTCATTATTTTGTCTAAATTCCAGCCAGTAGTGAGAATGAGGCAAGAGGAATGACAGGGGACATCCTTTCTCTTTATTTATTTATTTCGTGTGTGTGTGTGTGTGAGGAAGATTGTCGCTGAGTCACATCTGTGCCAATCTGTATTTTGTATGTGGGATGCCACCACAGCATGGCTCGATGAGTGGTGCGTCGGTCCGTGCCGGGGATCTGAACCGGCGAACCCTGGGTCACTGAAGCAGAGCATGCGACCTTAACCACTATGCCAATGGGCTGGCCCCCCTTTCTCTTTAGAGACCACCCATCACTTCCTTTCATGCGCCATTCCCAGGGTGAGGCCGGGGGCCACATGCAGCTGCATGGAAGGCTGGGAAATGTGGGAAACATTTCTAAATCTGCCACAGGAATTGAGAATAATAATAACAGGACTGAACTTGAATAGATGCTTTGTAGAACAACCTTGTCAGACGCATAGTTTCTAATTTTCTAGTAGCCACAGTACAAGGTAAAAAAGAAACAGGTGAAGTTAATTTTAATAATATATTTTATTTAACCTAATATATCCAAATTATTATCATTTCCATATGTTAATAAGTATAAAAATTGTTAATATGATATTTTACCTTTTTTTCATACTAAAACCAAGTGTGTAATTTTTACTTACATCACATCTCAATTTGGACCAGCCACCCTTTACGTGCTCAGTGGCCACGTGTGTCTAGTGGCTACTGGATTGGACAGTGCAGCTCTAGAAAGAAGTATTGACCAATGTTAGATGATAGCAGTGGGGGAGAATAAACCATATGTGTCATTTCCTGCTGTTTTTACATATCATGAAATTTTCTGTGTATTCATTCTACAAATATTTCGTAAGTATCTACTACATTCCAGGCTGTGTTAGGCACTGGGGACACAGCAATGAAGAAAACTAACAAAGTCCCTGTGCTAATGGAGCAGACATTCTAGTGGGGGAGATTCAAACAATCAACAAAGAAACAGGTAAATATTTGGTATGTCAGAGTGTAACAGAGAGAAGAATATGGAGAACAAGCAAGGTAATAAATTAAGTGAAGGAAGAGCCGTGCATATCTGGGAGAAAATTGTATCAAGTAGCAGGAAAAGCAAGTGCAAAGGCCTTGAGGCAGAGAGTGCTTGGCAATAAACTGGAGAACTGCTTAGGCCAGCGTGGATGGAGCAGAGCTGGTGAGAGGTAGGATGTAGCAGAGGAAATCAGAGAGAAGTATGAAAGTAGGTTTTAAAAAGATTCCTATGGCCGCTCTGTTGAGAGCACAGCAGGAGGTAGCAGAGAAGTCAGGAAGAAGGGTATCACAACAATCCTGCTGAGAGAGAAGCCTGTGGGCAGAGGTGATAAGAAATGGTAAGATTCTGATGTGTTTTGATGGTAAAGTTAAGAGAATTTGTTAATGGTTTGAATGTTCGAAGAAAAAAGGAAAGCCAAGAATGCCTCTGGGTTTTGGTCAGAGAAAATGGAATATAGAGTTACCTTTTACTGAAATGGTGAAGACCATGGGAGGAGGTGGTTTGTGACAGGTGTGGGGGGGGGGGGCGTGGGGCAGGGGGCAGTTTAGACTGGTTAGGTTTGAGGGGTCCATTAGACATCCGAGTGGCAGGCAGGCAGCTGGACATATGGGTCTAAAGCTCAGGAGAGGTTGTGGCTGGAGGGATGAGGCTGTAGAACTGTATTTAAAGCCATCGTTCTAGAGGAGATCGTTGGGAGAGACGAGGTATGTAAGGATAGAGATGCAAGGACTGCACCCAGGGGCTTTCCAACGTCTCCAGGTGGTGTCGACGCAAAGGAATCAACAAAAGGGGCAAAGAAGGAGTGGCCAGTGAGTGAGGTAGCAGGAGAACTGAGAGAGTGTTGTGTACCAGAAGCCAACGAGAGTTTCAAGAAGGTGTGAGTTGTAAGAAGAGGGTGAGAGCTTACATTTTGGATTTACCAAGGTGGAAATCACTGGTTGTTCTTGGGGATTGGCTGGGTCAAGAAAGAATGCTCTTTCCAATGCTTCTGAAATGAGTGTCCTTCTCTGTACATATTGGGTCCATCTTTCGGTTGTTTCCTTAGGATCCGCTCCTACATTGGATTGCTAGACCAGTGTGGTCACTGAGAAAGATTTTAGAAAGATCCTATCATAGGTGTCATATCATGGGTGATCATATCATAGATAGGGAGATTTCTTTTTGGTACAAAATTATTATTTTTCTTTTCTTGTTTCCTGCCTTCTTGCCCCAGTCACCCCCTGCCCCAACGTAATGTGTTTCAAAAGCTTAGTATGTATTCTCCCATATTTACAATAGAAAAAATTAGAAACAACAGAAAGGATAAATAAATTATGCTATATTCATTTCTTGGAATAGTATGTGGTTATCAAGATGATGATGTAGGAAAATATTGAATGACATGAAAATTTTACAAGTTATAGTAAATGAAAAAGCAGATTATAAAACAGTACCTGTTAGAGATTTATTTAAAGAATTGGAAAGATAAATATCAAAATTTTTAAGTGGTTTTTTAAAATTTTCATTTTTTGAGGAAGATTAGCTCTGAGCTAACATCTGCTGCCAATCCTCCTCTTTTTGCTGAGGAAGACTGGCCCTGAGCTAACATCCTTGCCCATCTTCCTCTACTTTATATGTGGGACGCCTGCCACAGCATGGCTTGATGAGTGGTGCCATGTCCGCACCCGGAATCTGAACCAGTGAACCCTGGGTGGCCGAAGCGGAATGTGCAAACTTAACTGCTGCGCCACTGGGCCGGCCCCTTAAGTGGTTATATTTGGATTGTGGAATTCTAAGTTGTTTTAATGTCCTTCATTGTGTTTATTCATGTTTTTCAGTATTTTCATAAGGAAGATGTATTACATTTGTGGTTAGAGAAGAAAGCTTGAAAAAAATATTAATGCTGTAACAGAGAAAATAAAGACAAGAGGCCAAAGATTGAGAGCTGAGTGGAAAGGTTTTATAACGAAAAGCCAGGCTCTGCAGGATGAGGCTTGGCTGAGCAGACTCATCTTTGTCTCAAATATAAAGCAGAGCCCTGGCTCCACTTCGGTGGCCCAGAGTTGGTTCCCGGGCACAGACCTACACCACTCATCATCGGCCATGCTGTGGTGGTGACCAACAGACAAAATAGAGAAAGATTGGCACAGATGTTAGCTCAGGGACAATCTTCCTCAGCAAAAAAAAAAAGGAATCTCTGAGTGCTGCCGATGGGCTGGTGATATCTGGGCTTATTGACTAGGGGGAGTCTGGGCTGGTTGGAAGTGGCTTTTGCTGTGTATGTTAAGTGCCTGCCTGAGAATGACAGCATCCAGCTGCCTTTCATCAAATGAGGGCCCTGATTCGGGGTCATGGGGCTCAGCAAGCATTTTAGCTAGATGATCAGGTCATTGTTCCTCTAGGAGAATTTAGCAATTAAGACAAGGAGTGTTGGCAGCAATGGCCAAATGGAATTAGATCTAAAATGGGGGATGGAGGGGGGGATGGTTAAGAATTTGCTATATCACTAAAAGTGAAGAGTTCAGATTAGAGTAAGAGGATGTTACATCATTAGAGAGTCTTTTTTTTTTTTTAACCAAAAATAAGCAGATGCTGTGCTTTCTTATGATTTTTGCCTTCTTGGAATTTCTTCATGAAATTTCCAAATGTCTTGCCTGTAATTTTTGTTTGTTGAAATGTTTGCCAATAAGACCAACTGTATTTGTGGAAGCACGGGGGAAAAGGTATTTTCCTCATTTGTTTTATGAAGTTCTCTTATTTGTGGAAAGGAAGATTCCAGCGGAAGATAAAGATAGGTCCGGCGAGACAGTTTGGACTAATTCATTGCTGATCAGGCACAGTTACTTGGGTTCTAAATACTCTTTCAGTTATTTCAAAATATTTTCAAATGAATTAAGCAATGCATGTGAAATGAGATCAATATGGTAAGAAATTGTCGATGTTTTGCTTTGACATAAGCTTGGTTTGCTTTGTTCATTCCTCGTCAGTCCGTTCTTTGACCTACTCCTCCCATATACTTGTCCCATGTTACAGTGCTGGGCCAAGCATTATAAGAATTATTAGAAAGACAAAGATGAGTAAGGCTCTCCTTGCCCTTAAGAAGCGTGTGGAAGAGACAGAATTATTAAACAATGTAGAAGCATCGTCATGGAGATGTACACAGGGTATTAAGGGTGTGACAGACAATCTGTGAAGGCTTCTTGGAGGAGACGTCAGTTTCAGTCTGAAAGGATAACTGAAGATTAACGTGGAAACTACAAAGCGGAAGGCCATCTCAGGGAGAGAGGGAGAATTACTTTTTGAATCATTCTGTTTGAGGTTCAGGAAGAAAGAAATTGCTGAGCCTTGGGTCTATGCACAGAGAAGTAATTTATGCCTTCTGTCAGTATTGGAATCTCATGTGCATTTGCAATACGTAGAAAAAATGGAGTCAGAGAGTTACGGTTCAGAGGTTATGCGTTCTGAGATGTGTTTTTGTTCATATGTTTTATATTTTTTTCTTTTTTATGCTTTATTTACAGAAGAGAGCCTTCCAGGCAGTTCCAGATACATTTTAATAATAATAATAAACATTTATTGAGTGCTTACTGCATGCAGGCTCTGTTCTGAATACTTTCTAATTTTAACTAATTTAATCCTCACACGCAGCCTGTCATATACATGAGACACGAAGACACAGAGCAGCAATTTGGCTTCTTCAAGGTCATCTATTAAGTAGAAAATCCAGAATTTGAACCAAGGCAGAATTTTACTGCTGCGTCTCATCGACAGCCTTTATTAAAGCTTCCATGAAGAATAATAGAACATGAATCTAAAAGTATGAAATCACTGAGTTTTAATATCCCTTGGTGTGCTAATTTTGCCATTCGTCTTTTCTGACAGTGATAAATGCATGGATAAAGCTTGATTGGGAGGGAAGTCTTTTATTGGAAAAAAAAAGTTGAAGAGAAAGTGCATTCGAATTAAGTCCAAAGTGGCATTCAAGGGGCTGTGGAAAGCTTTCTCTTAGCACAATGCTCCTCAAACTGCCCGTCACAGAAAACCTCCAAAAGGAACGTGTCGGGAGGGGGAGAGGGGACACACGAAACCTGTGGTCACTCTAACTCCTTTACCCAAGAAGAAATGGGTTTGGAGAGCTACAGCGTATCAGATGCTTGTCACAATATCAGCCTGTGAGAGAGCTTGCCAAGAAGGAGCTTGACAGACTGTCTGCTTGGGGGAGCACAGGAACCAGACATTGTCACGCACGGGCATGCAGATAATGGCGACAGAGACTAAAACAAAGTATTTCACTTGAAGAAAGTCTAATCCAAAAAGAAAACATCAGTGTGTGTCTTTATACTACGTATCTCCCAAAGGAAATGATGCTGTCAGGTATTAGACACATTCCCCAATCGAAATAAATTTCGAAGGGAGAAGATGTTCTAAGTCTGTCTTGTTACAAGTTATTAGGCATAACATTTAGCCTAAATCCTGTTTTTCTGCATTGGTTTCACATTGATTTCAGTTCAGTTTGGAAGACTGCAATTTAGTAAGGATAAAGCACACGGCAATAAAGATTCACAATCCCTCACCTGGAATCCCGAAACCTAAAATTCTCTGCAAAGTGCAAGTTTTTCGTAAGTTTGGCATCACAATGCATTTGGGTATAAAACCTGACCTGCACTGACATGAGGTTATGTATGATTTCATTTGTCATGCTCGGGGTTGGCCAGGTGGTGCAGTGGGTTAGTTCATGTGCTCTGCTTCGGAGGCCTGGGGTTCGCCAGTTCAGATCCTGGGCACGGACCTATGCACTGCTCATCAAGCCATGCTGTGGCACGCGTCCCACATATAAAATAGAGGAAGATGGGCACGGATGTTAGCTCAGGGCCAGTCTTCCTCAGCAAAAAGAGGAGGATTGGCAGTGACTGTTTGCTCAGCGCTAATCTTCTTTAAAAAAAAAAATTGTCATGCATAGTGTGAATATTCATACATTTTGGTGCAAAAATCTTAATGAGTTTCATTCTGTGGTGCTTTTCTAGACCCTGCTGTGAATGTTACATAATAAATAGTGTATGTATCGTATTACTTTTCTAAAATCCAAAAATTTCTGAATTCCCAAATGCGTCTAGCCCCATGGCTTTCCAGTGAAGTATTATGAACATGCACGGGCAAACTGGGTGCAGTGTGGACTTCCTGATTCTAATTTAGATTACTTTCATGTTCCACTCCTGCTTGCTCTGGGAAGAAACATTATCTATCAAGAGTTAAAACTCTGTGGAGCAACCATTTGCAATCTTTATGAATCATTCATATCAACAAAGCCAAGATAAAGTACTGAAAAATGTTGAAACATTGTTGAAAAGAAAAATGGACTTTTTCTTTTTCTTCTGATGACGGGAATTGAGTTAAAAATGAGCCACGTCTTCAGATCTTTGGTGAAATAGATATTAAAACCTTAGATACGTGTTAAAACAAATTTCTCAGACACGCAGATCTTTTACTACCTGCCAGAGTTTAATTTAACTCTTAAAAAGGAGACCAGTAGAAAGATCAAAAGAGCTGTTCCAGAGGGTATTTGAAGGCTAGGCATAGATACAATTGTCCTGGAAAGGATAGTCTAAATAAGATTGTTAACCTGTATGCTAGTCTGGTGACCGTTTAACAGATCTGTTAGGCTATGACACTTTAAAAGTTAAGTTTCCCTAGGGCTATAAAGTTTTATTGTGTTCCTGCCAGTTAAGCATTTATTATTCATGAGGGCTGTAAAATAGTTGCACGCTTATCAGTTTTAGATTGTGGGTCAAATATATGAAGAAAAGGTGACCGGTGTGAACTATGAACTCCACATGGCACAAAGGACTCGCCCCAACCCTGTGCTTAGAGACTTGATCAGACTTTAGTCTGGCTTCCGCTTGCACTGTGCCATGTTCCTAACAGAGACCCCAGCTCCCACGCTGAGTTTTTGCTCAAGAAAACAATGCTGCCAAACCACAAAGTGTCCATTGTCCTAATCCACCTCACCAAAGGTGCAAAAATCTTTGGTAATTCTCCATTTACTCCCTTTCTGTAATTTTCCATTTCTCTCTTGTCCCTCCTCTGTCCGTTTTTTTGTTCCCTCTCTTTTCTCCCTTTAAAAACCTCCATCACCAATGCCTTAATTGGAGGTGAGCTTGATTTGTGCTGGAGTCTCTCCCCTGCTTCACTGGCCTGAATTGAATCTGTCTTGCTGCCTTTAACAAGTGTCAGTGCGGTTCCTCTTTGACGTTGGTTTCTGGTCCTGCGTGTAAGGAACTTGGAAGTTGTCACTCCCTCCTAACAAGTAAAAGACTGAACAAACTGAAAATCAACAACTCTTCTTGGATCTGTCAGGGAATTGAGGCCACAGGGCAAACCATTGCCCCCCAAATTGGAGAGACAGATAGGTCGATACAGAGAGTCACACTTACGGAAGCAGAAACCCATGAGCAGAGACTTCCATGGGAAGCAGTGCTCCAGTAGGAAAATCTGAACCGTAATTGGTGAATTGCTGGAGGCTCAGTGTGGACAAGTCTGAAAGTTAACTCCAGTCTTAGGAAGGCCCCATACTGTTGTGAATTTTATCTCCAGGAGCCCTACCAGGTTCTCACAGGGGAGGTTGGAGAAAAACCCCATCCTGCTTGAGAGGGAGGGGAAAAGGAGTCATTCTGAGATAGGCATTGTTTTCTTCTTAATAAGTCCTGCCCTCAAGGGAAACTATTTTACTGGAGCCTAACCTACTGGTGGGAATGCAAAATGGCACAGCCACTGTGCAAGACAGTTTAGTGGTTTCCTACGAAACTAAACATACTCTTGACAATGATCCAGCAATGGTGCTCCTTGTTATTTACTCAAAGAACTAAAAACTTCTTTCCACATGAAAATCTGCTCATAGATGCTTATAGCAGCTTTATTCATAATTGCCCAAATTTGGAAGCAATCTTTATTTATTCCTTCTCTAAGACTTTCTTTCTTTATGTAGATTTGAATTTCTGACCTATATTCTTTTTCTTTTCTCTGAAGAACTTCTTTTAATATTTCCTGCAGGGCAGGTCTACTGGCAACAAATTCAGTTTTTGTTTTTCTGAGACAGTCTAATTATCTTTCTCTTTTGAAGGATAATTTTGCTGGATATAGAATTCTAGTTTGGTAATTTCTTCTTTCAACACTTCAAATATTTCATTCTACTCATTTCTTGCTTGCATAATTTCTGAGGAGAAGCCCAAAGTAATTCCTTTCCTTGTTACTTTATAGATAAAGTGTTTTGTTTCATTGGCCTCTTTCAAAATTTTCTCTTTGCTTTTGGTTTTCTGTGGTTAGAATATTATATGCCTGGGTATAGAGTTTTTTGGTATTTATTCTTGCTGTTCTCTGAGCTTCCTAGCTCTGTGGTTTGGTGTCTGTCATTAATTTTGGAATGATGTCAGCTATTATCCCTTCAAATATTTCTTCTGATCCATTCTCTTTTTCTTTTCTTTCTGATATTCCCATTATACATATGTTATACCTTTTGTAATTGCTTCAGACTTCTTGGATAGTCTATTTTGTTCTTTATTTTTTAAAATTCTTTTTCTCTTTGCATTTCAGTTCTATTGCAACTCAATAGGAAGTTTCTATTGAACAACAGGAAGTTTCTATTGACATGTCTTGAAGTTTACTTAGTCTTTCTTTGGCCATGGCCAGTTTACTGATGAGCCCATCAAAGACATTCTTCATTTCTATTATGGTGTTTATGATTGCTAGCATTTCCTTTTGATTCTTTCTTTGAGTTTCCATATCTCTGCCTACATTACCCATCTGTTCTTGCATATTGTTTACTTTTTCCATTAGAGCCCTTAACATATTAATCATAGGAGATCACATTGCTGATTATTCTAAAGTCAGTGCCATAATTGAGTCTTTCAGATTTTTTTCTAGACATTTAATGTGTCTTGTAATTTTTTGGTGAAAGCCAGGCTTGATGTACCAGGCAATAGAAACTGAGGGAAACAGGCCTGTACTGTGAAGTTTGATGTTAATCTGGCTAGGACCTGGGCTCCATTTAACCTCTGCCATAGCTGTAGTTTCCGGTAGTGTCCTTGTGGTTTTCTTCCTCTGTTGTCTTTGGGTTTCCCTAAGAACTCCTTCTCAGATAGAGTCTGTCTTGTAGCCCTATTGTTTGTAATTCACTGTTAGTCTGGAGCCCTGTTGATGTGGTGATAAGGTGTAGGGAAAGAAGAATGTTTTATAATCTTATGATTAAATCTCAGTCTTTTGGTGTACCTGAGTCCCTGGGCTGAGACCTTCATAAGTGTTTCTCAGCCTTTTTGTTTTTTCCCTTAGGTGAAACAGGAAGATAAGGCTCCCAGGCACATAAGGTTCTGGTAAAGTGTTTTCCCTTGAACAGCAAGCCTTTGCTTTGTAGCATGCCCTGGATTTATTAAAAATGGTTACTTGCCACCTCTCCCTGCCTAAAACAGGAGGGCTTTCCCCCTCATATCTTTACTGTGAGAATCTGATGAGGTTCCTGGAAGTAAAACCTACAAAAGACTGGGCCCCCAGGAGTTTCTCACTCTTCAAACTAATCCACACTGTGCCTCCAGCAGTTTGTCAAACTTACTGATTAAGTGTTCCTGTCAGTTTATGGCTCCAGTGTCTTCTGCTCCAGGTAAGCTGATGTCAGCTGATATCCTCTGTATTTGACCCTCTCTTCAGATTTCAGGTTGGTTATTTCCACATGACCTTATTTCTCTAATTAGTTTAAGAAAAGTCATTGATTTGCCTTTTGTTCAGCTTTTTTGTTGTTCTAAGGACAGAAGTGACGACTTCCAAGCTTTTTTGTGGTGGAGCCCAAATCAGAAGTCCTCTGTTGCATTTAAGAAAACACTATCCAAAGATTTTTTTTTCCCCAGGTAGAACCATTTCAGTTAAATTGTGCAGTAATGGGAATTATTCAAAGATTGAATAGGCTGAAGTGATCTTGAGAAAATGTTACTCTTTGCTGAGTTAAGGAGTTTACTTAAAAATCAAAGTGGAATCCTGTATTTTAATGAAAAGTCATTTTGGGCTTTAACTATATAAATATATTTTTGAATAAAATAATGACCATGAACACAAAAATGTCAAAAACAGACCATTGATAACTGCTATATTCCTTGTAAATTACCAAGGAGATATGTATATAGATTTTAATAATTATGTAGATTTTTTTTCTTTAATCAATCCACCCAAGTTTTTAAGTTCATTTGCCTGGCAGTGTCGAGGTACCTGTCATCAAGTACATTACAATCTAATTGGGAAGCTAAAACTAATATGAAACAGTGAGCCATCAGGTGCAACAAACTGAGTTGAACAAAGAAATTATAAGAGTTGTGACTGACTAGACATAGGAGACAAATGCTCAAACATGGCTCTGATTTGGAGATGTACGTGTTTCTATGAGATATAGTTTATTTTCACTATTTCCCTTTGGTAGCTCAAAACATTTAGGTTCACAAGTAATGTAGAGTTGGCACACACTTCATGTACTGAAATTCTGTAAAGAGCTGCTCCCCTGAGTCACATGCATTCCCTCCCCACAAACTCTGTCCGTTTTCCCACTCCCCTAGGGTCTCCTGGCCCTCCCTGTGACTAGCAACTGAAGCGTTGCCTCTAGGATCTGGTTCTGGACCCAAGGCCTTATGGTTGGCTGTTGTTAAATATGTTGAATAGAGTCTTGTCCATATTCTTTTGACTTATCTAAAAGATGCCAAAATATTCACACGCAAAAAATGAAATATTGAGTTTATCATTTGGATGCTGAAGAAAGCCAATCAGATGGTTGGAAATTTCCAGTGACATAGCAAAAAGACGTAAACGAAGCTATGGTGCCTGCTGACTTCTCCCTGGGAAGGCTGCTCACAGGAGAATTTGCTCTGTGTCCGGATCTCAGAGTGACCAGGGATGTGGTGGTGAAAAAGGTAAGGCAAAATCATCTCTCCAGCGATGTAGGCAAACCTGGCTTGTCATTAGGAAGTTGTAGGATGCTGAAGTGCATAGAATTTGTTTCAGACCGAAGAAAAAGAAATCCTATTGGCTTTCATTTTTCTTGTATAGTATAAATCAGTGGTCCACAAACTATAGCCTATAGGCCAAGTCCAGCCAGCTGCCTGGTGTTGTAAGTGAAGTTTTCTGGAAACACGGCCATGCCCGCTTGTTTGTATATTGTCCCTGGCTGCTTTTGAGCTGTGAAGGTGAATAGGGTAGTTGCAACCGAGATTGTATGGCCTGCAAAGCAAAAAGTATTCATGAGCTGGTCCTTTATAGAAAAAGTTTGGAGACCTCTGGTTTCCATGATGAAAACATCCTTGTTAAAGCAGCCGATCGAGCACACCACCTGCCCCAAGAAAGCTTTAAACAAGTCTTTTCAATTTTATAAGACATTATTTTTGTTGAAACGATTACCAAAGGTTTAGTTATCTATGTTTTGCATTTTTCTCTTATCAAGAAAAGTTGCTACGCATGGCTTTTTTAAAATTTAGTTTTTGGTGCTGGCCCTGTGGCCGAGTGGTTATGTTCGCGCACGCTGCTACGGCGGCCCAGGGTTTTGCCAGTTTGGATCCTGGGTGCGAACTTAGCACCACTCATCAGGCCCTGCTGAGGCGGCATCCCACATGCCACAACTAGAAGGACCCACAACTGAAAATATACAACTATGTACTGGGGGCTTTGGGGGGAAGAAGGAAAAATAAAATCTTTAAAAAGTAAAATTTAATTTTTTTCTTTTTCTACCCTTTCTACCTAAAAATTCACCTCCTAGACTAGTTAAATAAAATATTGGAATTCAATGCCATGTCCACAGTTCCTCTTAAATTTTCACTGACAATAAAATGCATTTTGTGCTATGACATTTATTGTAAGAGCTAGGTATTAGAATAGCAGATAAAATATCAGACGGCATCTAATGGCCAGCTTTATCTAGCAGAATCCCAAAGCATTCCCTTGAGTTCGGAGGTGAATGGATATTCTAGATAATGGAACAGCAGTTCAGAAATTTTTATTTTTTTCTTCTTCCTTCTAAAATAAATACTCCCTTCACGAGTTTAAATAACCCTATGAGATTATCTTTAAGGAAATATTTTATTTTAAAAGCTAGAAGCCTTCACCCAATTATACATTAATTTTATTGTTGTCATTTAATACAATGCCTGGCAATTTAAAATTAAGGATGTTAATACAACTGTATCCTAGGAAGTAATTGAGTTGTAATACAACAGTCTTTTCAAAAAATTAAATTTCCTATCAAATGTGAATCAACTGGAACAACCAAATGCTTATGTGCTCTTGATTAATATGTAAGGATCTCTATGAATACATTTGCATGTGTGTGTATTATGAAAACATTACACGAAATCAGCTCTGATTCGAAATAAAGATTTGGAGCAGAGCATTTGTATGCCTCCTTTTCCACCTTATATTATAACAAAAAGGTAGCTTTTCAATCAAATAAGGAACTCAGATTATTAGAACCGTGTGATTAAGTTTAAATCCACTGATTGTTTTTCATATCCACCAAATCTAATTTAATTATAATTTCCATGTGGTTTTTTTTCTTTTTTGAGGAAGATCAGCCCTGAGCTAACATCTGCTGCCAATCCTCCTCTTTTTGCTGAGGAAGACTGGCCCTGAGCTAACATCCTTGCCCATCTTCCTCTACTTTATATGTGGCCACAGCATGGCTTGACAAGTGGTGTGTAGGTCCGCACCTGGGATCTGAACCGGCGAACCCCGGGATGCCAAAGTGGATGTGTGAACTTAACCGCTGTGTCACTGGGCCCACCCTAATTTCCATGTGTTTTTTTTTTTTTTTTTTTTTTTTTTTAAGATTTTATTTTTTCCTTTTTCTCCCCAAAGCCCCCCGGTACATAGTTGTGTATTCTTCGTTGTGGGTTGCTCTAGTTGTGGCATGTGGGACGCTGCCTCAGCGTGGTCTGACGAGCAGTGCCATGTCCGCGCCCAGGATTCGAACCGACGAAACACTGGGCCGTCTGCAGCGGAGCGCGCGAACTTAACCACTCGGCCACGGGGCCAGCCCCTCCATGTGTTTTTAATAAATTGTTATAAGCACACATCCGATATTTGCTCAATGATTTTAGTGCAGATAATTGAGTATTATAGAAATTAGTAAAACATGGTTTCTGCCATCAAGGAGTTTATAATCTTAGGAAACAGATGAATTATCTATAAAAATAACCATCTATTCATTCAACAAATCTGTACTTAGTATGTACTTGCTGGATGCTTGGCATAATCTGTGAGCAAGGCCTGAGGGATGCGACAGTGCACAGTATAACGTTGCTTTCATAAGATGTAATATAGAAAAAGCTGAGTGAAAAGGCCCTAGGACAACTAACAAAACATGCTAAGAGAGTCTAGAGCAGAAATAAAATGAAATTGGGCTGTTCAGGACAGAAGTTGGAGTAGAAAACTTCATGGGAGATGAGGCCAATAAATTGCACCCAAAAGGATGGTAGAATTCAACACAGAAGCATTGGAAGGGCATTCCAGGAAGTGAGAGGAGAATAGATCGGCATGCAGAACTGAGTAAGGTGTATGTGGTATGTTTAAAGAATGGCAATTATAGTATAATCAGTGTGGCAACCTGTTTGCCACTTTCTTTTTTTTTCATTTGTTTAATTTTTTTATTTAGGTAACATTGGTTTATAACATTCTGTGAATTTCAGGTGTACATCGTTATATTTCGATTTCTGTGTTGACTACATCATGTTCACCACCCAAAGACTAATTACCATCCGTCACCATACACACGTGCCCTTTTACTCCTTTTGCCCTCCTCTTCCCTTCCTCTCTGGTAACCACCAATCTAATCTCTGTATTTATGTGTTTGTTTATCGTCCACATATGAGTAAAATCATGCAGTATTTGTCTTTCTCTGTCTGACTTATTTCGCTTAACATCATCCCCTTGAGGTCCATGTATGTTGTTGCAGATGGCAAGGTTTCATCTTTTTTATGGCTGAGTAGTATTCCATTCTACATCTTCTTTATCCATTCATCCCTTGAGGGGCACTTAGGTTGTTTCCAGGTCTTGGCTATTTACATAATGCTGCAATGAACATAGGGGTGCAAATATCTTTTTGAATTAGAATATTCAGGTTCTTTGGATAACAACCCAGAAGTGGAATAATAGCTGGATCGTATGGTTGTTCTATTCTTAATTTTTTGAGGAATCTTCATACTGTTTCTGATAAAGTTAAACAAATACCCTCCCCATCATCTAGCAATTCCGCCTCTAAGTATTTACCTAAGAAAAATGAATGCATATGTTCACAAAAAGCCTCATAAGAATATTCACATTAGCTTATGAATAATAGCCCAAATTCTCATCAAAAGGAAATGATAAACAGTTTATATCTATATGTAATATATATCTATATCTATATTTATATAATAAAAATAAGTGAATTGTGGATACATGCAGCATAAATGTGTGGAAGGTTCTTTTTTCTTCTTCTACCCCAAAGTCCCCCAGTACATAGTTGTATATCCTAGTTGTAGGTCATTCTAGTTCTTCTGTGTGGGACGCCGCCACAGCATGGCTTGATGAGTGGTGCTAGGTCCGCACCCAGGATCCAAACCGGTGAAACACTGGGCCGCCGAAGTGGAGCGTGTGAACTTAACCACTTGGCCATGGGGCCAGCCCTGTGTGGAATGTTTATAGATGAATCTCATAAGCATGTTGAGCTAAATAAGTCAGAAACAAAAGAGTACACACTAAATGGTTTCATTTAAATGAAATTCTAGGACAGACACAACTAATCTATGATGATAGAAATAGAATAGTTGTTTCCTGAAGGTATGAGAGTAAATTGTCTGGAAAAGGAGCACAAGAGAACTTTCTAGGGTGATGGAATTGTTCTATATCTTTATCTGGATGATGGTTACGTGAGTGTACGTGTTTGTCAAAATTCGCGGAGCGTTTATGCATTTTACTATAGGTACATTGTACTTCGCTGCTAGTATAAAAAAAGACCAGCAAGTAAGTGATCCATTTGACTAGAGTATCGAATACATGGCAACCTAGTGATTTTAATAGAATAATAAAAATTGTAATAAAGAGCACGAAAGCAGTTGTCTGTTCCCGCTGGTTCTTGTTTTATCTGAAGCACAGGAGGAGGCAAGATCATCTCCTGAAAGGAGCAGGAATTGAAGATTTAGGCAGAGAGAAAGTTTAGGAAGGGCTGAATATGGAAGGGAATTATGACAAGATGATAAGATCAACTAGTAACTTTTTATGGGGTTTTAATGGCATTCATGACAGTTTGAACAAGCCGTGTAGACTGATGTAGTCAGTTGATTAGATCATGGGGAAGATGAACCCTGTCTCGGCAAAGACTTGACTTGAAGAAAAACAAATTAACAGATAAATAAATCCTGGACTATCTGACAGCAGCTTCTTGCGTGTGCTCTTAACGTTCCACCTGGATATAAATCAAGTCTCATCACAGTGGTGCCACTTCTTCATTAATTACGGTGTGGAGTTGTGTCTTAGTTCTGTTGATGGTGTTTCATTCTGTGTCTCATTTTTCAATTAGTTTCAAAGGAAAGAGTGCAGCAAAAATGACTTTACTCTTCCGTTTTTAACCAGAAGTCTCCAGAAGTACGTTTTTACATTAGCATTTCTCAGTGCAGGCTGCAAAAGCGTGCTGGAGATATTTGTGATGTCAATTGCTTAGCATCGCTTACGGAAGATGTTCCTGAAGAGTTTTCATTAAAATGCTTAGGAGACACCTGGGATGCTGGCTTCGGAGCTGGGTACATCCGTGTGGCGTTCAGTAACTTCTCTTGGTTTCAACTTCCTTATCTGTAAAATGGATGTATCCAATAGTCACCTGTAGGGTTGTCTTGAAAACTAGAAATGATGTGTGTAAAGTGGCCACCAGACCACATGGAACAGAGTAGGAACATAATAAATATCAACCATCATTATTAAGCGGTGAGTTTGTGAGGTCTTTTTACAACTATAAAGCTTGAATCTTATGCCTACACTCTACAGTTCTTCAATTTGATTTGGCTTTGGAGATTCCTACAGAGTTATTTTATTTTAGTTTCTAAAGAACGCTAAAGAGATTGTCCTCTTTTTTTCCCCAGAGCATTAGTTACATGTTCTAGAGTAAGAGTCAGCAAACTTTTTCTATAAAGGGCTAGATGGTAAATATTTTTGGCTTTGAGTATCATACAGTCTCTGTTGCATCTACTCACCTCTGCCAGTGTGGCCGAAAAGCAGCCTTAGACAGGACACAAAGGATGTGGCTATGTTCCAATAAAACTTTATTGACAAAAACAAGTGACGGGCCAGATTTGGGCCACAGGTTGTATTCTGGTGTCCTAGATACCGGCAGTTTCAGTATTACACCACAGTTGTTACCTGTTTGGCATTTACTTACCTCACAACAATTACCTCTAATGATTATATAGATGATTATATATATTATATATTATTGTATATAAATGTATTATATATATTTATAGATGATTTATAGATGATTATCATATAATGACTTATAGATGAGGTTCCTTATATTTTTGGGTGGTATTTCAAACATGGAATTTTTTTTTAATGGTCCTTGAAATGTTCCGTGTATTTCCCCCCAGCTTTGTTAAGGGATAATTGACAAATAAAATTGTAAGCGATTTAAAGTGCACAGTGGGATCATCAAACATGGAATTTTTGTTTTGAAAATGTTTACCAAAATATCCCTTACAGATAATTCACCTAAATAATGCAAAGAAATAATATGCAGAAAAAATTCAGTTATGACATAATAGAGGTCAGCTCCTAATGTCCCAATCTAAGAAATAATAGTTTGCGAATCCTATGTATAGAAAAAAGTTGTGTATCTGTGATATATTGTTAAAAATTTTAATGTCCATAAGCTTTTAGGATTTTTCTCTATTTAAGGACCGTTTTAAGAGAAATTTCTTTTTTAGTGGATTTTGGATTTCTGGCTGTATTTGAGTTCATCTGAATCCTGGAAATAGAAGAGTGGTGCTAGTCTTCTGAGAAGAGACCACATGCAGAGTCCCTGAACAGTCCTCTCTGGCATCTCTGCCTTGAACTTGAGAAATGCTACAGGCATTCCACAGGGCTCACGTATTCAACATGTTGTATCATAGAATAGACAGTCACCAAGAGATCCTCACGTTTACGTGATGAAAGGGAAAGACGACACGTGTCCATAAATGTCTCTCTTAGGCCATCGCTACCCTGTTCCCAACTGCTGATCCTGTCATGAGTCCATCCCTCAGATAGTGATGATTACCATATGCTTCCAGAGAAATGCCCTTGTGTGTTTTCCTTTCATCACAGGAAAATGGAAATAAACCAAGGAGCTCTGTGTTTGGGTTGGACCGTGTAGGCTGTCACTGACAGCTTTTTACAAAACCTGCCACTTGTTTCTCTCTTTTCCGTAGAAGAGATTGCCCAAGATTGTGGTATGAAACTGAAATCCAACAAGAGGTGAAGCCCTTCCTGTCTCAGGTTTATTTAACTGAATTGGATGCTTTAATGTAGATTTCACCTTTCGAATAGATATTTTTTCAGTATTATCATGTAACTACTATAATGTTATACATACGGTAGATTGTCAGGAAATACTTATGAACTCCCAGCCTTATAATCTATGGAGCTAGACTGTTAATGTTTATATTAGGCCTATGTGACAATATGATTACTCAGTAAACTATCATTTCTAGGTTTGTTTGTTTGTTTTTTGGTGAGGAAGATTGTCCCTGAGCTAACATAATGTTCTAATCCTCCTTTATTTTGTATGCAGGATGTCGCCACAGCTTGGCTTGATGAGCAGTGTGCAGGTCCGTGCCCGGGACCCAAACCCATGTACCCCTGGCCACCGAAGCGGAGTGTGCAAACTTAACCACTACACCGCCAGGCTGGCCCCTATCATTGTTAGATTTTAACGTCTGTCTGATAGAGATCAAAACTACTGTACAAAAATGCCCCCACATATTTGTGCTCAAACATATCTGTGACAACAACCATAAAAATCTACTGCAAATGTAACGTAATAGCCGCAAGAATCATTTTAGTGCACATTAAGCTTTCAGGAAGAACATAGTTTATTTCTATGTCTAATAAGATGACAGTGTCATCACTCAAAATGCAGAGCATCCATGAGAGAATTTTCTTCACTTAATTCGGATGGACAAGAAAACGCGGTTGGTGATTTATAATTGATGGGAATTGAGAGAGAGTACCTTGTCATCCTTGAGTTAGTGTTAGTGGAGTAAGGGAACGCGGCCACAGGCACACGTTTCCTAAATTGAGTCAGTTCCTTCAATAAATATTTGCATGCCTTTTTATGTACCAGGAACTATATTAGTTACTGGGGATTCAACTTTGAACAAGACAGAAAACCAAGCGCCTGGTCCTCATGGACCCACAATCTTATGGTGAGGCCGTGGATACCTGGGCTGTGCATACACATCATATCCTGGACTAAGTGACAGTTAAGCTAGAACATAAATTGAAAATTTTAGGAAAAAGGAGATCTAGCGGCATTGTCAGAAACTCACAGTGAGCATAAATCAGGAGAATTTGGCCTTGTGTGTAGACATGCGGAGGGTTTCCTATGGCTGGGTGCTTTGCTATTTACATCGGTGAGCTCAATTACTCTCAGCAACAACGCTCTGCAGTGTGTCTGATTATTCACATTTTGTAGATGAGAAAACAGGCTGTGAGAGCTTGAGTGATTTGCCCAAGTGTCAGCCAAGAAGAGGAAAAGCCAGGACTAGAGGCGAGTCTGTCTGTCCCAGCTGAGGTCATGAAAAATGCACAGACCAGGAGGCATCTAAAGAAAGAAATGCCTCGCGCTCAGAGCCAGTCTGTTGAACTCAGAATTGTCAAAGGGCTTGTATAAAGCTAGAAGAAGGAGGTAAGGTGTGAAGGACCAATACCCAGAAGAAACCTGGGCTTTTAAGGACATCTTGACAGAAAATCCTCTAGGAAAGCCTAATAAACAGAATAAACTGAAGTTTATGCAAAAGGTTAGAATGTTCGGGTCCCACCAGAATGTCATTCCTCTAGAAAGTCTACTTTGTGAGGGGAGGGACTTTTGTCACCTTTAAGCAGTGCTGTGTCCACCTAGAGAGGTGCCCGGCCTGCACCAGGCGCTCACAGTGGGCACGACAATCTCAGCTTCAGCACAGCCCCTGGAGTCAACCCGTCCTTTCCTTATGGCCTTGGGGACAGGATGGAGAGATGTGATTCGACCCGTAAAACTAAAGAGATTGGATGAATGGATTGATACAAAAATGGATGGAAGTCTCTCGATTTGTCCCACAGGGACCTCTTGGCCCTATACTGGTCAACTTTTTCATGAATGTTTTCCGTAAAGAAATACAGAAATTCCCGGCAGCCTCTTCCTTGCCCTGGAACTTCGGGTATAGAACATAGCTTAAACTGAGAGGTGGAGAGCAGTGGCAGACTTTGAAAGTCCCTCCACTCTCCAGTTGCTTATAAAGAATCATTTGCTCCAATGGGGTAAAAATATGGAAGGCGTGCTTGTAAAATACGTGGGTGGCACACACATCTTGGAGGGAGAGATCAGCCCCATGTGATATGAATGAATGAGGGATAAAAAAGATCACAAGAGCCCAGCAGGTTGGTCTGAAGCCAACAAAGAGTTTTGAAAATACAAGATGGAGAAAATTTGTTTTGACAGTATTGTATGTGAAACGTCTTTGGGATTTAGTTTCTTGTAAACTCTTTAAGAGCCTATTATAGGAACTGGCTGTTCAAATTAATCTAATCTTTTTCTTAATTAATTAGAAGCAAAAGAGATAGGTGAATTCAGGTAACAGACCCGTTATCCTAGGTGCCAGAGGATCACATCCTGGTGTTGTGTCCCGGTCAAGGTGTTCTGCTTTGAAAGGGACATTTACACACCAAGACGACATGAACCTCACCCTCGAAGGGAGCCTGGTCTAGCTGTACTTTAGGCCTGTGTCCTAGCTTGCCTGGATTATTCCATAGCCTTATTCCCATCTCCCTCTCTAAAGTTTTTCCTTCTTCAATCCATCTTTTAAAAAATAGACTTTATTTTTTAGAGCAGCTTTAGGTTCACAGCAAAATTGAGCAGAAAGTACAGAGAGTTCCCCTATACCTCAAGCCCCCACACATGCACACCCTCCCCCACCATCAACATCCCTGCCGGGGGAACATTTGTCATGATCGATGAACCAGCACCGAAACGTCCTTATCACCCATAGCCCGTAGTTTACGGTAGGGGTCACTCTTGGTGTGGTCCAGCCTATGGATTTTGACCAAGATGACGCCCTGTATCCACCGTCCTAGCATCATACAGAAAGGGTCACTGCCCTAAAGATCCCCTGAGCTCCGTCTGTTCATCCCTCTCTCCCCCTCACTGATCTTTTTACTGTCTCCATAGTTTTGCCTTTTCCAAAACGAATCCATTTTTCACAGTGTGGCCAGAGTGCTCTTTCTAAGATATAAGCTTCTCCTTCACTTGCCTGACTCTCCACTGTTCTCACGGTCAGGACTAAACCCTGTGCTGATCTGACCATGAACTAAGTGTTCAGGGTCCTCCGTTCATGGAGACTTTTCTCTGTGTGTGTGTGTGTGTGTGTGTGTAGGGAGACCAATCAATAAATGGTGAAACCAACAAATAGTAAGAGTAGCACATGTGGCAGTAAGCACCACAAAGATGATAAAACAGGAATGGGACAGAGTGTTTGGAGCATGGGAGACTTCTCTGAGGTGGTGAGATCTGGGCTGAGGAGTGAACGATGAGGAGTTAGCCAAGAGAAGATCTTGAGGCACAGGAAACAGCAAGTGCAAAGGTCCTGGGGAGTCACCAATCCAGGCGGGTTTAAAGAACAGAAAGAGGTCAGTGTTCTGGAGAGTAGTCAGTAGGGGAAGTGGTTTGATGAGCATTTTCAGTAACACCTATGGAAGAGAAAGAGAACTAGCATTTACTGAGGTTTTTTATTTGTTATCACCTTTAATTTTGAAGGCCTCGGAAATGACCTCTTTTTACCAATGAAAAGAAAAGATCATAGAAGTTACATAACTTGCCCAGGTCCTCACAGCCAGCGGCAGAACTGGGATCTGAACTCAGTTATGTCTGATTTCACACACACTTCCCACCTCGATGTAATTTCCTTAGTAAGAGAATTCAGGATGTTTATCTCTGCTGAAGAGCTTGTGTGCCTGTCCTTTTTCATTTTTATTTGCATAGTAGTTGTCTCTCTTTATACATGTGATATTATTCTGCTTTCCAAGGTAAACTACCAGGAGACATGAACCATTTCCGTCTTACATTCCCCATTGTACTGAGTCATGTTTAAATATAAACCCATCAGGACTGCGTTTCGGTGATAAATAAGGGAGTTAATGTGCCTCTCAGCTGAACCTCCCTTAGGAGAGGGTAGCAATTTAGGACTCACGAGATAATGGCTCATTATATGCAATCCTCGGGTTTATAGTATAGTTTTTTTTGTGGATGATGCCGAGGAGTGTAGCAGTATATGTCATACAAAGCGGAAGTCTTACATTTTAAAGAGATTTCCATGTTCCTTAGGTAAAATGAGCCCATTTACATTTTTAAAATAAAAAAGCAATGTGTAGGGGCTGGCCCTGTGACCTGGTGGTTAAGTTCGGTGTGCTCCACTTCCGGGGTCCCAGGTTCAGTTCCAAGTGAGGATCTACACCACTCACTGGCGGCCATGTTGTGGCGGCCACCCACATACACAATAGAGGAAGATTGGCAACAGATGTTAGCTCAGGGCAAATCTTCCTCAGCAAAAAAAAAAAAAAAAAAAAAAGCAATGCATAGACTATACTATACTGAGATATGGTGGTTCAACTGTAAGATCTGTAGACATGGTGGTCCCTCAGGTTATCCCAATGTAAGAGAATGTGATGAAGACTACCGTTGGCCTCATAAACTTCCGAGTTTGCAATTGGGCCTTGGCTAGGGAAGAATTCAAAAGCAAGATGAATTTTTAGGTTGGAGTGTCTCGTGTTTCCCGTTTCTAAAGAAAATCCTCTATTGATGGCTCTCTTTTGATAACGGTAATTAATATAGCAATTGAGACGTCGTAGCTGGAGCAGGCACTTTGCTCTGGTATGAAACCCCCTGTGTCTCCATTTTGTTAAAGGAAGAACACAGTGGCTCTTTCTGATGGGTGGGAATAATTTAGAGTTAGTTCTGTAGTATGTTTAACGATGGATGGTCAGTCTCCGCCTGAGCTGGGGGAGCCTGGCTGTGTGCAGAAATGTCACAGGGGACGGTGGAGAGGGAGGGTGGAAATTTTGACCATGAAAATTGGCTCTGCAGGGATGACATGAACCTGCATTGGAATTTGAGGCAGCTTGTGGACTGTGTTGTAAGAACACATAACTAAAGGAACCCCAGTGAAAGGGCTGTAGGAGCAGCAGTCGTAAAAATGTAAAGGACAAAATAGGAAATAGGTCAGGCAGCGTGGAAGCGTGGAGGGGACGGGAAGGATAAATATGTAAGCCAAGTGCAAGAAGCCAATCCAGAGGGTCAGAAAGCTCTGGAAACCGGTTAAAATCCACACAGGAAGCCTGAGAACAAAGCTAAGAGAATCAGAGGGCAGCTGGAGATAGATTGCAGTCAAGTCAACAGACAGGAAGTCATGGCAGCCCCGGGTCAGGGCGGCCTCCGCGATGGAACAGAGCAGGGAGGGAGAAGAAAATAGCGACGAGCTGTGTGACCAATTCCTGATTTCTCGTCTCTGAACTCTTTGGGTTCTTGGTAATAGATCTACTATCAGCAGAAGCACAACCTTTCAATGCTTCTATTTAAAAATATGGCTTCCAAGAGCAAGGCTCGGAAAACAAATGAAAGATTGGCTGTTTCAAAATAGGTCACCCTGTATGGTCCCTTTCGCGATATAGCTTATAACCTATCTTGAATTTTCTGTTTTGCTTTTTCCTTTTAGTGAGGCCTTTTGCATGTTGTCAGATGGTGCATTGTCAGGCTGCAAAGTGCGGCCGAGAACAGACTGGCTTTTAATTTGCGTGCTATGGTTTTTGTTACTTAAAGTACTAAGGCGTTCGTTATTCATCAGATTGATAGATGGACCGAATGTTCCAGGCGCTGGGAGAGAGGGTGAGGCGGGAAGTGGTTTGTGCTTTGGGGCCGATTGCTCTGCAACAGTTATTGCTCTTCTCAAGTTCCTTTTTTCCCCCCGTTTTGTTTTGCCTCTGTGGCAGTAACCACAAAGCACGCAATCTGTTGGTATCTCATTTCGTGACACAGCAGGTCTTCAGTGCTCCTCTAGTCCCATATATAAATCACTTAAGCTTTTGTATGACATTTACTGTTTTCAAATTCCACATAAGTTGCTGCTTGACAACAGAATTGACAAGCCCACGTTATCCTGGGAAGCGTCTGCGATAGATACAGGCGTCCTCGGCTCCGCCATTCTCGGGCCTGCCTCCTGCCAGTCACTCAGCCGCTGGGACAGGAGGCTCCGCACGGAGCAGTCATCGCCAATGTTCACACCCAGGAACAAACTCAGGGAGAGTCCCGTGCTTGTTCTGGGATAGGCCACATGCCAATCCGATGAAAGCATCTTGGCATCTTATTTAATAAGGGAGAAATGATGGTGTGGGCCAGATGGGGTTTTATTTGAGCAAGAATGGCTTTCGTGCTGTTTTGAGGAGCTTTGCGTTCCTATGTTCTGTTGTGTCCAGGTGTGCTTTCCCTCCCATTTTTCTGCACTTCCTTGCACGCGGCGTCACGAAGAGAGATGTGCCTCCCCGCATCCTCCCGCCCCGGGGCCGGGTTCCCCATGGTTGTGGCGGATTAAGGGCCATTGTGCAGGAGGGGCCAGGGTGGGAGGGGAATAAAGACTTTTTTTTTCTTCCAAAGAATGCAACCTCAGGTTCATGGATTTTCCCAGCATTCTTTTCTCTTCCAGCTATGGCGGGATAACAAAATGTCCCTTCAATAGTCAGCTCAGAGTTGCTTTTCAGGAGACGCCTGTTGTGCTTATGGATAAGGCCAAGTAGGCTGCCGTGGGGGTGGAAGGTAAAGTCACAGGGTTATGATCTGGAAAATGTGTCACAGTGAGTGGGGAACGGCTCTGCCAAAAGAGGTAAGAGGACTTTGTGAAAGGGGGTAAACAGCCTGAAAAAGAGGAGGAGGTCAGAGGAGAGGAGGAGAGAGGCCACAGCGTGATGGATTTCTTCTCTCAGAAAGGAGCCTGAGATGGGGCTGGCCCCGTGGCCGAGTGGTTGAGTTCACGTGCTCCGCTGCAGGCGGCCCAGTGTTTCATTGGTTCAGATCCTGGGCGCGGACATGGCACCGCTCATCAAGCCATGCTGAGGCGGCGTCCCACATGCCACAACTAGAAGGACCCACAACGAAGAATATACAACTATGTACCGGGGGAGTTTGGGGAGGAAAAGGAAAAAAATAAAAAAAAAGAAAGGAGCCTGAGAGAAAGCTGGGTGGAAAAGTGGTCCAGACCCTTCCAGAGCAGGATTTACTATTTGACTTTAAATTATTGACAGTGATGTAATATAAACTCCTTCCATTGCTGGAAATTTTTAGTCAAAATCTGCCTTATAGGCAACTTTGTGTTAGTGGCATTTTGGGGAGCAAAGAGATTAGGGGTGGTGGCCAACACGAGGTGATGTAGTGTGTGAAAAGGATGCCACGTGCCTTGTGGCAAGATGTTCCCAAATGAGTATGAACCGAGGGAGCCCAGACAGTTGGAGCCAGATGTGACTAGGAGAAAAGTGCCATTTCTCCAGAGAGACTGTAGGGCCACCCGCTTTCCTGCAGTAAGGGAAATGGGTTTTTCTGTTTGTTCATTTGAACGCAAAAGCAAAGTGACCTTGGCTGACATCTTGCTTTTTGGCTATACCCGTGACCCATTCTGCATATTGCAGTTCAGTTCACATAGTAATCCAAGTGCTACTTAATCTTTATTATGGTTCAAAGGCACGTGGGGATACAGGGTACATGAGCAGGGGGCCCGGGGGGGTCTTTCATGGGGAGGCCAGGTGGGGTGTCCGTCTGTCTGGGTGTGCCTGGTAAACTGGAGCGGCAAGGTCTGTTTCTATGAAGAGCGGAGCGGCCTCCTGGGTGAGACCGCCCCCTCACAGAGGGGCATCAGGCAGGTGATCCAGGAGCAAACCCTCTGAGGGGCAGTGAGAGGGCACAGCAGAGTGTTGTCACACACCGTGCTTGCCCTGGTTCCTGTGAACTCCGCCCTGGTCCCCAGGAAGAGGGAGAGATCTGTGGGCAGACACATTTTACACTCTGAAAGGTGTTAGGGAGCAATGCTGGCTGCCTGGGTCACTCAGAAAAGGATGCAGCCGTCAAAGTCAGAGAAGGATGGCTTCACTGCCTGTGCCCGAGAACCACACCCAGGTGTGGGGCGCTGAGGGCTGCAGGGCACCATGACAGCTGCCTCGGGGGTGGTGGCACTCATCGAGAGAGGACACGGTCACCGTAATAACAGTGATGGAGAGCTAATCCGTGCCAAGAGCTTTCTATGGTGCTCATTTAATCCTTACAAAGCAACCCTGTGTGGGAAGTCCTGTTACTTAACATTTCTCAGTGCATTTGACAGTTAAGAGGATTGCACAGCGAGGAAGGTGCAGAGCATTTCCACCCCAGCCCATCCGGTTCCAGAGCCTAAGCTCTGTCTCTGTACTGTGCTCCTCTCTGGGCACGATGCTTGGTTACCAGCACTGAATAGGGGCTGTGGTGGGGGGTTGGAGGGAGGAAGGGCGGCCTAGACAGCTAGGATTCATTTATTCATGTCCCGCTGTAACCAGACCAGCAAGTGCATAAGCGACATTCCCTGGAACCCCTCACAGGGCCCATGTAGGGATTTGTGCTTTAGCATTAGGAGGCAGAGGTTACATAGTCACTCAACAAACATGAATGCGCAGCATTATTCTTAGGGTTGTGGGACCTCAGTTATGAATCACACAAGGACCCTGACCTCAAAGAACTCAAACCCCACATTTGTGTTTTAGCACATCTGGCTTTGTCTTGCCCTCCTTATTGACCATCACTTCTTGAGACAGATAGTGCTTATGATGTCAGAATTCAGATACACCACAGTAAAGGGGCATGGGACATTTCTCAAATGACTTGTGGGGTGACCCATACCAGTAGGGGAGGGGAGTGAAATGGAGGGGTCGATGTGATTTTAGGGGGTCAAGACCTAATCTACAGAATAGGGAACTGACCTGAAAGGGGTATGCCTTTGCAGAAATCGTCAAACTTCTTATTTTTTTTTTCCTATTGAAATGGCACTTGACACACATTGATTAAGCATGCACTGAGTACCAGGGGCTGTTCTGGTGTCTGGTCCTTCCCTGGCCTCCTGTAATTGGATTTCAGCAGGACAGACAGAATTAGCAAGTACATAGTAATAAGCACTATGAAGAAGACAGAGGGAGAGGATCTCTTAGCTTGGGGAGTCAGGAAGAACCTCCATTTGTGGGTGACATTTGAGTAGTGACCCAAATGATAGGAAAGAATGAATCATGTGAGGATCTCAGGGAAGACAGTTTTAGAAAGATGGGATATTGCAAGTGCAAAGGTCCTGGGGCAGGAACGAGCTTGGCTTAGCTCAGAGGCAGCAGAAAGGCTGGTGGGAGAAGGACCAGTGAGCAAGGGTAGAATGGTAGGAGGTGAGAGAGAAGCAGGCAGGGCCAGTTCATGCACGGCCTGCTAGGTCTTGCTCAGGTGTTTGATTTTTTCCCCTAAATGTGATGGGTAGCACTGGGACAGCTTTATGCAAAGGAGTGACAATGTGACTTACACCTAAAAAAAGGTCAGCCTGACTGCCATGATTATTGTCTTTTTTTTTCCTCTAACTTGCAAACACTTCCTAGATTTGTGATAGATGTTGGAGGAGGTCATTGAGAGGACGTGACCGCCAGCTGACTGGTGAGCTAGACCCGGGCAATCGGAGGTGCCTCACCTTCTCCCCTGTCCTTGGAATGTACGTTCTGCCCACTGTTCTCGTACTAGGAGCTGCTTCAAGGATGCAACCTTGAGTGTGTCATTGAGACCATCTGGACCGTAGACGTGACTGAACCCCATTAGGCATCTATATCAACTTCCAAGATTCTGGTGGGCGGGTACAGAGATCTGCAGGTCTTCCTTGACTACGATAGGGCTCCGTCCCAATAAACCCATCGTAAATTGAAAATATCTTAAGTCAAAAATGCATTTAATACACCTAACCTGCTGAACAGCATAGCTTAGCCTCGCCCACCTTAAACGTGCTCAGAACACTTACATTAGCCCACAGTTGGGCAAAATCATCTAACGCAAAGCCCGTTTTATAACAAAGTGTTGGACAGCTCATGTAATTGATTGAACACTGTACCGAAAGTGACCGAACAGAACGACTGCATGGGCAGAATGGCTGCAAGTGTATCCGTTGTTTGCCCTTGTGATCGCGGGGGACAGGGAGCTGCCACTGCCCAGCATCACCAGAGAGGATTGTGCTGCACGTCGCCAGCCCTGGAAAAGAGCAAAATTCAGACTATGGTTTCTGCTGAATACGTATTGCTTTCGCACCATCGTAAAGTTGAGAAATTGTCAGTCATGGCGTTGTCAGTTGGCGACCCGCCCTGCTCTTCTTGGAGCCGCCCAAGACCAGCCTTGTAAGTTCGTTCCCGTTTATTCAACCTGCCACCTACCAGTCTGGAGCGGGCTGCCTCTGGCTTTGGTGTCGCCTTGCCCTTCTTGTCTGGGGGCCAGTTTTGATCTGCAGAGGTTGCAAACCAACAGTCGGGAAGGCAGGAACCAAAGGAACTCTCCGCCATGCTTTGAAACCTCTGTCTATTAAACGATGGGAAATTTAAAAATTTCATCAACCCTATTTAGGGCTTTTCTTACACTGGGGTAAGGTGGTTTGTGGTGAAAGCTAGGCTCTGCCTGAGTAATTTCAGAAATGGAAGCTTCTTTTCTCTGAGTGGTTTGTGAGGGTCAGTGGGTATAAAAGTCCCTCCTAGGATGCTCTATAGGGGTCTTTTCCCCCCTTGACAAGAATAGAGATTAAGGCTCAGTAAATAACAATTTCGTCTTACAATGGAATAGCAGATCTGTTTGGGGGCAGTTATTTAAAAACTATACCACAAAGTTGAATCATAAAAGAGCCTTCATTTTCGTAAATTCGTTAGTGAGGTTCAGGCTCCTCGGAACATTGGTACACAGATTTAAGGAGAATTGGATTCTAGGAACGGTTCTGTTGTTATCTCTGCTTTGGAACCCTTCAGATGTGATTAGGAAACATTTAGTTTTCCAATTATTTTGAGAAATAAAATAGTAGCTTACATTTGCCTGAATTTTTCAATTTTTTTCTTTCTTTTTGCTGAGGAAGATTGGCCCTGAGCTAACATCCGTGCCCATCTTCCTCTACTGTATATGTGGGATGTCTGCCACAGCATGGCTTGCTGAGCAGTGCATAGGTCTGCACCCAGGATCCGAACTGGTGAACCCTGGGCCACCGAAGTGGAGTGTGTGAATTTAACGGCTATGCCACGGGGCTGGCCCCTCAATTTATTTTCTTTATGAATGAAAACAGCTATTTGTAATTGAGCTGTTAGCTAGTTACCTTAATGAATTAGTCCTGTAAGGTCTTTGCTGTGGTGTCTACTCCTTAGGCATTAAGTAAAAGGGTTAATGTATATAAAAAAGAGGCTGGCTTCAGCAGGCTGTGCCGCTAATTTGGGGTTGCTCTTTTTGTATCAGGAATAAAACGAGTCTAGGGAAAATTATCCCACTGCCCTCAGAGGTTTATTAAATAGTCATTTAAAGGTCTGTGGCATATTTAGAAAATTAAATCTGGTGGTAAAACTTCCCACTTCCACTTTGCGATGTGTGGTTGAGTACAAAAGGAGCCGCTGTTCTCATCTTTTTATATATCAGGTTTTAATCGTCTGGATCAGGATCGGCAAGTAGATTTCATTTGGTGTGCCAGTGCTTCTCCTCTGTTGTGATTGCTGCAGATGACATACGGGGAGGATTCCGCAGCTCTGTTCCTGGTCCCTGGGCGAGAGGACAGTGCCGTGTGAACGACATCCTCTCGGGCCGAGGAGTCAGCGGGGGCGTGGTGCTGGCTGTTTGCTGGCCCTGACTTGGATCCTCCTGCAGACCTGTGTGTTGTCAGGTTGTGAGTGACCTGTGAGTAGATTGTCTGTTCCTAGGACCACGGCTTGCATTTTAGAAACTAGTAATGGCAGTGTAGTGTAAGTACCATAGTGACAATTAGAAGACCTGTATTCCAGTGTCAACTAAAGCAACGATAGTGGGCATTCTTTTTAACAGCTTAAACAACACATTTATTTTTATATACTTCTGTAGTTCAGAAGTCCAACATAGGTCTCACTGTGCTTAAAATCAGGGTGAATATTAACAACTTCCAATTTTTCTTTATAATGTATTCTGGTAACAAGATCCTCTATTAATAACATTAAAATTGAAGCTGCATTTTTTATTGAGGTATAATTGACATATAACATTATGTTAATCTCAGGTGTACAACATGGTGATTTGATATTTATAAATACTGCAAAATGATCGCCACAATGTCTAGTTAACATCCATCACCACACATAGTTACAAAATTTTTTTTTCTTGGCGTGAGAACTTTTAAGATCTGTTCTCTTAGCTACTTTCAAATATGCAACACAGTGTTATTGACTTAGCACCAGGCTGTACATTACATCCCATGACTTATTTATTTTATAGCTGGAAGTCTGTACCTTTTGACTCCCTTCTTCCATTTCATCCACCCCCCACACCCTGCCTTTGGCGACCACCAATTTGTTCTCTGTATCTATGAGCTCATTTTTTTTTTGTTAGGTTTCACATATAAGTGAGATTACGTGGTATTTATCTTTTTCTGTCTGTCATTTCATTTAGCATAATGCCCTCAAGGTCCGTCCATGTTGTTGTAAATGGCAAGATTTTTTTCTTTTTTATGGCTGAAAAATATTCCATATATATGCCACATTTTCTTTCTCCATTTATCCACTGGTGGACTCTTAGGCTGTTTCCGTGTCTTGGCTGTTGTGAATAATGCTGCAGTGAATGTGGAGGTGGGAATACCTTTTCAAGTTGGTGATTTCATTTCCTTTGGATAAATACTCAGCAGTGGAATAGCTGGATCATATGGTCTTTCTATTTTTCATTTTTTGAGGAACCTCCGTACTGCTTTCCATAGTGGCTGCACCAGTTTGCACTCCCACCAGCAGTGCACAGGGTTCCCTTCTCTCCGCATCCTCTCCAACACTTGTTATTTCTTATCTTTGTGATAGTAGCCATTCTGACAGGTGCGAGGTGATATCTCATTGTTCTTTTGATTTGCATTTCCCTGATAATTAGTGATGTTGAGCATCTTTTCATGTGCCTGTTGGCCATCTATGTGTCTTCTTGGGAAAATGTGTATTAGGTCCTCTGCCCGTTTTTTAATTGGATTGTTTGTTTTTTTGCTATTGAGTTCTATGAGTTCTTTATATATTTCAGATATTAACCCCTATCAGATATATGATTTACAAATATTTTCTTCCATTCAACAGGTCGCCTTTTCATTGTGTTGATGGTTTCTTTTGCTGTGCAGAAGCTTTTTAGTGTGATATAGTCCTACTTGCTTATTTTTCTTTTGTTGCCTTTGCTTTTGGTGTCAAATCCAAAAAAAAATCACCAAGACTGATGACAATATTTTCTTCTAGTAGTTTTATGGATTTAGGTTTTCCATTCAAGTCTTTAATCCAATTTCAGTTAATTTTGGTGTGTGGTGTAAGATGATGGTTCAGTTTCATTCTTTTGCTTGTGGCTGTCTTGGGCCTTCTTTTCTTAGTCCTGATCTTAAAACAAAAGCTTCTGACATTTGCTGTAGGCTTTTCTAGGTACGGTGATGGGCAGAATAATTGCCAACCCTGCCTTCCTTCCCACTCTCCCAAGATGTCCACATCCTCATCCCTGGACCCCCTGAATGTGTTAGGTTACACAGGAAAGGAGAGTTAAGGTTGCTAATCAGATGACCTTGAGATGGGGAGATTATCCTGGATTATCTGGATAGGTTCAATATAATCATATGGGTCTTTATAAGTGGAAGAGGGAGGCAGAAGAGAGAAAACAAGAGAGAAGGCGGATGACAAAGATTCATCCTTTGTTGCTGGCTTTGGAAATGGAGGAGTGGGCCACGAGCAAGGAATGTGGGTGGCCTCTGGAAGCTGGAAAGGGCAAGAACAGATTCTCCCCCAGAACATCCAGGAGGAACAGCCCTGCTGATGTCTTGATTCTAGCCCAGTGAGATGCACATCAGCCTTCCAACTTGTGTTGTTTATGCAGCTAGATTTGTGGTAATTTGTTACAATAGCAGAAGGAAACAGATTTTTTTTCAGAGTTCTATAGGTTGGGCCCTTATATTTAGGTCTACGATCCATTTTGAGTTACTTTTTGTATATGATATGAGTTGAGGGTCAACGTCATTCTTTTGCCTATGGAATCCAGTTATTCTAGCTGCATTTTTTGAAAAGACTGATCTTTCCACATTGGGTGGTCTTGGCACCCTTGTCACAAATCAGCTGGCCATAGATGCATGGGTTAATTTCTGGACTCTCAATTCTATTCCACTCATCTGTACGTCTATCCTTATTTCAGTACCGCACAACAGATTACTGTTGCTTTGTAGTAAGGTCTGAAGTCAGAAAGGGTGAGTCCCCCTTTTTGTTCTTCCTTTTCAGGATTGTTTTGCCTATTCTGAGTCCCCTGAGTTTCCATATGAATTTTAGGGTCAGTTTATCAATTTCCACAAAGAAGCCAGCTGGGATTCTGAGAGGAATTGTGTTGAATATGTAGCTCAATTTGGAGAGTATTGCCACTTTAACGGTATTAACTCTTTCTATCCATGAACATGGGATGTCTTTCTTTTTATTTAGGTTTTTTTTTTTCTTTCAACAATGTTTTGCAGTGTTCAGAGTATAGGTTTTGCACTTCTTTTTAAAAATCTAATCATGAGTAATTTATTTTTGATTATGCTCTTATAAGGGGAATTGTTTTCTTATACAGTTGATTTTTCCTGTATTGATCTTGTGTCTTGCAAGCTTGCTAATCTCTCTTATTAGCCTTTTTACTTCTGGACTGAAGTGCAGGTTTTTGTTTTTGTAAAATGGCATCATTTGAGCCATGTCCTAGTCATGTCTCAAAATGGTGTGACCGCCCCGAGGTTTAGTTACCCTTATGCTACCCTTCCTATTGAGAGGGTGGCTTTCTCTGGTATCTACTCTTAATTCTTCTTTTTGAAGACTAACTCGGTTACCTATGTTCTTGATCCCATACTCTAGAGTCTCTTCTCTACTTTTTTCTATTAGTTATCCTTTCTCTTCAATGTCTTCAGTCTCTCCTCTACTAGTGGCTCCCTCCCCTCAGTTTAGGAACATTCTCAATGGCTCCCAATAACCAGAAAACCAAGCAACACATCTCCCTTGACTAGTCTTTCTATGCCACATTCTCTTCCCACCCTTCTGTACCCCTTCCCCTATAATCACTATGCTATCGCCCTGTCCTCACCTTCTCCTTTGAACTTAAACTTCTTAAAACAGTCAACACTGAGAAGCTCCACATCTCTACCTCCCATTCGCTTCTCAACTCACGGCAATTTGGCATCTGCTCCTAAGTGGCTTCACTAATGTTACCACTGGCTTTCCAGTTTCTCCACCAGTCAGAAATTTCCAGTTCTTGTCTCACTTGACCTTTCTGTAGCATTTACCATTGCTGACCACTCCTTCCTGGAAGGTTGGTCTTCTCTTGGATTTTGAGATGCCACTTTCCACTGGTTTTCCTGGATTCTCTCTGACCTCTTCTATTTGACAACTTCTCTTTTTTGGCCAGCTCTCGAAATATTGTTGTTCTCGAGGCTTCTGACCTTGGTGACGTTTACCCACAAATGCCTATATGCTGATGATCCTAAATCTATTTCTCTATACCATCTCTCTTTCCTAATGTCTAAGACCACCATATTCAGCTCTCCCAACCATATCCACTTGGCTGTCCTGTTAGCATCTCATTCCAAACTTGCCCCAAACTAAACATATTTGCCCAGTAAATAGTGAGTATCTACTGTGCCCCCAAGATATACATATTCTAATATTTATAGAGTTTATGGTTATCCTCCTTTCTTACTACAAAAAGAAACTTTCTTTTTGTTCTGTATTTCTTATGTCAGAGAGATGAATCACTATTATCCTTCCACTCAATGAAGCCAAATGCCTAGACTTTTCCTTAGACCACACATTCTCTCTAAACTCCTACTTCTAATTTGTTCTCAAGTCCTGCCATTTCTACCTCCTCTTAATTTTTTCCCCTCCTATTTGCTGGGTCATTGCTGTGGCTCAGGTCCTTATCGTTTCTTCCTAGGATGAAAATAGCACCTCCTGACTGGTTTTCCTTTTTTATCACTCCTCTCTTGCAATTCTCTACATTACTATCATTCTAACACCACGACTTATTTCAAACCCTTCAGAGGCTTTCTGTTGCCTTGGTTCGTACACAGTCTTCATTCAGTTCTTAGTTGCTGCCATCTTCCCCCAGTCTTATTTCTCACTTATCCAGCACATTCTCCCTTGTGTAGGTAACAGATTTATTGAAGAATTACATCTTATTGGAGTGCAAATATGAATTCTTGAATATTTCCTTATGACACACCCTGTCAAGTTTCCTTTTTCCATTGGATAATCATTCTTAAAAACTTTTATCAAGATTCCACAACTTTCTGGCCATCTTTATTAGAACAGCCCAATTTCAGTACCTAAGAATCAGTCTGGTCTATTTAAAATTTTTTTGCCTCAAAATAAGTTCAAAGTTTGCTTCAAACCCTCACTGCAAGTCAGCTGGAGAAAGGTGTTGTGATCTGGCTCTGGGATATCTCCTCTTGTATCTGTCCTAAGCACTAGCTACTTTAGTGTTTGGAAGAGGGAAGAAGGACGGAAGAAGCAGGGGTTGATCTGATTTAGTTTGATGCTAGTGGTCATTGCTGATGTGGTTTCCATGTAGGTTTCACCTGGCCCCTCTGTCTCTGAGGAACTTCCCTAGAGGAGCAGCCATGTCTTATTCTGGCACCTCCAACATTATTTTCTCCAAAACTTTCTTTGGGTTGAGAATACCATTGCTTGGTCTTATGGCTGCCTGAGTGGCTTCATGGCTTCTGTCCCTCTGTTAATCTCCACATTCCTTCATATGGAACTACCGAACTCCCAAGGTCCTCTTTCATACTCTCCCAATTTTGTGGAGAACTTTTGCCCCCTAAATCCTCCCAGACATGCTATACCTTAGTCTTTTCAGGTCCTCCCAACACAGGCTATTCCAACAGACCTACTGCCTCCAGAAAACTCTAAGCCAGGATTCAGCTTTCGTTTCGTTGTTCAAGTACTCTGCCAAATTTGAGGGTACTTGTGGCAAGCACCACCTTCTTCCTTTCAGTGGGGCACAGGGCTGGAAAGGACCTCTAACATCTAGGCTCACAGAAACCCTCTCCCAAGATCTGTTTCACAACATGAGTGTTGTTACCTTAGTGATCCAGAAATCAATGAATACGTTTAAATATGACTGGAGGTTCATGGCAGTCATGATTGCAGAACAATGTGAATGTGTTACCATCCAAGGGGGGGTCCTCTGCTCACTGCCAGACATGCCAATAGTCAGGAGGCAAGGGGGTAGGAGACAAAGGCTTTCTTTATTACAGCTTGCCAGCAAGGGGGAAGATGGCTGACTAATGTCTGAAAGAACCATTTTACAGAATAAAGACTACAGGCCAGTTATATACGGAGCTGGTTTCCAGATGGGGGAGGTGGCTAGTCTCTGGGTGGGAGTAGACCTCTTGTCCCAGTTCCTGATACTCCTTTGTTTTACTGGATATGCGTCAGAGAATGGAACAACGCCCCATACCTTGATCTTTCAGTTGTCGTTGATGATGGCTATCAGCATAGGCTCTCTGCCAGGGAGTCATCACATTCCTGGAGAACTCAAAAGAGCAAAGTTATCATCTTATCACAGCTGGGAGGGGCCATAAAATCTATAGAGCATGTTTGGGTTAGTTACTCAGAGATCATTTAAAGTTATAATATGGTTTCTTTTCTACAATATGGCTTCCCTTATGTCAACCTTGTGTTGAGCCGGTATCAAATGTACTTAATGCCACAGAACTGTGCTTAAAAATGGTTTGAATGGCAGATTCTATACTATGTATATTTTACCACTTAAATAAGAAACTACTTAAATGTGAAACACCAGAAGGATGGGGCGGGGTGGGGGGGGAGGGGAGGTTTGCCATGCAGGAGGCTTCTAGTTGAAAAGAGAGACGCCAGCTTTCCTTTCTTACAGATTCCCCAATTGTGTTCTCTTGGCCCTGTCTTTACTTGGCTTGCAGTGAGAGAATGTGTCTCCCTTCCCTCTCCAGTAGGAAAGGGAGGAAATAATAACCTTCTCGACAGGCACTGCATGCCCTACAAGGCTGATGACTTATCTCTCCCCAAGTTTCCTTTTACATTGTTGGGAGACAGCATGTTTGTTTCTTGATTGGGGCCATTCTGACCTGGATGCTTTCCATAATTCCTGGGGGCGGGGGGCAGGAGAAGCCCATCTCCTGGGGCTAGGGTCTATTTAGAACATGAGGTACTTAGTATTTTTTATTCTCTGCTTTGGACATTAACCTCAATTCCAGAATAAGATAATCTCACTTGACATTCTCTTACATGAGTTTGTGCTGATATAATAAAGTATAAAATGGGAAATGCTGTAATAGAAGTTATGAGAAAATAGAAAGACACAGAAATTTGATTTCTCCCATCACCTTGTCCTTTTAGATAAAGATTTCATATCTTCCTTTGGAAGTGAGAAGAATAAGGAAGATCTCTCCAAAAATGCATGCTTCTGGTTCTGATTTGTGTATTTTTCTCCCTCCCGTATCTGCCTGCATTCAGTATGTAATTGGTCTAAGATCTCAGGCTGAAATTTGGGGGCAGAATAGGGTACCAACTCCTGTAAGTGAAGCTCAGCTCCAGATGTTGAAAGTGGGGCAGGGTACTACTATGACAGTATACATGGATGTGTCTCCTCCTTCTTTACACCTTAGCACTCTTGTTCTTGCAAATTTGGTTCCAAGAGAGGACACTTGGTCTGAAATTGAGGTAATTCTGTAGTAATCAAATGGAACAGATAGAGTCCTAGCATAGCTAACTTGGGTCCTCACAGATGTTTAACTGACTCTCAGTCTTTATCAATTTAGGGAGGTGGCCAAGGTCCCATCTGGACCTTAGAAGCTTCTAATAACACAGACATGCTCTCTTCCACAACTTCAGATTGGGGATGTTCTTGACTGTGGAAAATGAGGAGACAAGCAATAGACGTGAAGAATTCCATGGATCCAGATGGAAAGCTGTAAGTGCAGCCACTGCCTTGAAGCCTCATGAACTTCTTAACCTTGACTGTGTTTCATTCTGCTGCAACGTCCCATGAATCAAGTTTGACCATTTGGAAGAAGCAGTTATTAAGAATCCTGCATGTGCTATGCCAGCTGTATGTCATTTTTAGAATATGGCTTTAGTTCTCTATTTTGAGAAGGCATTTTATTCAGTTTCCAGTTGGTCAGCATTACCGAGAGACACTCAGTTCATCAGAGGTTACTTACAGGGCAGGCTCAGTTGGGAGAGAGAGATGCAGTGATTCTAAAACATTATGAATGCAGTCCTTTCAAAGAGAGGCAACTTAGTTTCAACTTGAGATGCCCCCATGTTCTACCAGACAGCAGCTGCCATCCCATAGTTCTGTTTTTTTTTTTTTTTTTTTTTTTAATATATTACTAAGGAGGGGCTGGCTGGGTGGCGCAGTGGTTAAGTTCACATGTTCTACTTTGGCAGTCCGGGGTTCACTGGTTCAGACATATGCACCACTCGTGAAGCCATGCTATGCCAGGCATCCCACATATAAAGTAGAGGAAGATGGGCATGGATGTTAGCTCAGGGCCAGTCTTCCTCAGCAAAAAGAGGAGGATTGGTGGCAGATGTTAGCTCAGGACTAATCTTCCAAAAAAAAAAAAAAACTTTATAAAAAAATATATTACTAATGAATTCTGGAAGTATTGTGAGTTATTTCAGAGATTTTTGAAATGATGTTCTTCATTATTCTAGGAACTTACTTGGTAGAAGCCATTGTATATCCTCATGAAAGAGACTAGGTCCAAAGTGGATAAACCTGTCATCAAGGGGTAACTTATAGAAAAAGCAACATTTTCTCCCTGTTATCTCAGATGCTAGTTTTAACACTCAGAATGGTGTATATTCACACTTTTAGCATAGAACTGAATTATGATAAAAATGAGTTTCTTTTTTTATACAACACTTTTTATTGAGGTGAAGTTTTCATAGAGTGAAATGCACAGATCTTAAATATACGCAAAGTTTGATGAGTTCTGATAAATGTATCTTCCTGTGTAACCATTATTGCAATGAGGATTTAGAACATTTCCATCACCCCAGAAAGTTTCCTCCTTCCTACTTCTATTCTCTCTGCTCCCTACAGGCAAACATTGTTCTTTTTGTAACCGTAGGTTAACTTGCCTGTTCTAGAACTTCATATAAATAAACTCACATAGCGTGGACCCTTCTATGTCTGGCTTTTTTTTTTTGCCTGATGTAATGTTTTTGAGGGTCATCCTTATCATTGCATGGATCAGCAGTTTTCTGAGCTTGTGGATCTGTAAGTTAATTTTTTTCACCAAATCTGGAAAATTTCAGCCATTATTTCTTTGAATATTTTTTTCCATCCCATTCTCTCTCTCCTCTCTTTTTGGGACTGCAATTGCATGTGGATAGACTGCTCGATATTGTCCTTCATGTCACTGAAGCTCTGCTCATGTAACCGCCCAACGGGGTCTTCCACTCATCGCAAGACAAGCCAACAGGCAGGAGGCAAGGTGGTAAGAGAGAAAGGGTCTTTTTATTACAGCTTGCCAGCACGGGGGAAGATGGTGGACTCATGTCCTAAAGAACCTTCTTAAAACTACAAAATTTTGAAGCAGTTCTAGAGGGCAAATGGTCCAAAAAGGGGGGTGGTCTCAGGATGTTTACCATCTGGAGCTGTAGTCCTTGAGATTACAGAGTGTCCCTTTCTCTCTTCATTGGCGACAGATAGCAGAATTTTTTTTTCCCGTAGGTCGTTACATCCCTGGAAAAGCTGGAAAACAAAGTTATTGCCTTATCGGAATAGGGAGGTCTATGTATAAGCCACGGCTACAAAAATAGCAGAGCAAGCAGATGTGTACTTCTCTAAGCTACGCGCAAACTAGAGCATTGCTAACAAGGAAAAGGGGGTGTCTTGTTATAGTCCCAACATAGTTCCCCTCTATAAGATGGCTTCCCTTATGCTAACCTATGTTAACCATTGGCTATATTTATCTTAGCTATTTACGTGGTGCTAACGCTCATTTTTCCAATTCTTTTTTTCGCTTTTCCTCAAAACGGATTTCTATTGATATTTCTTCAAGTTCACTGACTCTTTTCTCTAATCTGTTCTTATATTCATCCAGTGAAATTTTTATTTCAGAGATTATCATTTTCAGTTCTAGAATGTTCTGTGGCTTTTTTCATAGTTTCTATTTCTCTGTTGAAATTATTATGACTTATTTTTTACTTTAAGTCCTTAAACATATTTATCATAGCTCTTTTAAAGTCTTAGTTTGCTAATTCCAACATGCAGGCTATCTCAGGGGCTGTTTATATTGACTGTTTTTTAAATTCTTGATTATGGGTCACCTCTAGCCATTTTTTAATGGGTAGTAATTTTTGGTTATATACACAACACTCTATATAATGCAGTATCGAGACTCTAGCTTCTATTATCTTCCTCTCATGAGTGTGGAGTTTTTGGTTTAGTAGACAGTTCAGTTACTGGTTTGTCACCTCCATCTTAGGTATGATTGGTCTTGTGCTTTGTTATAACGTGTCTCTGGAAAGCTCTTAATGGGTCTTAGCCATCTAATTTTGTAGGACTCCAGCTCCAACTTTGTCTCCCCAAGTGGTGTGCAGTAAATAAATTCTCTGCTCAGCTCTTTCAGACTTCCAGCTGACTCTTTCTTCTGAGCTCAGTGGAATTGCTCTTCATTATGCGCAGTTCAAGGGTTAGCCAAGAATTTTCAGAGAATTTGTATGTAGGTTTTAGGGACTTTCTCTTCTTTTTTGGATTTCCCCCATCAAATTCCGGCCATTCTTGGAGCCCTGAACTCTACCCACTGACTACTCAATCTGATAATGCTGTGCCTTTCTGCTTGAGTCCTCTCTGCCAGCATCAGATGTGGACTGGAAAGCGCCCCCAGGGGAAAAGTCATGGAAATGAGGACCTCACACAATGACTAGTTTTGTTCCTTTTAACTATCTCATCTTCTACGGTTCCCATCTGCTTATGATTGCTCTCTGGGGCCTTCAATAGGTTTTTAAACAAATTTATTTTGCAGAGAGATATAATCGTTATCTTTCAGAGGCTTCGTCAAAATACTTCACCACTACTAAAACTTCAAAATGAGTTTCACCATGAATATTTTGTATTGTGAACATAATGAAGTATGAAATTTGGGAAATGATAAGGTAAAAATTTACACATGTGTTTTCCTTTCTCTCTGGCTTCATCTTATTTCCCCTTCCCAGAAGATTGATGTTTAGTACTTGTTTTCAGGCCAGTCTCAGCCTTTTGAGCTGGAAGCATTTTTTCCATCCTGCATTCCCAACCTTTGCTTGGCACTTTTCCTGGCCGCGGTGCTCTTCACACTACATTGTGATAATCAATTGACTTGTTTTTATGCCCCTTTGACTACATGGGGGCATGAGGGCTTTCCCTTGTCTTATATCGAACTCATTATTTAGCACGTGGTAGGCACTTAACACCTACATATATTGATAAGTGAGTACGTGAATGGAAGAATTAAACGAAAGGGAAAGTCTGAAATGGAAATGTGAAACTGAGATTTTTGTGAAACATCCATTTTGGGGGAGGTCTTTAAATCGTGATTTTCCTCTACTGAATTTTGACGTAAGATATCACTATTTGGGGTTCAATCATTTCAACATTCATTAAATGTTTGCACTGAAAAAATATATAATTTGATGCACTTGGAAAGGCAGAGCAAGGCCCAAGTTTGCTGCTTCAGGCAGGTGGAAGGTCAGAGGCAGGTCAACAGGGAGGGGCAGTGTCAATCCTGAACTCATCCGCTCTAATTTCTCTTAAACTATAACGCAGAACAGGACCCTGGAAAAATATTAACACACTAATGCATTCCAGAAGAGTGAGTGGCAGTGGTTTTATGCCCCTTTATGTCACACAGTTTACATTTTAATCTATGATGAAATCTCCTTTGTCAGGTAAGATAACCTGAACCAGCTTAGACAGAAAATTCCAGTATGATGACATAAAAGGTTAACGCTAATAAATGGTTTGCTCTTTCTTTTTGAAATAAAGGTGGCTGAGAAAAGTGAAAAGAAAGGTTAGGAGGAGCTCTGGACCTATCTGCTCATTCATAACCAAAAGGGATTGAATTTAATTATTTTGTGTTCTTAAATTTTACTGTAACATTAACTGATAAACCTGTTTATTCCTTCATTTATTTATTCCCTCATGCACAATAATTTTTTATACATGTACTACATACCAAGCATGGGGCTAGGACTCGGATATATGTAGATGAATAAGACATAATCCCTCTTCACAAAATCCTCACAGAAAACTATAATATACTTTGAAATAATTAAATATTGACCTATAAACAGAGTGCCACAAGAATCCAAGGAAGGAATGTTTAAGTTTGCTTGAAAAGAGGCAGGGTGTGTACGTGGGAGGAAGAGACTCATGAATTAGAACTTAAAAACAAGGTCAAAGATTCAAAAAAGAATTTTTAAACCTCATAAAATTGATGCTGTAAAAAAAAAATTGAAGCTGTAAAGAAGAAATGGAATGAGGAGGAAAGAAAGGCCTTCCACTCAGAGAACAGGAAAAGGAAAAGCGTGGAGCTAATATCTTAGAAGATAAAATGGTGATAAGGCTGAAGTAATTATAAATCAACGTGGCGAAATGTGAAATTCAAGTCCTTTGGGGATTATTAGATTGTCAATTCATTCAGTGCGATGAATGGCTTTGGGCCATCGAGCATCAGTTGATGGTACAGCTGTTTATCTCTTCCTTATTACCAATGGTTTAATCATTAGCATCAACCACGCTACACTATGCAGCTATGCTTGGGGCAAGAAGAGCAAATTTAAAGGATTCGGCCCGTGGATGTGTTTTATTTGGCCGGCACATTTAAAATTTTTTCATTTGAATGTATTTCCCAGTTTGCAACCACTTCCACATCTCTTTAGTGCTCTCTGTGGTGCTTCACGCACGTACGTTTTCTTGCTGACCCCTCAAGGTATCCTGGTGTGCCATCCTTAACTTAGAAGCTGATTTTATGATCATTTGAAAAACATTTCCAACATAAAACATAGTATGAATAAATAATTGGATTCAAGTGGATTTCAGAAGTTGTCCTGGTTAGCATAATTATATTTGAGTCTGGGAAAATTCTGTTTCTTTGGACAGTATAATAAAGTCCTTTTGGTTTCGATGGATGGATTATTGGGCATTAGTTCAAATTATCTAGCAAGAAGGGTTTAAATTACAAGGGCCTAGAAATTGGCTGGGACACCTGCCTCTGCAGTGACCTTGGGAATGAAGTTACTAAAGTTGGCAAAGAAATTGTGTTGCACAGTATCATGCTTGTAGGAAGGAAAACAGCGATAATAAAACAACAATAACACAACATAGTTATTTCAAGGGAACTGTTTTCCTTGACAGAAGCAGAACAAAACACCCTGTAGGATTTGAGTAAGGGAGATCTTGGAACAGAATCTCAAGAGGTGTGGTCCTCAGTGTTTTCTCCTGGAATTGTACCATCCTCTTAATTTCTGTCACTTTGTCTCCTGCATTGATGACCTAGCTCAGCCCCCCAGGGCTGTGCTTTTCTCCCTAGAAAACTTTTGCCCCTATTTGGGTGGAAATCCTTTGTGTTTTCTCCTTCAGCTCACCTGAGACATAGAGAAATATTAACAGGTAATTCTCTTACTATTAAGGGGTATATATATAAATATATAAAACTTGTCTTTTTTTTGAGGAAGGTTAGCCTTGAACTAACATCTTCTACCAATCCTCCTCTTTTTTCTGAGGAAGATTGGCCCTGAGCTAACATCCATGCCCATCCTCCTCTACTTTATATGTGGGATGCCTGCCACAGCATGACTTGACAAGTGGTGCGTAGGTCTGAACCAGTGAACCCAGGCTACTGAAGTGGTATGTGCAAACTTGACTGCTATGCCACTGGACCGGCCCTATTGGTTTTTTTTTGTGAGGAACACAGGCCCTGGGCTAACACCCATTGCCAATCTTCCTCTGTTTTTGCTTGAGGAAGATTGCCCCTGAGCTAACATCTGTGCCAATCTTCCTCTATTTTGTACATGGGTCACTGCCACAGCATGGCTCAACAGCAGTGTGTAGGTCTGTATCCAGGATCTGAACCCATGAACCCTGAGCCACCACAGCAGACCACGTGAACTTAACCACCATGACACCAGGCTGGTCCCTAAAAAATTTAACAGCACAGACTTGTTTAAAATTTTTTGGCATAGTTTCTGATTCTCACATAACTACAGTGCTGCCTCCAAGGGCTCCTGCAATCCTCCTGGCTTCCCTTTTTGTCTACACCCCGACTGGATGCTCCAGTCTCTGCCCCATTAGAGTGCCCTCTGAGGATCCATGGCTTTGTCATCCTGGCTCCCAGGGACTTCTCTAGTGACCCATCTCGTTGGGATCTAGACTATTGTGAAAGACTTTTTCTTTTAAATTGTTAAGTTTATGTCCTGCCAGTGTTGGGATCATTCACTCTGTTTTGGCAAACAAGAGACAGTCTTCTTTTTGCAGTGAATTTGCAGCCCTGACAATTGACATTTCCATCCATCAATGATGGAGCCTTTTGAGCTTAGGTGATTGGCCACACCTACTTTTGGCACTTTCTAAGATTCGTTCATAAGATAAATTGGGGTAGGACTTGACTCGTTTCGGGCTTACCGTAGTTTCTAATCATACGATAGAGCAAGCATTCATGGGAATAATAGAAGGCTCAGCTTTTGGCCACAGTCAGGAAAAATAGCAGCATGTAGCACAGTTTGCCTGTGTTGTATTGTCATTACTGTAGGCCAGTTGAGCAAGCTTGGTAAGCCAATGCAATGGCGGCCCCGTGCTGGCACAAAGGTCTAGACTGGTGACGTGAAATAACCATCAAGGTATTCCACCTAAACCATTGCTGACGCTGTACTCTAATGTTTCTGCAAGGGCTGCTGTTGGCTCCCAACCATTGATGAGTTAATGATATGTATGTGTGTGCGCGCCCTTGTGTGAACGCAGGGAGAATTAATAGCTCAATAAATTGTTACACTAAAAATTGATGAACAGTAGCTGTTAGTGTCCTGCCTGCCAGGTGTCCCATTATAAATAATGTGGCCAATAAACTAGATAAAAGTCTGTTTCTGATAAGAGTTATTTTTCAGTAAATATAACATGACTTTTACATTCAAATAAATATTGTATTCAGTGAAAAAAAAGATTCTGATGTTGCCGCCTTTACTTAAAATGTTTTAGAGACTTCTTTGTAGAAATTGCCTTCAGAGCTTTCGGCAAATGCTTTTGCATATTTTCAATAGTGGCAACTTTTTATCGTTTCTGAGTGGGTTTGATTTTTGGAAATAGCTGAGAGTTATGTGGTGTGAGCTCTGGTAAATAAAGTGGCTGATCATGCTAGGTATTATAATTTTGCAGGAGGAAATAAAATTGGGTGTGATGATAAGTAAGTTTTTCTTTTAATCTAACTCAAGCTGGCTGCTTCAGATCTTCCTCTGCTTGTCTACACAGCTAGAGAAGGAACGGTCGTGTGAATACCAGCCTGATACTCATGGTGCCTGAAATGCCTCTGACAAATTGTTTTCCAACCAGAAGGTTTTAATTTTAAACTCTCTCATAAAAATGAGCAAAACCTGAGCCAACCCAGTGGCGCAGTGGTTGAGTTCGCATGTTCCACTTTGGTGGCCTGGGGTTCACCGGTTCAGATCCCGGGTGTGGACCTATATGCTGCTTGTCAAGCCATGCTGTGGCAGCCGTCCCACATATAAAGTAGAGGAAGATGGGCACGATGTTAGCTCAGGGCCAGTCTTCCTCAGCAAAAAGAGGAGGATTGGCAGCAGATGTTAGCTCAGGGCTAATCTTCCTCAAACAAAAAAAAAAATGAGCAAAACCTCCTCTCTCTCCAAGGTGCTCTATTGTAACCACTACCAGGAGACATTTCGTGAAAGGATGGACAATGTTCTTTCTGCTCACTTTTGTATCTCCCACACCTAATACTCCACATGCCACGTAGTGGTGTATTCAATAAATATTTGTTGAGTTAAAATGTAAACATATCGACTTTTCTCTCCAATAAACATTGGCCCTTCATACTATTGGTGAAAGCAGTTAGCAAGATAACTTTGAGATAATTATAAATTGAAAATGACGTATAACTAAGTTTATACTACAGACAGTCCCCAACTTATGATGGTTCAACTTAAATGGTTCCTCCACTTTACGATGGTGCGAAAGCCATACACGTTCAGTAGAAATTGCACGTTAAATTTTGAATTTTGACCTTTTCCCAGGCTAGCCACATGTGAGTCAATCTTCTCTCATGATGCTGGGCAGTGGTAGCAGCCACAGCTCCCAGTCAGCCACGTGATCATGAGGGTGAACAACCCGTACCTCACCACCATTCTGTACCCATCCAAGCATTCTCTTCTTCACTTTCACTGCAGCGTTTGATGAATTGCGTGAGAAATTCAACGCTTCGTTTTAAAATAGGGTTTGTGTTACATGATTTTGCCCAACCGTAGGCTAATGTAACTGTTTTGAGCATGTTTAAGGTAGACTAGGCTAGGCTACGATGTTCTGTAGATTAGATGTATTAAATGCATTTTCAACTTACGGTATCTTCAATTTAGGATGAGTTTATAGGGGTGTAATCCTATCATAAGTCCAGGAAGGTCTGCATTAATTATACATTATTTTTGCATATATTAATATATTTTGAAACATAATGAAAGTTTTTTTCACAAGGGTCACCTAAGATTATTTAGATTTTGCTATGGTCTGACAATATATGGCAAGTATTCTTAGAAATTAGGATGATTTTCATGACGATTCCTGCTCCTCTACTAAGCTAGCAGAATGATCCTGCTAAAAGTTAGAAATGCTTGTTTTTTGCCTCAAAGCTTCTGCTGGGACCACATATGCTAAGATATGCTCACTCCAAGGGACTTTGGGCTCACTCTTCCTAGTCCCAGAATCCTCTTCCCACATGGCCAAATTGTTTATTGTCTGTAAGTCATAACTACAAACTGTAGGACTCTAGAAGATGTTTCTTCTAGTTGTCTCATTGATCTTATGAGTCTTTTCAGGAAAAATTAGGTTCAATTTTGAAGAACGTAATTTGAAATAAAATGGACTAGGATAAAAAAAGACAACTCAGAAATGATATCAATAGGCAGATAATTCTGTTCAAAGTCCTCATAGGTATATTTAAAAGTCTGTCTTCACTTTGTGGGACTTCATGCCTTTTCAATGAAAGGAAAGTTGATGCAGAAATATGATGATTTTCTAATCTATTTGCACTGGTTGATTATTGAACGTCTCAGTTTTTAAGTATATTAATATTATGAGGTGACAGATTAATGGTCCTTCAAAATTATTGTCACTTCTCTTTACTTCGTTATCAGTTAGGTATGTATTCTGTTTCATATTCTTAGAGCCACATTTGACTAATAAGATGTCTTCTGAGCAATGCTTCGGTGTTATTTTAAGGCTGGTATACTTAGCCCAGAAGTAAATAAAAGAGCATCAGCATTTTAGTAGATGCCACTGAAAAAGTGGGAAATAGAGAGATGTTTGCCAAAGGACAAATATTTAGCAGAAAGAAAATTTCTTATTTTCTGGCTGTGTCTGGGAGTTTTAGGAAAATGCAGGAAATTTGCAAAAGGTCTTGTGGAGAGTGTATCTTGTGGACTTTTAAAGTAAATATAAACTTTAAAATCAAAATACTAATACACACCCTTAAGTGTAAATTTCACTTTACAAACTTATGTGATCTTAGTTACGTGGGACATTAGAGTTTTATATACTCTTGTTATCACTCCATTTTCCATCGAGTTATGAGAACAGTTTCTATTAAAAGGATCCAAATCTGATTCTGATTTTTTTATCCTTGTCTCTCGCTTGGATTATCTATGGGAAACCTGTCCCCAAGAGGGCATGTGTTGCATTATAGTTTTACAAGGCAAGATTTAATGCTGGGAATCAAATAGGAGCTGTTTCAATAAACTCTAAGTTAATTTTTGACCAGAAAGATCATTTTCACTGACTTTGGTTTGAGAGTTCAACTGTGCTTCATATTTTCGGTACCGCGGTGATTTATTGCTGGTGTTTTTACAGAAGGGAGATTTGTAGAGGAACACTGAGGTCAGAGGAGTTTGATTTTTGATGTCATTGCATAGAGTACGTAGCACTGAGAGAAAAGGTGGTTTGCAACTGAATTTTGGAGGAGGATGGTCATTTATTAGGTTTTTTTTTTGATATGAGAAATTTTTACTTATTATAACAACATTGTCACAAATCAAACAGGAGTCTCCCCGTAAAGCTTTGTATGTTCTCTTCTTCAGCATATCACTCTTCTATTTTAAGCTTAGAGTAAAAATGTGATTTCAGAGTCCCAATGTTCCAATACCTGACTATATAGTTCTTCCTGGGGTAGATGAAATGTTAAGATCAGATTTGTATCAGCTTCCATATTATTGGTTTTCCTCTCACTTTCTACTTCGACTTTGGAAAAACAGCTGCCAAGGCTGGTTTGAGACCTTTTATGACGTCTCTCTCATGGATTCAACTATTTTAGTGTTGACCTTTGTCCGTCTCTGAGGGATAGAGATAACTTGAAACTACTAGTCACAGGGAAGAAAACCGAACATCAAGGAATGAAGGAAGTAAACGAGAGAGAAGCAATATCTGTGAATTTTAAGGGAAAAAAGAATGGAAATTCCCCCTGGGTCTTTCCACACAGAATCAGGTTATAAAAGTGGATAAAAATGTTTTATTGTTTTAGTTTCTTTGTCTGGAAGCATAAAAAAAGCTGAAGAGATGGAGAGCCATAAAATCTTCCTTGAAAAAGAGCTCTGATAATCTTGTTAGGCTGAATTTAGATTGTTGCAGAAGCTCTTTTTTTCTTTTTACCTCGTCTGCTTGTAAATACGTTTCTAGGTTCTTGCTGAATTTTGAGCATCTGTGTTTCACCTGAAAGCCCAAACCAGACAACTGAACAGATGCTGATGCTTTTATTGCTAAAACATTAGTCCTTCTTCCACATCTCCCCAAATATGTATGCCCCAATTAAGGGATAGTCCCATAAAAGGAGCATGCGTATAAAGACGTCATCTGTGTGTTACCACCATGATTTATTTTTATCATGACATTTATCACTCTTTGGTATGTTCTTGTTTATTTCTTTGTTATTGTTTGTGCCCTCCCATTTGATGGTAAATTTTATGAGAGAGAATGGCCATTTTATAAACCTATATTCCTGTCACCTGGAGCTGCATCAGGCACACAGTAGGTGTTAGATTTTGAATCAATGGATAAATGCGTCACCCTAGGCTGATATCTTCCACAGTGAAATCGTGCCCTGTCTTGATTTTGCAGAAATTTCTGACCACCCCCATATGGAGATCCACGCCCGTATGTCCAAATGCCTGCTTGACTTTTCCTCCTAATTTCTCAAACCAGATCCATTCTTAGTCAAATCCGTGTCTTGTCATCTCAAGTAAATCGTTACTTCATTTCTTTTTTGCTTCACTTATGGTGTATAATCCATCAGTAAGTTCCGATAGCTCTACATCCAAAAAAATCCTTAAATCTGTCTGCTTTTCTTCACCTTTCCATTTTCTACCTGAACAAGCCACCCCTGCCGTCACGTGGACATCTGCAATAGCCTCTCAGTGGTTTCTCTGTTTCCATTGTTGCTCTCTATCATCCATTCTCCACTCGTTACTGAACCAAAGTGGGTTCACTTCCTGGCAAGTTATGATCACACTCTCCACCACAAGTAGTTGCCACACAAAGCAGAGTTTGTTGGCAGCAAATAGGAGACCCTGCAGAATCATTTCCGAGTCGTGGCTCTTCCTGAGCACGAGACAGCAGGGGCCTTTAATCTTGGATGGGGAATGAATATTCAAAAGGGGGGAGTGGGTATTCACTCACGCAGGCTCAGTTGCAAAACATGCTTCCACATCTGCGCGGGGGGCTGCTCTCTGGTGGGGCTCAGTCTGGATCAGGGTGGTTGGTGATTGCATCTAACATAACAAAAGGAAAAACACAGTTTGGAGAAACAGTTAAATGCTTCTGAAACCTCCCTTGTGTTCCTTGGGGGCAATTAGTCAGTGACACACACGGCAGCAAAAGTGTTGTTTAAAATGCCTTCCCTCTACCAATAGAATAAAATCCAAACTCTGTTATGGCTTTAAGGACTTCCCTATTCTGATTTCTGCCTCCTCTTCCACCTCATCTCTTTCTACCTTTCTCACTAACCTCCAGCCACAGTGACCTTCTGCATGTTCATCAACCAGGCCATGCTCACTCCTGAGCCCAGGGCCTGTTGAACTTGCCATACTCTCTGTCTAGAACGTTCTGCTTCCAATCTTGTCATTGCTAGCTCATTTTGTCATCCAGATATCAGCTCCAATCTACAAAAGTGGCCCCAATCATGCTCCATCACATTCCCTAATTTACTTTCTTTATAGAACTTAGACTATATAAAATAATTGTATGAACTCATCTTCTGGAACAGAAAGCCCATGAAAGTTGAGAACTAAGACTTTGTGTTTCTTATTCCTTATTATATCCCCAGGGCCTAGAAGTGTGCCTGGCATATAGCAGCAGCTACAATGAGTGGATATGTAGTGACATATATTCACAAAGGTTAAAAAGACAGCCAATGACCATCGTTAACAATACCGTGTTGTATATCTGAAACTTGCTAAGTGAGTAGATCTTAAAATTTCTCATCACACAAAAAAATTTGCAACTATGTGAGATGATGGCTATTAACTAAACTTATTGTGGTATTCATTTGGCAATATATACATGCATCAAACATTGTGTTGTACACCCGAACCTAATACAATGTTAAATGCCAATGATAGCTCCCTACAAGTGGAAAACATAATCTATTTTTAGGCTGGAAAAAAAAGATAGCTAAAATATCCTTACTTCTCTTTCCTTGGATGTGGAAAAGTTTCAGACTTGCAAAAACTACCAACTGACAGAGAGATAAGAAAGGGAGCAAAAGACAAATAGTTTTTTGAGCTCTAAGTTTACTGGAAGAAAAGCAGAGGTGGGGAAAAAGCTGTGCGTTCAAGTGAGTGGAAAAGAAGCCACGCACTGGTGTGAGTGGTTTTGTTATTAGTAGGAACGTGCAAGTCTGCGTATTGCTGTGCCTTCCTGCCAGCTGCCATTTCTCTGGGCTGTGAGGGTGTCCACTTGAAAAGGCTACTTTCTGTAAATCTTACTTAAGTAGGAATCAGTGCCTTTTCTTTAAAAAAGCGAACATTTCAATTAAGTTTTAGAAAGTAAGGCTGTCTTTGAGATGTATAGAATATATTAACATGGTGCTCCACTCTAAAACGCTAAGTACATTAATTTGGAATGTGCTGAGCTGGTGGTAAATTGATAGCCAGCCTGCAGTTGCCAGAAGAGAATTTTTGTCTTGTCTTCGCACAGAAGAGAAAATGCAAGGGAGTCTGGGTCAATTAATTGCCTGCCGGGGTACTGCCCCATCTATTTCGGGCAGGGAAAACTGGAGAGGGCTGGCTGGTTTACTCTGTAAGTAGTTTCTTGCCGAGGGAGCTTGGTTTCAAAATCCTCGAAACCATATGTGTTAGTTTAATCAGAGTTTGGCCCCGAGGAGAATTAAAATGAAAGGAAATTCCACAATTAGAAGGTGTGGAAGTGGGAAGCCGACTGAATCCAGCCCTTAGAGAGGCAATGTGGGTTGGTGAGATTACATTCTTAGGGTGTATAACAGGCCAAGGTTTTAATTCCCAGATTCTTTCACTTAAGAGCTTCTGTGTCTGAATTCTAGTGGAATGGAGGCCCCTCCATTATAAGGGTCTCGCCTTTGTGTTCGTGGCTACAACTGTAAAAGGGGAGAGTCCCAAGGTAGCAAGAGGTCTCAATAGAGGTTTGTAGCAAAGCCCTGGACAAGAAGTCTGACTTTACAAGAGGCTTCTTTCTCCTTCTTTGCCAGTGTTTGTTTCCTATTTTGTCAGGTTGGCTTGTTGTTAAAAAATCAGAGCGATGAAGAGAAGAATGTCTCACGGAGGGTCATGGAAACCACTGTTTATAGTTCTTTGGGGTCTTTGTGGGGAACTTCTGCTAAAAGGACTTGGTTACGAGATAAGAATTGTTCATCGTAAATGAACGTTGACACATAGGTGTGCATAGGGAAGTGGTTGAATCAGATGGAATGGGACTAGGGCAGAGCCTGGCTACATTCCCAGCAGTGATGGAGAGATCGAAACTGAATTTAGAAGTCTGAGGGATAAATGGGTCTCTAGTCATAAGAAACCCAGCACCAACATATGGTGGCTCTAGTTTTAATTTTTTGAGGAACCTCCGTACTGTTTTCCATAATAGCTGTACAAATTTACTTTCTCACCCACGGTGTACAAGGGTTCCCTTTTCTCCACGTCCTCACCAGCATTTGGTGTCTCTTGTCTTTTTGATAAAAGCTACTCTGACAGGTGTGAGGTGATATCTTCTTGTGGTTTTGATTTGCATTTCCCTGATGATTAGTGAAGTTGAGCATCTTTTCATGAGCCTGTTGGACATTTGTATGGCTTCTTTTGAGAAACGTCTATGCAGATCTTTTGCCCATTTTTAAATCAGGTTATTTTTTTTTTTTTGCTATTGTTTGTTTCTTGTATATGTCGGATATTAACTCCTTATCAGATATATGGTTTGAGAATATTTTCCCCCATTCCATAGTTTGCCTTTTCACTCTGCTGATTGTTTCCTCTGCTGAGCGGAAGTGTTTTAGATGATGTAATCCCACTTGTCTATTTTTGCTTTTGTTGCCTGTGCTTTTGGTGTCATATCAAAAAAATCATTGCCAAGACCAATGTTGAGAAGCTTTTTCCCTATTTTCTTCCAGTAGTTTTATGGTTTGCGGTCTTACATTTAAGTCTTTAATCCATTTTGAGGTGATTTTGTATATGGTGTGGGATAAGGGTCCAATTTTATTCTTCTGCTTGTGGCTGTCCAGTTTTCCCAACACCTTTATTGAAGATATTGTCCTCTCCTCATTGTCTGTTTTTGGCACTCTTATCGAACATCAGTTGACTGTAAATGAGTGAATCTATTTCTGGGCTCTCTGTTCTGTTCCATTGGTCTCTATGTCTGTTTTTATGCCAGTACTGTAATGTCTTGATTCCACTTTTGAATATATATTCAACAGAAATTAAGTTAGGATCTCCAAGAGAAATCTACACTTTCATGTTCACTGAAGCCTTATTCATAATAGCGAAGATATTGAAACAATCTAAATGTTTCTCAACAGATGAATAGATAAAGAAAATGTGGTGTACACACACACACACACACACACACACATATATACACACAGTGGAATATTATTCAGCCTTAGAAAAGAAGGAAATCCTGCCGTTTGTGACAATATGGATGAACCTGGCGGATATTATGCTAGGTGAAATAAGCCAGACACAGAAAGACAAATATTGTGTGATCTCAATTATATGTGGAATCTGAAAGAGTTAAACTTGTGGAAGCACAGAATGGAATGGTGGTTGCCAGGAAGTGAGTGTTGGGGGAATAAGGAGATGTTGATCAAAGGGCACAAAGTTCTAGTTGTGCAAGATGAGTAAGTTCTGGAGATCTACTGGGCAGCAGGGTGACTATAGTTAGCAATACCGTATTCTATACTGGAAATTTCCTAAGAGGGTAGATCTTAAGTGTTTTCACCACACACACACACACACACACATACACACACACACACAAATGGTAACTATGTGAGATGATGGATGTGTTAACTAGCTTGGTTGTGGTGATCATTTCACAACATATAATATATCAAAACATCAAGTTGTACACCTTAAATATATACAATTTTTGTTTGTCAGTTATACCTCAAAAAAACTGAAAAAAAGTAAAAAAAAAAAAGAAAAAGGAAACCCAGAAAAAAAGCTTGATGTGGGAGGGACACAAAGCAAAAAGATAAAAACAGCACCAAAAGAAACAACAGCTTGGGCCAGCCCAGGGGCATAGTAGTTAAGTTTGCGCTCCACTTCGGCAACCCAGGGTTCACTGGTTTGGATCCCAGGTGGGGACCTACAAACCACTCATCAAGCCATGCTGTGGTGGCATCCCACATACAAAATAGAGGAAGATGGGCCCAGATGTTAGCTCAGGGCCAATCTTCTTCAGCAAAAAGAGAAGGATTGGCAGTGGCTGTTAGCTCAGGCTAATCTTCCTCAAAAAACAGAAAAAAACCCTACAACAGCCCACTAATAAACAACTAGTAGATGGTCTATACATGATTCATACTATTTACATATACTTTGGCCACCTCTACCTCAGGAACTTTATTCCAGAGCTCATTTCCTTCCCCACTCCTTCCCTAGGATCCTCCAAATACAGGAATAGCTCCTCAATTCACAAATGATTTTCACTTGTACCATTTGCTGTGTTCTGGGGATACAGAGATGAAGAAAATCATCTGTACCTCAAGGAATTTCAATAATCAAGGTAGGTAAATATACATGTAAACAAATTCCCTAGTATACAGTATTTAAGTATAATATAAGTATGTTCAAGGGGTAGAGATAGCATTGATGAAAAAAATGCTTGAACCTATATGAGATAGGTGATGTGTTAAGGCTGAGATGATTATTTTTGGCATGATTTTCTTTCTTTATCAGAAAGCATAAAGATTACTTTAGTCCAGCTCTGTTCTATTCTATTCTATTCTATTCATTTCTGAGACCTCAGCCTGTCAGAGAAAATTTGAAATCAATGATAACGTCGTATTTACGTAACTCCAATATATTAATTAGAACACAAACTTTTAAATAAGAATGTCAGTGACATAAAAGAGGTTCTTTTTGACACAAGAGATTAAAATGATAGTCCACTGTTTTTTTGCATAGTTTGTGAACTTTAATTTTTGTTTGTATTTAAGTCTTCTCTTTTGATCTAGAATCAGAATGTTTTAGAAAAGAAATGCGCCAATGTACGATAAAATTCACTTTATAAATGGGCTTACACCAGGAGTCGGGTTCGATTAGTTTGTTCAAGCTAAGCTCCTTTGAATTCTAACTTCTGTGCTGGATTTCAACTGCTTAAGCAGAGATTTATCTGGGCCTGGTGCAAGGAACTAAAATTGTTATTAGATTACCTTCAATCAAAACTATGTGATAATTCTTGTCGAAATTAGAAGAATTTGAAGTGAGTGCTTCTTTTTCCTTTTATTCAGTAATGACTTCAGTTTAAATTATGTTATTCAAAGGGTACAGGAGCTTTCATAAATTATTCATTTGCAAAGACCTAGCTGTTTCAAGCCACATCCCCCGAAACAGAATGGGTTGAGTAAAATGGTTTCATTTTGCCGAGGCATTCATAAATATCTCTTTGCCGTACTTCCGCAATGAATTTGGATGTCTGTTAGCTTAAGGCACATTTCCTGCTATCAGGTTATCTCATCTAATGGTTCCCCTTTCTAGAACAACTTGGGAGTGAGCTTTGTCTCATTCTGATTGTCCCACTAACTTCAAAGTGGAAAGAAAAAATTAACTGCATCTGTGGGGATTTCAGCAACTCTTGAATCTTCCCATGCAAGCCAGGCTTCTCCTTAATGTTTGTGATCTCATGTCTTTTGGGAGAAGCAATAGTTATTTTGTTTTTAATGTATCTTTCTACTTAAATAGGTTACTATAATAATATGCTTATTCTCAGAGATACTCCTATTCATGCATTTTTGTTACAGTTGAGATGACTATACATTAATTAGGAATATTTCTAACCTTGGTATTTTCTGGGTAGATTTTCCTCAGTCTGGACCAGCTCTGTCTATTATTGGACACAGATGCTCAGCTGGTCGTCAATCAGCTATAATTACACTTTGGAAAAACCTCATATGCAAAGATGTTCAACTTGTCACAGCTATAATTTGTAAGTAACTCTACAAAATTTATATTCTGTAATCTCTTTGAAAGATTAACTCAGGGACTGAAAGATTGCTTCTCTTCCTGATAGCAAGCAATATTTAGTACAAATGGTGCTAATTAGTGCAATATCATCAAGCTTTGTCGAGTTTGAAGTTCTATGTCATTTATCCCTTTTCCTGTCCTCCTCATTCCTGCAGAACATCTCTTGATGGTAGTTCTTCCCTCGATTGACCTTGTGGTAAGTGAGGCTCGGAGACAGGTGGGAGGTAGGTAAGAATGGCTCTACAGTAGCCCAATAGGAAGAGGGAGCGGGTTCAAAAAGTCATGGGAACTGAAGCCAGAGAGCAAAGTAAGAGTGAATGGGTGGTGAGTAAGCGCAGCAAATGCAGATCGACTAATTTTGCAGGAAACTTGATAGTGAAGTTAAGGAGAGCAAAGCATAGTAGCTAGAGAGTGGATTAGCAGCGAGAGCAGACTTGAGCATGTCTACCAGAGGAAGAAGCCAGTGAGAATGGAGAGATTGATGAGACAAGAGAGAAGGAATGATTGTGAAAAATTCTTGGAGGAGACAGAAGAGGGGAGGTCAAGAGCTCCTGTGGAGGGGTTAGCATTAGCAAGGAAGCAGAACGCCTCTTGAGAGACTAAAGTGAGGTAAGAAAGACTTAAGAAGATAATTCATAATTAGGAATTGTGATGGCTAATTTTATGTGTCAACTTGGCCAGGCTATGGTACCCAATTGTTTGGTCAAACACCATTCTAGATTTTGTCGTGAAGGTATTCTTTTAGTTGCGATTAACATTTAAATCTGCAAACTCTAAGTAAAACAGATTGCTTTTCATAAGGTGGGTGGGCCTCATCCAATCAGTTGCAGGCCTTAAGAGCAAAGACTGAGGTTCCCCAAGAAAGAAGGAATTCTGCTTCCAGACTGCTTTTGGACTTGACCTGCAACATCAACTCTTCCCTGGGTCTTCAGCCTGTTGGCCTGCTCTGCAAAATTTGGACTTGCCAGTCCCACAAATGTGTAAACTAATTCCTCAAAATAAATCTCATTCTCTCTCTATCTGTTGGTTTGCAACCTTGGGCGTTTCCCTGGGTGAAATCTGTAGCTGGTCCCCATATACAGAGGGCAAGGAAAGACCGAAGAAAGAGGCAGACCACTCCAGCTTGGTAGGTGTCAGGTTTAATATGCAAAGAAACCTACTTATGAGGCTTGTCTTGGGTGGGCTCAAGAAGAGTAGATCTCTGCACCCACCTGCCAGAATCTTAAAGTTTATGCAGAGGCCTTAACAGAGTTCAGTCACAGTCCAGATGGTCTCAATTACACATTGGTCTCTCAAGGCTGCATTCTTGAAGTGGCTCCTAGTGTAAGAATAGTGGGTACACCATACATTCCAAGGATGGGGGCAGGGTAAGGCGCCTCTGATGGCTCGAGCCTAGCTTGAGGGTCACCTGGCAGTCACATCCTCTCAATGACCTCCTCCAACAATATATACACATCCTACTGGTTCTGTTTCTCTGGAGAACCCTGACTGATACATAGATTCAGGATGGAGTGGAAGGGTTTTGAAGATGCTCATGTTAGCGATGTCAATATTTTTTGGTAAAATGGGAGACTAAGATTTATGATGAAAGTGAGGAGTAGGCTTGAAAGTGGAAGAGTTTCCAAAGAATTTTTAGGTGGGTACAGGAGACTATAAATTCTTCCAGAACAGGGAGCCTATGTTATTCCTTTTGTATCCTAAAATCATAGCACAATAGTTGGCATCATGAAAGTGCTCCGCAAATGTTTGTTGTCTGTCAAATAAGCTGAACCAAAAGCTAAGACTAGATGCTATGAATTCATGGTGAATAAATTGTCACAGCTTTGCAACTTTTCGCAATAACACTGGTTCTCTGGAAGTTGGATTAGAAAAAGTGAACCGTGGGAATCAGCACAATGAGAACTACTGAGAGTCAAGAGATGGAGAGCAACCAGTATGGTACTGAGTGGACAATGCTGTGTGAAAGTGACTGATGGCGAGGCCCAGGCTGGGTAGAGAAGTGAAAGGAGCCAAGTTGGGATTATTGGTCTAGGAGAACTGGAAGGAGCCAAGGGATTAAACGAGTTAGTGAAGACAGGGAGGATGTTTAATGGGAGAAGTAGAGAGATGGGAAGAAGGGAAGTATTTGTCTGTGAATTTCATAGTTCTCAAAGTTATGGTGGAAGACTAGTTTGGAGTGGCCAAAGTAGGGGTGAGATAAAGATTAGGACCATTAAAAGAGTATACTTTTATTTTTTCTATTTATATGTATTTAATTCCTTAGCATGTGTATAATTTAAGAAGGTTTTAACGAATAGAAAATATAGTCAGTAACTGCATTTCCTACTTTAATTACAAAAAATTATCCACAGTGGCAAGATACTTCATTAGGTGCTGGGTCCTTCTAGACATCAAGCATGGAGTTGAGTATTTAGAGCACTGAACTTAGAATTAAAAGATGTTATAAGCCCAGACTTTCCTATTTGCCAGATGAGTGAATTTGGGCAATTCATAGACACTCATGAATGTTTTATCTTCCAAAAGGTGAATGATAATGATACCTTTAGGATTATTGTAAAGATCAGATGAAATAGACAAGGCCTCTTTTCAACTGTAAAGTTTAAATATTAGGCAATATTTTAAAATATTAATTAGACATGGTACTATCCTTTGAGGAACATTCAACTTGAAAAAGATATTTAAGGGTTAATTTTTAGTTAGACCCTGGCATAATTAGATTAAAACATCTTATGTTCATTAATTTTATTATATTTAATAATTTCAAATATTCAACAGGACATTATGTATTGTTTAATACAATGTAAGCCAAAATACAGACTTAAAATGTGCCTTAGTGTACCTTAAATGTTGTGATTTTCCTTGTTTTCAAAGGGACAATTCTTTTTTTATTGAAGTATAGTTGACATACAATATTATATTAGTTTCGAGTGTACAACATAGTGATTCAACATTTATGTACGTTACAAAATGATCACCCTGCTGAGAATAGAAACCACCTGTCATCATACAAAGTAATGACAATATTGTTGACTATATTCCTTATGCTGTCCATTACATCCCCATGACTTATTTATTTTATGACTGGAAGTTTGTACCTCTTGGTCCCCTTCCCCTGTTTTGCCCTTTCCCCCTCTGGCAACCACCAATTTGTTCTCTGTATCCATGAGTCTGTTTCCGTTTTGTTTGGTTTGCTCATTTGTTGTTGTGGTTGCTGTTATTTTAGATTCCACATATAAGTGAAATCATACAGTATTCTTTTTCCTCTGTCTGTCTCATTTCACTTAGCATAATACCATCTAGATCCGCCCATGTTGTTGCAAATGGGAGGGTTTCATTCTTTTCTCTGGCTGAGTAAGATTCTATTTTATATATATTCCACGTCTTTATCCATTCATTTACCAATGGACGCTTAGGTTGCTTCCATGTTTAGGCTATTGTAAATAATGCTGCAATGAACATAGGGGTGCATATATCTTTTTGAATTAGTGTTTTCAGTTTTTTCAGATAATACCCAGAAGTGGTGTTGCTGGGTCGTATGGTAGTTCTATTTTTAATTTTTTGAGGAACTGCCATACTCTCTCCCACAGTGAAAGTGATAATTCTTATCATTCTTGGTATTCCCACCCCCGAGAGCAGGCATGGCGTAGATTTGTGTGTGTGTGTTTAACTTACGTTCAATTAAAAAAAAAAATCCTAGGCGTAGAAAAGTAATTATAAATTGTATGTCCTCTGAATGCAGCTAAAGTTAACCCAAAGGATTCATTTCATATTAGAATTTAAGTCAAGAACCAAGAAAAAAGTAAGTATGCAATTACACAATTTACATAATTTTTTTCACTAAATGTTAATGTATTTCTTATAGTTAATGTTGTGAGTTCTGAGATCCATGCTCCTAATAGAATTCCTAGGCAGATGTTCAATATCTATCCCTAATTTACAAATCTTAACTTGAGCATTAGGCCCCTGTGTAATCCACACAACATTTAGTATAGAATGTTTGAACAGTTAACGCCCATCATTATCTGAACCTCAGGTGATATTTAGCGCATTGTGCAAGACATGGAGCGACAGGGAGTCCTTACTTTGGACTCTGCGGAGGAAGGAACTGTTTCCACCCACATGGCTTTAAATGACTCCCCATACTCTGGCCCTCGATATCACAGAGAGCAGCGTAACCCACATCTTGACAGGAAGCAAGAAAGAGAATATAATGCACAAAACATTTGGGTTAGAGAAAACGTCAGTTTGGGATTCTTGCAGCCATTCTTGAGAGCATTATTTAGGATATAAGCTGAGCTGTTCCTACAGAAAACCCCCAAAATATAGGGGTTTAAATGAGACAGAATCTTATTTCTCTCTCACGTAACAGAGAGTAAAGCAGGCGGGCAGTCCAGGGCAGGTAGCAGGCCCCCATCAGTGAGGCCATCCAAGGATCCTGGATCATGGGACGGCTTTGGCATCATCAACATGTGGCTTCTTTCTCTAGATCTAAGGCAGCTCCTTTAAGTGTCCCATCTCCCAGCCATCAAGAGGCGTGAAAGAGGGAATGAAAGGCAAGCCTCTTTTTTGTGTGGATGTGACCCAGAGGGTGCTCACATCACTTCCATTCACATCCCCTTGTGAACTTACATAGTCACGCTTTACTGCAAGAAACGTTGGGTAATGTGGTGTCTAGCTGTGAAGATTTGTGCCCTAAAATTGGTGGTGTCGTCCTTTCCTCTTCTCTCTCCCACCATCAGTGTGTAATCTATACGTGAGTTCTGATAGTTTGACTTCCAAACGCTTTCCATTATTCTCCATATTCCTAACAACACTCTACATCCCTTGCCTGGCCCACTACAATCACCAAACTGGTCTGCTTGCTTCTACTCTTTTTTTCTGTTTTTGAGGAAGATTAGCCCTTAGCTAACATCTGCTGCCAATCCTCCTCTTTTTGCTGAGGAAGACTGGCCCTGAGCTAACATCCATGCCCATCTTCCTCTACTTTATATGTGGGGTGCCTACCATAGCATGGCTTGACAACTGTTGCCATGTCGGCACCCAGTATCTGAACTGGTGGACCCCGGGCTGCTGAAGTGGGCTGGCCCTGCTTCCACTCTTGCTTCACTAAGCCATTCCTTACCTAAGTCACTGAATTTTAGATGTATAAACCAAATCTCATCACTCTTCTTTTTAAGCCCTTTAATGTCATCTTATTTCCACAGAATAAAGTCTAAACTCCTCACCATGAGCCATAAGACCCAGCAATGAATGATGCCCCATTCTCATACCACACTTTCGCCTTGTCATTATGTTCTGGCCACTAAGGCTTCCAATTTTTTCTAGAGGATGCTGATCCCTTCCTGACCTCAAGCCTTTAAACCCACCATTCCTTGTCCTGGAAAGACTTTTCGCTGGGATCTCTACATGGCTGGCTCACCCTCATCTCTTGGCACTAGGCGCAAATGTCGTCTATTCTGAGAATGTTTCCTGCCTGCCCTTTCTAAGCAGCGTGTCTTGTTCCCTGTTACTCTTTATCCCATGCCCTTGTTTATTTCCTTCATGGCACCTATGAAATTATATAACAATCCTCTTTCCTTACTTATTGATTGATTGATTGATTGGTTCCTCTCAGCAGTAAGTAATCGTCAGGAAGCAGTCTGATTTACCCCTGATTTTCACACTCTGGCACATAAGAACTCAATAAATGTCTGTTGAATGAGTGACTAAATGAATTCGGTGGATTTCATATGTCTCTTACAAATAAGAATCTGGTACCTATGGTGGAAAAATCCAGTAAAAAGAACCTTGGATTTGCCTCCTTTAGCTTCACATCTGACTTGGGTGTACATGTTACACCCGAGCCGTGAATTTATCAGCCTCAGTTTGTGTTTGAAGTTATGGCCATTCTCTGTAGTAGCTTGAATGGCGGCCTCCCAAAAAGTTATGTTTATGTCCTAATACCTGGACCCTGTGAATGTGACCTTATTTGAAAAAGAGTCTTTGCAGACTTAATTAGGTAAAGGATCTTGAGATGAGATCATCTTGGATTAAGTTGGTGGGCTCTAAATCCAATGACCTCTGTCCTTGTAAAGACGAGGGGAGATTTGAGAAATAGAGGAAAATGTTAGTGAAGACAGAGGCAGAGATTGCAGTTATGCAGCCACAAGCCAAGGAAGGCCTGGCTCTATAAGAAGCTGGAACAGGCAAAGGCAGACTTCTCCCGTAGAGTGTATAAATCTGTCCCGAATATACCATGGAAAGTATTAGACTGAAAAAATACTTGTTGTTTATCTGAAATTCTAGTTTAACTGGGCATTCTGCATTTTGATTTGCTAAATCTGACAATCCTACTCTAATCCAGAGAATATTGGAAAATAAAGAATTGGCTAGGAGTGATATATAGATTCTGCCAAGTAAGAACTGGCACCAAATTTTTTAAAAAGTCAATTAAGTAACTAAAGAAAGTGAAATTGGGGTCATGGGAGTTTTAAATATGCTACAAAATCCTGAAATTTTGCCCAGAAAAGTAACTAAGCAAAATGCTTGGAAATAGAAAAGATTTTAATGTTTTAAATCTGATCTAAAAGTATCTTGGAAGTGGGTCATTTGTTTCTTGTAACTGTAAAAAATAACAAAATTCCACCTATTCTTGACAATTTTTTTTTTTTTAAATCTCTCGGGAATTAGCATTGAATTAGGCACTGCCTCTTATTTCTACTACCCACAGTTTATTAGATGCAGCTTGAAAATGGGTAAATTAAAACACAGGAATTAAAAAAAAATTAGACTGAAAACAGGTTTGGATGAAGCCCGTTAAAATAGGTTCTTTCCTAGCGGCCTGCAGGTGTTTCCAGCCATGAGCGAGAAGCCTCAACAGGCCCCTTTGTCCTTCTCACGCCTCAGGAACAACTAATATCACCCAGGAGGTAAAATTCCTCTCTCTAAATTTCTTCTGTTTAAATTTTGTATTCTTAACGTTCATAATTACCTTCTTTTTTTTTTTTTTACCTTGTGAGTTTTTAAGCACAAATATCATGTAGGCTGTTAAATAAGTAATTCAACCCATTTCAGCATCAACTGAACAAGCAGATGGGATGAGGGCTGCAGTGAGGAGAGAGAGAGAAAGAATGAAAATAGAGTAAGAGAATTACCCCAATCCATAGTGTATTTAATGAAAGACTAAGTGAATTGGGTGTATTCCACGTGTCTCTTACAAATAAGAATCAGGGGCCGTGGTGGGCAAACCAGGTCAAATGAAACTCCTGTGCAGAGACTTTCCTCTATTAGCTTTATTTCGGACTCCAGTGTACCAAATGAGAAACCGGAGCAAGGACAACCTCACCTCCCCAGTTGCAACTGAAGAAATTAGACTCTATAGGAAGAGGGAAGTCCACTTTGAACAAACAATAAACGGCCGATGACGCAGGTGCTGCGCAATGTCCTGGAAGCCCCCGGAGTCCCCAGATGCTCCTGGAGGCCCTGGATGATCCTCACCCTCCCCCCGCCCCGCCCCGGCCCCAGTGCTCCTAGAGGCCCGTGATGTTCCTGGAGGCCAGGATGCTCCCAGAGGTCCACCACACTCCAAGATGCTCCTGGGGGGCCCACAGATGTTCCCAGATGTTCCTGGAGGCTGGGATGTTCCCAGATGTTCCTAGGAGCCCCAGATGCTCCCGGGGGCCAGGACACTCCCAGAGGTCCGGGATGCTCCGGGGTCCCTGGAATGGGAGGCAGTGGCGGCTTGCACGCAGGTTTCTGGCAGCAGCGTTCTGGGTGGGGGCTGAGGCCACAGAGCTCGCAGAGGCAAGCTCGAGGACAAGGAGTGGATCCCTGTCACTAAGGTGGGCCGCCTGGTCAGGGACATGAAGATCCAGTCCCTAGAGGAGATCCATTCCTTCTCCTGCCCATCAAGGAATCTGAGGTCAGTGACTTGCTCCTGGGGTGTCCCTTCTGGACGAGGTTTTGAAGATTATGTGGGTGCGAAAGCAGACCCGAGCTGGCCAGCAGACTAGGCTCAAGGCATTTGTCCCCATCGTGGATTACCAGGGACGTGTGGATATGGATGTTAAGTGCTCCAGGAGGCATCCATGTCATCCATGGCGCCATTATCCTGCGAGCTGTCTGTCATCCCCCAGTGGCAAGGCTGATGGGAACGAAATGGGTAAGCCCCATGTCATCCATGCAGGGGGACAGGTGCTGTGGCTCTGTGCTGGTGCGCCTATCCCCACCCAAGGAGCACTGGCGGCCTCTAGGCCCCTATCCCAAGAAGGTGCTACTGATGGCCGGCATTGACAACTGCTGACATCAGCCAGGGACTATACCCCCTGGACCACTCTGCCAAGGCCACCTTTGATGCCATCTCCAAGACCTCCAGCTTCTCACCCCTGACCTCTGGAAAGAGAGCGTGTTCACCAGGTCTTCATACTAGGAATGCACTGATCATCTTGTAAAGACCACCCCAGTCTCCGTGCAGAGGACTCAGGCCCCAGCCATGGCCACCACATAGTTTCTATACAAGAAAAATAAAGTAATTAAGCCTGTTTAAAAAGAAAAAGGAGGGAGGCCTGTGTGTGTGTACTGGGGGGGACATGGGAAGGTAGTGTAGGTAAAGAAAGTAGAGATTTTCCAAAGAAGCATCACAGGAGAAAAGCAGAGAATTTGGGAACAATTTTCTACCAAAGACAGAGCAATAGGGAGTCACTGATCAGTGCCAGAAGAAGTTTCTGGAGGGCTTGATATTCATTCATTAACTTATTCCTCCATCATTTATAAGCTACTCAGTCTGTGTCAGGAATTGGGTTAGATGTGGGGTTTCTCCAGGGAAAAAGCGTTAGTCGCTGACTTTAGAGAGTGGACCGCAGAGAGAGAGGAGAAGGACATGATGAAAAAGAAGTAGAATAAGGTCTAAGAGCTGTCACCATTCAAGTGCTTATAGGGTGGAGAGAGCATGCAAAGGAGATGGGTGTGGAAGGGAGGGAAGAGAAAGTGGGTATCAGAGTCTTTACCATGCTGGTACCCAGATTAAACTTCAGTGATTTATTAGCTTAGAGAAAGCTGTTCTCTGAGGTTAAGCACGTGTTTTAAGCTTCTGAGAATATTAACTAACATAATCGTATTCACGAACAGATACCCTTTACCAGGTGCCTCTTACATGCCAGGCTCCGTCTACATATTATGTTAATCCTCACAATAACCTTATGAAGTAGAGATTCTTACCCCATTTTACAGATGAGGATGCTCCAGGTCAGAGGGTTTGAAGAATTATCTAGATTAGCGCAGTTGCTGAAGCAAAAGGCAAACTCTTGATTGCTTTGTCTTCCATTTTGCCTTGCTGCTTGTGCACTCGAAAATATGTGTATTCATAGTTGCTCCAGCATGTCCTACTTAAATGGTTCATGATTTAAGAATTAAATCTCAGTTGTTTTAATGAAGAGAAACCTATTTCCTTGATAAAAGTAAAAGTTGATACTCTCTGATTTTTGTGGCTCTGCTCCCTGAGAGAGCATCACAGTCTATGTGATGTTCAAGGCCAGCTTTCATGGAAAATCCCCAAACGGAAATACAGTTAGCAGAGAATGCAGTGTATTGATTCAGCATACAAATCAAAAACGTTATATTTATTACCCACAAGGATAAACGAATCCGATCAACATGACTTTTGATATTTAGGTGTCTTTTTGCTGCATCTACCTATGTCATTAAGAGATGGCTTCTACAGGCGTCTTTTGGGTAGGACGGCTGTGGGTGGGTCAGGGCAGCGGCTCTGAAGCGTGCTTTGGGGCAGTGCTCCTCCAGCATTAATGTACTTTGTGGTGCCCTGAGGAGCTTATGAATCTCCAGGTCTGAGCTGGGGCTGACATTCTGCATTTGTCAATGTAGATGCTCCTGGCTGATGATCCACAGACCGCACTTTGCACAGCAAGGGCTCTGGAGGGAATGGAGACCATCCGTCTGATTTAGAACCTGCCTTGATCTCATAAGCCCATATGACTTGGCCGACTTATTAGAAAATAATTATGGAGTGCCTGCAACATATAGACACTGTGCACGTTCCAGAAGATATATATGTGAAAAAGTATAATTGCTGTGTATTCTAGATACGCACCTCTGTATGTGAGAGTGGCGAGGAAAGAGGGAAAGATATTATTTTTTTATTCTTGCTTGCATTGTGTCAAAAGTTGCAATAAGTATATATATTTTTTCTCATTAAAATAAAAAAGTTAAGAGGAGTGTATATTGTAGTTGGGAAGAGAAACAATTAACACATAACATGTTAAGGCAATATTAAGTGTTACTATGAGTATGTGGGGGAGACTCTCACTCTGGGACTTTTATTTTTGCTTTATTGTTTTGGTGAGGAAGATTGTCCCTGAGCTAACATCTGTGCCCATCTTCCTCTATTTTATATGTGGGATGCTGCCACAGCGTGGCTTGATGAGCCGTGCATAGGTCCGCACCCAGGATCCAACCCTGTGACCCCCAGCCCACTGAAGTAGAGTGCAGAACTTAACCACTATGCCTCTGGGCTGGCCCTGGGACTTTTAACTTTATTCTAAAACAAATGGGGATACATTAGAGGTATTTTTGGGGAGTGGAAACATGATTACATTTGATTTTAAAATGATAGTTTAGAATTGAGACTGATTTGCAGAGAATAAGGCTGGAGGCAGGTAGAGCGGTTAGAAGGCTGTCGCTATAAACTGGGAAAGTCGAGGTTGAAAGAAGGTAGTGGATTTGAAAAGGAGAATCAGATAGTGATAGATTGCACGTAGGGAATGAAGAAAAGAGAAAAGCCCAGGATGACTCCCGGTTTTCTTGTGTGGGCAGTTGAATGGATGGTGGTCCTGTTCATTGAACACTAGAGGAAGAGATTTTGGGTTTGAAGTCAGAATGGCGCCTCTAAGTTAAGAGGTCCAGTGGGTCATTGCAGATAGAGGTGTAGGACTGAGGAGAGGTGCGTGGGCTGGAAATAAAGACTTGGATGATGATTGAAGCCATGACACTAGTTAAGCTTATCTAGGGGAAATATCTATTGCTGAGGCTTCTTAGCTGGAGAGCACATGCGTGGGCTTCAGTGAGTCCTGAACCTTCACAGTTTGTTTGATAAATTTAACTTTTATGTGCATTTTTCTGGGGACGACGATTCTGAGGTTTTGTGAAATTCTCAAAGGGGCCTTTTGCTCTGACGAGCTTAAGAACCATGAAGGTGGAGGGTGAAGACAGATCAGGATGGAAACTGAGACACTGACAATAAGGCCTGGTGTCTGGAACACTGGGCCACAAACACTGCTGAGGTTTGGGGGTAGAAATAACAAATTAGGAGTGAGAGGACTAATGAGCATTTAGTTGAATTTCAAGCCTGGGGATTTTTGGAGAGACTATTCTTAGAATTTCCCAAAACCTAAAAATTTCCAATTACATCCTCAGTAGAGAAAATTAATAAATGCAATCCCTTTAGTATAAAGAATTCTTGTCCACAGAACGTGTAATTGCTTTTTATTCATTAGGCTGTATGGAGTAAGATGAAAGCAGAGACCAGCCTTGGCTTCACCTGGTAAAATTAAGATAAAGGATCAAATGTCCTTTGAAGTACAAATAGAATATTCATTTTTGATTCATGTTCTTGCAAATACATTATGTTTTGGAAGCTTTTCACACCAGGTGGGCTCAGAATAACTGAAGCCTGATCCTGTATCTATCTTGTTTTTTTTTTTAACACTAACAACACTTTAACTTTGTCATCACAACTCAATTTGCTACTTGTCTTTATAGGTTTAGGGGAGAAACTCAGGAACTTTGTTAGTGAGTGCTAAAAATAGATGATACCAGTAACCAGGAAAGAGAAGGCATAGGACTCTCTGTCATCAATAATTTTCTGACCGGACTATTTACTCATTGGCCAAATATTGTGTTTCTACCCCAGTTGATCATCTTTGTGTTGGTAACTGCGTTAGTTTTCTATTGCTGTATAACAAATGAGCCCCAAACCTAGTGGTGTAAAACAAGCAGTTATCCCATGGTTTCTGTGGCTCAGGATTTTGAGGGTGGCTCAGCTGGGTGATTCTGGCTTGGGGCCTCTTGGGAGGTTGCAGTCGAGATGAAGGTTGGGGCTACAGTCATCTGAAGACTTCGCTGGGCCTGAGGATCTGATTCCCAAGATGGCTCATTAACATGGCTGTTGGCAGGAAGCCTTAGTTCCTCGTCACATGAACGCCTCTGTAAGATGCTTGAGTGTCCTCATGACACAGCACCTAGCTTCCTCCAGACTGAGTGATCCAGAAAAGCAAGATGGAAGCCTTGATGTCTTTGGTGACTCAGCCTGGAAGTCATACTCTGTCATTTCTGCAACATCCTCTTGGTTCCAAATGTCTATTCTTTGCAATGTGAGAGACCATACAAGGTTGTGACTACCAGATGGCAGAGATTGTTGAGGGCCCTCATGGAAGCTGGCTACCCCAATAATGAAGGCTATCTTTTATTATTATTTTATTTTTATTTATTTATTTGAGGAAGGTTAGCCCTGAGCTAACATATACTGCCAATCCTCCTCTTTTTGCTGAGGAAGACTGGCCCTGAGCTAACATCCGTGCCCATCTTCCTCTACTTTATATCTAGGATGTCTGCCACAGCATGGCTTGATGAATGGTGTGTAGGTCTGCACCTGGGATGCAAACTCGTGAGCCCCCGGCTGCCGAAGTGGAACATGCACACTTAGCTGCTAGGCCACCAGGCAGGCCCTGGAAACTATCTTTTGAAATAAATATTCCCCTGGAGTACTGAGATTATAAATTCCATTAAAACTATCATCACCGCTACTACCACCACCAAGCATGCTGCCTTATATTTTTCCAGTTTTGTTGAGACATAATTGACATATAACACTGTATAATTTTCAGTATACAATATAATGATTTGATGTATATATATAATGAGAAATGATTACTATACTAAGTTTAGTTAACATCTGCCACCCATGCGTACTGCTTTAGAGAAATGTCAAAAGTCTGCATAATCACTAATTAAGATTGAGATAGTTAGGTCATGGGATAAATCTGATGTCAATAACATTGCTTTAGCCGTGAAGAGAAGCAGTACCTATGAATTTTGACTTCCACTTTTAACGTAGCCAGTGACCTCTAAATTGGGAACCTTTCTCCTTGTGAGTCAGCTTTAATGCATGGTAGGGCCAAGCAAAGTTAGGGTTCAGCAGAATAGTTAATGGATATATTTTCAGTAGATTGAATTTGGCAAGGTCTCAGTTGCTTTTAGTCAACAATTTCTCCCCATGAGGATTAAGCCTTTGTTTCATGAAAAATAATTACTCCATCTCTCTCTAATCCATACGATCTATAAAAGGCTAGTCTATGAAAAGTATTCCCGTATAAGAAATTCCATAACCCTTTGAAAAGTCTTCCGTGTTTCTCTTCCTTTTTGAGCTTCCAAAAATGCTACTCTTTATTCAACATTCCTTATTCAAATATGGTTAAATTCTAAGACAGCTTGTGCCAAATTGTAAACTTAGGATTAATGTAGGTTGTGAACTTAGCAAGATGCTCTTTAAACGTCCCATTAGTGGTTAATAAAGACATAAAGTACAAAGGAGGACTCAGAATAGAAGATGGTCTCGAGGGCAGGGTTAGACCTCATTCTGTAACCTCTCTCTAGCAGCTACTTCCGGCAGCTGTCTTGGGCCACATGACAGGGAGTCACTCCATTCTGTAAGCATGACAGTCACTTCCAGGAGCTCTCATGGGCATGGATGGAGATCTTTCAAACATGGTGGATTCCATCCTTTTGTATCTGGAGGAAGAAGTTAATTAACAGGACAGTGTGTGGGGAGAGATGTCTTCTGAGGTCCTTGCTAGCCTGTATGTTAGTGAAGATTAAGGAGCACCCTTCTGAAATTTAGAAAGCAATCTTGGTTATGGTTTTATGGTAGTTTTTTGTTCTTTCAAGTGACTTAAGTGCTAGTTGTATTTGAGAACAGTTTGATTTTACCCCCTGAGGAATAAATCAAGGAGACAGGGGCATTTAAAATGGGCGATCTAGGGAGCAAAGCAGCGTTGACTAAATCTCGAACACTCCAGGGACCCTGCTTGTGTTGATTCTGGAATGTAGAGGTGCAGCTACATTCGCTTTAACTTCAGATTATTACACAGAAATTCACACCTGTTTTTATCCCTTTATTGATAAAATAATGCAAATATGCCTCAAATTCTAATGGGAAACCAACTCCCTCTTTGAAGAATTTACTGCCCGTTTTGTGAGTAGGGTAGTTGTACGATTCTAGAAAATGTTACCTGAGTGACTCTTAGAACACATCGATAAAGTAGAAGAGTGGCAAGCAGGAGCTCTCGCATCTGTCCCTGCAGGTAATTTAATCAAGGTCACAGTTACTCATAGACGAGGAGCTGCATGAGGTAAATATTGGTTGAATAAATGGATAAGACAGTAGCTTCAAGGAGACTGTTGCCTGAAAAGGCAAATAAGATATGTACAAAAGGACCTGTAAGTGCTAAAAGATAATTACAAACCTTTACGATGACTCCGCAGAAGAGGAGTTTCTCTCACTTGGAGAAATCTGGGAATGATTCAGGCAGCTTGGGCGTGTTGAACCTTTCTCCAGCAATGCTCTATAGCTGAACCCTGGCAGTTGGTTTATCAACTAGGCGACTAGTGAGGATCATCTGTCCTTGCCCTTTTGAACCCAGGAGATTTCCCGGGTTGGATAAGCCCAGTTGGGTGAAAGGTTACAGGCCTGTGGATTCCAGAGAGCTAGTGACGACATCACTGAAATGGTTGAGATCCGCAGTGGCCAGCAGGCGAGCCATCTTGGAGGGGTGTGGTAGTTGGGAGAGGAAAGGACGCAGATTCAGTGAGCTTTAACTAGGGTTTTATTACAGAGGCGTGATTGGTTGAGCTTAAGCCCCAGCCCCTCTCTGCTTCCTGGAGGCTGGGCTGATATCACCTCACCCAAAGTCCCAACCCTC